>NC_139025.1:96658917-97357016 GCF_964662115.1 Mustela nivalis
TTATCCGAAGCCTATTGGCTTACTTTCGCGCACTGTTCCTCAGAATTTCAAAGAGCCTTTGGCAAGCCACCTCTATGGAAGAACCAGGAGGTCACGTTCTGGTCCCCGGGTGCGCGGCAAGGGCGCCCAGCGCCCCCTGCCGGCTCTGGCGGCGGCGACAGCGGGACCCGCCCGAGAGGGCTAAGGTGTGAGGCAAGAGCTCCGGTTTCCCCTCCTCCGCAACCCCCTCTCGCGGCAGCGCCTGGTTCGCGGGCTGTGCCCCCCGGGTCCGGGGTTTGCGCCTCTGGAGGAGGCGGGAGGCCCTCCCTGTAAAACCTCCAGACCTCCCTCCGCGAGCCGTAACCCGACCCAGCGGTGGCGGAGCCTCTGGGGGTGAAGGGACCTGGGAATAACGGGGCGGGCCCGGTGTCTCGGGAATCAGGGGCCGCGCCGCCCGAGTGTTACTCGAGGAGCCCAGGAGCATGAAGAGCATCATCCCGGGCGGGAGCCTGGCTCTCCCGAATCGAGGCCTAGCGCCGCGTCACCACCCAAGCCCCGTGCGCAAAGATTCCCCGGCGGGCCCTTGCGTCCTTCCTCACTGTGCCCAAGGAGAAGGGGAACTGGGGAGGACCGGGGGCGGGACGGGGAAACAGCCAGAGCAGGGCGCACGCCCAGAACTGGATTGCTGGGGAGCTCCTGCCCCCTGCTGGCGCAAAAAAGCGCCTTTACACGCGCATTTATTGAGGGTTGACGAGGGCGGCCAGCAATGGCTCCTCTTCATGGTCAAGGCCTCAGCCTCTGGAAAGGCTAGGAGAGAGGCGGTGGGCCAGGGGTCGATGACGGCTGCGGATTTCCAAGAGAAGGCATTAAAAAGAAGAACTGAGGTGCCCACAGATAAAGAGCGGTTGGATCATCTACACTTGCCACATAGAGGAAAGGGGGTGTCTCCTCCAGGCCCCCCATTAGGCCTCATGGATGGCCAGAGTGGAGATTCAGTTGAGTGAGGAACTGGTCATGGCTAGCCGGAAGCCCACATCAGTCCGAGACCTTGACATCTCAGGAATATTGTGTAGTGGCAGTAGGGCCCTTCGTTGGCAGAGCCTTATTCAGTAATCATTTGAGTACCTACACGCTAGAGGAATAGCAGAACAAACAATCAAACAAACAAAAGACAAAAAAATATAATAAGTATGTAAATTGTATAGACAGTTAAAGGGATAAGGTCTAGGGGGAAATATGGAAAACTCAGGACCCACACAGCAAAACAAATAGAAAGAGTTCCTTATGACTTATTTGGAAAGAAGAAGGAAGTCATAAGATAGTCTGACCTAGCAACTGGACAAAAACAAAAAGACATCAAGTGCCTGAAGTGAGCAACGGCCTAAGCCTGGGGAGCCATTCTGACAATCAGGCCCATAGCTCTGCAGAAACAATAAAACTAAACCTTAAAAGGAACGTGGGGCTCATCATGTAGTATCAGTCTCTGACTCACTGTTCTCACTCACCTGGCAGGTGCGTGACACACAAAGACCTCAGCAACCAGGGGAGAGGGAGTGTTCTAAGAGGTTGAATGTGACTGAATATCGTGTATGATTCAAGATACTAATGTTCTGTTATTTCAGTAACAAGAATTTGGCACCACTACTTTTGCAGTCAGCAAGCATATAAAAGTCTAGAGAAAGAAACAGCCCAAATAGCAGGCCTTCGAACTAATCCCCTTCCAGCCAGGCAGCAGTGTGGAGAAGACACAGGCATGTTGCAACAGAGACCACACAATGGACATATCAAATGCCCTGAACTTGCTTTAGGATTGTAGGGCTGAAGCAAGGGCCAAGACAACCACCAGGGTCTACTCACATCACACACAGCTTCTGACAGAGTTCAGGACAGGCTATTACAGAATATGGCAACTTGGCAAATTCAATCTTTTAAGTTGAAGAAATTTGAGAAAGGACAGGTACAGGAAAGACTTACTGACCTTCTCTGGAAGCAGGTCATAAAACCCTCCTGGGAGAGGGTTTCCGGCACCCAGAGGAACGGAGTGTCATTATCTGCAAAAATGGAGTGACAACTGAACAAACATCTTGCTAAGTTCCCCCCCATTTACTACACTTAGCTTGTACCCTTTGTTCTAGCACATCCTTCCACCACTTTCCACCTTTCATCAAACCTGGCATACACACACTCAGGTTTAACCACTTCTTTAGGGCCTTATTTCCTTGGGAAGGCTCTCCTCTTAAACCTATAGGAAATAAAAGGGTATTCTTTTCTCTTGTTAATTTGTTTGTTTTTTTATTATAGGGTCCCAGCAGAGAACTTAGAAGGGTAGAAGGAATGGATATTATTCCTCTACTACACTTGTTAGATTTGGGATAATTTAAGAGAGATAGGGAGGAGAGGTAGACTCTTCCAGTTGTGTTCTCCCCAATCTGTCTTGCACTTTACTTCTGGTAGCAGACAGTCATTCAACTCCCTTGTTTCAAGAGAAGGTAGAAATTTTGTTTCAGGAATTAGGCAGAAGGGCAGTCTTGAGAGCTTGGGCACTTGGTGAAAATCAGCATGAGCCAGAGAAAATGGTTCTCCACTAGGAATGGGTTTGAGATTCACCATGGAGCTCATCAAACATAGACATGCCAAAGACCTCCTTCACAAAAAGTCTCAAATTTCAATTGTTCGTTACTGGTACCTAAGAAAGCAGTTGATTTTTGTATATTAACCTTATATCTTGTGATTTTGCTCTGAAAAGACATCATTTTTATCCTGTATATAACTGAAGACATTAAAAAGCAAGAGTGTTCCCCTATTCTATTGATGCTCAAGGAGTACTAATCTGGAAGGGATGTGTAGAACAGATTGGAAGGAAAACAGGCTAGAGGCAGGGAGTCCCTGTAGGAGACTTTCCTGTGAGCCCTCCAAAAAACAAGAAGATTCCAAGTAAGTGTATTACAGCACCAGTGGAAAAGCAAGAACAGACTGAAGAGGCAAATACCCTAAACTGGCCTTTCTCCTTCGTGTCCATGGGTCTCTGTTGCCAGACTCCAACATGTCCATGTACCCAATGTGCAGCAAGCCAAATTCTGAGATACTGGATTTAAAGCAAGGAAAGCTTTGTAGTCTAGAGAGCAGCCCAAGGAGAAAGAAAGGTATCAGTCCTAAAGCTGCCTTGCCCTCTTGCCCTGTTGATCTATAAGGGACAACTTAACACACATGAAAGGAAGCTAAGGGGTTTCTTGACACTTGCTGGGAAGTCCTTGGAAAATCTGGAGATAAGCATTCTTCTGGACAGTGAGGCACAACTTGGGATCTGGGATCAGATACATCAAGATACATGTTTCTGTCTGGTCTCTGTTATGTTTCTACAATCCAGGTAGGTAGGTAACCCAGAGTAGAAGTAAAAAGACAAAATTAATGATTGATTGTGCTGAAGGTTAAGAAGTAAGGAAAACAGGGGGCGCCTGGGGGGCTCAGTGGGTTAGAGCCTCTGCCTTCAGCTCAGGTCATGATCTCAGCTTCCTGGGATCGAGCCCCACACTGGGTTCTCTGCTCAGCGGGGAGCCTGTTTCCCCCCAACCCCTGCCTGCCTCTCTGCCTACTTGTGATCTTTCTCTCTGTCAAGTAAATAAATAAATAAAACTTAGAAAAAAAAAAAAGTAAGGAAAACAGAGGCACCTGTGTATCTCCGTCATTTGACTTTCTAATTGGTTTGCACTCAGGTCCTTATCTCATGCGTGGTGGGACTGTGAGCCCCAATAGGACGAAGTGCTGGAAGGGGAGTCTCCCTCCTCTCCCTTTGCCCCTCCACACACTCGTGCCCTCTCTCTTTTTCTCTCTCTCAAATGAAAAAATAAGTTTTTCAAACAGAGTACATAACACATAATTAAGTAGGAAACAGCACAACTTAGACCTAAGTGTATCACACAAACAATAAAATTACAGTGGTCCTTATGGTTTCAGAATGGGTCCAGGAACCAGCTTCTGGCTTCCACTTACATGCAGTTCCCTCATGGGATGCCCTTACCATCCTCTTCACCTAACTTCTTATTAATCTGAAAATAAGTTCAGGTGTCAGAGCCTTCTATCTACCAGCTCCTCAGAGCTGTCTGGCACCTCCTCCACCGCAGCCAAAAGACCTATTGACAGTTGTTAATATACCATTTATGTCTCTATTAATCTGACCATTCCCTTCATTAGATTATAAATTCTTGAATCTATACGGGACAACTTATACACATGAAAGGAAGCTAAGGAGGTTCCAGAAAGTTGTTGGGAGGTCCTAGAAAAATCTGGAGATAAGATAAGTTGTGCCTCTGAAGAGTGAGGCACAACGTGGGATCTGGGATCAGATCCATCAAGATACATGAGAAGCCCAGAGTCTGGCCCAACAACATACCCATAAATCAATAATTCAATGGAGTCTGCTGTTGCAATTCACAACATTACCAGGTACCTGGCAGCTATTGTATCAAATTTACCTTGGTTGTTTTCTCCTAAAGAACTGAAAGCATAGAGGTTCAAAACACTGAAGCTTCCTATGGAGAAGGAAGCACCAAACCCATATCAGGAAATCACCATTTCCTCACAATTTCTTTGAGGAAGTTATCACTTCTCCTTTGTTCCTTTAAGGAGGCTTGGTCTTCCTGCATCTGCAGGGATACTGGCTGTAAACAGTGAGTTGGAGGATGTGGGGTCTCATCCACACTGTGCACAAGAAGGGCATCTTCCAAACCCAGGTTTCCCTTTCCTCTTTCCTTGGGCTCAGAATCCTTCTCTACTGCAGGCAGGCCACGCTGGCATACCTGGAAGAGGAAAAGCAGACAAATGCCTCTGAGCCTGGGACTAACCACTGCCTCTGTCCTCAGCAGGACCACCAGCAAGGAGACCTGGTAAGAGGAGAAGCCTGGGGCTTGGGGAGATAGAGCCGAGTTGATGGCCCGATAGCCCAGGTTAAATAGATGGAGGAGAAATTATCCAGGAGGGAGGAGGGAAGAGGCATGATTCTGGGCCCATAAGCACAGGACAAAGAGAATAATAGGATCTGTCAGTCAAAGAAAAGATCATCTTAATTCACATTCCTCGTCATTGGGCTTCAGGAACTTCAAAGAATTGTGAGACCCATGTTGGAAAGATTTTTTTTAAATAGACTTTAAAAACAAACAAACAAACAAACAAACAAAATGGACAAGAAACCTTGAAAGACGCAATGAAGATCTAAATGGTTGTGAATGATAATTTTGCTCTTACTGCTTCTACTACTATCATTCTCTTATTTTCTTCCCTCTTCCCACACAGAAGGGATGATGCTGGATCTTCTGGGACCATTTCCTTTCCTTCTGGTGCTGCTGGGATCATTGGGGCCAGTGCCACTTGCTGCTAGTCCTCCAAACCTGAAAGGGCTCAAGGGTTTGAAATTCAGCATGTAAGAGCAGGTCCTGTCCAATGGAAGACAGAAATGAGTGGGGCCAATAATTATACTCAGACTTGTAAACCTTCAAACACCTTTCTGCACAACACCTTCCAGAACACGGCTGCTACCTGTCTTTTGCCCAAGACAGATTGTGAGACTGGCCACAAAACTGTCACTGGAGTGTGAATTGTATTAACATGACTTACTTCTGTCACTCTGGAGGGACAGTGTGACTACTGCTACAAGGCTAAGCTCCAGAACCCGTTCTAACTTGTTAAATGTAACAAGTTTCAACCAGGTTACCCTCCCAATAGTATGCTTCCTGTACACTTAAACAGTACCAGATCACAGCCCCCTGGATGGTTTGATTAGACTACATTTCCCATTACTTTGCCTCACACTTGGTGCAGGTTCTCTTGTGCTCCCTTCTGCCTTTTTTTTTTTTTCATTGTTGATTTCCATGGTTCCCATAGAAGAAAGAAGGAGGGGAATGAGAGAATTATGGGGCCATGATTCCAGACTAGAGTTGGGGACAAAAACAAATAGAATTCCTTTCTGCATTGGAGCTTTGTGTGTTTTGGAGAAGGGCAATAGGGAAAGGGGCAAGGAAAGACCCAAGCCCCCATATTTTTAATCTTGGGACATCATCCAAGTTTGTGGCATTCTGTTCACAGTAATAAAATCACGTTCTGCTACATTTTAATGACCTTGAGTATGTGTGTTTGGGATGACTTTCACATCAAGCCAGCCTGGAGCCATCTAGATTGCATTTGCTGACATTCTTAGGAGAACTAGCTGGGCCTTAGGCATCCTTTTATGTTATTCTGCAACCCGGGGCCTCTGCCCACTTCTCTCACCCTGTGTCTTTTTGGAACTTTGGAGCAAGAATATTCTCCATCTCATCAAACTCTACTCATGGCTTTTACATATTTCCCTTGAAACCATGACCTATGTTTATTTGGAGGTGGCACAGATATTTCATAAAATGTCCACAGTACTTTCACACACAGGTTCTAACACTGACAACCAATGCAACCTACATCTTTACTCTTGGTTTCCATATCTCATCAGATAATTTTAAATGTCAGTAGAAGTAAGGAGAATAATCCCCTGTAGCCTTAGAATCAATTCTCCCATGATCTATTGCAATGCATGGAAAGAAAGCATAGATCAAGGGGAAAAAAATACAGGGGAGCTAAAAACATGCATGTCTTACTTAAACACTGAAATCTCACAAAAGTAATGGTGTTTTTGAAGAGGTAGAAGACATAGAAATTAAGGGACTGGGATTCAGAAAATGCCTGAGATTAAGAACCTAGGTACAGATGTAGGGGAGGAAAAATAATTTTCCTTCTACCATTCTAGGTTCTTAGCTGTGAGCCCGCACCCCCAGTATAAACAGGCAGAGTAACAGGACAAAAACTATTTTAATTATATATATACATAGTGGATCCCCACAAAAATATGAGACTAAAAAGCAGCTATCCACCTGGGACTTATGGACCATCCTGGGCTAAGGAAAGGATAGGGATCTAGGGCTTTAAAAGAGGGAAATGCAATTCAGAGGAAGGTGAGAGGAGGAAATGTTTGTGAAAGGAAATTGGCCCTGGAATGAAGATGACTCTCCCAGATGAAAGTGACCCCTGACATGGCTCACTTCCTGTACTGGACCCTTTTCTAATGTAAATTTGCCTTCCAAAAGTGTAACCTCTCCTCTGCTTTCAGAACTTCTCCTGGTCTACACTTTCTCACAATAAACAGCTTAAGATAATTCTTGTGCCAGAAAGGATTATTTGGAGGTGGCCTATTCTGGTACTCCTCATACCTTTCCATTTCCTTTCCAACTACTAACTCATTGGGTTAACAATCCAGGGTAGATCAAAGTGCTTTGTAGCCTGATCTGTCTTTGAGTAGCAGCCAAACATAATGCCTATCCCAAAGGCCACCTACTGAAGTAGTTACAAGTGTATCAGTTATCTGTGCTGCACAATGGTTCTTTCCAAACCAAGCGATTCCTTTAATAGCTGTGCTAGTCAGACTCACTCTTCTTCATGCCACATCTTTATGTCAGGACGAGAAACAAAGACAGAAAATATGAAGCTTCGGGTTTCAAAAGTCTGGATTCCAAGGGTGCTAAATACTCAAGGCCCCTCTCAGTGGGAAGACATAAGAAGGCCAGGACAACCTGGCACTTGAGAAAGTGGGTACCCAGTAGGGGAACTTTTCCCATGGGACTTCAGTCTGCCACTTTAGAGCAGCTTTCAATAGTATTAATCTTAAGCAGCGTGACATTTACATTGCCTAGGTTCAAAGTATTCAAGCCAAGTGCAGGGGGAGTAGAAACAAGGATCTGTGTTCACATTCCATAGGAACCAGTGTAGGAACATAGCATCATCCTCAGGGAAAGAGGTGAATTGACCTGATCAGTAATCACAATGAACTTAGGTATTGTATAAATATTCCTGGACACTTCAGCAGATTATTGGAGAAAGTAACCTAGTAAAAGGCTGAATTTCCTGTCACCCAACCATTCAGTTACTCTACCTTACTCAACTATTTCTCCAACAATCATTATTTATGTATTTCAGAACACACTAATTGAAGAAATTGTGGGAGAGAATAAGAATGAAGATAACTTGAAAAAAATCTTTTATGCCCAGAGGCATTTGTTCTGTATTAAAAGACCAGACCAGGGTAGACTGTCTCTCAGATTTGTATTATTTTCTGCATGTAATCAAGTATTGTGGGAGAGTCAAGATAATTGACTAAATCAGATATTCATTTAGGTATATTACTAAGTCAGCTTCAATGACCTGACAGTCATTATAGGAATGACACAAAAGTTGCAAACCTTAATATTTCAGCAAATATCCCAGCCGCTCTCAACTCTGGTTTCATATGAAGTTCATCTGGGAGCTTTATCAAAAACAAAGTCAGTGACTGGATCCCATTGAGAAAGTAAAAAATATATGTTGATTTCTGCCTCTGATTCCTGGCACAGGGCTCTTGAAAGATATGTAAATTCCTAAGTGATAGGAGCACTGGGAACATCTTTTCTTATAAGAAAGAGACCCTTGGCAGCCACCTGGGAGGTTTCTGGATGGGGCTGATCACCAGCAAGATGAAGTCATGATGGCCTCACCCCCATCCTCAAGAGAGGGGAGAGGGGCTGGAAATAGAGGTAATAATTGCCCTGCCTGTGTGAGGTAGCCTTTATAAAAAGCCCAAAAGTTCAGGGTTAGAGGAACTCCTGGGTTAGAAACACATCTATGATGTGGGAAACAAAAGGAAAGAAAAACTAAATTTCCTTACTCTTTACAGCCCATGACAAGTCCTTGACACAAGCAGAGTGACACTCCTCTAAGAACTCAGCTGCATCAATGTTACTACTTTTCCAAGGGCAACTGGCAATCATAGCCTGATCTTCAGGATCCTGTAAGTCTATTATAACATATAAAAGTCCTTTGGGGATTTCCATTATCTCTACTCCTCCCCAAGATATATGATGACATGATCCCCAAGCATATGGCCCACTTATATAAATCTGAAAGACCTCATGATGAAGTTTTACAAGACAGTAATAAATGATCTCTTCCTGGCAATAGCTAGCCCCTTCAAAATCCTGGAACCTTCCTGCCCAGTTCATTAGAGACTTACCCTATCCCTAAAGCTCTCCAAACTTGAAAGTATATAATGGGCCACTCCTCATGATCTGAGTGCAGCTCTATCTGCCCTCAGGTCCTGTCCCCCTGCTTTAATAAAGCCCCTTTTTTGTGCCAAAGACATCTCAAGAATTCATTCTTGGTCACTGGCTTTAAGCCCTAACATCCTTCCTACATCATCTACAGTGGGAGGGTGATGCACACCAACTCCATGAGGACAGAAGCTTAATCTTTAGGAATACTCCCAGACCTTACTCAACATAACTCTTTATCTGGCTGTGCATCTCTCTCCTTATCATATGCCTTCAAAAACGGTAAAGCATATGTGTTTCCTTGAGTTCTGTATGTGGTTCTAGGAAATCAATCCAACAAAAAGGGGGTCGGGGGAAGCTGAGACTTACAGCCAGGCAATCAGGAGACTTGTGATTGACATCTGGATTGGGTGAGCCTCGGGGAATGAGTCCCTAATCTGGGGGAGCTGACACTATCTCCAGGGAAGTAGTGTCAGAATTGAGTTAAATTGTAGAATATCCAGCCAATGCCCCAGAGTTGCCTGTTGTAGGAAACCACCTCCACTGCACACACATACACCCCCACTGCATATCTGGGGTCAGAGGTGTTGTGAGTGTGGAAGCAGTGTGACAGTAATGGAGAGACAGAGAAGCTGTTTGTCCCATTAAATGAATTTGATGAACGCTTAATAAACAACCAAATGAATTTCTGAGGATGGGTCCGGCTTGATGGAATATTTTTTAAAGGTCCCTGCCTGACTGTAACTGGCAGTCTGATACAGGAACTACTGTACATCTAGAGGTGGGACTACTGGACAAGGGGGAGGGGAGGAGAAGGAAGAATTAGGAAGAGAGACACCACATGTATCCCACAAAGATGAAATAGTTATTGTCTGGCCTGTATAGAAAAGGTCTGCTACTTTTGGTCAACAAAACTATTCCATGGATGTTGTCTTCTGGCTGTGGCTGACCTAGGTGGCTAGAATTCAGTAGGAAGGAAGATACCCAGCAGGCTGAGAATTTGTAAGTAGTGCCTCAGGATAACATGGACTCAGGACTGGAAAGATATTTGGCCTCTTGGATCTCTCATCAGTGTCTTTTCTATGCATTCCCTCAGTCTGGGTGTAGCAGATTCATTTCCTTGACCTTTCTGTTTCACATGGTGAGCCCATGTTCATCTCACTTTCTACTTCTCCCTTAAATATAATTTCCTGCTGAAGGATGTCTGGTTGACCCACCTACATCAGTCAATCATATCGCTCAGACAGAGTTCAATGGCACTAATGTACCTTCTGGAGCCTTCTTCTGTGGCCACACAGGAGATAGGATTAGAGCTGTAACTGCCCTTACACAGAAAAGTGGGGTCTCTGGAATCTTGGCCCCCATGTCAGGGATGCCCACCCACATACTTTGCAACACTTTTGAAGTTCTCACCTTTTAACTTTTCATTTAACTTTTTTTTAAAACAAATTCTAGTGAACTTGGGTCTCCAAACCATGACCCTGAGATGAACTATCTCATGCTGTACAGACTGAGCCAACCAGGCAACCCCTTTCAAGGCACTTCTTAAAAGTCTACCTAGGTGGTTGGAGAACAGCAGAGCCAGCATGGCCTGGACTGAGACCCACACTTGTACCCATCTTGTGTCTCCCCTTCCAGGCTTTCCTGACCATTTGCCTTTCCTCCCAGCGTAGGAAACTCTGAGGAGCTTCAGGATCTGTGGCTCTGGTGGCATCCTAAGACCAGACCTCATTCCAAGACAGTGAGCCCTTGCTTAGAAATGTCATAGTTCTGAGAAAATGAGCTAAGGACACAATTCAAAATATATCACCTACAGAATTTGAGAATTGAATCCAATGACATGGTACTTTAAAGGAATAAAGGAGAATTTATGTTGATTAGAAGATGCAGGTCCAGTGAAAACAAGGAACTGCTCTGACAGCCTGACCTCCTGTCTTACACGGACGCCTTAGCTACTTCCATAGGGAAGGATGGAGAGTAGATAATCTAAACCTGTTTGGATTCATTAATTTCCTAGTATGAATGCTTTTTTATGTAAGTCATCTTTTCAATTTGTAAGGTTATTTTTGAAAATGCCAAACTATCTACCCAGTGCTAACAGAAACAGAAAGTGCTGTTTGTCCACAATTAAGGCAAGCCTACAAAGGACAGCCCAGTGTGAGGGTGAAAGGAGAGGGGCCAGAAAGCCTAACAAGAGAGGAGAAGCTAAACTCAGGGGAATGGGGATTCTTCTGGAGTTCCTTATGCTTCTTGGTTGGTTTTATTTTTTTTTTTATTGGTAGGTATTATTATGTCTTTCCCCTGCCCTTTCATGGGCTCATTTCATGTTTAAGGTGATTAATTACTTTTCAAAATTTGAGCAATGTAGATCAATACAAGCCAATATATAGTACGCAACACTAATAAACATTGTTTTTCATTTGCTTAGCATTTTGTCAATAAATAAAATTTAAAAACCTTAGCATCCACTTTTTTCTTCTCTCCATTCTCACTCCTCCTAACACTTCACAAATGAATGCATAAAATTGGAGTGTATCCAGCCCTATTTTTACATTTGTACTTCATGTCTAATATATTTATAAGCAAAATCTAGTGCTCCGGGAGCAATTTTAAAATCAAGTACACAAGACAAACTGTAAGAGACTCAATCTCACAAAACAAACTGCGAGTTGCTTGAGGGGAGGGAGGTAGGGGAAAGGGTGGCTGGGTTATGGACTTTGGGTGGTATGTGCAATGCTGAGTGCTGTGAAATGTGTTAAGCCCGATGTTTCACAGCCCTGTATCCCTGGGCAAATAATACATTATATGCTAATATAAAACAGAAAAAAGGAAAAAAGAAAATAAATGTACACAAATTCTGTCATATGGGTCAAATCTTTCTGCAATTTGCTCTGTTGTTCAATCATTAGTGCTTTTAAGTCTCAATATTAAAATGTATGTTTCTCATTCCTTTCTTTGCTGTGATATATTGTTGTCCCTTTGTATCAATAAAACACCATTCCTTTAGTAATCTTCAGTTGGCGAATATTTGGAATATTTCAAAAGTTTCCAAGCGATGTAACAATGAATATCTTTCTATATGTCTCTGTGTGCGCGTGTAGAAAAATTTTAACAAGGTACATCTAGATGTGGAATTGCCATGTCCTATACATTTTCAATTTTTCCATAATTTCTTCAAACTGATCAGAGCAGATTATATTTTCCCAAAGGTAGCCAGACCAACATATACCATTCTACATGCTCTTCTTACAGTGTGATATTAATTCTTCTCTGTTAAAAGATATGGTCTGTGTTACCGTTACTTGAGTATGGGTGAGTTTTAGGAAGTCACTTCCAAGGAATAGAATCAAAGTGACTTCTCGCATGATTTCCAAGGCCAAGTCATAAGAAGTGATACAGCTTCGGCTTAGTTCTCCCTTTCTGTCTTGGGATACAATCACCATGTTATAAAGAAACCCATGCCACCCAGAGAGGCCTTGCATTGATGCTCCAGCCACCTAAGACCTAGGCCACCTAAGGTCTCAGCCAACATCAATCACTCATCCTGTGGGTGAATGAGGCTATAGATGATTCCAGCTCTTAACCTTTCAGTCTTCCAGCTGTGGCTTCAGTTGTTGGAACAGAGACAAGGGGCCCTCACTATAGGCTATCTGAATTCCTGACCCATTCCAATTTTTCGCTTGTTTTTAACAACGACAACAACAAACCCAAAGCAGGGAGATTTGTCCCACAAAGCTTTTAAGGGAAATACTAACCAATATAGCAGCCCAGGGCCCCAGCTTTTACCCAAACGTGGGGATGTTCTTTCTTCCCTTCCTGCGGTCATGTTGTGTAGCACCCTCCGAATAACAGTTTACCAACAACAGTTGTTAAACTCACAGTAAGTGAGAGTGCAGGGCAGGCTGCCAATTCATGTCCCGAACTCCACTAATGCTGTGTTCCAGCTGCAGTTTTTTTTTTAAATTAATTAATTTATTTTCAGAAAAACAGTATTCATTATTTGTGCACCACACCCAGTGCTCCATGCAATCCGTGCCCTCTCTAATACCCACCACCTGGTACCCCAACCTCCCAGCCCCCCGCCACTTCAAACCCCTCAGACTGTTTTTCAGAGTCCATAGTCTCTCATGATTCACCTCCCCTTCCAATTTACCCCAATTCCCTTCTCCTCTCTAACACCCCTTGTCCTCCATGATATTTGTTATGCTCCACAAATAAATGAAACCATATGATAATTGACTCTCTTTGCTTGACTTATTTCACTCAGCATAATCTCTTCAAGTCCCGTCCACATTGATACCAAAGTTGGGTATTCGTCCTTTCTGATGGAGGCATAATACTCCATAGTGTATATGGACCACATCTTCCTTATCCATTCGTCCGTTGAAGGGCATCTTGGTTCTTTCCATAGTTTGGCGACCGTGGCCATTGCTGCTATAAACATTGGGGTACAGATGGCACTTCTTTTCACGGCATCTATCTTTGGGATAAATACCCAGGAGTGCAATTGCAGGGTCATAGAGAAGTTCTATTTTTAATTTCTTGAGGAATGTCCACACTGTTCTCCAAAGAGGTTGCACCAACTTGCATTCTCACCAACAGTGGAAGAGGGTTCCCCTTTCTCCACATCCTCTCCAACACATGTTGTTTCCTGTTTTGTTAATTTTGTCCATTCTAACTGGTGTAAGGTGATATCTCAATGTGGTTTTAATTTGAATCTCCCTGAGGGCTAGTGACGATGAACATTTTTTCATGTGTCTGATAGCCATTTGTATGTCTTGATTGGAAAAGTGTCTGTTCATATCTTCATCCCATTTTTTGATATGCTTGCCTGTTTCGTGTGTGTTGAGTTTGAGGGGTTCATTATAGATCCTGGATATCAACCTTTTGTCTGTACTGTCATTTGCAAATATCTTCTCCCATTCCATGAGTTGTCTCTTTGCTTTAATCAAACCAGCTCACCAGGAGGGAGTCCCAGAGTGTTCCCTCCCAAAGACAAAGGAAAGCAGGGAAGTATTTTAGTTGTTTTATTCTTAGTATGATTAAACTGAAACACATACTTGATTCAGAGTTCCTTAGTTTTTACCAACATCCTTTTTCTGTGCCAGGGTTCCATCCAGGACACACTTGACATTTCATTACCTGTCTCCTTAGGCTCCTCCTGACTATGACAGTCTCTCAAACTATCCTTGTTTTCAATGACCACGACAGTTTTGTAGAGAACTGCTCAGGTATTTTTGGCCGAATGTAATGGTGTAGCTTGAAACCAATTTTTCTTAGAAGTAGTCATTAATTGGTAGGCCCAGGCTTTCAGAATTCTTCCATGCTGGCAAGGGAGAGGAGTTGACTCTTGCCCTGTGAACACCTGTGGTAGGAATAAAAAGGGAAACTCCTCAGAAGTGGAGTTTGAAGGTCAGTTAGTACATACTTCATTAAGGGAAGTGATAGCGCCTCTAGGGTGGAAAAATTCGCTTTTGAGAGCAAAAACATGTCATTTTATTGTGCTTACTTACTTATTTTCACACTGACCCATTTTTAACATGCAGCTTTCCAAGCAGAGAGGACGGGGCCTGGCAGGGGTAGTGGGACCAGGGTCTCTGCACAGACCCGGCTCCCAGAGCAGGAGGTTCATCACACCACATCTTCCTGCTATCTCGGCAAGCACAGGGCAGGGTGGCTGTCTGGGTCCATCTGGGCCAGCCCACGGTGACCTGGGCCTGGTACTTGACAGCTTCTCCCACGTGGGCGCTACTGGCCACCTGGGTGGGAAAGCAAGCTCCAGAACCTGCTCTAGGTCCCAGCTCAGGTATGCCTTCCCCCAGGGGGGCTCCCGCTGTAGTCCCCCAGGAGGCGGTTTATTCCTCCAGCAGTGGAGTTGCAGTTGTTCCACATCTTTGACGGTTTGGGCTATGGTCAGTCGTTGTCATTTTGACTATTAGAGTTAAGTGTGTAATGGTTCTAATTTGCATCTCCCTAATGACCAATGATATTGAACACTTGGATATTTAGATTTCCAATTACTAAATTTTGAGTTTTGAACCCAAAATGGATGAAAGACCCACACATGAGACAAGAATTTATCAAAATCCTAGAGAAGAACACAGGCAGCAACCTGTTCAGCCTCAGCTATAGCAACTGCTTACTGGACACATCTTCAAAGGCTAGGGAAACAAAAGCAAAAATGAACTCTTGGGACTTCATCAAGATAAAAAGCTTTTCAACAACAAAGGAAACTGTCAACAAAACTAAGACAACTGATAGAATGCGAGAAGATATTTGCAAATGACCTACCAGATAAAGGGCTAGTAACCAAACTCTACAAGGAATTTATCAAATTCAAAATACAAAGAATAAATAATCCAGTCAAGAAACAGAAGACATGAACAGACATTTCTGCAAAGAACACATCCAATGGCCAACAGACACATGACAAACTGCTCAACATCACTTGGCATCAGGGAAATACAAGTCAAAATCAAAATGAGATATTGTTTCACACCAGTCAGAATGGCTAAAATTAACAAGTCAGGAAACAACAAGTGTTGGCAAGGATGCAGAGAAACACTAACGCTGCTGGCAGAAATGCAAGTTGCTATAGCCACTCTGGAAAACAGTATGGAGGTTCCTCAAAACATTAGAAATAGAGCCATCCTATGACCTAGGAATTACACTACAATCATTTACCCCAAAGATACAAATATAGTGTTTTGAAGGAGCATCTGTACCCCAATGTTTAGAGCAGCAATGTCCACATATCTAAACTATGGAAAGAGCCCAGATGTCCATGGGCAGGTGGATAGATAAAGAAGATGTGGTATGGATACACAATGGTCTATTACTCAGCCATCCAAAAATAAATAAATGAAATCTTGCCCTTTGCAATGACATGGATGGAACTAGAGGGTATTATGCTAAATGAAAGAAGTCATTCAGAGGAAGACAATTATCATATGATTTCACTGATATGTGGAATTTTGAAACAAAACAGGGGAGCATAGAGGAAAGGAGAGAAAAAGAAAACAGGATGAACTCAGAGAGGTAAACAAGCCCTAAGAGACTCTTAATCATAAGAAACAAACTGAGGTGGGGGGGTGCACCTGAGTGGCTCAGTGGGTTAAGCCTCTGCCTTCGGCTCAGGTCATGATCCCAGTTCCTGAGATAGAGCCCTGCATCAGGCTCTCTACTCAGTGGGGAGCGTACTTTCCCCTCTCTCTGGCTGCCTCTCTGCCTATTTGTGATCTCTGTCTGTCAATAGAAAAGGAAAGAAAAGAAAAGAAAAGAAAAGAAAAGAAAAGAAAAGAAAAGAAAAGAAAAGAAAAAAGAGAAGAGAAGAGAAAAGAAAAGAAGAGAAAAGAAAAGAAAAGAAAAGAAAAGAAAAGAAAAGAAAAGAAAAGAAAAGGAAAGGAAAGGAAAGGAAAGGAAAGGAAAGGAAAGGAAAGGAAAGGAAAGGAAAGGAAAGAAAAGAAACAAACTGAGGATTGCTGGAGGGGAGGATGGATGGGTTTTTGGGTGATGGACATTAAGGTAGGCATGTGATATAATGAGCACTGGGTGTTATATACAGCCAATGAGTCACTGAACTCCACCTCTGAAACTAATAAGACACTATATGATAATTAATTGAATTTAAAATAAGATAAATTTAAGTTAAAAAATAAAATACTGAGTTTTGAGATTTCTTTATGTATTCTAGATACATATTTAAAATCAGATACAAAATTAAAATCAGACATCTGATTTGCAAATATTCTCCCAGCTAGTAGCTTTTCTACTCATTCTCCTGACACTTCTTTTAAAAAGAACACAAGTTCTTGGGGTGCCTGGGTGGCTCAGTGGGTTAAAACCTCTGCCTTCAGCTCAGGTCATGGTCTCAGGGTGCTGGGATCGAGCCCCGCATCAGCAGGGCTGAATGCTTCAGCAGGAAGCCTACTTCCTCCTCTCTTTCTCTCTGCCTGCCTCTCTGCCTACTTGTGATCTCTGTCTGTTGAATAAATAAAGTCTTTAAAAAAATAAAATAAAGAACATAAGTTTTTTAAATGGTGTTTACAGCTTTATTGACAGAGAGCTGAAACACAGTACACTACGTATATGTAAAGAATACAATCTGGCAAGGTTGGACATATGCATATACTCATGAAACCACCACCATCATCAAGATTGTAAAGGTATCCATCTTTTCCCTAAATTTTCTTCATACTACTTTAGAATCCCTCCATCCTGATTTATTGCCCCCAATCCACCCCAACTTCATAGTAAGTTTTGAAACCTAATGGCATTAGCCTTTCAACTTTGCTCTTTTTAAAGTTGTTTTGGATATCCTAGGGGCCCTTGGCTGGCTCAGTGGATAGAGCATTGGACTCTTGATCTTGGGGTTGTGAGTTTGAGCCCCACCTTGGGGGTACAGATTACTGAAAAATAAAATCTTAAAAAAAAAAAAAGAGTCTTTTTTGACAATGCTAGTTTCTTTGTATTTCCATATGAATTTAAAAACAACTTATCCTCCAGGGATTTTTATTAGGATTGAGTGGAATCTATAGATCAATTTGGGGAGAATCCACATCTTAATAATATTGAGTCTTTAGACACATGAACATAGGATGACTCTCTTCTTTAAGTTCTCTTGGCACGTTTGTTGATTTTTAGTATGGGGGGGGGAGGTTCTGGAGTGCTATCCCAAACTATAGCACGTTGGCAAAATAAAAGTGAGTCTCATCAATCTGTTCCCATTCCTGAGATGAAGAAGGAAAGCCTGGAGCCTTCCATTCTGCCTTCACTAACACCAAGCTCCAGGGCTCTCTTCCAGGATGTAAGATGGGATGAGCTATGTCAGAGACCAGAAGATGTCACAGGAGTCTGCTTGGGAATCTGCCTAGGATCCCTCTCCCTCTGCCTCTCCCTCCTTCAGGACCTGCAAGCTGTGTTTATGATCACAATTAACAAAATCATGTTTGCTCTTTTAATTGACCGTGCATGCACATATAAATTATAAATTATATAAAATTGTTGTGTGATGCTTTTCAGTCTCTGAGTTAAATGATTTCACCACAGCAGAGACACTTGGTGTATAGCTCTTTTGTTAGCCCCCTTGCATTGATGGTTAATATAGATAAATGTGTGTTTCCTGTTCGGCGTTTGCAATATTATGTAGTAAGCTGCTGCTGGTACTCTAGTAAAGCAGTTGTCAAAGTGTGATCCAAGGACCTTGATGGTCCCCCAAACTCTGTCGCGGTGTCTGTGAGGTCCTAACCCAAAAACTATCCATCTGTGAGAGGCTGGCTTTTCTTAGTATAATCTGACACAACAACACTGTGCCATATAGATTTCATGGAAAAGCATATATGACAATCCAGCTTTCTATTTTTAAGCTAGGCATTAAAAGAATGTTCAGAAATGTGAAACAATACCATTGTTCATATCAATTTTTTGGTTTTGGAAAGCGGAATTACTTGCCATAGAAACATATCAATGTCATAGAATGGATTCACTGTTGTTATTTTTAAATGAGTTAATGAGTAAATCTTAGGAAATTTTTTCCATGTTAAATTTACAATATGGTGTATATGAACAGATAAACGCAAAAACCCTCTTTGGAGTCCTCACTTATTTCTAAGACTCTAAAGGTGAATCAGGAGCAAAAACTCTTGAGTCCTGCCACTGTAGAATATCCAGCAGGAGCTTGGAACACAGGAATGCGGTGGTGCTGGCCAACCTGGAAGCATGCATACATATGGACGCTGTAGCTGGTGGTGTTTTCTAACATTGTGTGAGCCTGAATATCCGACCATGGTTTACCCACTGTCAGATTGTTATCCTAGGCAGCGGAGGAGGTGGGTTGGCACTCCTCTGTCATAGCAAAACAACTGTATTTGGTCACTCATCAGTGACTTCCCCAATAGGGGAAACGGGGATGGGGGTGTGTACTGAGCATTAGAAGAAGGTTTTAAAAAAGTGAAGCACATTGGTGGCTCAGTGGGTTAAGCCTCTGACTCGCGATTTCAGCTTAGGGCATGATCTCAGGGTCGGGAGATCAACCTCCATGTCGGGTTCTATGCTCAGTGCAGAGTCAGCTCAAGATTCTCTCCCTTTCCCTGTGTGTTGCCGCCCCCTATCCGCCCCCTCCACGCTGCCTTCCCCCCCCACCACGCATGCGCTTTCTCTCCCTGCTGAGCCTCAGACTAGGAGCCATTCTTTCTTTACCACCAGGTAAGCAACAAAATTCTCTGTGATAGGGATATAATCAGTTGGATGGCAGGTCACCATAGATTCTGAGAACAGGTAAGAGTATCATCTCTAGGGAAGTGGAGGAAGGGGTTACTGAGAGAGGACAGCACTGTTGTGAGGCTTCATAAAAATGTCTAGAATGAAATCAGTACACCCTCGCAGTGTCAGGCCCCTTCATTTCCAATGCTCAGTGGAAAGTTATGATGTAAATACATGATGAGTGAAGCCAAGGTATGTTAGGATACACCGCACCTGTCATACAAATTTCCTCCGGATGTCATGTTCCAGGCCTCTTGACTGCTTATTAGACCAAAGGTAGATGAAGGGAAGAAACTTTATCAGAGACAGCTGAGGATGGAAACTCTGACACTCATGTCTGCTGAGAGGCATCTCTGTGTATTCTCCAGTCATCTAAGCTAGAGGGTCTTAGAGGTTTGAAATCATCCTCTAGTCTTTTGAGCTGATCTTTTCTCTTGTTCAGTTGAACAACAGTTCTGAGCCACAGGCCTTGGCATCTCCCCTAGAATAAAATCAGCTTAAAAATGGTTTGCATAGCCTTAAATAGTGATGCAATCTGTATGTAAAAACAATTTCATTTCAGATAATCATACCTTTTTGCATGAATTTCTAATGATTTAGGAAAATCAGATTTACATAGATAAGTAATGCATCTCAGTCAAACTTCCCATACACTTTCCTCTACAGACACACACACACACACACACACCCTTGTTCCCTAATCAGAGTATTCAAATCCTAGATAAAGTCTGAGCTGAAAAGAACTCCTAAAGACATTCATGCTAAACACCTCATTTTCCAGCTAAGGAGCAGTAAAGGTAGAGAGGTCAAGCTCACTAAAGAAAATTAACAATAGAAATGGGTATTAAAAAACACATTTTCTTGTTCTGAGGACACATTAGTACACTATGGCAATCCCCAATGAGATTTGCAATCTGTAGAGAACTCCAAGGGAACCTGCTAGACCAGGGCACTGAGACGGGAGAGAAGGAAAGAAGGGAAAGGTAGAGAAAGATGTGTGACAAGGCAAGAGGATGTGATGATGGAGTGAGTTGCTCACAGGAGTGCTTGGAGGGGCAAGGAGAGATGGAGACAGGCCCAGGGAATGGGAGGTGCTGGGGGCCTGGGGTCTGGTTCAGGAGAGAAGAGCATCTGTCCAAGGAAATGCAGGTGCCCTATTCTTTGGGTCCTCATTCCCTCCTTTAGGACAGACACTTGATGCAGGTAAGGAAACATATTTACTGTATGCTAAATATCCTCATATAAATTTTTGTTGGCTAAGCTATATATTGTCCAGTAATTGCCACTAACCCGAACCACTAATTTTAGAGAATGTGCTTTTTACCTCTTGGTTGTCTTCAGAGGACTCCATTAGTCTCATGCTACAAAGATGGCTTCTCCTCAATATAAAGATGAGTGTTTTCATAGAGAATAAATTTCTACATATTTCCTGGTACTGCTGCCTGTCATATATCCCCTTCGAAAGTTAAGGTCAACTGAAGGACAATGGGTTGAATCAGAGATCTACTCCTCATGGATAATAGACCCTGTACATAACTACTTAGCCAAGCAGGGATTGAATATTTTAAGGCCAATGTGGGGCCATGAACACACCAAATTGTAAAATCTGTAAATAATTAATTAAATAAGACTCACTGAGCCTAGTAAATTTCAAAACACGTAGTTCTCTGTTCTTGACCAATGATAAAGCAGACAGAAGTTCAAGGCTCGAACCCCTGTAGGGTTCCCTGTTCCCCCAGGAATCTACTTCTTGCTCTTATGCTCCCTTTCCCCAAATTCATGTTCTCTGTCTCTCTCTGTCAAATAAATGAATAAAATCTTTAACAGAGAGAAAGCATAAGCAGGGGGAGTGGCTGTCAAAGGGGGAAGCAGGATCCCCCTGAACAAGGAGCCTGATGCGGGACTGGATCCCAGGATCCTGGGTTCATGACCTGACTTGAAGGCAGGTGCTTAACTGACTGAGGCTCCCAGGGGTTTCTCAATAAAATCTTTAAAAAAAAAAAAAAAAGGAAGTTCAAGAATATTGAAATCTAGGCATTACATCGCCTAGAAAACAATGTTGCCACTATAAAATACACCCCAGGAGAAAGCCATATTGTTAAGACAAAAATAAAAAAGCAGAAGATAAAATGCTATATATGCTATCCCACATTTTCATTTCAAATACAATCAGAATAAATACTGGTTGGAAATTGTGAAAATGAAGAGTGTTTACCTTCGTCTGGATTACAGCTGACTAAGTTCTTTGGTTTTGGTTTTGCTTTGTTTTAAGGATTTTATTTATTTATTTATTTGAGAAAGAGAGAATGCTTCCACAACCTGGGGGTGGGGTGCACAGAGGGAGAAGCAGACTGAGCAAGTAGTCCCATGCAGAACTCCATCCCATGATCCTGAGTTCATGACATGAACAGAAGGCAGCCACTTGATCAATTCAATCACCCAAACACTGCTGTTTTTATTTTTGGTCTTTTTTTAACATTTGTGATTTTAAGATTTGTGATTTTTCCAAAATTCCTAACATTTCTGAATTGAATATGTGTTACTTCTCTAAAAAGAAAAAAAGTGATGTTTTTTAACATATTGCCTTGCTTTTTTTTTTTTTTAAGATTTTATTTATTTATTTGACAGACCGAGATCGCAAGTAGGCAGAGAGGCAGGCAGAGAGAGGAAGGGAAGCAGGCTCCGCTGAGCAGAGAGCCCGATGTGGGGCTCGATCCCAGGACCCTGGGATCATGACCTGAGCTGAAGGCAGAGGCCTTAACCCACTGAGCCACCCAGGCACCCCAACATATTGCCTTCTTAAATCAGATGTTGAGGTTGTTTCCAGCCTCATCCAACCCTCTTCTTACTGCGGTGGGACCATACTTTCACCTTGAGTTTTGGACACCTCTTCCAGGTGGGTAATACAGATAGAGGAATGTTTGGAATCACAGGGTAGCTCAGAGAATTCTTGACTGATTTCCGTGGGGTTAATTCACTTCTTTCTCCCCAAGAAGACTTTGAGAAAAATGCTTCACCCTCTGGATAACTGCAATTCTTAAGATTTATTTATTTAGCAGAGACAGGAAACCCTCCTACACTGTTGGTGGGAATGCAAGCTGGTGCAGCTACCTGGAAAACAGCATGGAGGTTACTCAAAAAGTTGAAAATAGAGCTACCCTACCACCCAGCAGTCACAGTACTGGGTAATTACCATAAAGATGCAAATGCAGTGATCCGAAGGGGCACATGCACCCAAATGTTTATACCAGCAATGTACACAATAGCCAAACTATGGAAAGTACCTAGCTGTCCATCAACACATGAATGGATAAAGAAGATGTGGTGTATATATATACAATGGAATACTACGCAGCCATCAAAAGAAATGAAACCTTGCCATTTGCAGCAATGTGGCTGGAACTAGAGGGTATTATGCTGAGCGAAATAAGTTAATCAGACAAAAAAAATTATCATATGATCTCCCTGATATGAGGAATTTGAGAGGCAAAGTGGGTGGGGTGGGGAGTAGGGAAGGAAAAAATGAAACAAGATGGTTCAGGAGAAAGACAAACCATAAGAGACTCTTAATCTCACAAAACAAACTGAGGGCTCCCAGGGGAGGGGAGGTATGGGGAAGGCAGTTGGGTTATGGACATTGGGGAGGGTATGTGCTATGGTGAGTGCTGTGAAGTGTGTAAGCCTGACCATTCACAGACCTGTACCCCTGGGGCAAATAACACATTATATGTTAATTTTTTAAAAGATTTATTTATTTTAGAGAGAGAAGGCAAGCAAGCACATGTGAGGATGGGGCAGAGGGTGAGGGAGAGAGAAACCAGCAGACTCCAGGCTGAGTGTAGAACCCAATGTGGGCCTTGACCTCAAGACCCTGAGATCTAGAGATAAGTCAAAACCAAGAGTTGGTCACTTTGACTGTACACTCAGGGATCCTAGCTGCAATATTTTTTTAAAGATTGATTGACTGGTAGGGAGAGGGTGGTTGGGTTATGGACAATGGGGAACCTATGTGCTATGGTGAGTGCTGTGAAGTATGTAAACCTGGCAATTCACAGACCTGTACCCCTGGGACTAATAATACATTATAGGTTAATAAAAAAATAAAAAATTTTTAAAAAGATTGATTGATTTTTAAGTAGTTTCTATACCCTATGTGGGACTCAAAAATCATGACACCTAGATCAAGAGTCAACATGCTCTTCTAACTGTGCCAGCCATGGGCCCCAGCCATTTTTTCTTTGATGTCTTTCAGAAGGATGACTGGTAACACACACCATCCAGACAATCTTTATTTTGATACAAAAATATTTTTCTCTAAGAAGAATTGCCATTGACTTCTCCCTTGGTGTCCCACCATTCTTTCTTGAGAAAGCAGTTTGGTGTTGGGAAGAAAGCACATTTTGCCTGATGACTGTTTTAGGTATCATTAAAAGTCATTAAAGACCTAATATGTAGGGGACCTGGGTAGGTCAGTTGTTAAATGAGCATCTGCCTTCAGCTCAGGTCCAGATCTGAGGGTCCTGGGCTCCAACCCCACATCGGGCGCCCTGCTCAGTGGAGAGCCTGCTTCTCTCTCTCCCTCTGCCTGCTGCTCTGCCTGCTTGTGCTCTCTCTCTGTCCAATGAATAAATAAAATATTTTTTAAAAAGATTTTATTTATTTATTTATTTATTTATGAGAGACAGAGAAAGAGAGAGGTAGAGGCAGAGGCAGAGGGAGAAGCAGAGGGAGAAGCAGAATCTGAACAAAGTAGGGAGCATGATGAGGGCTCAATCCCAGAATCCTGGGATCATGACCTGGGCTGAAGGCAGATGCTTAACTGAGTCACCCAGGTGCCCTGGTTGCCATTTAGTTTTATTGATGGTTTCCTTCATTGCACAGAAGCTTTTTCTTTTGATGTAGTCCCAATGACTTATTTTTGCCTTTACTTCCTTTGTCTCAGGAGACATATCTAGAAATTTGTTGCTATAGCTGAAGTTAGAGAAATTACTGCCTATGCTCACTTCTAGGATTTTTATGGTTTTAGGTCTCAACATTTAGGTCCTTAATCCATATGGGGATTGTTTTTGTTTGGTAAAAAAGAAAAAAAAAAGTGGTCCAGTTTCATTCTTTGGTATGAAGCTGTCCGGGATTCTCAACCATTTGTGTGGTTTTTTGTCTTAATTTTTTTTTATAACATATAATATATTATTAGCCACAGGGGTACAGGTCTGTGGATTGCCAGGTTTACACACTTCACAGCACTCACCATAGCACATACGTTCCCCAATGTCCATAACCCAACCACCCTCTCCCTACCCCCATACCCCTGGCAACCCTCAGTTTGTTTTGTGAGATTAAGAGTCTCTTATGGTTTGTCTCTCTCCGGATTTCATTCTGTTCCATTTTTTCCTTCTCTAACCCACAAACACCCACTTTGCTCTCAAATTCCTCATGTAAAGGAGATCATACGATAATTGTTTTTCTCTGATTAACTTATTTCCCTCAGCACAATATCCTCTAGTTCTATCCATGTCATTGCAAATGGCAAGATTTAATTTCTTTTGATGGCTGCCTAGTATTCCACTGTATGTATATATATCACATCTTCTTTATCCATTCATTTTTGATGGACATTTAGGTTCTTTCCATTGTTTGGCTATTGTAGACATTGCTGCTATAAACATTCGGGTGCATGTCCCCTTGAGATCTCTACATTTGCATCTTTAGGGTAAATACCCAGTAGTGTGATTGCTGGATCATACAGCTGCTCTATTTTCAACTTTTTGAGGAACCTCCATGCTGTTTTACTGAGTGGTTGTACCAGCTTGCATTCCCACCAAGAGTGTAGGAGGGTTCTCCTTTCTCCACATCCTTGAGTTGCTAATGTTAGCCCTTCTGACTGGCATGATGTGGTATCTCATTGTGGTTTTGACTTGCATTTCCCTGATGCTTAGTGATATGGAGAGCACTTTTTCATGTGTCTCATCGGCTATCTGGATGTCCTCTTTGCATAAATGTCTATTCATGTCTTCTGCCCATTTTTTGATTGCATTATTTGTTCTTTGGGTGTTGAGTTTGATAAGTTCTTTATAGATTTTGGATACTAGCCCTTTATCTGATATGTCCTTTGCAAATATTTTCTCCCATTCTGTCAGCTGTTTTGTGGTTTTGTTGACTGTATCCTTTGCTGTGCAAAAGTTTTTGATTTTGATGAAGTCCCAATAGTTCATTTTTTGCCCTGGATTCCCTTGCTTTTGGAGATGTTTCTAGGAAGAAGTTGCTGTGGCTGAGGTCGAAGAGATTTCGACCTGTGTTCTCCTCAAGGATTTGATGGGTTCCCTTCTCACATTGAGTTCTTTCATCCATTTAGAGTCTATTTTTCTGTCTAGTGTAAGAAAATGGTCCAGTTTCATTTTTCTGCATGTGGCTGTCCAATTTTCCCAACACAATTTTTGAAGAGACTGTCTTTTTTCCATTGGATATTCTTTGCTGTTTTGTCAAAGATTACTTCACCTTAGGGTTGAGGGTCTATTTCTGGGCTCTCTATTCTGTTCCACTCATTTATGTGTCTGTTTTTGTGCCAGTACCATACTGTCTTGATGATGACAGCTTTGTCATAGAGCTTGAAGTCTGGAATTGTGATGCCACCCACTTTGGCTTTCTTTTTCAACATTCCTCTGCCTATTCAAGGTCTTTTCTGGTTCCATATAAATTTTAGGATAATTTACTCCATTTCTTTGAAAAAAATGAATGGGATTTTGATAGTGATTGCATTAAACGTGTAGATTGCTTTAGGTAGCATAGACATTTTCACAATATTTTTTCTTCCAATCCATGAGCATGGAACATATTTCCATTTTTTTGTGTCTTTCTCAATCTCTTTCATAAGTACTTTATAGTTTTCTGAGTACAGATTCTTTGCCTCTTTGGTTAGGTTTATTCCTAGGTATCTTATGGTTTTAGGTGCCATTGTAAATGGCATGGACTCCTTAATTTCTCTTTCTTCTGTCTTGTTGGTGTATAGAAATGCAACTGTTTTCTGTGCATTGGTTTTATATCCCGACACTTTACTGAATTCCTGTACAAATTCTAGCAGTTTTGGAGTGGAGTCATTTGGGTTTTCCACGTAAAGTATCATATCATCTGCAAAGAGTGAGAGTTTGACTACTTCTCTGCCAATTTGGGTGCCTTTAATTTCTTTTTGTTTTCTGATTGCTGAGGCTAGGACTTCCAGTACTATGTTGAATAGCAGTGGTGATTATGGACATCCCTGCCGTGTTCCTGACGTTAGGGGAAAGGCTTTCGGTTTTTCTCCATTGAGAATGATATTCTCTGTGGGTTTTTCATAGATGGCTTTGATGATATTAAGCTTTGTACCCTCTAATCCTACACTTTGGAGAGGTTTGATCAAGAAAGGATGCAGTACTTTGTCAAATGCTTTTTCAGCATTTATTGAGAGTATATTACAGTCCTTGTTCTTTCTTTTTTTAGTGTACTGTATGACACTGGTTGATTTGCAGATGTTGAGCCAAATGCGGCTGTGGAATAAATCCCACTTTGTCGTGGTGAATAATCCTTTTAATGTACTGTGGGTCCTATTGGCTAGGATTTGGGTGAGAACTTTTGCATCTGTGTTCATCAAGGATATTGGTCTGTAAGTCTCTTTTTTGATGGGGTCTTTGGTTTGGGGATCAAGGTAATGCTAGCCTCATAAAATGAGTTTGGGAGTTTTCCTTCCATTTCTATTTTTTGGAACGGTTTCAGGAGAATAGGAATTAATTCTTCTTTAAATGCTTGATAGAATTCCCCTAGGAAGCCATCTGCCCCTGGGCTCTTGTCTGTTGGGAGATTTTTGATGACTGCTTCAGTCTCCTTACTGGTTATGGGCCTGTTCAGGTTTTCTATTTCATCCTGGTTCAGTTGTGGTAGTTTATACATCTCTAGGAATGCATCCATTTCTTCCAGATTGTCAAATTTGCTGGCATATGGTTGCTCATAATATGTTCTTATAATTGTTTGTATTTCTTTGGTGTTGGTTGTGATCAATCCTCTTTCATTCATGATTTTATTTATTTGGGTCCTTTCTCTTTTCTTTTTCATAAGCCTGGCCAGGGGTTTATCATTCTTACTAATTCTTTCAAAAAACCAGCTCCTAGTTTCGTTGATTTGATCTATTGTGGGTTTTTTTGTTTTGTTTTGTGTTTTGGTTTCTATTTTATTGATTTCTGCTCTGGTCTTTATTATTTCTCTTCTCCTGCTGGGTTTAGGCTTTCTTTGCTGTTCTTTCTCCTGCTCCATTAGGTGTAGGGTTATGTTGTGTATATGAGACTTTTCATGTTTCTTGAGAAAGGCTTGTATTGCTATATATTTTCCTCTCAGGACTGCCTTTGCTGTGTCCCACAGATTTGGAACCATTGTGTTTTCATCATCATTTGTTTGCATGAATTTTTTCAATTCTTCTTTAATTTCCTGGTTAGCCCATTTATCTTATAGTAGGATGCTCTTTAGCCTCCATGTATTTGGGATATTTCAAAATTTCCTCTTGTGATTGAGTTTTAGCTTCAGAGCATTGTGGTCTGAAAATATGCAAGGAATGATCCCAATCTTCTGGTACCAGTTGAAACCTGATTTGTGACCCAGGATGTGATCTATTCTGGAGAATGTACCATGTGCACTAAAGGAGAATGTGTATTCTGTTGCTTTGGGATGGAATGCTCTGAATATATCCATGATGTCTATCTTGTCCAGTGTGTCATTCAAGGCTTTTGTTTCCTTGTTGATCTTTTGCTTGGATGATATGTCCATTTCAGTGAGGGGGGTTGTTAAAGTCCCCTACTATTATTGTATTTGTCAATGTGTTTCTTTGATTTTGTTATTAATTGGTTTATCTAGTTGGCTGCTCCACTGTTAGGGGCATAGATATTGAAAATTGTTAGGTCTTCTTATTGGACAGACCCTTTGAGTATAATATAGTGTCCTTCCTCATCTCTTATTTTAGTCTTTGGCTTAAAATCTAATTGATCTGATATAAGGAATGCACCCCAGCTTTCTTTTGATGTCCATTAGAATGGTAAATTGTCTTCCACCTCCTCACTTTAAATCTGGAGGTGCCTTTGGGTGAAAAATGAATTTCTTGTAGGCAGCATATTGATGGGTTTTGTTTTTCTTCCATTCTGATACCCTTGTCTTTTGATTGGGGCATTTAGCCCATTTATTTAGGGTAACTATTGAGAGATATGAATTTAGTGCTGTTGTATTGCCTGTAAGGTGACTGTTACTGTATATTGTCTCTGTTCCTTTCTGGTCTACTACTTTTAGGCTCTCTCTTTGCTTAGAGGATCCTTTCAATATTTCCTGTAGAGCTGCTTCGGTGTTCACAAACTCTTTTAGTTTTTGTTTGTCCTGGAAGGTTTTTATGTCTCCTCTATTTTCAATGATAGCCTAGCTGGATATAGTATTCTTGGCTGCATGTTTTTCTCATTTAGTGCTCTGAATATATCATGCCAGTTCATTCTGGCCTTCCAGGTCTCTGTGGATAAGTCTGCTGCCAATCAAATATTTTTTACCAATGTACGTTACAGACTTCTTTTCCCGGGCTGCTTTCAGGATTTTCTCTTTGTCACTAAGACTTGTAAGTTTTGCTATTATATGACAGTGTGCGGACCTATTCTTACTGATTTTAGAGGGATTCTCTGTGCCTCCTGGATTTTGATGCTTGTTCCCTTTGCCATATTAGGGAAATTCTCTATAATAATTCACTCCAATATACCTTCTGCCCCCATCTCTCTTTCTTCTTCTTCTGGAATTCCAATTATTCTAATGTTGTGGTGTCTGATGGTATCACTTATCTCTCGAATTCTCCCCTCATGGTCCAGTAGTTGATTGTCTCTCTTTTGCTCAGCTTCTTGATTCTCCATCATTTGGTCCCCTATATCATTAATTCTCTTCTGCCTCATTTATCCTAGTAGTAAGAGATTCCATTTTTTATTGCCCCTCATTAATAGCTTTTTTGATTTCAGTTTCATTAGATTTTAGTTCTTTTATTTCTCCAGAAATGGCTTTTATTTCTCCAGACAGTGTTTCTCTAATATCTTCTATGCCTTTCTCGAGCCCAGCTAGCACCTTGAGAATCATCATTCTGAACTCTAGATCTGACATATTACCAATATACGTATTGATTAGGTCCTAGCCTTTGGTACTACCTTTTTTTCTTTTCTTTCTTTTTCTTTTCTTTTCTTTCTTTTTTTTTTTTTTGGTGCTGAGTTTTTCCACCTTGTCATCTTATGCAGATAAGAATATATGAGTGAGAGAATAAAATACTGAAAGGGTGGAAATGACCCCAGAAAAATGTGTGTTAACCAAATTAGAAGAGACCAGAAATTGTGGGGAGAAGAAAAGGAGTAAAAAGAAGTTCAAAAAAAATTTTTTAATTAAATAGAAAAATAAAATATATATATATATATATATATATATATATATATATATATATATATAAGACTGGTGAATAGAACAGAGCAACCCACTTGATTTTGGGAGTATTTTGGTCTCTTAGAGGTAACTACATCCCAAAATGTTAAGGAAAGGGGAAAAAAATACACACACACACACACACACACACAAACAAGGGTAAATATGATGAATGGATGGAAAATGACAGTAAAGATGAAATTTTTAAAAAATTATAAAAAAGGAGTTCATAAGATAAGTTGGTTGGGAAAAGAAAGAAAAAGTGGAGAGAATTTGCTCAGGCCAGAGACTAGAACAAACCCTGTGCTAGATTTATTTTGATCTATTAGAAGAAGATGTATCCCAAAATATTTTAGAAGAAAAAAAACCTATGTGCATACAAAAGATAAGTTTAGATACAATGAAGGATAAAATATGACTATAATAATAAAGGTTCAAAAGTATTTTTTTAAGAAAGGTACTGTTAAGATAAACTAGTTTAAAAATGTTAAAAGAGAAAAGAGTAAAAGTTAAAAAAATTAGAATAAGAAAGAAATAAAATTTAAAATATTTTAATGGGGGAGACAAGATGGCAGGGAAGTAGGAGGAGGCACCGTTTCAACCTGTACCCTAAAGTGAGCTGATTACCTACCAAAGAACTCTGATCACCAATGAAAACAGACTGAGATTAGGATTATACACTTCTGGATCTCTACGGGGGCAGAAAATGCAAGTGGGCAGATAAAGTGAAGTGGGAACATGGGACTGATATCAGAAGATAAGCAAAAAGGGGAGGGAGCCACCAGAAGCGATCCATTGGAAAGTAATACCCCAATATGAGAGTGCCCTGCAATTGGGGACCAGCATTAACTTGGAGTCTGGTTGAAAGCACTCAAAAAGAGCACAGGATTGTGGCGAGAAATTGCAGGAATTGGGCAGTTAGGGACAGGGGCTTAAGTCCCCCAACCAAACAAACCACCCCTGTCACTGAGCCAGAGAGGTGCTTCGAAGAAGCCAGGTCTTGGTCCCTGAGCCAACAGCTTGCCTGAGAGCATCTGGGTGGCGGCTCCCATGAGGGCGAGGGAGACTCACCAGCAAGCAGAACCACAGCCTTTTGCATTCTCCACCCATGAGCCATGCTACCAGAGTCTGAATCCCGCCCCACATCTCCCCCTGAGAGAGGTGCATGCAGGTGCCAGCCAGGGTGCTCTTCGGACCCAGGGAGTCTGAGCACTCCCAGACCAGGCCAGCATCAAAATCTCAGTGCTCTATCACTGCCTGGGACCTATCTGGTGGTCTGGAGCAGCCCAGATGGCCACAAATATCATGGTTTTGGGTACAAGTGGGAGTTCCTATGACCCCAGAGACTGTGACTGGGAACATGCTCTGCCAGCAGCAGAGGGGGAATTTATGTGCTCTGGAGCACCTAGAGAACAGACTGAGGCTTCTCTCTGAGAGGGAGGTCTGGGTGCAGTTTGCATCCTCTAAGCCTCCAAAACCCATCAAAAGCTCCCAAGGGGAGAGAAAACATATGAACGAATAACGAAACAAAAACCTCCAGAGAACAAACGCCTGAAAAAGCGGTTTCCTCAGAGCCCACCCCCTTGATGGGGGCAGGAGGACTTAACTCCAGCAAGACACACAAGGACTTAACTCCTTGAAAACACACATGGCAGGCCCCTCTCCCAGAAAGCCAACCTAAAAAAAAAAAAAAAAGAAAGACAAGAGGACAACCACCACTACTTCATAGATACAACTTCTATTTTTAATTCATTCCCACTATTCTGGCTCATATTTTTTATATATAACTTTTTTACCTATTTACCATCACAGTGAGATGTCCAGTACATCAAATTACATAATAACCTTTTAACCTGAACTTTTTGATACATATACCTGTGTTGTTCTTTTGCTTTTCTATATTTTTAATTTTTTAAATTTAATTTTCTTTTATTTTAGTTTATTCTTTTTTTTTTTTAATATTTATACACAGATAAGCTTCAAGGTAATCCCCTTTCCCCAGTCATTGCTAACCCTACAGGTAATCCAGTTTTTAATCCCCCTTTATCTTAGGAAAGTTGAGTCCTTTAACAAAGATATCAAGATACATCCAGGAAGAATCAAATTAAACTTCCTCACCCACACTGAGAATTTATAACCACTCCCCCATCTTTTTCTTCCACCAGTGTTTCTGTGTATTTGTTTTTATCCTCGTAGTATATAAATCTTATACTTGAGGTTCTTATTGACGAGGTTCTTTTGTTTGTTTGTTTTTACTTACTTATTTTCTTTTCTCTTGTCATCTAATTTTGTTGGTCTTTTTGTTTGTCTGTTTTTGTTTATATACTTCATAAATCTTGCCTTGGGGCCCATTTGGTCTGGGCCTTCTCTTTTATTTTATCTTTCATTTTTTTTTCCTGTCTCTCTCTCTCTATCTCTTTCTTCTTTTTTTTTTTTTCTTTTTTTCTTTCTTTTGGGTGGGGACTCTGGACTGTTCAGAAGCCTTCTAGGGTGCACCTTCCCTGAACCACTGTCAATACATTCAGCTACACATCCATTCAGCCATCTCTCACCAAAATGACTAGAAGGAGGAATGCCCAAAAGAAGAAAAATTCAGAGACAAGGCCTTCTGCAATAGAGCTAATGGCTATGGACATAGACAATATATCAGAAAGGGAACTCAGGCTAACAATTATCCAGGCAATAGCTAGCTTGGAGAAAGCCATCGATGACAAAATAGAATTGATTAGGGCAGATGTGAAAGCCAACAGGGATGATATTCACAATGTTCTCAATGAGTTCCAATCTAATCTAAATTCTCTAAAAGCTAGGGTAACTGAGACAGAAGATAGAATCAGTGATCTGGAATACAGAGAAAAAGGATTCAGGAGAAAGCCTAGAACAAACAGCTTAGAAGCCACAAAAACAGAGTTAGGGAAATAAATGACGCCATGAAATGTTCCAACGTCAGAATTTCTGGAACCCCTGAGGGGGAGGAGAAAGAAGGAAGACTAGAAGATATAGTTGAACAAATTCTCCATGAACATTTTCCCAATCTTGTGAATGGAACCAGCATTCATATACTAGAAGCAGAATGGTCTCCCCCCAAGATCATAGAATCTAGAAAGACCACAAGACACCTGATAGTGAAAATGATGAATCATAATTGTAGACAGGAGCTCTTGAAAACAGCTAGGACAAAGAAATTCCTTATGCACAGAGGAAAGCCCATCAGAATAACGTCAGACCTGTCCACAGAAACCTGGCAAGACAGAAAGGGCTGGCAAGACGTATTCAGGGCACTAAATGAGAAGAACATGCAGCCAAGAATACTTTATCCAGCAAGACTGACATTCAAAATGGATCAAAAGGTAAAGAACTTCCAAGACCAGCAAGGTTTAAGAGTATGTGACCACCAAACTGACACTGCAGGAAATATTAAGGGGGGTTCTATAAAAGAGGAAAAATCCTAAGAATATCATTGAACAGAAATATATGGAGACAATCTATAGAAACAAACACTTCACAGGTAACTGATGTCAATAAAAACGTATCTCTCAATAATCACTCTCAACATGAATGGCCTAAATGTGCCCATAAAATAACACAGGGGTGCAACAGGACCAATCCATATGTTGTCTACAAGAGACCCATTTCAAACCTAAGGATATACCCTTAAAAAATTAGAATAAAAAAGAAATAAAATTGAAAATATTTTATTAGAAGGAGACAAGATGGCGGGGAAGTAGGTGGAGGTGCTGTTTCAACCTATACCCTAAAGTGAGCTGATTACCTGAGATTAGAATTATACACTTCTGGATCTCTACGGAGGCAAAAGATGCCAGTGGGCAGACAAAATGGAGTGGGAACATCAGACTGATATCGGAAGATAAACAAAAGGGGGAGGAAGCCACCAGAAGTGACCCACTGGAACGTAATACCCCAATACAAGAGTGCCCTGCGATTGGGGACCAGCATTAACTTGGAGTCTGGTTGAAAGCACTCAAAATGAGCAAAGGATCATGGGGGAAAATTGTGGGAATATGGGCAGTTAGGGACAGGGGCTTAAGTCCCCTGACCCAGGACAATCACCCCTGGCCCTGTCCTGTACTGAAAGTGAAGGGATGGAGAAGCATCTTTCATGCCAATCGGCCTCAACAAAAGGTCAGGGTAGTGATTCTCATATCAGATAAACTAGATTTTAAACTAAAGACAGTAGTCAGAGATACATAAGGACACTACATAATTCTTAAAGGGACTATCCACCAAGAAGATCTAACTATTGTAAATATATATGCCCCCAATATGGGAGCAGCAAATTACATAAGAAAACTGCTAATGAAGTGAAAGAGTCACGGGACCCCTGGATGGATCAGTTGGTTAAGCGGTTGCCTTCAGCTCAGGTCGTGATCCCAGTGTCCTGGGATGAAGTCCCACATCAAGCTTCTTGCTCGGTGGGGAGCCTGCTTCTCTCTTGGTCTCTGCCTGCCACTTTGTCTGCTTGTGCTTGCGCATGCTCTCTCTCTCTGACAAATAAATAAAAATAAAATATTTTTAAAAAAGAGAGAGAAAGAGTCATATTGATATGAATACATTAGTAGTAGGAGATCTTAACACACCTCTCTCAGTAATAGACAGATCATCCAAGCAGAAAATCAACAGAGGAACATGAGGATTGAATGACACATTGGACCAGATGGACCTCATAGATATATACAGAATGTTCCACCCTAAAACAACAGAATACTCATTCTTCTCTTGTGCACATGGAATCTTCTCCAGAATAGACCACATACTGGGTCAAAAATCAGGACTCAACCGATACCAAAAGACTGATATTATTCCCTGCACATTCTCAGATCACAATGCTTTTGAAACTGGAGCTCAATCACAAGGAAAAGTTTGGAAGGAACTCAAACACGTGGAAACTAAAGACCACCTTGCTTAAGAATGCTTGGATCAACCAGGAGATCAAAGATGAACGGAAACAATTCATGGAAACCAAAGAGAATGAAGACACTCCAGTACAAAACCTATGGGATACAGCAAAGGCGGTCCTAAGGGGGAAATACATAGCCACCCAATCCTCCCTCAAAAAAATTGAAAAATCCAGAGTACACCAGCTGTCTCTACACCTGAAAGAACTGGAGAATCAACAACAAATCAAACCAACTCCACACATAAGAAGGGAAATCATCAAGATTAGAGCTGACATCAATAAGGTAGAAACCAGAGATATGGTAGAATGTATCAATGAAACTAGAAGCTGGTTTTTTGAAAAAATCAGTAAGATCTATAAACCATTGGCCACACTAATCCAAAAGAAAAGAGAGAAAGCTCAAATTCATAAAATTATGAATGAAAAGGGAGAGATCACAATCAATACCAAGGAAGTAGAAGCAATCATCAGAAGTTATTATCAACAGTTATATAGCAATAAGCTAAGCAACCTAGATGAAATGGATACATTCCTGGAAAACTATAAACTTCCCAAATTGAACCAGGAAGAAATTGATAAAGTGAATAGACCAATATCCAGTAACAAGATTGAAGCAGTGATCAAAAACAAGAGCCCAGGTCCTGATGGATTCCCTGGGGAATTCTACCAAACTTTCAAAGAAGAAATAACACCTATTCTCCTGAAGCTGTTTCAAAAAATTGAAGCAGAAGGAAAACTTCCAAACTCTTTCTATGAAACCAGCATTACCTTGAACCCAAACCAGGCAAAGACCCCACCAAAAAAAAAAAAAGAATTTCAGACCAATATAACTGATGAAAATGAATGCCATGATTATCAACAATATCCTAGCAAACAGGATCCAATAGTACATTAAAAAGATTATCCACCATGACCAGATGGGATTCATTCCTGGGCTACAGGGATGGTTCAACATTCGCAAATCAATCAATGCGTTAGAACAAATCAATAAGAGAAGAGAGAAGAACCACATGGTCCTCTCAATTGATGCAGAAAAAGCATTTGACAAAATCCAGCATCCGTTCCTGATTAAAACGCTTCAAAGTATAGAGATAGAGGGAACATTCCTGAACTTCATCAAATCTACCTATGAAAGACCCACAGCAAATATCATCCTCAATGGGAAAAAGGTTACAGCCTTCCCGTTGAGATCAGGTACACGACAAGGATGCCCACTCTCACCACTCTTGTTCAACATAGTATTAGAAGTCCTAGCAACAGCAATCAGACAACAAAGAGAAATAAAAGGTATCCAAATTGGTAATGAAAAAGTCAAACTCTCTCTCTCTTTGCAGATGACATGATACTTTATATGGAAAACCCAAAAGACTCTACCCCCAAACTACTAGAACTCATACAACAATTCAGCAACGTGGCAGGATACAAAGTCAATGTACAGAAATCAGTGGCATTCTTATACACTAACAATGAAAATACAGAAAGGGAAATTAGAGAATTGATTTTTTTTACTATAGTACCAAGAACCATAAGATCCCTGGGAATAAACCTAACCAAAGAGGTAAAGCATCTATACTCAAGGAACTACAGAACACTCATGAAAGAAATTGAAGAAGACACAAAAAGATGGAAGACCATTCCATGCTCTTGGATCGGAAGAATAAATATTGTTAAGATGTCTATACTGCCTAGAGCAATCTATACTTTCAATGCCATTCTGATCAAAATTCCACCAGCATTCTTCAAAGAGCTGGAGCAAATAATCCTAAAATTTGTATGGAATCAGAAGAGACCCGAATTGCTAAGGAAATGTTGAAAAACAAAAATAAAGTGGGGGGCATCACGTTACCTGATTTCAAGCTTTACTACAAAGCAGTGATCACCAAGACAGCATGGTACTGGCATAGAAACAGACACATAGACCAGTGGAACAGAGTAGAGAGCCCAGACATGGACCCTCAACTCTATGTTCAAATAATCTTTGACAAAACAGGAAAAAATATACAGTGGAAAAAAGACAGTCTCTTCAATAAATGGTGCTGGGAAAACTGGGAAGCTATATGTAGAAGAATGAAACTTGACCATTCTCTTACACCATACACAAAGATAAACTCAAAATGGGTAAAAGACCTCAATGTGAGACAGGAATCCATCAGGATCCTAGAGGAGAACATAGGCAGTAATCTCTTTGATATCAGCCACAGCAACTTCTTCCAAGATATGTCTCCAAAGGCAAAGGAAACAAATGCGAAAATGAACTTTTGGGACTTCATCAAGATCAAAAGCTTCTGCACAGCAAAGGAAATAGTCAACAAAACAAAGAGGCAACCCACGGAATGGGAGAAGATATTTGCAAATGACAGTGCAGACAAAAGGCTGATATCCAGGATCTATAAAGAACTTCGCAAACTCAACACACACAAAACAGACAATCACATCAAAAAATGGGCAGAAGATATGAACAGACACTTCTCCAACGAAGACATACAAATGCCCATCAGACACATGAAAAAATGTTCATCATCACTAGCCATCAGGGAGATTCAAATTAAAACCACATTGAGATACCACCTTACACCAGTTAGGATGGTCAAAATTAGCAAGACAGGAAACAACATGTGCTGAAGAGGATGTGGATAAAGGGGAACCTTCCTACACTACTGGTGGGAATGCAAGTTGATGCAGCCACTTTTGAGACTACGAAAAACAATCTGAGGGTTTTGAAGGGGTGGGAGGTTGGGAGGCTGGGGGAGCCAAGTGGTGAGTACTACGGAGGGCACGTATTGCATGGAGCACTGGGTGTGGTGCATAAACAATGAATTCTGTTACACTGAAAAGAAATTAAATTTAAAAATATTTAATTAACTTCACAAGATAAAGGATCATCGGCAGAAAGCCATGAATTCCAGGCTTTGCTTTCCCCTCCTCTGGAATTACCCTCTTCTCCTTGATCAGTGAACTGGGTCCTGGCTGGATTTCTTGCTTATCTTCTGTGGGGAGGGGCCTGTTATAGTGATTCTCAAGTGTCTTTGCCTGAGGCGGAATTGCTCTGCCATTGCTAGAGGCCGGCTAAGTAATCTGCTTGGTTTCTCTCTCGGGAGCTTTTGTTCCCTGAATGCTTTCTGTAGAGCTCTGGAGGGTGGGAATGAAAATGGCAGCCTCCCAATCTCCAGCCCAGAGAAACCAAGAGCTCAGGGCCTCACTCCTCAGTGCACCCTTGGAGAAAAGCATTCAATTACTACCTGGTCCCCGGCCACCCTCTGAGCTCACATGACCTGTGACCCAGCAATTCTGTCTCAGGCACACAGCCCCATTTAGGGTCTCCAAACCCAGAAGATTTCTGCCACTCTCTGGAGGGGGTCTCCCCGGCCCTGCCACTTGTGGGGTCCCTGCTCAAAGAGCAATGCCCTGACTGTGCCACAGATCAGAGTTTAAGGTAACCCCGAATTCAGAGTTCACTCCTTGGCTCTGTCTCTGTAGCCAGCTTCCCTGCTTTAATACCTGGGAGCTCTGCTACACTTAGAAACCCCCGATCCTTCTGTGACCCCACAGGACTTGAGACCATGCTGTCCCCACAAGGGCTCCACCCCCGCGTAGAATCTGGAGCAATGTCCTTCAGTGTGGCCGACTTCTTCTTCTTCTTTTTTTTTTTTTTTTGACACAGAGAAAGAGATCATAAGCACGCAGAGAGGCAGGCAGAGAGAAGGGGATGCAGTCTCCTTGCCAAGCAGAGAGCCTGATGTGGGGCTCATCTCAGGACCCTGAGATCATAAACCAAGCTGAAGGCAGAGGCTTTAACCCACTGAGCCACCCTGGTACCCCAGTACAGCAGGTTTCTAAAAGTTCTGATTTTGTTCTCCATTGCTCCGTGGCTTGCCGGAAAAGGCTCCTCCCCACACAGGCTACCTTCCCATCTCTTTGGATTCACTTCTCCATAAGTCCTACCTTTCAGAAAGTGGTCAATGTTCTGTATCAAGAATTGCTGCTCTTCTCTTCAATCTCCTGTTGGGTTTGTTGGTGTTCGGAATGGTTTGATAACTATCTAGCTGAACTCCTGCAACCTGATGTCATCTCAGCCTGCTACCATTCTGCCATCTTGACTTCTACCAACCATTTCTTGGAGGGACTATCTTTTTGCCTTTGGATAGTCCTACTTGCTTTGGTTAAGATTAACTGGCCACTAATTGATTGAATATTTATTAAACTAAATAATCTAATAGAGGAACTGGTGGGTAGAAAAACAATTGCTATAGACAGAATGTTTGAAATGTTGAAATTTCACATATGATGGTATTAGGAGGTAAAGCACTTGAGAGGTGACTAGGTCATGAGGGTAGAGCCCACAGGAGTGGGGCTCAGGAGAACTCCCTGCCCTGCTACCATATGAAGACACAGCAAATAGGTAGCCATCTATAAAACATCTATAAATATCAGGTGGATTTTCAGCAGACACCAAATCTGCTGGTGCCTTAATCTTGGACTTTCCAATCCCTTAAACACTTAGAGATGTTTGTTGTTTATAAGCCATCTTCCAGTATGTGGAAGCTTACTGTACCATCCTGAACATCTCCCAATGTCCTCCGTGTTATTCCTTATGCTCCATAAGTAAGTGAAACCATATGATAATTGACTCTCTCAGCTTGACATATACAATGGAGTATTATGCCTCCATCAGAAAGGATGAATACCCAACTTTTGTGTCAACATAGACAGGACTGGAAAAGATGATGCTGAGAGAAGTAAGTAAAAGTCTGGAATTTTTGAAGAAATCAGCATCACATTTTAATTTTTCCTTCTAAATAGACATCATTTGTGGTGACAGTTTGATTCACAGCAAAAAATGAGTAGAAAGCAGAATTCTCATATATAATTCTTCAGCCTCTCCCATTGTCAACATCCTACACTGGAGCAGTACATTTGTTATAAATGATGGACCTACTTTGACACATCTCCCAAAGTCTATAGAAGCCATTAGGGCTCACTCTGGGTGCTGTATATGTGTATGTAACTAGGGTTTTTTCTCTTGCTAGTCTATCTTTTGCCAGCTTAATTTGTACATTCCTACTCTCTGAACCTAAGAGGGTGGAGGAAAAAGTTTCTTCCTCTACTCTGTTTCCTCCACCTATTCCATAAACACATGTCCAGGTTGAACCCTGGCTCTTCACAACATTAACCCTTGTGCTCATTTGCTCACTCTTGTAATACATCTCACATAGTCTGAGAATTGTTTTGCCCATACCACCATGATGAACTCCCGAAGTTTAGGATGTGTTTGCTGTTTTTCCCTTATCTCTACATTCCCTGCTGAAGACTGATGTTTTACACCTAAACCATAAAATCAGAGATAGTAAAAGTATTGTTGTTTAGTATGTGTGCCATACAGTGAGGCATAAGCACACCATGCTCTTAGTCATAGGCTATACTATGGTGTTGCGGCTCTAATTCAGGCCCATGCTTTTTCTCACTACATGATGTTCCATAAAGTCACAAATGAAGTTAAGTAGGCATAGAGTCAGGAGCAGAAAGTGTTTTTGAGACTGAGATGATAACATGCAGATAAGCAGGCATATCTATTTGGCCATCCCAGAGACAGCTCTCTTCTCTTTCCTTAGACTTGTCATTGGACAGGATGAACTGATTACAGGGCCATACTCTCAAGGGGCTGGAAGGTCAGTGAAAGTCAGGACAAATCCCAGACCTCCCTGACTTACTCCCACACCCAGTCTAAATACTTTTCATTGGAAGAGAGTATTTTCTGAAACTTGATCAATCAACAAGCACTCAGAAATGTTAAACAAAACTACATTGTTCACTGAGAACTTCAGCCAGTAATGATTTCATTCTTCAGCTGTAACCCCAGTCATCTGAGCTGGCTGATGAATTTCCAGGTCTGAAATGCTATCCCCAATGGTCCATTTTTCTGAGGCCTGGGGATATCTGGGAGATTTGAAGCTTTCTTGAGGCAACTTTCCCCAGGAACCTAACAGGAATCGAGGCCTCTTGAGAGGAAATTTTAGAGATAGAACAAGACGGGGGACTGCAGATAAGACATATCCTGCTCTGGATCTACCCCCTCCCTCTTTCTGGCCACTCTACTGTTTACCACACAGAAGGGAGTAGCCAAAGGTAACTTTTAGGTGCAATGTAAGCTGCACCTAAGCTGTAAGGTACAAGTGCCTTCTGACAGTTACCCCACAGTAAATCTTAGTGTGCCTACTGTGATGTCCAATCCCAGATCTGCCTGTGTTTTCCTGATACACCCATTCCATTTTCACTGCTCTCTGATTCTCTATAAAGATAGAAGTTATAGCATCTGAGTGGCTCAGTCAGTTAAGTGTCTGCCTTTGGGCCAGTTCATGATCCCAGGGCCCTGGGATCAAGCCCCTCATCTTGGGCTCCCTGCTTAGCAGGAAGCCTGCTTCTCCCTCGCCCTCTGATGCTCCTCCTGCTTATGCTCTCTATCTGTCCAATAAATCAATAAGATGATTTAAAAAAAAATAAAGAGAATTTTGAAACTTTTCAGTTTATCCTTCCCTCCCAATCAGAAACTTCAATTACTATGGACTCTGAAAAACAATCTGAGGGGTTTGAAGTGGTGGGGGGTGGGAGGTTGGGGTACCAGGTGGTGGGTATTATAGAGGGCACAGATTGCATGGAGCACTGGGTGTGGTGCAAAAATAATGAATACTGTTATGCTGACAATAAATAAAAAATAAATTTAAAAAAAAAAGTCTCATTCAGGGCACCTGGGTGACTCAGTTGGTTAAGCGACTGCCTTCAGCTCAGGTCATAATCCTGGAGTCCTGGGATAGAGTCCCACATCGGGCTCCCTTCTCAGCACGGAGTCTGCTTCTTTTGCTGACCTCTCTCCTCTCATGCTCTCTCTCTTTCTTAGTCTCTCTCTACCTCTCAAATAAATAAATAAAATATTAAAAATAAATAAATAAATCTTAAAAAAAGAAACTTCAATTACTGTCACCTCTACTTACCTCTACTACTAGATCAGAATTAAAAGTGAACTTTTAATTTTGACTCTTGAAGAAACAATATCAGTTGTGGTAATAATAATAACATTAAAATTCTTTTAGGGCTTACAGTGTGCTTTGAATAGGGTGACCCTATAATTTGCTGTCTGGTTGGGAGACTTTTGAGAGTGAAGAGGGACATTATTATATATTAGCCAAGAAATGAGCATAAATAGGGATGGTCCTCAGCAAGCAGGGGCACTTAGATGGTTTCATAGCCATGAACCAGTTTCACATGATAGAGAGCTAAAGGAGCTCTCCGTGGTCTCTCTGTAAGGGCACTAATCCCATTCCCAAGTGCTCCACCTCCATGACATAATCACCTCTCAAAGGCCCCAATTCTGGTTACCAACCCATTGAGACTTAGGTTTTAATATACAAATTTGGGGTGGGGGTGGGAAACAAACATTCAGTCCATAGCATCTTAGAATAAGATAACTTACAGATAAGGAAACAAATACAGAAGTTGATATATTATTGATCTTTAAAATCATAATGCAGGACTTTTGGGTACACATCTGCACTCAACCAGAAAAATGCAAGTTGGAGTTTCAGGAATAATTAAAAAGGTGAACTGATTCCAGACCACTGTCCAAACAGACTCCAGTTGCTATGCACTTAAATTCTCTTTTATTAGTGCTTTGCCAATCATCCATGTGTTTTATAGATGACAAACTGCGGTCCAGAGAGGTGATAACATTTTCCTGAACATAACATACCAGTCATGAAGCTGAAACTAATACATATGGTCTCCTCACTCTACAGGCTCTAGTCAAATTCTCAAGAGCGGTTTATGGAAATGAATATCACACCGTATATGCCTAAAGAAATGACAACTGTGATGTATGTCAAACTACTTGAGAGAAATTTTGAGAGATTGATATCACATTTTAATCTGTGTAATGAAGATAAATACTGCAACTGTGATTTAATGTATGGGAAATGATGTCTCTCAATAATGGCTCACAGACACATTCTATACTGGATAACTGTCCCTGTTACCTAGAGGACAAACAGAGATGATGCAGACATTCTCAGAACCCAGTTTTAAAACAGGGGTTGGAGGCAAACAAGACTCAAGTCTCAGTCCTTGGAGAAAATCCCATTGCTGGAAGGGACATTCTTCTGCTGCTCATATTCTTAGTCAACGTCACTGTTTCTCAGCTGCATCCTTTTCCTTCTCTGGTACCCACCTCCCCTTTCCACCAACCTCACAGACAAGACAGTCTCTTATTCCTTTACCCATGTCAGCCCCCTTCCTGGAGCTATGCTCTCTCTCTGTGCTGTATTTTCACTGTCTTCTCCCATACTGACTCTTTCCCGAAGATGTGCACACCTTCATGTCACCTTCTCCCCAGCCATCCTCATCATGTTAGTGCACAAATTTACTCCATCTCATCACTGTCAGCCTCCTCATTAATTCCATTTCTTTCACTCTGACTTTTTCTCCAACCTATTGGAATAACGGTTCTCTGAAAGTACTCCAGAAAATACTCCATTGATCTCTTGATTATCACATCTCATCATCTAATAAAATATTACCTTCTTAAACATTTTTAAAAATTGTAAGTTATCTATAGGTACATGTATATTTATAAATATACACGTAGTGTGTGGGTATACTCTATATATATGCACGTAGACAGAGAGAGAGTGTTAGTTTTTTTTCTATCAATCTTGTCTTTTAACTGTACCATTTAGTCCATTTATATAACATAGTTATTCATTTTTATTTTCCTCAATGAATACCTACTACCTTATTTTGCCTTTGCTATTAGTCTCATTTGTCTGGCATTTCTATTTCCTATCACTTCTTCCCTTCTTTTGGATTAGTGGTGTAATTGCCTGTCATTCTGTGACAGCCATTAAAGCTGTTCAAAATAATTCTCTCATTCCAGGCACCTAGAAGGATCCTATTTCTCTGTCTCTTGCACTTAAATGTGACCATGAGGTTTTCTGCGGTCAATGAAGTGTGAATAGAAGTGACATATGTCCCTTCCAGCAGAAGCATTAAGAGCTGTCCTCTGCGGTGCTGTATTTTTTTTTAATGTTTTATTTATTTACTTAGAGACAGAGAGAGAGAGTGGGTAAAAGGCAGAGGAGGAGGGAGAGAGAGAACACCAAGCAGACTCCAAGCTCAGCCCAGAGCCCAACTCAGAGTTTGATCTTATGACCTGAGATCATGACCTGAGCCAAAATCAAGAGCAGGATGCTTAACCAGCTGAGCTGCCAGGGCATCCCAGTGCTATGTTCTTTCCTCTGCCTCTTTGATTAAGACAGTGAGTGTCAAGAGGAAGCCTGTGTCAGCCTGTTTTCCCAAGTGAAAATAGCAGGCAGAGCCCCTAGGCTGGACCAAGATAGATATGTAGCTGGAATAAGAAAGAAACTTTAAACTACGGAAATTTTGAGATTGTTTGTTACTGCAGCACAACTAGACTCTTCTAACTGATCCACAGTCTACTTATTCTCTGCTAGTTTGGAATTCAAACCCTGTGTTTCCCTTCTTTTCATTGCTTAGCTTAGAAATTCTCAAATGTATACTAAACATAAAGAAGTCTAATCAATACTTTTAGTCATCTCTTGAACACGGCAATTCACATCACTTCCAAGTTATGTTCCTGACATATATTTTAATTTTATCTTCTTAACTCAACAAGAAATTATTGCTTTATATAGTCAAAAGATCTTTGATTTGTTCACATACTTGTCACCATCTTTCTTTATTCCTTCCTGAATTCATATTTCTGATGAGTAGCCTTTCTTTGTAACCTCAAATCCATTCTTAGAAATTTTTTAGTGGAAGACTGCTTTAATGAAGTCATATAACTCCATTAGGTTTTGTTTTATATTATTGTTTTGTCAGAAAATGCCTTATTTTATTCATTTCTAAGTGCCAGAGTAAATAATTCTATGTTGGTGTGTTGAGAAATCAAAGCCAGTGTATTGAATTAAGATTATGATGTACTAAGGAGGGGAAAAGCCATTCACATGGTCAGGTTACACCCTCAGCATTCCAGCTGCCACTTTCAGGAAGTGAAAAGCCCAGGGCACAGTTTCAGGACATGGATACAGAAGCAAAGTCATAAGATTTGTCCCGTGCCTTGGTGACTGAGCCAGCCTGACATCCCTTGGGGTTTCATTAACTTTAGTTCCTCTCCTCCACTCTGACCTTCTAGGAGTGGTTGCTGTGGCCAAGAACTGTAACACATCCACCTTCCACACGCAGGAGAGCTGAAGTGGCCAACACTGGGTGAGGTCGCAGGTCTCCTCCTCTCCCAGCCCAGACCCCCCCACACACACCCTAGGTCCATGCAGTCTTCCAGCTGCAGAAAGCAGAATGCCCCCCACACCAGAAGAGGTGCTGTTGGAATTCCAGTCATGCCAGGACTCCTGGGGAGACAGAGTACCTCCATTTCTCTGGTGCTCTGGGGATCACGTGTTTATTTGTCCTTTGCAAACCTGCAAGAGTTATTTGTTTGATGCAAATGGCCCCCTGAGATGACAAGGACTTTGCTCCAGTTCAGGCATCATTACCGTAGTGGCTTTCTTTGCCGCTCCTTGTGAGCCAGCAGACAGATGAGGTTCACATGGTACGGTTCCTATAAACAAGACTCCCCCTTCTCAGCAGTCCTGAAAAAAGAGTGGTGTGGATGGTTCCCTACAATGTCCTTCCTCACAATGTCTTTGGTTCCCACTAAAGTGAAACCAAGATGCTCCTCCCACCTATCTTTCTTTGGAAGCCAAGCCCCTTTGTAATCTGTATAAGATTCCCTTCCCAGGGATCCCGGGATCACAGAGACTGGCCCTCTGCTCTGTCCTAGAGACCAAGCTAGAGATCCAGGTCAGTGGCTGAAGAGATGGTCTCAGGGACTCCTTCTTCTTCTGTGTTTGGATTAGAGGAACCAGGGTGGTTGAGGTTAGCACCTGAAAAAACTTGAGCTGGACCAATATTGGGATGGAGCATGTGGGCTGCAGGGAAACAAAGGCACTGGGGGAGGGAAGCATTGCTCTTGGGAATACAATGGCATCCCTCTATGATACTGGTGTTAGGAACTGGGCTGTTGCCCTTGTGTTGGAGAACAATAGGCCTCACTCTGTCCATCATGATCCTATAGGTCATGTGGTATTTCAGGGATACAGTTCAGCTCATGTTTTATTCAAAAGGATTTCCTGATAAGCACCTTGAGCTCTGGGTATAAATGTACTTATTCTTCAAATGTATTTTATTTTTTTAAATGTTTTTAAGATTTTATTTCTTTATTTGACAGGGATAGATAGAAAGCACAAGCAGAGGGGGCAGCAGAGGGAGTGGGAAAAGCAGGCTCCCCAGTGACCAGAGAGCTGAGCTCGAGACAGGACTAGATCATAGGAATTCAGATCACAACCTGAACTCAAGGCAGACACTTAACAGACTGAGCCATCCAGGTGCCCCCTCAAATAGATTTTAAATTTTAAAATCTCTAATATTCAGACATAGAAGGATTTTAGTTCACTGTCAAGTCACCAACCAGAGGGAAAGACCACCTCTCTCCAGCTAGTAGGACTTAAATACTCGTTGACAAGAGTCTATGTGAGCATCTCAATCCTTGGAAAATTGCACAGGAGGAGGGGTACCTTTCCGGCTGACCCAAACGGAGACTGTGAGCCAGGGAGGCCACAGGTGGGAGCTGGGGTTCTTTCTCAGGCAACGCTTTTTCTCTTCTCTCCCTTTCCTGGCTAGGCTCTTCCAGAGGAGTGAGACCACCATGGCTCAGGAGAGGTTCTTCATCCTGTTCCCACTACTGGTTCTGGTGCTGCTGGTGCTGGGCAGTGTCCAGCCTTCTCTGGCCAAGGAGTCGAGGGCCGAGAAGTTCCTGTGGCAGCACATAGACTCGAACACCTCCACCGTCAATGCCAGCTACTGCAACCAAATGATGAAGCGCCGGAATATGACGGTTGGATTTTGCAAGCCGGTGAACACGTTTATCCACGAGCCTCTGCCAGATGTCCAGGTCATCTGCTTCCAGGGAAATGTAACCTGCAAGAACGGGAAGCCCAACTGCCACCAAAGCAGTTCCAAAATGCGCATCACCGACTGCCGCCTGAAGAAAGGCTCCAAATACCCCAAATGCGACTATGAGACCAAGCAGCAAGAGAAATTCATCATCGTGGCCTGTGAGTGTGTACAGTATGAGACAGTCCACTTTGATGGTTCTGTGTAGGTCTGCACCTGAGGCCAGAGTAGCAAGATGCCCCACCTCCCTGTTGTGGCAACTGCTTCTCCCCTCTCCCTTCCTGGGTCTGAAAGAACTCCAGCCAGGGCTCCTATCCCAAACACACATGCATTCCTACCCAGGACCTGCCCCTTTGTGGTTTGGGAGGTGAGGGGGTCCCTGTGTAAACCACTTCCTGGATTCTTTCTGTAAAACACAGTTCCAACTACCTGGATTTCTGAAACTGTCACCATCCTGATACTGTCGTGTGATTGCTTTCCTGCTTGGGTGAGAACTGTAAATCGGGGTAGATTTCGTAAGCATCAAATAGAATCATTACTTACCTTTGCTCCTGACTCTTGGTTCTCCGTGACCTGAGATCATCCCTTTGCTCAGAGATGCCTTGCTGTAAAATATGAAGCTGTTAAGTATGGGCTATTTGAGATGAAAGGGAGCTACAGTCTGGGACTGTCCTGCTGGGTGAGCTGATGGAGGGGGAGCTCAAATACCAAAATCTCTGGCACAGAAGGAAGGACAGGGTGACCTCAAGAAAATCCTGCTCAGTCCCTGGCTGGGCAGGAGTAGGGGATGAAATTATGATCCTAAGTTTTCCTTTTCCTTTTATTGAGTGAACTATTACCAGATCACATTGACCATCTCTTAGTTGGAAAGTCAGGACATTCCATTTAGGAGCTAGACGGGTTTGTAAGGATTATTAAATTAAATGAGAATAAGTAGATTTTGACTCATGTATCCACTTTAATGGATTAGGCCTGCCTAGAACGTTGAAGAAGAAAATTCTAATAAGTGATGAGGTTGAATGGCAGCCTCTGTTGAAGGCAGGATGGAGGTAAATATGTGTGTTCCACTTGCTATCCCTGAGATAGTAATCCCCACTTTTACAGAGGAACAGCCTGAATCTCAGGAATGGGTAAGTGACTTGCTCACGGCTGCTGCTACTTAGTGGCACAGCTGAGACTAGACCCCAGGTCTCTGGCCTCCAGTCCTTGTTCTTTCTGCTACCAGAGTGGACTCAGGAAGAAAATCCTGCAGTCTCCCTTTTCCTAAGTGTGGTGGGGAGAGCACCTGGGTGGCTCAGTCTGTTAAGGGATCTACTCTTGATTTCCTGCATATCATGCTCTCAAGGTCAGGGATTGAGTCCCATATTGGGCTTTGTGCTCAGCTCAGAACCTGCTTTGGGTTTTCCTCTCTCTCCTCCTCTGCCCCTCCCCTGCTTGCACATGCGCTCTCTCTCCCTCTCCTCCTCTTCCTCTGCCCCTCCCTTGCATGTGCTCTCTTGCGCTCACTCTCTCTCACTCTCTCTCAAATAAATAAGTAAATATTTAAAAACAGAAAAGTAAGGTAGAAGTAATTATGGATATGGCATCAAGGAAGTAGGTCTAGGGAGACCCGAGAAACAAGATCAGAAAGGATGGCATAGTAGGGTACTTAGTTCCCTTGGTTCTATTGGACGTCCTGTTCTGAAAAGTTCACTGATCAAATCACTCAGTAGGAGGAAACTCATATTTCCCCACAGGAAGCATAGCTTCACTTTTCCAGAATTCTACCTTCCTCTCTTGGGCTTTAAGGAATGGTGGGTGCACTCTATGGCAGCCTTGATATTTTATTTAAGTTCCATAGTGTGATGTCCAGAGCTTGTAGTTTTTTCAGAATCCAGGCACTCCTGAAATTCCTTCAGCCAATCTAGACACACGGAGAAGTCAAACCATCAATTCTTTCCTCAATACTTTTTTTTTCCTTGTAAGGATTTTGTTTATTTATTTGACAGAGAGAGAGAGAGAGCACAAGAAGGGAGAGCAACAGAGGGAGAGGGATAAGCAGGCTCTCTGATGATCAGGGACCTGAGGTGGGGCTCGATCCCAGGACCCTGGGATCATGACCTGAGACCTTTAATGTCTGCCTTTGGCTCAGGTCATGATCCCAGGGTTATAGATGGAGCCCCACCTTGGCCTCTCTGCTCAGCGTGCAACCTGCTTCTCCCTCTCCTTCTGCCTGCCTCTCCCCCTGCTTTGTGCTCTCTCACTCTGACAAATAAATAAAATCTTAAAAAATAGAAAAAAAAATAAACACAGCTTGCACCTGGAGATGACAGGGTTGTGAAAGGTGAGAAAACCATTGGAACAGAGGCTAGTTCCATCTGTCACATTCTACAAATACATTTTGTTAAGGAAACATGACTACCTAGAAAACAAAGCCCTGACAAGCCAGGTACTTCAGTCTGGATGATATACCCTTCTTAGAGATGAGACTCAGAGGCAGCCTGAATGGGTAGAACTGACCTTAACCCTACCGCACCCTGCCTCCCTCTGAGCAGAAGTGCTCAAGGAAGAGCCCTGGAGCTTGGAAGTAGCCCCTCAGGACTCTGCTGCTCCCTGCTATCACCATCCTGTCTGGGTCTCAGGACAATCTCTAGCATGGGGACAGTCAGAACTACCTTGTAGTCTGGTGTGAGGGTTCAGTGAGGCAATTTTGATAAATTGTCTTAAAATGGGAACTTTCAATCTGTTCCAGAATATGCTCCAAGTGAATATAAAAATAAGTTAACTGTCCATCTTAGAATCTTAGTTTGTCTGTCATATACTAAAATGACTATAATTTTAACTGTCTCCAGCATTAAAAGACCAAAGTCTAATCCAATTGATACTGACTTCTCAGATACCCATTATGGAATAATAATAATAATAATAATAATAATAATAATAATAATAACTACTCAGTTGTGTCCAGAATGTTCACTTTTCCTAGGCTTCCTTAGGTCTGGTAACAGCAAGTGCATCTGGAAGGGTTTCCTGTTGTCAACCCACAGCCCCTAGAACCCACACTCATGCGGGAGCTTCAGAACTTATCTCCAGGGAAGACCGGTTGCACGCAGAGGGACTTATGGACAGCATGCACACTACAGATAAATTCATGGGTATCGGGCTGCTGTTTTGTTCCAGTATATTCCTTCTAGCTGGTTTATACTGGTAAAAGTTGGCAAACAAACAGAATGTCCTGAACATGGGACTGGTTAAAATATGATGCGTTTCCTTACAACAAAATTCTATGCAAATAGAACCAAATACACCTTTGCTACTGATATGAAATATGTCCAAAATATATTCTTAGTGGGAAATAAGAAATAGTGTACAACATTGTGTATAAAATGTTATTATTGGTGGGGCACCTGAGTGGCTCAGTTGGTTAAAGCCTCTGCCTTTGGCTCTGGTCATGATCCCAGAGTCCTGGGACAGAGTCCCCCATCAGGCTCTCTGCTCTGCAAGCAGCCTACTTCTTCCTCTCTCCTCTCTCTCAGCCTGCCTCTCTGCCTACTTGGGATCTCTGCTGTCAAATAAATTAAAAAAATATTTTAAAAATAAAAAACAGTGTTATTATTGGTGATGGGAAAAGAGGAGAGAAACACATGCCTGAGGATACATGTTAATTCACCATTTTTAATGTTTTCTTTATTTACTTGAAAGAGAGAGAGAGCCTGTGAACAAGGGAGGGGGCAGAGGTCAAGAAAGAAGCAGACATCCCACTGAGCAGGGAGCCTGACCACTCAAGACCAGGGGCTCCAATCCCAGGACCTGGGGATCATGACCTGAGCTCAAGGCAGACATTTAACCCACTGAACCTCCCAGGTGCCCTGTCAATAAACTTTTATTTTTATTTATATTTTTGGTAATAATATATTAGTTTATTATTATTTTAAATTTTTTTATTTAAAGTCAACTAATTAACATACAATTGTTGTTAGTTTCAGAGGTACAGGTCAGTGACTTATCAGTCTCATATAATCCCCAGTACTCATTACATCATGTGCCCTCCTTAACGTCCATCACCCAGTTACCCCATCCCTCTACTCCTCTCCCCTCCAGAAACCCTCAGTTTGTTTCCTATCATAAAGAGTCTGTATGGTTTGTCTCCCTCTCTGGCTTCCTCTGGTTTTAATTTTTCCTCTCTTCCCCTTTGATCCTCTGCTTTGTGCCTTAAATTCCACAGATCAGTGAGATTATATGATAATTGTCTTTCTCTGAATGACTTCTGTCACTTAGCATAATGTTCTCCAGTTCCACCCAGTTGTTGCGAATGCCAAGATTTCATGTTTCTGACAGCTGAATCATATTCCATTGCATATATTAATAATATTTAATACTTAAATCTGTGTAATAAATAAAGACTGTGAAGAGACATAAAGAACTGAACTGCGTCTGGAAAAGAAAACTGGGGCCTAACAAACAACGACCAAAGGAAAACATCCTTTTTACCAGATTTATTTCTCAGTGTTGCATTGATGCTTACCATTTGCATGTACAAGGTGTCCATAGATATAAAGGGAAAAGTTAAAGGGACTACCTCACTGCAGCCCCTTCTCTGTCTGTAAGGAAGATCCTGGTAATAGAAAGTCCAAAAAATGGGGTGCCTGGGTGGCTCAGCGGGTTAAGCCTCTGCCTTCTGCTCAGGTCTTGATCTCAGGGTCTGAGATCCAGGCCCCCATCAGGGCCTCTGCTCAGCGGGGAGCCTGCTTTCCCTCTCTCTCTGCCTGCCTCTCTGCCTACTTTGATCTCTCTCTCTGTGTCAAATAAATAAATAAAATCTTAAAATTAGAAAAAAGTCCAGACAATAGCATTAGGAAGAAAACTTATAAGTATCACCACGATGAAACCTTGAGTTGACCCGGACACCCCCACCTGTCACTCCGCAGCAGCCCAGCAGACAGAAGCACACAACCGTGCTTTCCACACAACTAACCACCGTCGTGATGGAGAGCTCGTGGTACAGAGTAGGTGCACTTTATCTGAAGCCTATTGGCTTACTTTCAGGCAGTGTTCCTCAGTGTCAGCCATTTTGACAATCAAACCTGTAGCTCTGCAGAAAAAATAATACTAAACCTTAAAAAGAATATGGAACTCATCAGGTAGTATCAGTCCCTAACTCACTGTTCTGACCACTCACTTGTCAGGTGCCTGACACAGAAAGACCTCAGCAACCACGGTAGATGGAGTGTTCTAAGAGGTTGAATATGACTGAATATCGTGTATGATTCAAGATACTAATGCTCTGTAATTTCGGTGACAAGAATTTGGCACCATTACTTTTGCAGTCAGCAAGCATATAAAAGTCTAGAGAAAGAAACAGCCCAAATAGCAGGCCTTCGAACTAATCCCCATCAAGCCAGGCAGCAGTGTGGAGAAAACACAGGAGTGTTGCAGCAGAGACCCCAAAATGGACACATCAAATGCCCTGAACTTGCTTTAGGATTGTGGGCCTGGACCAAGGTTTATAAGCCAACCGCCAGGGTCCATTCACATGACACACAGCTTCTGACAGAGTTCAGAACATCCTATTACAGAATATGGCAACTTGGCAAATTCAATCTTTTAAGTTGAAGAAATTTGAGAAAGGACAGGTACAGGAAAGACATACTGACCTTCTCTGGAAGCAGGTCATTAAACCTTCCTGGGAGAAGGTTTCCTACACCCAGAAGAAAGGAGTGTAGGAAAATGTAGTGTCATCTGAACAAACATCTTGCTAAGTTGCCCACCAATTGCTACACTTAGCTTGTACCCTTTGTTCTAGCAAATCTTTATACCACTTTCACCTTTCATCAAACCTAGCACACACGCACTCAGGTTTAACCACTTTTTTAGAGCCTTATTTCCTTGGGAAGGCTTTCCTCTCACCATAAACCTCTGTGAAATAAATGGGAATACTTTTCTCTTGTTAATCTGTTTGGGTTTTTCTTATTCTTATTATTATAGGTTCCCAGCTGAGAACGTAGAAGGGTAGAAGAAATGGATATTATTCCTCCACTACACTTGTAAGATTTGGGATAATTTAAAAGAGATAGGGAGGAGAGGGAGACTATTCCAGTTGTGTCCTCTCCAATCTTTCTTGCAGTCGTTCAAATAGGTGTTTTAAGACAAGGTACAAACTTTGTTTCAGGAATCAGGTAGAAGGCCAGTCTTGAGAACTTGGGAACTGGGTGAAAATCAGTGTCAGCTAAGAAAAATGGTTCTCCACTAGGAATGGATATTTGATGGAGCTCATCAAACACAGACATGCAAAAAAGACCTGCTTCCCAAAGAGTCTGTTTCAGGAGGCCTAGAATCTAGGCCTTCTTAAGAGTCTCTTAGGCACTTCTCATGAGAGAGGCCAGGGTTGGGAACCCCAGTTAGGCACAGGGGTAATCTGATACTGTTTGCCTCTGCTAATGGGTTTAGGGTGCTATCAAGTTGTGGCACTGCAGAGAGAAGTGGGGCTTGTGGCTGTAGAACAGAATACATGAGTATTAGATACACAGACAACTCATTTGGTTTGAGTTGGTTTGGTTTGGTTTGGTTCTAATTAAGTAGCTTTAATTCTTCAGGGCCCTTTTAGGTTTACAAAAAAATGAGTAGAAAGAATAGAAAATTCTCTTGTGCTTCTCTCTTCCCCTCTTTCCTACCCACACATCCCACAGTTTTCCTGTTATTAACATCTTCTTTGGGGGGGGAGGGTGTCATCCTTTTCCTATAATTGATGAGCCAATATTGATGATGGCTAATTAAAGTCCACAATTGAATAATGATCAATTCTCTGCATTATATATTTCTATGGGTTTGGACAGTGCATACTATCACTGTAGGAGAGGAATCCATCTTCCTCGGCTTTTTCATGGTCTCTGACTAGGTTGCAAAATTGAAATGACAGAGATAAGTAAGAGTAAAGCATACAAATTCGCTTAAATTTTCGCATGTACATAGGAGCCTCCGTATGGGAATGAAGACCTGAAATAGCGACCAGCACTGGAAGCTTTTATACCCTCTAGACAAAGACACAATACATTTGTGGAGACTTGTTTGGTCTATGGGTAGGAAATGGTGAAGAAATAACTAGAAAGAAAAGGGTTAGTATAACAAGATCTGTTTCAGATTCCTCTGGTGCCACCTCTGGCTGGTAACATTGACTCCAGGAAAAGAATTTGTATCCTACCTTTAGGCAAAAAAGGAGAGCTTTTCCTGCATTTATGGATTCTTAACTGCCCTTAGTACAAAATATTATTTGTGTCAAAGAGCCATAGCTTGGGGTCACAGAGTTTGGTTTCCTTCAGCATGAACAAAGATGATCTCCTCATGTACTTAGATTTTCTTTGATTTCTTTCAGCAGAGTTTTGTAGTTTTCCTCATAATGAGCTTGTTCATTTTTTTTAGTAGATTCATATCTACATATTTCATTTTTCTTGGGTGCATATGTAAATTTTTTCTCAAATTTCAATTGTTCGTTACTGGTACCTAAGAAAGCAGTTGATTTTTGTATATTAACCTTATATCTTGTGATTTTGCTCTGAAAAGACATCATTTTTATCCTGTATATAACTGAAGACATTAAAAAGCAAGAGTGTTCCCCTATTCTATTGATGCTCAAGGAGTACTAATCTGGAAGGGATGTATAGAACAGATTGGAAGGAAAAGAGGCTAGAGGCAAGGAGTCCCTGTAGGAGACATTTTTGTGAGCCCTCCAAAATACAAGAAGATTCCAAGTAAGTGTATTACAGCACCAGTGGAAAAGCAAGAACAGACCGAAGAGGCAAATACCCTAAACTGGCCTTTCTCCTTCATGTCCATGGGTCTCTGTTGCCAGACTCCAACATGTCCGTGTACTCAATGTGCAGCAAGCCAAATTCTGAGACACTGGATTTAAAGCAAGGAAAGCTTTGTAGTCTAGAGAGCAGCCCAAGGAGAAAGAAGGGGATCATTCCCAAAGCTGCCTTACCCTCTTACCCTGTTGATCTATAAGGGACAACTTACACACTATGAAAGGAAGCTAAGGGGTTTCCTGATACTTGCTGGGAGGTCCTTGAAAAATCTGGAGATAAGCATTCTTCTGGACATGGAGGCACAACTTGGGATCTGGGATCAGATACATCAAGATAAATGTTTCTGTCTAGTCTCTGTTATGTGTCTACAATCATTAGGTACCGCAGAGTATAAGTAAAAAGACAAAGTTAATGATTGACTGTGCTGAAGTTTAAGAAGTAAGGAAAACAGAGGCACCTGTGTGCCTCTGTCATTTGACCTTCCAATTGGTTTGCACTCAGGTCCTGATCTCATGGGTGGTGGGATTGAGCCCCAATAGGACGAATTGCTGCTGGATGGGGAGTCTCCCTCCTTACCCTTGCCACTCCACCCACTCATGCTCTTTTTCTCTCTCTCAAACAAATAAATACGTTTTTCAAACAGAGTACATAAAACATAATTAAATATGAAACAACACCACTTAGACCTAAGTGTACCATGAAAATAATAAAATTACAGTGATCCTTATGATTTCAGAATGGGTCCAGGAACCAGCTTCTGGCTTCCTCTTACATGCAGTTCCCTCATGGGATGCCCTTTACCATCCTCTTCACCTAAATTCTTATTAATCTGAAAATAAGTTCAAGTGTTAGAGCCTTCTATCTACCAGCTCCTCAGAGCCCCCTGGCACCTCCTCCACCGCAGCCAAAAGAGGTATTTACAGTTATTAATGTACAATGTATGTCTCTATTAATCTGACCATTTCCTTCATTAGATTATGAACTCCTGAATCTATAAGGGGCAAATTATACACATGAAAGGAAGCTAAGGTGTTTCCAGAAAGTTGTTGGGAGGTCCTAGAAAAATCTGGAGATAAATATTCTTCTGGAGAGTGAGACACAACTTGGGATCTGGGATCAAATACATCAAGATACATGAGTAGCAGAGAGTCTGGCCCAACAACATACCCATAAATCAATAATTCAATGGAGTCTGCTCTTGCAATTCACAACACTACCAGGTACCTAGCAAATATTGTATCAAATATACATTGGGTGTTTTCTCCTAAAGAACTGAAAGCATAGAGGTTCCAAACACTGAAGCTTCCTATGGAGAAGGAAGCACCAAACCCATATCAGAAAGTCACTATTTCCTCACAAGTTCTTTGAGGAAGTTATAACTTCTCCTTTGTACCTATAAGGAGGCTTTGTCTTCCTGCATCTGCAGGGATACTGGCTTTAAACAGTGAGTTGGAGGATGTGGGTCTCATCCACACTGTGCACAAGAAGGGCATCTTCCAAGCCTTAGGTTTCCCTTTCCTCTTCCCTAGGGCTCAGAAACTATCCCTGCTACAAGCAGACCATGCTGGCATACCTGGCAGAGGAACTGCAGACAAAAGCCTCTGAGCCTGGGACTAACCACTGACTCTTTCTTTGGCAGGACCCCAAGCAATGAGACCTGGTAAGAGGAATAGCCTGGAGGCTGGGGAGTTAGAGCCGAGATGATGGCCACATGGCCCAGGTTAAATAGACGGAGGAGAAATTTTCTAGAGGCAGGAGGGAAGAAGCAAGATTCTGGACCCATAAGCACAGGACAGAGAGGAATGGGATCTGCCAGTCAGAGGAAAAGTCATCCTAACTCACATTTCTTCCCCCCGGGCTTGTGGACCTTCATAGAATTGTGAGAATCACATCGGAAAGAATATGGTTTTAAAAAAATAGACTTAAGAAATCTTGAAAGGCACAATGAAGATCTAAATGGTTGTGAATGATAATTTTGCTCTTACTGCTTCTACTACTATCATTCTCTTATTTTCTTCCCTCTTCCCACACAGAAGAGATGATGCTGGATATTCTGGGACCATTTCCTCTCCTCCTGGTGCTGCTGGGATCATGAGGGCCAGTGCCACTTGCTGCTAGGCCTCCAAACCTCAAAGGGTTGAAGGGTTTGAAATTCAGCATGTAAGAGCAGGTCCTGTCCAATGCAAGACAGAAATGGGTGGGGCCAATAATTATACTCAGACTTGTAAACCTTCAGACACCTTTCTGCACGACACCTTCCAGAATGCAGCTGCTACCTGTCTTTTACCCAAGACAGACTTTGAGACTGCCCAGAAATACTGCCACTGGAAGGAGAATCATATTAACATGACTTACTGCTATCAAACTGGAGGGACAGTGTGACTGCCACTACAAGGCTATGCTCCAGAACCGGTTCTACCTTGTAAAATGTAACAAGTTTCAGCCAGGTTACCCTCCTAATAGTATGCTTCCTATACACTTAAACAGTACCAGATCACAGCCTTCCGGATAGTTTGATTGGACTAAGGTTCCCATTACTTCGCTTCACACTTGGTGCAGGTTCTCTTGTGTTCCCTTCTACCTTTTTATTTTTTTTATTATTATTGTTGATTTCCATGGTTCCCATAGAAGAAAGAAGGAGGGCAGTGAGAGAATTATGGGGCCATGATGCCAGACCAGAGCTGGGGACAAAAACAAATAGCATTCCTTTCCGCTTTGGAGTTTTGTGTGTTTTGGAGAAGGGCAATAGTGAAAGGGGCAAGGAAAGACCCAGGCCCCATATTTTTAATCTTGGAACGTCTTCCAAGTTTGTTGCATTCTGTTCCCAGCAATAAAATCACTTTCTGCTGCATTGTAATGACCTTGAGTGTGTGTGTTTGGGATGCCTTTCACATCAATGCCATCCTGGAGCCACCTATATTGCATTTGCTGACATTCTTAGGAGAACTAGCTGGTCCTTGGGCATTCTTTGAGGTTAATCTGCAACCCAGAGCTCTCCCACTTCTCTCACCCCTGTGTTTTTTGGAAATTTTAGCAAGAATATTCTCCATCTCGTCAAACTCTACTCATAGCTTTTTACATATTTCCCTTGAAACCATGACCTATGTTTATTTGGAGGTGGCACTGATATTTCATAAAATGTCCACAGTACTTTCACACAGGTTCTAAGCCCGACAACCAATACATCCTACATCTTTACTCTTGGTTTCCATATCTCATCAGATAATTTTAAATGTCAGTAGTAGTAAGAAGAATAATCCCCTGTAGCCTTAGAATCAATTCTCCCATGATCTATTGCAATGCATGGAAAGAAAGCATAGATCAAGGGGAAAAAAATACAGGGGAGCTAAAAACATGCATGTCTTACTTAAACACTGAAATCTCACAAAAGTAATGGTGTTTTTGAAGAGGTAGAAGACATAGAAATTAAGGGACTGGGATTCAGAAAATGCTTGAGATTAAGAACCTAGGTACAGATGTAGGGGAGGAAAAATAATTTTCCTTCTACCATTCTAGGTTCTTAGCTATGAGCCCACATCCCCAGTATAAACAGCAGAGTAACAGGACAAAAACTATTTTAATTATATATATACATAGTGGATCCCCACAAAAATATGAGACTAAAAAGCAGCTATCCACCTGGGACTTATGGACCATCCTGGGCTAAGGAAAGGATAGGGACCTAGGGCTTTAAAAGAGGGAAATGCAATTCAGAGGAAGGTGAGAGGAGGAAATGTTTGTGAAAGGAAATTGGCCCTGGAATGAAGATGACTCTCCCAGATGAAAGTGACCCCTGACATGGCTCACTTCCTGTACTGGACACTTTTCTAATGTAATTTCTAATGTAATTCTAATGTAATTTCCCCTACAAAAGTGTAACCTCTCCTCTGCTTTCAGAACTTCTCCTGGTCTACACTTTCTCACAATAAACAGCTTAAGATAATTCTTGTGCCAAAAAGGAATATTTGGGATGGCGTATTCTGCTACCCCTCATACCTTTCCATTTCCTTTCCAACGACTAACTCATTGGGTTAACAGTCCAGGGTAGGTCAAAGTGCTTTGTAGCCTGATCTGTCTTTGAGTAGCAGCCAAACATAATGTCTATCCAAAAGGCCACCTACTGAAGTAGTTACAAGTGTATCAGTTATCTGTGCTGCACAATGGTTCTTTCCAAACCAAGCGATTCCTTTAATAGCTGTGCTAGTCAGACTCACCTTCCCTTATGTCATTTCTTTATGTCAGGTCTTAGAAACAAAGACAGAAATATGAAGTTTCAGGTTTCAAGAGCCTGGATTCCAAGCTTGCTAAATACTCAAGGCCCCTCTCAGTGGGAAGGCATGAGAAGGCCAGGACAACCTGGCACTTCACAAAGTGGGTACCCAGTAGGGGAACTTCTCTCATAGGGCTTGAGTCTGCCAATTTAGAGCAGCTTTCAGTAGTATTCATCTTAGTGTTGATATTTACATTGCATAGGTTCAAAGTATTCAAGCCAAGTGCAGGGGAAGTAGACACAAGGATCTGTGTTCACATTAAGTAAGTACCAGTGTAGGAACATAGCGTCATCCTCAGGGAAAGGGGTGCATTGACCTGATCAGTAATCACAATGGACTTATATATTGTATAAATATTCCTGGACACTTCAGCAGATTCTTGGAGAAAGTAACCTAGTAAAAGGCTGAATTTCCTTTCACCCAACCACTCAGTTACTCTACCTTACTCAACTATTTCTCAACAATCATTATTTATACATTAGGGAAGAACTCTGATGAAGGGATATTTAAAGTGAAACTTAAGAAATGAGGAGACAGTCACATAAAAGGACATTTCAGGCAGGAAAAAATAACAAGTGCAAAAGCCCTGTAGCAGGAAAAACTTCGCATCTTCTCTCCCGCTAAATGGCCTGGTGTGGCTGGGGAGAGGCAAGGGGATATGAGATGGTGGTGACAAGGCATAGAGAGAAGAAATAAAATACCTAATAGAAGGAATCAGGTTGAGGTGTCAGTAGCTCTTGTATTTCTTGTCACAGAAATGGCATGGCCTCAGGAGAATAGGAAAAGGAAAACCTAGATTTCTTTTTATTTTTTTTTTAATTTTATTTATTTATTTTAGAGAGAAAGTGAGTGGGAACAGGGGAATGGGGTGGTACAGGGGCAGAGGGAGAGAGTATCTCAAGGTGATTCTATACTGAGCCCAGAACCCAAAATGGAGCTCAATCCCATAACCCTCAGACCATGACATGACCCTCAAGCAATGAGGGCTTCACTGAGCCACTCATGTACCCCAAGAAAGCACAGATTTCCTAAAGGAAGAGACAACATGGACTGTAGACTCTCATCTGAAGGAAATTTAAATTAGCTCAGCACAAGGAGTCATGCAAGATCCAACCTGAGGGCCAGCAGTCAAATCCCAGGTCAACAGCTCTCTCCACACCTGAGAGTGAGGTGACATGTCTGAGGGGCTCAGAGGTCCCCTTGCAAAAGACAGAAGTATGTAATGAGCCTCAGCACTAGACAGAGAGGAGTTGAGTGATACTTTCCCTGGAGGAGTCTATGCTAAGCGTGCCACTATTGGCAACAGGAAATAGGAGCAGTAGGAATTGAAATGACAGCCGCAGTGGCAAAAACAAACTATGTTAAGTAATGACAAATTCTGTACAGATGTTGACTTACCATCAATACTGAAGTAAGAGAACAATTAATTGCATTCAAATACAAACACAAAGATTTAGAATCATTATGACAGCAGCAGAGAAGGCTGGAAGACGGCCCACTGGACTGTGAAAGATAAATATGGCCTCTCCATCCATTGGATCTCTCTATACGGTTTTCTTCCTACCAAAAAAAGTGGAACAGGTGGGCTGGTCTTTGAAAAAATCAACATTCCCACACGTCAATGATCATGAAAGACCACTGATAGAATAAAGATCTTCTGTCTGAGTGTCCCCTCCTTTGCTGTGGACTAATTCCCTTCTTTATCAACATCATTTATCGGGGTCTGGTCAGTCTGTCCACACAGAATGCACACAGCTTATCTGCTCTGGGCACATGGCCTCCATGTGCAGCCTGTCCAAGAACCCGAAAGCTTGTTCTCAGGACAGTTTCATTAAATCTGATCAATCACATGACCTGTCCACACATTCTTGACTAAAATCAAGGTTGCCTTCTCATTTCTCTGCTTATGGCAAATCCTGAAACTGTGCCTGACCCACTCTAGGTCCTCCTGTGTAGAGCAATGGCTTTAATCTCCATGGTCCCTCATCTCCACCTCCCTCTCATGTGCATTTGAGGGGTAGGGATGGTGTAGGACAGGGCTTGTGCCTGTCATGTGCAGGGCCCAGAAGTACAGACTTGGAGATTATGCATGCAGAAGCTTTTCCTGCATCACATATGCTCTCTCAGCTGTGTGCTTCCCCTAGTTAGGGTTCAAGGCCAGTGTCAGGTGTCACATTAGTTGCCATGTGTCTTTAGCCACCTTTAATCCTAACAGTTCCACCGTCTCTGTATCTTAGGTCTTTGAAAGTTTTTTTTTTTTTTAGCATTGACATTCTTTTATTATTTTTTTCAGTATTCCAAAATTCTTTGTTTATGTACAATACCCAGTGCTCCATGCAATACATGCCCTCCATAATAACCATCACCAGTCTCACACAACTTCCAACCCCTCACCCCTCCAAATCCCTCAGTTGTATCTCAGAGTCCACAGTCTCTCATGGTTTGTCTCCCCCTCCAATTTCCCCCAACTCACTTCATCTCTCCATCTCCCAATGTCCTCCATGTTATTCCTCATGCTCCATAAGTAAGCGAAGCAATATGATAATTGACTCTCTCTGCTTGACATATACAATGGAGTATTATGCCTCCATCACAAAAGATGAATACCCAACTTTTGTATCAACATAGACAGGACTGGAAAAGATGATGCTGAGTGAAGTAAGTAAAAGTCTGAAATTTTTGAAGAAATCAGCATCACTTTTTAATTTTTCCTTCTTAATAGACATCATTTTGGGGAACAGTTTAAGATTCACAGCAAATAATGAGCAGAAAGCAGAATTCTCACATACCCTGGGTCCCCATGTCTCCCCATGCACAGCCTCCCCTGTTGTCAACATCCTGCACTAGAGCAGTACATTTGTTTAAAATGACGGACCTACTTTGACACATCACCCAAAGTCCATAGAATCCATTAGGGTTCACTTTGGATGCTGTATATGTGTATATAACTCAGGTTTTATCTCTTGCTAGACTATCTTTTGTCAGTTTAATTTGTACATTCCTAGTCTCTGAACCTAAGAGGGTGGAGGAAAAAGTTTCTTCCTCCACTCTGTTTCCTCACCTATTCCATAAACACATGTCCAGGTTGAACCCTGACTCTTCACAACATTAACCTTTGTGCTCATTCTCACTCTAACATCTAATATAGTCTGAGAATAATACATCTAACACATCTAACATAGTCTGAGAATTATTTTGCCCATCCCACCATGATGAACTCCAAAAGTTTAGGATGTGTTTGCAGTTTTTCCCTTATCTCTACCCTACCCTGCTGAAGACTGATGATTCACAACTAAACCATAAAATCAGAGATAATGAAAGTATTGTTGTTTAGTAAGTGTGCCGTACTGCAATGTATAAGCAGCACCACGTAGTTAGCCGTAAGCTATACTATGACACTGGGGCTCTAATTCAGGCCCATGCTTTTTCTCACTACATGATGTTCCACAAAGTCACAAAGGAAGTTAAATGGGCATAGAGTCAGGAGCAGAAAGTGTTTTTGAGACTGATATGATAACATGCAGATATGCAGGCATATCTATTTGATCATCCCAGAGAGAGCCCTCTTCTCTTTCCTTAGACTCGTCATTGGCAAAAATGAACTGATTATAAGGGCCATCCTCTCAAGGGGCTGGAAGATCAGTGAAAGTTCAGGACAAACCCCAGACCTTTCTGACTTACTCCTACACCCAGTCTAAATACTTTTCACTGGAAGAGAGTATTTTCTGAAACTTGATCAGTCAACAAGCACTCAGAAATGTTAAGCAAAAACTACATTGTTCACTGAGAACTTAAGCCAAGAATGATTTCATTCTTCAGCTGTAACCCCAGTCATCTGAGCTGGCTGGCCATTTCCAGGTCTGAGATTCTATCCCCAATGATCCGTTTTTCTGAGGCTTGGGTACAGCCGAGAGATTTGAAGGTGTCTTGAGGCAACTTCCCCCAGGAACCTAACAACAATTGAGAGGGCTCTTGAGAGGCAGTTTTGGAGATAGGGCAAGACAGGGGACTGCAGATAAGATACCTCCTGCTCTGGATCTACTCCCTTCCTCTTTCTGTCCACTCTATTGTCTACCAAGAAGAAGGGAGTAGCCAAAGGCAATCTTTAGGTGCAAGGTAAGCTGCATTGTTTAGACCCCTCTGCCTCCAGTCTTCATTTACTCCCTTCGCTTCCTATTTACAAACTTGTCTGTCCCATTTTTCCCCCAAGGAGACTCAGGTACAGCCATGTTTCCCACCATTGTCCCAATGAGTTATGCTAAGTTGTACATGGTTATCCCAAGGCTCTCTCGAAGGCACTGTTTTGAATGCCTCAGTGCCTCCTGACAGTTACCCCACAGTAAATCTCAGTGTGTCTAGTATGATGTCCAAGCCCAGATCTGCCTGTGTTTTCCTGATACACCCATTCCATTTTCAATGCTTTCTAATTATCTATAAAGATAGAAGTTATAGCATCTGGGTGGCTCAGTCGCTTAAGGTCTGCCTTTGGGTCAGGCCATGATCCCAGGGTCCTGGGATCAAACCCCTCACATCGAGCTCCCTACTCAGCAGTGAACCTGCTTCTTCCTCTCCCTCTGATGCTGCTCCTGCTTATGCTGTCTCTATCTGTCCAATAAACTAGTAAGGTCTTCTAAAAAAAATAAAGAGAACTTTGAAACTTTTCAGTTTATCCTTCCCTCCCAATCAGAAACTTCAATCACTGTTACCTCTACTACTAGATCAGAATGAAAAGTGAACTTTTAATTTTGACTCTTGGAGAAACAATATCAGTAGTGGTAATAATAATAACATTAAAATTCTTTTAGGGCTTACCGTGTGCTTTGAATAAGGTGACCCTATAATTTGCTGTCTGATTGGGACACTTTGAGAGTGAAAAGGGACATTATTATTTATTAGCCAAGAGAATGAGCATAAATAAGGATGTCTCTCGGCCAAGAGGGGCATATATATGGTTTCATAGCTATGAACCAGTTTCACATGAGAGAGGGCTAAACGAGCTCTCCATGGTCTCTCTTGTAAGGGCACTAATCCCATTCATGAGTGCTCCACCTTCATGACATAATCCCCTCTCAAAGGCCTCACTTCTAAATACCATCCCATTGAGACTTAGGTTTTAATATACAAATTTGGGGTGGGGGTGGGGAAACAAACATTCAGTCTATAGCATCTTAAAATAAAGTATTTTATTATTCCTAATTTACAGATAAGAAAACAAATACAGAAGTGTATATATTATTGATCTTTAAAATCGTAATGCAGGACTTTTGGGTATTCATCTGCTTTCATCCAGAAAAATGCCAGTCGGTGTTGCAGGAATAATTAAAAAGGTGAATGTAATGGTGAGCACTCTGAACTCTGCATTTAAATAGTCTTTTATTAGTGCTTTGCCAATCCTCCAGCTTGCGTGTTTTATAGATGATGAAACTGAGGTCCAGAGAGTTGATAAAATTTTCCTGAACATAACATACCAGTCATGAAGCTGCAACTAATACATATGGTCTCCTCACTCTAGAGACTCTAGTCAAATTCTCAAGAGTGGTTTATGGAAATGAAAATTACATTGTTATGTGCCTAAAGAAATTATAAGGACCTACTTAGCAAGAGGCTTCCATTAAAATTAAACTGTCCCTGCCCCCCAGGGTATTCCCTTAAAACAAGTCCCAGAAACCAGCTCCAGGTAACAAAGCCCAGATACAAGGGTGGGTCAGGCCAGGTGGAGACATCCGATCAGTGGGGGGATGCATACTGTCTCCCTGGTTACCAAGGAGTATGGGCCCCGCCTTTTGGGAGCCTTTTGGGCGCCAATCCTAACCAAGGTGTGATAGGCTAAATCAAATGTCTACTAGGATAAATTGTAACTCAATTGGTCACCTACCATCACTGTGGAGTTTCCTGTGTGTGTTACAATCTCATCGGTCACCTGTGCATGGCCCGGCCTGACTGCATGGCCTTTGACCTTAAAAACTAGACTGTGAAACAGAGAAGGATCACATTCTCTTGTAAGAGGTGCATCCCTGAACGTTCGGTTTGATTCTTGATGCTTGGCATGAAATAAAGCTTTGCTTGAACTTCACTTTATATCAGTCTCGCTCCTTTAATCACGGACCCATTATTGGGGCATAACATATGGGGGCTCGTCTGGGATTAAATGACAAGAACTGAGCAAGCATCAGAATTTCTGGGAAAAGCATCGAGGTAAAATCTCACAGATTTTACTCTGTGGGATCCGATGATCTCCAGGTGCTCTGTGAGATCGGTTGTTGTGTCTGGGTGGAGCTCCAGGTATAGCCCACCTGGGTGAAGCTGGACGCTGCCATGCTCCCCAGGGCTGGAGAGGATGTGGGGACGCACCTTCCCTCCACTGGTAGATCGCCAGGGAGTTCGATTCCCCTCAGACAGTCAGGGGGTTTCAGTCCCCATAGGCAGTCACCTAGGTGGTCAGGGGGTTCAAGTCCCACTGAAAGGCCAGAAGATCAAAAAGTCCCCACCGGTGGCAGGTTCTGGGTAAGAACTCCTGGGCTTGTGGTTGTCTTTGTCTTGTCTTTTTGTTGTCTTCTCTGCTGTTGGTTGTGTTTGAAGAAATAGGATAAGTAGAGAGTAAGGGAACTCTGACTTTTAATGGCTATAACTGGAGCCAACTGGGGGTAGTCTAATTCGAGACAGAGACTTTAAGGAATATTCCCGAGTTTGTTGTTTGCCAAAACAAACTTTGTTTTGGGGACATTCCTTGCCCTCTCTGGCCCGACGGGGACTACCTAGCGCCTCCCTCTTGCTGGTGGGAAAGCATGGTGTGTGCTCCTCTCTTGGAGCTGATGAGCCCTAGAACTGGGAACCCTTTCTCTGCATTCTGGTGGCACTTTGTTCTGTTCTTCACTGTCGGGAAACAAGAAGAGAACACCCTGGACCTAATACCCCCAATGCCAGATCTTTCCCCCCGGGTCTCAGGTAAATATTCAAAGTGGAGTGGGCCCAGGAGGAACATAGTTCAGTATTTGAACTACTTTAAGTTTGTTGAGTTAATTAGGATGAACATGTCTTTTGAGTTAACAGTAGTAAATGTGAAACTTCAGAGTTTTACCTTAAAGTCAAGTAAGCTCGTGTTATTTGTTAAAATCTGTGTTAAATCTATTAGCAAAGAGGTGACTGAACTGATGATTAATTGTCTGTCTCAAAGTTTTAATGGGTAATTCTTAAGGTAGCTTTCAAAGTCTTTGGTAACCTGAAACTTTAACCAAATGTATAAAATGCTAGAGCGCTGGTTGCTGGAACTAGGTTTGTGCTTTTGAAATCTGTTGGCAAACATGTTTTGTGCTTAACTGATTGATAAATTTGCTATCTAAAGAATTCTGTTGTAACAGTTCACAATTGGTTTATATTTAATCTTCAGTAGAGGTTAAGGTATTTCTAAGAGTACAAAGTTCTGGCTAAGTGTAATTAAGACTGATGGAAATAAGGGAAACAACTCTGTAGAAAAGTAGGAAATATGTAAAAAGGAGAGAAAAAGACCAGATGCCTGATTCTGTTTAAATAATAAATAAAAACGGGCCTGGGGCCGCTTTCTGAGCTAGATCCATTCCTAAAGAATGGAAGGGGAGACCCAGTGGGGAGAGGTGTCCTACCTGTTTGAATCTGAAGAATGCCTGACTGTGTGAATGTGTCTGTATGGCTCCACCGCTTCCGCTATGGAGTCCGAGTGGGCTGCACCCTGAGTCTCGTGGGGTGTCATATGGCATAATGGTCATCTACTCCACAAAGTAGCCTGATCTGGGGTTTATATGGACCGACCTTAGCTAAGATGCTCCTAAGTTCCTGTGAGGGACGTGAGCAGGACAGCATCTGAAAGATCCTCCTCCCTTTGTCTGAGACATCATTCATGGGAGGGAAACCCAGAAAACTCAAGACTGCAGGCTTAAAAATTAAAAAAGGAAAAACACTGGTATAGAAAAGCTGGTTTTCTCTCTGTTTAAAAGGGCAGTTTTCTTCAGTTAATTGAAATGTAAATGGTCTTCTCTTTGACTGCCCAGAGTTGTAAATGAGATCTCTTTGGCTCATAAGGCTTCCTTGATATGCCAAGTTACTCAGCAAGTACTGATGCAGTACCCAAATGCAACCCAATGATAAATCTTGGGTTGCATTTGGGTAAATGCTGTAATTATTCTAGAGGTTCTATACATTTCCTACAATTTTAATGTTTTGATAAGGGTCATCACTTGATATTTAACTATATCTGTTCTGAGTTTTTTCATTTGTAATTGTTTAAGTTCTCTTGTAAGATGAATTCCGCCTTACAGGAAATTCATATGGAAAGACTTTCAGGACAAATACGGGTCTTTGATATGTTAAAATCCCGGGAACTGAAATGGGTAAAAATTTACAGAAGTAAGGGCTACATTCGGACTAAACCAGAATTAGTAACATGGGACTAGATGGACTGAAAGGTTGTGATGTTGTGTCTTTAATGTTTTAAACATTGCTGTTTCTGTAATGTTTGCTCCTCTAGGCTAGGGAAAATTTTTCTTAAGTTATCTGTAACTAATAGAGATGTAAAGGTATTCATTTGTAAACAAATCAAGGCATTCAACTTTTCTCTCTATCTGAACCCTCTGAAACCTACTCAGTTAAGTATTCTTTCTTCCTTGGCAATCAGTCATTTGCATAAGTTCAATAAGAATCTTCTTGTAACAGGACAGCATTGGAAACACTGGTCATTTTACCAAGGCTTTGACTGGAACATCATATTTGAAAAGACTCAGATATAACCAGCTTAGAGGAACTAAGGCTGATTTTATAAAACCTAGAGCCGTAAAGCCCCTTGGAACTGTTGGCCTGATACCTTGCTTACAGAGTTCCCAGCAGCCTGACCAGGTGAGTAAAGAATGTCACTCCCTGGTAGGAGGAGGAATCTCAGATTACTTTGGGCACCTCAGGAGTTCACCCAAATCTGACAGGTATTGCAGGCATGTCTGATGGCAAATTGTGGCTTGGCTTCTGGCCCAGAGAGGCTACTAAAAGTTCAACCTATAGATTCTTTATGAGAAGTTCCAGCAAAGCAGATTCTAAATCTATATGATTACTTACTGTTCTTGCTGAGCTTATGTAAATTATTAGGCCAAGTTTGTTAAAACTGGACTTGTTTTTCAAATGAATAAGTCCTGATTTGTATATCTCTGGAAATGGTTATTTTAGAGATAAAAATTATTTTAATAACATGCCTTTATGGGTGTCAAATTCTAGATTAGATTGCTATTAAATATTTGTTTACCTAAGCTAGACAGCTTAAGGTAAACTGCAGAGAAGTTGCACGATAACTCGTGTAGATGATCTTGCCTTTGCCAGTCAGTCAGCCCCAGATATAAGGAAGTAACTTCAGAAAATTGAAGAATTTGAAAGGAAAAATCTGACTGAGTTAGTGGAAATAATGGAAATAGCTGCTGAGGACTATGGGTCATGATTGCAGGGGACAAGACCTCTCTTACAGACTCTGCAGGGAAAAGGGTACCGGGTGTCAGCAATGAAAACACATCTTTGTAAGAGCCACACCACTTATTTAGACTTTGGTCTCCATGAGGGAATTCCCTGAGATGGTGAGCTACTGCAGGCTGTGGATACCATGGTTCACGGAGATGGCACAACCTCTCTATGAACTGGCTAAGGGAGGACTCACTATGGTAGAGTGGACAGCTGAGGCAGAATGAGCATTTCAGGAATTACAAACAGCTGTACAGATTGCCCCAGCATTGGCCATCCCAGATGTTACCAAGCCCTTCCACTTGTATGTGGATGGAAAGGCAGGGGTGACTGAAGGAGTTTTGACTCAGACTCTGGGGCAGACTCAAAGGCCAATAGCTTATCTTAGCAAGAAACTAGATCCAGTAGCAGCTGGGTTCCGCCTTGCCTGCGCATAATTGCTGCCACAGCCCTCCTGGTCAAGGATGCAGGTACATTTACAGAAGTGGACTAAATTAGATTATGAAGGAGATTGGGCTAAGACTAGAAGAAACTAGTAAGCCAAATACATCAGGGCACTTATCTGGGGACACGCAAACTTAAGGAGCTTATGGGCAAGCAGTTCCAGATTTCTAAATTAGGGTGTATGGCTCAAGAAGTGGTTGATAGATGTGCTCAATGTCAGGCAGTAAATGCAGGAGGAACTAGAATGGGAAGAGGGAAAAGAGAAAGAGGTAAGGAACCACGAATTTATTGGGAAATAGATTTTACAGAGATGAAACTGGGAAAATATGGGCACAGGTATATGTTAGTTTTTGTAGATACGTTTTCAGGCTGGGTAAAGGCTTTTTCTGCTGAACATGAAATGGCAGGAATGGTAACCAAAAAGCTACCAGAGATTTGGGTCACCTCTTGTGACTGGGTCAGACAAAGCCCTGCATTTGTGAGTTTAGTCTCACAGGTATTGGCCAAAGCCATAGGCACTAATTGGAAACTACATGTACCTACCAGCCCCGGAGCTCAGGGCAAGTAAAAAGAATGAGTCAGACTCTTCAAGAGACCTTGACAAAATTAATTCTGGAAACTGGCGGTGGGTGGGTGGATATCCTTCCCTTCACCCTCCTCTGGGTGCAATGTACACCCTGCTTAAATAAGGTGACTGCATTTGAAATAATGTTCGGGAGACCTGCCCATTGCCCTCGATTACAAGAGATTGCTATAGCAAAAATGACTGATCAGTCTATACTCCAGTCACTGCAGGCATTACAGTCTGTCTTAAAAGAGCCCCTGCAGGGATCCGGACTGACCACACTGGGATGGAGACGGAGGTGGAGCCACACCCTTCCCAGTGCGGGGACATGGTTTAGATACGTCGCTGCCTCTGGAGGGGGCACCTAGAGTGAAAAACCTGGAGCCTTGCTGGAAGGGACCATTTACTGTCATCCTGACCACTCCCATGGCAATAAAAGTAGGAGGCATCAGGGCCTGGATTCACGAGGGTCACGTCAAAAGAGCTGAGGACAAGATCGCCCCCCAGAGGTGAATGCTGCTGCCAATGGACCCTGCCGATCCTGGACTAAAAGTAGACTCAAAAAACAATGAGCTCATTAAATTCATTGTTGCCCCTTTTGTTAAGATATAGGCGGGAGGCATGAGCAATTGCAAAATTAAAAAACGGGGGACTTAACTTACTGTTTCTCATAAAGGGAAGTGGGGGGCTCTGCATAACCTTAGGAAAGAAATACTGTTTCTGGGTAAATCACACTGGAGTCATTAAAACAGTCTAGCAGCCGTTAAAAAGGGCGGTATAGAACTGGCTAAAAAGTCAAAGATTTGACTAGTCTCCCAAGAAAAGGGGGTAATGTAAGGATGTACTTAGCAAGAGGCTTCCATTAAAGTTAAAATGTCCCTGTTCCCCTTCCCCCAGGGGATTCCCTTAAAACAAGTCCCAGAAACCAGCTCCAGGTAACAAAGCCCAGATACAATGGTGGGTCAGGCCAGGTGGAGACATCTGATCAGTGGGGGGGATGCATACTGTCTCCCTGGTTACCCAAGAGTATGGGCCCGCAATCTGGGAGCCTTTTGGGTGCCAATCCTAACCAAGGTGTGATAGGCTAAATCAAATGTCTACTAGGGTAAATTGTAACTCAATTGGTCATCTACCATCATTGGGAAGCTTCCTGTGTCTGTTAAAATCTCATTGGTCACATGTGCATGGCCAGGCCCAACCGCATGGCCTTTGCCCTTAAAAGCTAGACTGTGAAACAGAGAAGGATCGCCCTCCCTTGTAAGAGGTGCATCCCCGAACGTTCAGTTCGATTCTTGATGCTTGGCATGAAATAAAACTTTGCTTGACCTTCACTTTATATCAGTCTCGCTCCTTTAATCACAGACCCAATTATTGGGGCATAACAGAAATGACAACTGTGATGTATGTCAAACTACTTGAGAGAAATTTTGAGAGATTGATATCACATTTTAATCTGTGTAATGAAGATAAATACTGCAACTGTGATTTAATGTATGGGAAATGATGTCTCTCAGTAATGGCTCACAGACACATTCTATACTGGATAACTGTCCCTGTTACCTAGAGGACAAACAGAGATGATGCAGACATTCTCAGAACCCAGTTTTAAAACAGAGGTTTGAGGCAAACAAGACTCAAGTCTCACTGCTTGGAGAAAATCCCACTGCTGGAAGGGACATTCTTCTGCTGCTCATATTCTTAGTCAACGTCACTGTTTCTCAGCTGCAAGCTTTTCCTTGTCTGGTACCCACCTCCCCCTTTCCACCATCGTCACAGACAAGACAGTCTCCTATTCCTTTACCCATGTCAGCCCCCTTACTGGAGCTATGCTCTCTCTCTGTGCTGTATTTTCACTATCTTCTCCCATACTGACTCTTTCCCCAAGATGTGCACCCCTTCATGTCACCTTCTCCCCAGCCATCCCCATCATGTTAGTGCACAAATTTGCTCCAGCTCGTCACTGTCAGCCTCCTTGTTAACTCCATTTCTTTCACTCTGACTTTCTCTTTGACCTCTTGGAATAAGGGTGCTCTGAAAGTACTCCAGCAAATACTCTATTGATCTGCTGATTATCACATCTCATCATCTAATAAAATATTACCTTAAACATTTTTTAAAAATTGTAAGTTATCTATATGTATATGTATATACATATAATCTTACATGTATTATGTGTACATAAATATACACATAGTGTGTGAGTGTGAGTATATTCTCTCTATATATGCACATAGACAGAAAAAGTGCTAATTTTTTTCTATCAATATTGTCTTTTAACTGTACCATTTAGTCCATTTACATAATTATTCATTTTTATTTTCCTCATTATTTTTATTATTTTATTATTATCCTACCTTATTTTGCCTTTTCTATTAGTCTCATTTGTCTGGCATTTCTATTTCCTATCCTTTCTTTGCTTCTTTTGGATTAATGGTGTAATTGTCTGTCATTCTGTGACAGCCATTAAAGCTGTTCAAAATAATTCTCTCATTCCAGGCACCTAGAATGATCCTACTTCTCTGTCCCTTGCACTTAAATGTGACCATGAGGTTTTCCCTGGTCAATGAAATGTGAATAGAAGTGACATATGTCCCTTCCAGCAGAAGCATTAAGAGCTGTCCTCTGCGGTGCTGGGTTTTTTTTTTTTTATGTTTTATTTATTCACTTAGAGACAGAGAGAGAGAGTGGGTAAAAGGCAGAGGAGGAGGAGAGAGAGAGAGAATCCCAAGCAGACTCCAAGCTCAGCCCAGAGCCCAACTCAGAGTTTGATCTTATGACCTGAGCCAAAATCAAGAGGAGGATGCTTAACCAGCTGAGCCACTGAGGCATCCCAGTGCTATGTTCTTTCCTCTGCCTCTTTGATTAAGACAGTGTGTGTCAAGAAGAAGCCTGTGCCAACCTGTTTTCCCAAGTGACAATAGCAGGCAGAGCCCCTAGGCTGGACCAAGATAGATATATAGCAGGAATGACAAAGAAACTTTAAACTACGGAAATTTTGAGATTGTTTGTTACTGCAGCACAACTAGACTCTCCTAACTGATCCACAGTCTACTTATTCTCTGCTAGTTTGGAATTCAAACCCTGTGTTTCCCTTCTTTTCATTGCTTATCTTAGAAATTCTCAGATGCATACTAAACATAGAGAAGTCTAATCAATACTTTTAGTCATCTCTTGAACACTTGGCAATTCACATCACTTCCAAGTTATGTTCCTGACATATATTTTAAATTTATCTTCTTAACTCAACAAGATATTATGGCTTTATATCGTCAAACACCTTTTATTTGTCCATATATGTATCATCATCTTTTTTTATTCCTTCCTGAATTTCATATTTCCACTGAGGAGCTTTTCTCAGTAACCTGATATCCATGCTTAGAAATTTTTTTAGTGGGAGGCTGCTTTAATGAAGTCATGTACTCCATTAGGTTTTGCTTTATTTTATTGTTTTGTCAGCATCCCTTATTTTATCTTTATTTCCAAGTGCCAGGGTAAATAATTCTCTGTTGGTGTGTTGAGAAATCAAAGCCAGTGTATTGAATTAAGATCATGATGTGCTAAAGAGGGGAAAAGCCATTCACATGGTCAGGTTACACCCTCAGCATTCCAGCTGCCACTTTCGGGAAGTGAAAATCCCAGGAAGACATTTCAGGACATGGATACAGAAGCAAAGTTGTAAGATTTTTCCCATGCTCTGGTGACTGAGCTGGCCTGACATCCCTTGGGAGTTTGGTTTGACTTTAGTTCCTCTCCTCCTCTCTGACCTTCTAGGAGTGGTTACTGTGGACAAGAACTGCTGCACACCCACCTTCCACATGCAGGAGAGCTGAAGTGGCCAACACTGGGTGAGGTCACAGGTCCCCTCCTCTCCCTGCCCAGGAAACATCCCCCTCCCAGAAGCTAGGTCTGCCCAGTCTTCCAGCTGTGGATGCCTGGATGCCGGCCCCACCAGCCCCCACCCCCAGAAGAGGTGCTGTTGGAATTCCAGCCATGCCAGGACTCCTGAGGAGATAGAGTACCTCCCTTTCCCTGCTGCTCTGGGGATCACACATTTATGTGCCCTTTGCAAACCTGCAAGAGCTATTTGTTTGTTGCAAATGGCCCCCCAAGATGAAGATGACTTTCCAGGGTTCAGGCATCATTGCCATAATGGCTTTCATTGTTGATCTTTGTGAACCAGCAGACAGATGAGGTCACATGATACTATAAACAAGACTCACCCTTCCCAGCAGTCCTGAAAAAAGCGTGGTGTAGATGATTCCCTACAATGTCCTTCTTTACAAGGTCCTTGGTTCCCTCTAAAGTGAAACCAAGATGCTCCTCCCACCTATCTTTCCTTGGAAGCCAAGCCCCTTTGTAATCTGTATAAGATTCCCTCCCCAGAGATCCGGGGATCACAGAGACTGGCTTTCTGCTCTGTCCTAGAGAACAAGCTAGACATCCAGGTCAGTGGCTGAAGAGATGATCTCAGGGATTCTTTCTATTATGCATTGATTGGAGGGACCAAGGAGGCTGAGGTTAGCACCAAAGAAAGCTTGCGGTGGACCAATATCAGGATGGAGCATGTGGGCTGCAGGGAACCAAAGGCACTGGGGGAGGGAAGCATTGCTTTTGGGAACACACTGGCATCCCTCTATGATGCTGGTGTTAGGCACTGTGCTGTTGCCCTTGTGTTGGAGGAAAACAGGCCTCGCTCTGTCCGTCATGATCCTGCAGGTCATGTGGTATTTCAGGGATGCCGATCAGCTCATGGCTTATTCAAAAGGATTTTTTAATAAGCCCCTTGAGCACTGGGTATAAATATATTAATTTTTCAAATGTATTTTATTTTTTTGTCTTGTTTTTAAGATTTTATTTATTTATTTATTTATTTGACAGGGATGGATAGAAAGCACAAGCAGAAGGGGCAGCAGAGGGAGAGGGAGAAGCAGGCTCCCCACTGAGCAGGGAGCTGGGTTCGAGACAGGGCTCGATCCCAGGACTCCCAGATCATGACCTAAGCCCAAGGCAGACACTTAACAGACTGAGCCACCCAGGGGCCCCCTCAAATGTATTTTAAATTTTAAAATCTCTAATATTCAGACACAGGACTGCAGGATTTTAGTTCACTATCAGGTCATTACCCAGAGGCAAAGACCCGCCTCTCTGCAGCGAGTGGGAGTTGAATGCTTTCGGACAAGAGTGTATGTAACTGTCACATTCCTTGGAAAATTGCACAGGAGAAGGGGTAGCTTTCTGGCTGACCAAAAGGGAGACTGTGAGCCAGGGAGGCCACAGGTAGGAGCTGGGGTTCTTTCTAAGGCAATGTTTTTTCTCCTCTCTCCTTTTCCCAGCTAGGTTCTTCCAGAGGAGTGAGACCACCATGGCTCAGGAGAGGTTCTTCATCCTCTTTCTACCACTGGTCCTGGTGCTGCTGGTGCTGGGCTACGTCCAGCCTTCTCTGGCCAAGGAAACGCAGGCTGAGAAGTTCCTGCGGCAGCACATGGACCCAGACACCTCCACAGTCACTGCCAGCTACTGCAATAAAATGATGAAGCACCGGAATATCATCTTCGGAGATTGCAAGCGGGTGAACACGTTTATCCACGAGCCTCTGCCAGATGTCCAGGCTGTCTGCTTCCAGGGAAATGTCCCCTGTAAGAACACGAAGCCCAACTGCCACAAAAGCAGTTCCAAAATGCGCATCACCGACTGCCACCTGAAGAAAGAGGCCAAATCCCCCAAATGCGAATACGAGACTCAGCAGCTACGGAAATCCATCATTGTGACCTGTGAAGGGAATCCATACGTGCCAGTCCACTTTAACGGTTCTGTGTAGGTCTGCACCTGAGGCCAGAGCAGCGAGATGCCCCACTTCCCTGTTGTGGCACCTGCTTCTCCCCTCCCCCTTCCTGGCTCTGAGAGAAAGAACTCCAGCCAGGGCTCCTGTCCCAAACACACATGCCTTCCTACCCAGGGCTTGCCCCTGTGTGATTTGGGGGATGAGGGGGACCCTCTGTAAACCACTTCCTGGACTATTTCAATAAAACACAGTTGCAACCACCTGGATTTCTGAAGCTGTTGCCATCTGGTACTGTCTGTGTGATTGCATTCCTGCTTGGGTAAGAACTGTAAATCTGGGTAGATTTCGTAAGCATCGAATAGAATCATTACGTGCCTTTGCTCCTGACTTTTGGTTCTCGGTGACCTGAGATCATTCCTTTTCTCAGAGATGCCTTGTCAAATATGAAGTTGCTAATTATGGGCTATTTGAGATGAAAGGGAGCTACAGTCTGGGACTGTCCTGCTGGGTGAGCTGATGGAGGGTGAGCTCAAATGCTGAACTCTCTGGCATGGAAGGAAGGACAGGGTGACCTCAAGAAAACCCGGCTCAGACCCTGGCTGGGAGGACATGGGGCTGAAATTATGATCCTAAATTTTCCTTTTCCTTTTATTGAGTGAGCTATTACCAGATCACAAAAATGGCCATCTCTTAGTTGGAAAGTCAGAACGTTCCATTTAGGAGCTAGAAGGGTCTGTAAGGATTATTAAATTAAACAAGAATAAGTAGATTTTGACTCATGTATCTACTTTAATGGATTGGGCCTGCCTAGGACGTTGCAGAAAAAAATTCTAATAAGCGATGTGGTTGAACAGTAGCCTCTGTTGAAGGCAGAATGGAGGTAAATGTGCGTGTTCCACTTGCCATCCCTGAGATAATGTAATCCCCACTTTTACAGAGGAACGGCCTGAATCTCAGAAAGGGTAAGAGACTTGCTCATGGTTGTTGCTTCCTAGTGGCAAAACTGAGACTAGACCCCAGGTCTCCTGGCCTCCAGTCCTTGTTCTTTCTTCACCACAGTGGACTCAGGAAGAAAATCCTGCACTCTCCCTTTTTTTAAGTGCGTTAGAGGAGGGCACCAGCGTGGCTCAGCCTGTTAAGGGACTTACTCTTGATTTCAGTGCATATCATGATTTCAGGTTCCAGGGATGGAGTCCCGTTTGGGCTTTGTGCTCAGCGCAGAGCCTGCCTGGGGTCTTCCTCTCCTCCTCTGCCCCTCCCCTGCCTGCTCCTCCTCTCTCTCTCTTAAAGAAATAAGTAAATATCTAAAAAAGAAGTAAGGTAGAGGAGATTATGGATATGGCATCAAGGAAGTAGGTCTAGGGAGACCTGAGAAACAAGATCAGAAAGGATGGCATAGTAGGGTACTTAGTTCCCTTGGTTCTGTTGACTCCTGTTCTAAAAAGTTCACTGATCAAATCACTCAGGAGGAGGAGGAAAATCATTTTTTCTCACAGGAAGCGTAGCTTCACTTTTCCAGAATTCGACCGTTGTCTCTTGGGCTTTTAGGAATGGTGGGTACACTCCATGGCAGCCTTGATATTTTATTTAAGTTCCGTAGTGTGATGTCCAGAGCTTGTAGTTTTTGCAGCATCCATGCACTCCTGAAATTCCTTCAGCCAGCCTAGACACACAGAGATGTCAAACCATCAATTCTTTCCTCAATACTTTTTTTTCTTTTTCCTTTCTTTTTCTTGTAAAGATTTTATTTATTTATTTGACAGAGAGAGAGAGAGAGAGAGAGAGAGAGCACAAGTATGGAGAGCAACAGAGGGACAGGGAGAAGCAGGCTCTCAGGGAGCCTGAGGCAGGGCTCGATCCCAAGACCCTGGGATCATGACCCGAGACCTTTAATGTCTGCCTTTGGCTCAGGTCATGATCCCAGGGTTATAGATGGAGCCCCACCTTGGCCTCTCTACTCAGCGGGGAAACTGCTTCTCCCTCTCCCTCTGCCTGCCTCTCCCCCTGCTTTGTGCTCTCTCGCTCTGACAAATAAATAAATAAAATCAAAAAATAGAAAAAAAAATAAACACAGTTTGCACCTGGAGAGGACAGGGGTGTGAAAGGTGAGAAAACCATTGGAACAGAGGCTAGTTCCATCTGTCACATTCTACAAATACATTTTGTTAAGGAAACATGACTACCTAGGAAACAAAGCCCTGACAAGCCAGGTAGTTCAGTCTGGATGATATACCATCTTAGAGATGAGACTCAGAGGCAGCCTGAATGGGCAGAACTGACCTAAACCCTACCGCACCCTGCGTCCCTCTGAGCAGCAGTGCTCAAGGAAGAGCCCTGGAGCTTGAAAGAAGCCCCTCAGGACTCTGCTGCTCCCTGCTATCACCACCCTGTCTGGGACTCAGGACAATCTCTAGCATGGGGACAGTCAGAACTACCTTGTAGTCTGGTGTGAGGGTTCAGTGAGGCAATTTAGATAAATTGCCTTACAAATGGGAACTTTCAATCTGCTCCATAGTATGTTCCAAGTGAATGTAAAAATAAGTTAGCTGTCCATCCTAGTACCTTAGTTTGGCCGCCGTATACTAAAATGGCTATTATTTTAACTGTCTCCAGCATTAAAAGACCAAAGTCTAATCCAATTGATACTGACCTCTCAGATACCCATTACAAAAAAATAATCATAATCATAATAAAAATAACTACTCAGTTGTGCCTAGAATGTTCACTTTTCCTAGGCTTCCTTAGGTCTGGTAACAGCAAGTGCATCTGGAAGGGTTTCCTATTGTCAACCCATAGCCCCTAGAACCCACACTCATGCAGGAGCTTCAGAACTTATCTCCAGGGAAGACCGGTAGCACACAGAGGGACTTATGGACAGCATGCGCACTCAGATAAACCCATGGGCCTTCGGGCTGCTGTTTTGCTCCAGTATATTCCTCCTAATTGGTTTATGATAGTAAGAGTTGGCAAAAAAAAACCAGAATGTCCTGAACATGGGACTGATTAAAATATGATGCATATCCTTACAACAGAATACTATGCAAATAGAACCAAGTACACTTTTGCTACTGACATGAAATAGGTTCAAAATATATTCTTAATGGGAAAGAGGAAATAGTGTACAACATTGCATATAAAATGTTATTATTTGTGACAGAAAAAGAGGAGAGAAACACATGCACCAGTATACATGTTAATTCACTCTTTAAAAAATGTTTTCTTTATTTACTTGAGAAAGAGAGAGCCTGTGAGCAAGGGGGAAAGGACAGAGCTCAAGAAAGAAGCAGACATCCCATTGAGCAGGGAGCCTGACCACTCAAGACCAGGGGCTCCAATCCCAGGACCCGGGGATCATGACCTGAGCTCAAGGCAGACATTTAACCCCCTGAGCCTCCCAGGTGCCCTGTCAATAAACTTTTATTTTTATTTATATTTTTGGTAATAATATATTAGTTTATTATTATTTTAATTTTTTTCATTTAAAGTCAACTAATTAACATACAATTATTGTTAGTTTCAGAGGTACAGGTCAGTGACTCATCAGTCTCATATAATCCCCAGTGCTCATTACATCATGTGCCCTCCTTAACATCCATCACCCAGCTAACCCATCCCTCTACCCCTCTCCCCTCCAGAAACACTCAATTTGTTTCCTATCATGAAGAGTCTGTATGGTTTGTCTCCCTCTCTGGCTTCCTCTGGTTTTATTTTTTCCTCTCTTCCCCTATGATCCTCTGCTTTGTGTCTTAAATTCCACAGATCAGTGAGATCATACGATAATTGTCTTTCTCTGAATGAGTTCTGTCACTTAGCATAACGTCCTCCAGTTCCATCCAGTTGTTGCAAATGCCAAGATTTGATGTTTCTGATGGCTGAATCATATTCCATCAAATATATTAATAACATTTAATACTTAAATCTGTGTAATAGATAAAGACGGGGAAGGGACCTAAAAAACTGAACTGCGTCTGGAAAAGAAACTGGGGCCTAACAAACAACGACCAAAGGAAAACATACTTTTTACCAGATTTATTTCTCAGTGTTGCATTTACCCTTAACATTTCCATAGATATAAAGGAAAAAGTCGAAGAGACTACCTCACTGCAGCCCCTTCTCTGTCGGTAAGGAAGATCCTGGTAATAGAAAGTCCAGACAATGACGTTAGGAAGAAAACTTAAAAGGACCACCGGATGAAACCTTGAGCTGACCCAGACACCCCCACGTGTCACCCCGCAGCAGCCCAGCACACAGAAGCACACATCCCTGCCTTTCACACAACTAACCACCGTCATGATGGAGAGTTCGTGGTACAGAGTAGGCGCTCTTTATCTGAAGCCTATTGGCTTACTTTCCTGCAGTGTTCCTCAGGGTCAGCCATTTTGACAATCAGGCCCGTAGTTCTGCAGAAACAATGAAACTAAACCTTAAAAGGAACGTGGAGCTCATCCGGTAGCATTAGTCTCTGACTCACTATTCTGACCACTCAGTTGTCAGGTGCCTGACAGACTCACTTGTCAGGTTGCTGAAAGACCTCAGCAACCACGGAAGAGGGAGTTCTAAGAGGCTAAATATGGCTGATATCATGTATGATTCAAGATGCTAATGTTCTTTCAATGACAAGAATTTGGCACCATTACTTTTGCAGTCAGCAAGCATATAAAAGTCTAGAGAAAGAAAAAGCCCAAATAGCAGGCCTTCGAACTAATCCCCTTCAAGCCAGGCAGCAGTTTGGAAAAGTCACAGGCTGTTGCAACAGAGGTCCCCAAATGGATGCATCAAATGTCCTGAACTTGCTTTAGGATTGTAGGGCTGCACTAAGGACCAAGCCAACGCCCAGGGTCCATTCACATCACACTGAGCTTCTGACAGAGTTCAGGACAGGCTATTACAGAATATGGCAACTTGGCAAATTCAATCTTTTAAGTTGAAGAAACTTGAGAAAGGACAGTTACAGGAAAGACTTATTGACCTTCTCTGGAAGCAGGTCATTAAACCCTCCTGGGAGAGGGTTTCCTACAACCAAAGGAAAGGAGTGTCATTATCTGCAAAAATGGAGAGACATCTTCCTAAGTTGAACCCAATTAGTACACTTACCTTGTACCTTTTATTCTAGTGCATCTTTCCACCACTTTCTACTCTTCCTCAAACCTGGCATACACACACTCAGGTTTAACCACTTCTTTAGAACTTTATTTCCTTGGGAAGGCTCTCCTCTCACCTTAAACCTATGTGAAATAAATGGGAATTCTTTTCTCTTGTTAATCTGTTTGTTTGTTTGTTTGTTTGTTGTTTCATTATACAGTCCCAACTGAGAACATAGAAGGGTAGAAGGAATGGATGTTATTCCTCTACTACACTTGTAAGATTTGGGATAATTTAAGAGAGATAGGGAGGAGAGGTAGATTCTTCCAGTTGTGTCCTCCCCAATATGTCTTGTACTTTACTTCTGGTAGCAGATAGCCATTCAACTGCCTGTTGAATGGCAGTTGAAAAGTAGAAACTTTGTTTCAGGAATCAGGTAGAAGGCCAGTCATAGGAACTTGGACAGTGGGTGAAAATCAGTGTCAGCTAAGAAAAATGGTTCTCCACTAGGAATGGATATGAGATTCACCATGGAGCTCATCAAACACAAACATGCAAAAAAGACCTCCTTCCCAGAGTCTGTTTCAAGAGGCCTGGAATCTAGGCCTTCTTAAAAGTCTCTTAGGCACTTCTGATGAAAGGGGCCAGGGTTGGGAACTCAAGTTAGGCACAGGGAAAATCTGATACTGTTTACCTCTGCTAGTGGGTTCAGGTGCTATCAGGGTGCTATCCAGTGTGGAACTGGAGAGAAGGGGCAGGGGGGCTTGTGGCTGTAGAATAGGATACATGAGGGCTAGGCACTCAGACAGCTTGTTTGGCTTGGTTTGGTTTGGTTTGGTTCTAATTATGTAGCTTTAATTCTTCAGGCATTTTTAGGTTTACAGAAAAATTGAGTAGAAAAAAATAGAAAATTCTCTTGTGCTTCTCCCTCACCTGCTTTCCTACCCACACCGCCCACAGTTTTCCTGTTATCAACATGTTCCTTGGGGTGGTCATTTTCCTATAATTGATGAGCCAATGTTGATGATGGCTAACTAAAGTTGACAATTTAATTATGATCAATTCTCTGCATTATGTATTTCTATGGGTTTGGACAGTGCATAATATCATTGTAGGAGAAGAAACCATTTTCTTCAGCTATCGGAGGCAGGCCCCTGGCCAGGGTGGCCTCCGCCATTAAAAGATAGCACCTGGCTAGTTGCAAGGTTAGTATTGCCTCGTGAAACTAAGCGGAATGCCCAAAGAGGAAGTAAACAGCATTGGTTGCTAGCAAAGTTGTTCGTTTAGGTGCACAGCCTGGTTCACTCCCTCCTGTACCCTACTCACTGATTGGTCATGTAAACGTATATAAGTGTGTAGACTTGTGGAAATAAAGAGAGAGAAGATACATCTGAACTGGGGCTTCTTGTCGTCCTTGCAGGTCGAGGGCGATACTCAGCTCTCTTATGGATTCTGACTGGGTCTCAAAATTGAACTGACAGAGAGAGAGGAGTCAAGATGGCGAAGAAGTAGCAAGCTGAGACTGCTTCAGCTAGCCGGAGATCAGCTAGATAGCTTATCTAAAGATTGCAAACACCTGAAAATCCATCGGCAGATCGAAGAGAAGAAGAACAGCAATTCTGGAAACAGAAAAACAACCACTTTCTGAAAGGTAGGACCGGCGGAGAAGTGAATCCAAAGTGACGGGAAGATAGACCCCGGGGGGAGGGGCCGGCTCCCGGCAAGTGGCGGAGCAACCGCGCACAAAATCAGGACTTTTAAAAGTCTGTGCCGCTGAGGGACATCGCTCCAGAGGCTAAACTGGGGCGAAGCCTATGCGGGGTCAGCGTGGCCTCAGGTCCCGCAGGGTCACAGAAGGATCGGGGGTGTCTGAGTGCCGCAGAGCTTGCGGGTATTGGAACGGGAAAGCCGGCTACAGAGACAGAGCCGACAGTGAGCTCGCAGCTCGGGGTGACCTTGAACCGGTCGCAGGCTCGGTGAGCTCGGAGCGCGGCCGGAGGTCAGGCAGACGGGAGTGACTGGGTGCTGTTCTCTGAGGGCGCACTGAGGAGTGTGGCCCTGGGCTCTCGGCTCCTCCGGGCCGGAGACCAGGAGGCCGCCATTTGTATTCCCGTCCTCTGGAACTCTACGGAAAGCGCTCAGGGAACAAAAGCTCCTGAAAGCAAACCCGAGCGGATTACTCACCCTGGCCCCGGGTAAGGGCGGTGTAATTCTGCCTGGGGCAAAGACACTTGAGAATCACTACAACAGGCCCCTCCCCCAGAAGATCAACAAGAAATCCAGCCAAGACCAAGTTCACCTACCAGGGAGTGCGGTTTCAATACCAAGCAGAGCAGCAGAATTCCAGAGGAGGAGAAAGCCAAGCACGGAACTCATGGCTTTTTTCCTGTGATTTTTTTAGGTCTTGCAGTTAATTTAATTTTTTCTTTTTCATTTTTTTTTTTCTTTTTCTCGCCTTCGGGTAAAATTTTTTTTTTTTTAACTGTTACCTTTTTCTTTTTTAACAATTTTTTACTAGTTTATCTAATTATATATTTTTTCTTTTTTACATTTTTCTTAGGTGTTTTCTTTTTTAAAAAATTCTTTTCTTTTCTTTTCTTTTTTTTTTCTTTTCTTTTTGCTCTTTTTTTTCTTTCTTCCTTTTTGAACCTCTTTTTATCCCCTTTCTCCCCACTCACAATTTTGGATATCTTCTAATTTGGTTAAAGCATATTTTCCTGGGGTTGTTGCCACCCTTTTAGTATTTTACTTGCCCCTTCATTTACTCTTATCTGGACAAAATGACAAGACGTAAAAATTCAACACAAAAAAAAGAACAAGAGGCAGTACCGAAGGCTAGGGACCTAATCAATACAGACATCGGTAATATGTCAGATCTAGGGTTCAGAATGACAATTCTCAAGGTTCTAGCCGGGCTCGAAAAAGGCATGGAAGATATTAGAGAAACCCTCTCGAGAGACATAAAAGCCCTTTCTGGAGAAATAAAAGAACTAAAATCTAACCAAGTTGAAATTAAAAAAGCTATTAATGATGTGAAATCAAAAATGGAGGCTCTAACTGCTAGGATAAATGAGGCAGAAGAAAGAATTAGTGATATAGAAGACCAAATGACAGAGAATAAAGAAGCTGAGCAAAAGAGGGACAAACAGCTACTGGACCACGAGGGGAGAATTAGAGAGATAAGTGACACCATAAGACGAAACAACATTAGAATAATTGGGATTCCAGAAGAAGAAGAAAGAGAGAGGGGAGCAGAAGGTATACTGGAGAGAATTATTGGGGAGAATTTCCCCAATATGGCAAAGGGAATGAGCATCAAAATTCAGGCGGTTCAGAGAATGCCCCTCAAAATCAATAAGAATAGGCCCACACCCCGTCACCTAATAGTAAAATTTACAAGTCTCAGTGACAAAGAGAAAATCCTGAAAGCAGTCCGGGAAAAGAAGTCTGTAACATACAATGGTAAAAATATTAGATTGGCAGCTGACTTATCCACAGAGACCTGGCAGGCCAGAAAGAGCTGGCATGATATTTTCAGAGCACTAAATGAGAAAAACATGCAGCCAAGAATATTATATCCAGCTAGGCTATCATTGAAAATAGAAGGAGAGATTAAAAGCTTCCAGGACAAACAACAACTGAAAGAATTTGCAAATACCAAACCAGCTCTACAGGAAATATTGAAAGGGGTCCTCTAAGCAAAGAGAGAGCCTACAAGTGGTAGATCAAAAAGGAACAGAGACCATATACAGTAACAGTGACCTTACAGGCAATACAATGGCACTAAATTCATATCTCTCAATAGTTACCCTGAATGTGAATGGGCTAAATGCCCCTGTCAAAAGACACAGGGTAACAGAATGGATAAAAAAACAAAACCCATCTATATGTTGCCTCCAAGAAACACATTTTAAGCCCGAAGACACCTCCAGATTTAAAGTGAGGGGGTGGAAAAGAATTTACCATGCTAATGGACATCAGAAGAAAGCAGGAGTGGCAACCCTTCTCCAATATTAATTAGATTTTAAGCCAAAGACTATAATAAGAGATGAGGAAGGACACTATATCATACTCAAAGGGTCTGTCCAACAAGAAGATTTAACAATTTTAAATATCTATGCCCCCAATGTGGTTGCAGCCAACTATATAAACCAATGAATAACAAAATCAAAGAAACACATCAACAACAATAAAATAATAGTAGGGGACTTTAACACTCCCCTCACTGAAATGGACAGGTCATCCAAGCAAAAGATCAGCAAGGAAATAAAGGCCTTAAATGACACACTGGACCAGATGGACATCACAAATATATTCAGAATATTTCATCCCCAAGCAACAGAATACACATTCTTCTCTAGTGCACATGGAACATTCTCCAGAATAGATCACATCCTCGGTCCTAAATCAGGACTCAACCGGTATCAAAAGATTGGGATCATTCCCTGCATATTTTCAGACCACAATGCTCTAAAGCTAGAACTCAACCACAAAAGGAAGTTTGGAAAGAACCCAAATACATGGAGACTAAACAGTATCCTTCTAAAGAATAAATGGGTCAACCGGGAAATTAAAGAAGAATTGAAAAAAATCATGGAAACAAATGATAATGAAAATACAACAGTTCAAAATCTGTGGGACACAACAAAGGCAGTCCTGAGAGGAAAATATATAGCGGTACAAGCCTTTCTCAAGAAACAAGAAAGGTCTCAGATACACAACCTAACCCTACACCTAAAGGAGCTGGAGAAAGAACAAGGAAGAACCCTAAGCCCAGCAGGAGAAGAGAAATCATAAAGATCAGAGCAGAAATCAATGAAATAAAAACCAAAAAAACAATAGAAAAAATCAACGAAAGTAGGAGCTGGTTCTTTGAAAGAATTAAAAAAATTGATAAACCCCTGGCCAGACTTATCAAAAAGAAAAGAGAAAGGACCCAAATAAATAAAATCATGAATGAAAGAGGAGAGATCACAACTAACACCAAAGAAATACAAACTATTATAAGAACATACTGTGAGCAACTCTACGCCAATAAATTTGACAATTTGGAAGAAATGGATGCATTCCTAGAAACATATAAACTACCACAACTGAACCAGGAAGAAATAGAAACCCTGAACAGACCCATAACCAGTAAGGAGATTGAAACAGTCATTAAAAATCTCCAAACAAACAAAAGCCCAGGGCCAGACGGCTTCCCGGGGGAATTCTACCAAACATTTAAAGAAGAACTAATTCCTATTCTCCTGAAACTGTTCCAAAAAATAGAAATGGAAGGAAAACTTCCAAACTCATTTTATGAGGCCAGCATCACCTTGATTCCAAAACAAGACAAGGATCCCACCAAAAAAGAGAGCTATAGACCGATATCCTTGATGACACAGATGCGAAAATACTCAACAAAATACTAGCCAATAGGATTCAACAGTACATTAAAAAGATTATTCACCATGACCAAGTGGGATTTATTCCAGGGCTACAAGGTTGGTTCAACATCCGCAAATCAGTCAATGTGATACAACACATCAATAAAAGAAAGAACAAGAACCATATGATACTCTCAATAGATGCTAAAAAAGCATTTGACAAAGTACAGCATCCCTTCCTGATCAAAACTCTTCAAAGTGTAGGGATAGAGGGCACATACCTCAATATCATCAAAGCCATCAATGAAAAACCCACCGCAAATATCATTCTCAATGGAGAAAAACTGAAAGCTTTTCCACTAAGGTCAGGAACACGGCAGGGATGTCCATTATCACCACTGCTATTCAACATAGTACTAGAGGTCCTAGCCTCAGCAATCAGACAACAAAAGGAAGTTAAAGGCATCCAAATCGGCAAAGAAGAAGTCAAATTATCACTCTTCGCAGATGATATGATACTATATGTGGAAAACCCAAAAGACTCCACTCCAAAACTGCTAGAACTTATACAGGAATTCAGTAAAGTGTCAGGATATAAAATCAATGCACAGAAATCAGTTGCATTTCTCTACACCAACAGCAAGACAGAAGAAAGAGAAATTAAGGAGTCAATCCCATTTACAATTGCATCCAAAACCATAAGATACCTAGGAATAAACCTAACCAAAGAGACACAGAATCTATACTCAGAAAACTATAAAGTACTCATGAAAGAAATTGAGGAAGACACAAAGAAATGGAAAAATGTTCCATGCTCCTGGATTGGAAGAATAAATATTGTGAAAATGTCTATGCTACCTAAAGCCATCTACACATTTAATGCAATTCCTATCAAAGTACCATCCATCTTTTTCAAAGAAATGGAACAAATAATGCTAAAATTTATATGGAACCAGAAAAGACCTCGAATAGCCAAAGGGATATTGAAAAAGAAAGCCAACGTTGGTGGCATCACAATTCCGGACTTCAAGCTCTATTACAAAGCTGTCATCATCAAGACAGCATGGTACTGGCACAAAAACAGACACATAGATCAATGGAACAGAATAGAGAGCCCAGAAATAGACCCTCAAATCTATGGTCTACTAATCTTTGACAAAGCAGGAAAGAATGTCCAATGGAAAAAAGACAGCCTCTTCAATAAATGGTGCTGGGAAAATTGGACAGCCACATGCAGAAAAATGAAATTGGACCATTTCCTTACACCACACACAAAAGTAGACTCAAAATGGATGAAGGACCTCAATGTACAAAGGGAATCCATCAAAATCCTTGAGAAGAACACAGGCAGCAACCTCTTCGACCTCTGCCGCAGCAACATCTTCCTAGGAACAACGCAAAAGGCAAGGGAAGCAAGGGCAAAAATGAACTATTGGGATTTCATCAAGATCAAAAGCTTTTGCACAGCAAAGGAAACAGTTAACAAAATCAAAAGACAACTGACAGAATGGGAGAAGATATTTGCAAATGACATATCAGATAAAGGACTAGTGTCCAGAATCTATAAAGAACTTATCAAAATCAACACCCAAAGAACAAATAATCCAATCAAGAAATGGGCAGAGGACATGAACAGACATTTCTGCAAAGAAGACATCCAGATGGCCAACAGACACATGAAAAAGTGCTCCATATCACTCGGCATCAGGGAAATACAAATCAAAACCACAATGAGATATCACCTCACACCAGTCAGAATGGCTAAAATCAACAAGTCAGGAAATGACAGATGCTGGCGAGGATGCGGAGAAAGGGGAACCTCCTACACTGTTGGTGGGAATGCAAGCTGGTGCAGCCACTCTGGTAAACAGCATGGAGGTTCCTCAAAATGTTGAAAATAGAACTGCCCTATGACCCAGCAATTGCACTATTGGGTATTTACCCTAAAGATACAAATGTAGTGATCCAAAGGGGCACATGCACCCGAATGTTTATAGCAGCAATGTCCACAATAGCCAAACTATGGAAAGAACCTAGATGTCCATCAACAGATGAATGGATCAAGAAGATGTGGTATATATACACAATGGAATACTATGCAGCCATCAAAAGAAATGAAATCTTGCCATTTGCGACAACATGGATGGAACTAGAGCGTATAATGCTTAGCGAAATAAGTCAAGCAGAGAAAGACAACTATCATATGATCTCCCTGATATGAGGAAGTGGTGATGCAACATGGAGGCTTAAGTGGGTAGAAGAAGAATAAATGAAACAAGATGGGATTGGGAGGGAGACAAACCATAAGTGACTCTTAATCTCACAAAACAAACTTAGGGTTTCTGGGGGGAGGGGGTTTGGGAGAAGGGGGTGGGATTATGGACATTGGGGAGGGTGTGTGATTTGGTGAGTGCTGTGAAGAGTGTAAACCTGGTGTTTCACAGACCTGTACCCCTGGGGATAAAAATATATGTTTATAAAAAATAAAAAATAAAAAAAATTGAACTGACAGAGATAAGTAAGAGTAAAGCATACAAATTCACTTAAACTTTCACATGTACATGGGAACCTCTATAAGGGAATGAAGACCTGAAATAGCGACCAGAGCTGGAAGCTTTTATACCCTTTAGACAAAGACACAATACATTTTGGAGACTTGACAGTATAAAGGGATTTGGTTTATGGATAGGAAATGGGGAATAAATAACTAGAAAGAAAAGGGTTAGTATAACAAGGTTTGTTTCCAGATTCCTCTGGTGCTACCTCTGGCTGGTAACATTGTCTCCAGGAAAAGAATTTCCTGCCTTTAGGCAAAAAAGGAGAGCCTTTCCTGCATTTATGGATTCTTAACTGCCTTTAGTACAAAATAATTATTTGTGTCAAAGAGCCATAGTTTGGGTTCACAGAGTCTAGTTTCCTTCGGCATGAACAAAGATTATCTCCTCATGTACTTAGATTTTCTTTGATTCCCTTAAGCAGAGTTTTGTAGTTTTCCTCATATTGATTTTATTCATTTTTTAGTAGATTCATATCTACATATTTCATTTCTTTTTGGTGCGAATGTAAAATTCCTTTTCAAATTTGAACTGTTCATTGCTGGTATCTAAGAAAGCAATTGATTTTTGTATATTAACCTTGTATCTTGTGATTTTGCTCTGAAAAGACATCATTTTTATCCTGTAGATAACTAAGACATTAAGAGCAAGAGTGTTCCCCTATTCTACTGATGCTCAAGGAGGACTAATCTGGAAGGGATGTGTAAAACAGACTGGAAAGAAAAGAGGCTAGAGGCAGGGAGTCCATGCAGGAGACATTTTTGTGAGCCCTCCAAAATACAAGAAGATTCCAAGTAAGTGTATTACAGCACCAGTGGAAAAGCAAGAACAGACAGAAGAGGCAAATACTCTAAACTGGCCTTTCTCCTTCATGCCTATGGGTCTCTGTTGCCAGACTCCAACTTGTAAATGTACGCAATGTGCAGCAAGCCAAATTCTGAGACACTGGATTTAAAGCAAGGAAAGCTTTGTAGTCTAGAGAGCAGCCCAAGGAGAAAGAAGGAGATCATTCCCAAAGCTGTCTTGCCCTCTTGCCCTGTGGATCTATAAGGGACAACTTACACACATGAAAGGAAGCTAAGGGGTATTCTGACAGTTGTTGGGAGGTCCATGAAAAATCTGGAGATAAGCATTCCTCTGGACAGGGAGGCACAACTTGGGATCTGGGATAAAATACATTAAGATACATGAGAATCCCAGATTCTTGCCCAACAACATACCCATAAATGAATAATTCTTTGGAGTCTGCTGTTACAACTCACAACATTACCAGGTGCCTGGCAGCTATTGTATCAAATTTAACTCGGGTGTTTTCTCCTAAAGAACTGAAAGCATAGAGGTTCAAAACACTGAAGCTTCCTATGGAGAAGGAAGAACCAAACCCATATCAGGAAGTCATCATTTCCTCACAATTTCTTTGAGGAAGTTATCACTTCTTTGTTCCTTTAAGGAGGCTTGGTCTTCCTGCATCTGCAGGGATACTGGCTTTAAACAGTGAGTTGGAGGATGTGGGTCTCATCCACACTGTGCACAAGAAGGGCATCTTCCCAGCCCTAGGTTTCCCTTTCCTCTTTCCTAGGGGTCAGAGCCCTTCCTTCCCTGCTGCAGGCAGGTTATGCTGGCATACCTGGCAGAGGAAAAGCAGACAAAAGTCTCTGAGCCTGGGACTAACCACCTCCTCTGTCCTCAGCAGGACCCCCAGCAAGGAGACCTCATAAGAGGAGAAGCCTGGGGGTTAGGGAGAGTAGAGCTGTGATGATGGCCAGAAGGCCCAGGTTAAATGATGGAGGAGAAATTATCCAGGATGGAGGAGGGAAGAGGCAAGATTCTGGACCCATAAGCACAGGACAAAGAGAAAAATGGTATCTGCCAGTCAGAGGAAAGTTCATCGTAATTCACATACCTCCTCATTGGGCTTCAGGACCTTCATAGAATTGTGAAACTCGTGTTGTAAAGATGATGCTTTAAAAAAAAAATGGACTTAAGAAATCTTTAAAGGAGGCACCTTGGTGGATTAGTGGGTGAAAGCCTCTGCCTTTGGCTCAGGTCAAGATCCCAGGGTCCTGGGATTGAGCCCTGCATTGGGCTCTCTGCTCAGCAGGAAGTCGGCTTCCCTTCCTCTCTCTCTCTGCCTGCCTCTCTGCCTAACTGTGACCTCTGTCTGTCAAATAAATAAGTAAAATCTTTAAAAAATAAAAAAAAAAATCTTGAAAGATGCGATGAAGATCTAAATGGTTGCGAATGATAATTTTGCTCTTACTGCTTCTACTACTATCATTCTCTTATTTTCTTCCCTTCCCACACAGAAGGGATGATGCTGGATCTTCTGGGTCTATTTCCTCTCCCCTTGGGTGCTGCTGGGATCATGGAGGCCATTGCACTTACTGCTAGGCCTCCAAACCTCAAAGGGGTCAAGGGTTTGAAATTCAGCATATAAGAGCAGGTCTTGGCCAATGCAAGACGGAAATGCATGGTGTCAATATTTATACGTACACTTGTCAACCTTCAGACACCTTTCTGCATGACACCATCCAGAACGCAGCTGCTACCTGTCTTTTGCCCAAGACAGACTGCGAGACTGGCCAAAAATAATGCCACTGGAGTGTGAATTGTATTAACATGACTTACTGCTGTCACTCTGGAGGGACAGTGTGACTGCCGCTACAAGGCTACTCTCCAGAACCGGTTCTACCTTGTTAAATGTAACAAGTTTCAGCCAGGTTACCCTCCCAATAGTCTGCTTCCTGTACAGTTAAACAGTATCAGATCACAGCCTCCTGGATACTTTGATTAGATGAAGGTTCCCATTACTTTGCCTTACACTTGGTGCAGGTTCTCTTGTGCTCCCTTCTGCCTTTTTTTTTTTTTTTTTCCCGTTGTTGATTCCCATGGTTCCCATAGAAGAAAGAAGGAGGGCAGTGAGAGAATTATGGGGCCATGATGCCAGAACAGAGCTGGGGACAAAAACAAATAGCAACAAAAAGCTCCTTTCTGCTTTGGAGCTTTGTGTGTTTTGAAGAAGGGCAATAGGGAAAGGAGCAAGGAAAGACTCAGGCCCCAATATTTTCAATCTTGGAACTTCTTACAAGTTTGTTCCATTCTGTTCCCAGCAATAAAATCACTTTCTGCTGCATTGTAATGACCTAGAGTGTGTGTGTTTGGGATGCCTTTCACATCATTGCCAGCCTGGAGCCATCTGGATTGCATTTGCTGACATTCTTAGGAGAACTAGCTGGCCCTTAGGCAACCTTTGGTGTTATTCTGCAACCCAGGACCTCTGCCCACTTCTCTCACCCCTGTATCTTTTTGGAAATTTGGAGCAAGAATATTCTCCATTTCATCAAACTCTACTCATGGCTTTTATGAATTTCCTTGACATCCTGATCTATGTTTATTTAGAGGTGGCACAGATATTTCATAAATTGTCTGTAGTACTTTCACACACAGGTTCTAACACTGACAACGAATGCATCCTACATCTTTATTGTTGGTTTCCGTATTTCATCAGATAATGTTTTAAATGTCAGTAGTAGTAGGGAGAATAATCCACTGTACCTTAGAATCAATTCTCCCATGATCTATTGCAATGCATGAAAAGAAAGCATAAATCAAGAAAAAAAATAGCAATGGGAAGCTAAAAACATGCCTGTCTTACTTAAACACTGAAATATCACAGAGTGATGGTGTTTTTGAAGAAGTAGAAGACATAGAAATTGAGGGACTGGGTTTCAGAATTTGGCTGGGATTAAGAAGTTAGGTCCTAGATGTAGAAGAGGAAAAATAATTTCCCTCTTTCATTCTAGATTTTTAGCTGTTAGTCCTATGCCCCCTCTATAAAGGCAGAGTAACAAGTCAAATACTATTATAATTATGTACATACACAGGGGATCCCCACAAAAATATGAACCTAAAAAGCAGCTGTCCACCAGGGTCTTATGGACCATCCAGGGCTAAGGAAAGGATAGGGATCGAGGGCTTTAAAAGAGGAAAAGGCAATTCAGAAGAAGGCGAGAAGAGGAAATGTTTGTGGAAGGAAATTAGTCCTGTCATGAAGATGACTCTCCCAGATGAAAGCAGTCCCTGACATGGCTCACTTCTTGTACTGGACCCCTTTCTAATATAAATTTCCCCTAGAAAAGTGTAACCTCTACTCTGCTTTGAGAACTTCTCCTGGTCTGCACTTTCTCACAATAAACAGCTTAAGATAATTCTTGTGCCAAAAAAGAATATTTGGAGGTGGCCTATTCTGCTACCCCTCATACCTTTCCATTTCCCTACCAACGACTAGACTCACTGGGTTAACAGTCCAGTGGAAGTCAAAATGTTCTGTAGCCTGATCTGTCTTTGAGTAGCAGCCAAACATAATGCCTACCCAAAAGGCCACCTATTGAAGTAGTTACAAGTGTGTCAGTTATCTGTGCTGCACAATGGTTCTTTCCAAACCAAGGGATTCCTTTAACAGCTGTGCTAGTCAGACTCACTTTCCTTTATGCCACATCTTTACGTAAGGTCTTAGAAACAAAGACAGAAATATAAAGTTTTGGGTTTCAGGAGCCTGGATTCCAAGGGTACTAAATACTCAAGGCCTCTCTCAGTGGGAAGATATAAGAAGGCCAGGACAACCTGGCACTTGACAAAACATGTACCCATTGGGAAACTTCTCTCGTGGGACTTGAGTCCTCCAATTTAGAACATGTTTTGATAGTATTAATCTTAAGCAGTGTGACATTTACATTGCATAGGTTCAAAGTATTCAAGCCAAGTGCAGGGGGCATGGACACAAGGATCTGTGTTCACATTTGGTAGGAACCAGTGTAGGAACATGTAGCATCATCCTCAGTTTCCGAAAGGGGTGCATTGACCTGATCAGTAATCACAATGGATTTACATGTTGTATAAACATTACCTTGGAGATTCTTGGAGATTCTTGGAGAAAGTAAGATTCTTGGAGAAAGTAACCTAGCAAAAGGCTGAATTTCCTGTCACCCAACCACTCAGTTACTCTACCTTACTCAACTATTTCTCAACAATCATTGTTTATATATTACAGAACACACAAATTGATGAAATTGTGGGAGGGAATAAGAATGAAGATAACTTGGGGAAAATCTTTTATGCCCAGAGGCATTTGTTCTAAATTAACAGACCAGATCAGGGTAGACTTTCTCTCAGATTCGTGTTATTCTCTGCTGCAATCAGATATTGTGGGAGAGTCAAGATAACTGACTAACAGATATTCATTTAGGTATATTCCTAAGTCAGTTTCAATGACCTGACAGTCATTATAGGAATGACTCAGAAGTAGCAAACCTTAGAAATGAACTTAGCAAATATTCCAGCAGCTCTCAACTCTGGTTTCATATGAAGTTCATCTGGGAGCTTTATAAAAAAACAAAATCAGAGGGAGGAGTCAAGATGGCGGAGAAGTAGCAAGCTGAGACTGCTTCAGCTAGCCGGAGATCAGCTAGATAGCTTATCTAAAGATTGCAAACACCTGAAAATCCATCGGCAGACCGAAGAGAAGAAGAACAGCAATTCTGGAAACAGAAAAACAACCACTTTCTGAAAGGTAGGACCGGTGGAGAAGTGAATCCAAAGCGACGGGAAGATAGACCCCGGGGGGAGGGGCCAGCTCCCGGCAAGCGGCGGAGCAACCGCGCACAAAATCAGGACTTTTAAAAGTCTGTTCCGCTGAGGGACATCAGTCCAGAGGCTAAACCGGGGCGAAGCCCACGCGGGGTCAGCGTGGCCTCAGGTCCCGCAGGGTCACAGAAGGATCGGGGGTGTCTGAGTGTCGCAGAGCTTGCGGGTATTGGAACGGGAAAGCCGGCTACAGAAACAGAGCCGACAGTAAGCTTACAGCTCGGTGTTACCTTGAACCGATCGCAGGCTGGTGAGCTCGGAGCGCGGCCAGAGGTCAGGCAGACGGGAGTAACTGGGCGCTGTTCTCTGAGGGCGCACTGAGGAGTGGGGCCCTGGGCTCTCGGCTCCTCCGGGCCGGAGACCAGGAGGCCGCCATTTGTATTCCCGTCCTCCGGAACTCTACGGAAAGCGCTCAGGGAACAAAAGCTCCTGAAAGCAAACCCAAGCGGATTACTCACCCCGGCCCCGGGTAAGGGCGGTGTAATTCCGCCTGGGGCAAAGACACTTGAGAATCACTACAACAGGCCCCTCCCCCAGAAGATCAACAAGAAATCCAGCCGAGACCAAGTTCACCTACCAAGGAGTGCGGTTTCAATACCAAGGAGAGCAGCAGAATTCCAGAGGAGGAGAAAGCCAAGCACGGAACTCATGGCTTTTTTCCTGTGATTTTTTTTTAGTCTTGCAGTTAATTTAATTTTTTCTTTTTCATTTTTTTTTCTTTTTTTCTTTTTCTTCTCGCCTTCGGGTAAAATTTTTTTTTTTAACTGTTACCTTTTTCTTTTTTAACGATTTTTTACTAGTTTATCTAATATATATATTTTTTCTTTTTTACATTTTTCTCAGGTGTTTTCTTTTTTAAAAAAAATTTTTTTTTCTTTTCTTTTTTTTTCTTTCTTCCTTTTTGAACCTCTTTTTATCCCCTTTCTCCCCACTCACGATTTTGGATCTCTTCTAATTTAGTTAAAGCATATTTTCCTGGGGTTGTTGCCACCCTTTTAGTATTTTACTTGCCCCTTCATTTACTCTTATCTGGCCAAAATGACAAGACGTAAAAATTCAACGCAAAAAAAAGAACAAGAGGCAGTACCAAAGGCTAGGGACCTAATCAATACAGACATCGGTAATATGTCAGATCTAGAGTTCAGAATGACAATTCTCAAGGTTCTAGCCGGGCTCGAAAAAGGCATGGAAGATATTAGAGAAACCCTCTCGAGAGATATAAAAGCCCTTTCTGGAGAAATAAAAGAACTAAAATCTAACCAAGTTGAAATCAAAAAAGCTATTAATGAGGTGCAATCAAAAATGGAGGCTCTCACTGCTAGGATAAATGAGGCAGAAGAAAGAATTAGTGATATAGAAGACCAAATGACAGAGAATAAAGAAGCTGAGCAAAAGAGGGACAAACAGCTACTGGACCACGAGGGGAGAATTCGAGAATTAAGTGACACCATAAGACGAAACAACATTAGAATAATTGGGATTCCAGAAGAAGAAGAAAGAGAGAGGGGAGCAGAAGGTATACTGGAGAGAATTATTGGGGAGAATTTCCCCAATATGGCAAAGGGAATGAGCATCAAAATTCAGGAGGTTCAGAGAACGCCCCTCAAAATCAATAAGAATAGGCCCACACCCCGTCACCTAATAGTAAAATTTACAAGTCTCAGTGACAAAGAGAAAATCCTGAAAGCAGCCCGGGAAAAGAAGTCTGTAACATACAATGGTAAAAATATTAGATTGGCAGCTGACTTATCCACAGAGACCTGGCAGGCCAGAAAGAGCTGGCATGATATTTTTAGAGCACTAAACGAGAAAAACATGCAGCCCAGAATACTATATCCAGCTAGGCTATCATTGAAAATAGAAGGAGAGATTAAAAGCTTCCAGGACAAACAACAACTGAAAGAATTTGCAAATAGCAAACCAGCTTTACAGGAAATATTGAAAGGGGTCCTCTAAGCAAAGAGAGAGCCTACAAGTGGTAGATCAGAAAGGAACAGAGACCATATACAATAACAGTCACCTTACAGGCAATACAATGGCACTAAATTCATATCTCTCAATAGTTACCCTGAATGTGAATGGGCTAAATGCCCCTGTCAAAAGACACAGGGTATCAGAATGGATAAAAAAACAAAACCCATCTATATGTTGCCTCCAAGAAACTCATTTTAAACCCGAAGACACCTCCAGATTTAAAGTGAGGGGGTGGAAAAGAATTTACCATGCTAATGGACATCAGAAGAAAGCAGGAGTGGCAATCCTTATATCAGATCAATTAGATTTTAAGCCAAAGACTATAATAAGAGATGAGGAAGGACACTATATCATACTCAAAGGGTCTGTCCAACAAGAAGATTTAACAATTTTAAATATCTATGCCCCCAACGTGGGAGCAGCCAACTATATAAACCAATTAATAACAAAATCAAAGAAACACATCAACAACAATACAATAATAGTAGGGGACTTTAACACTCCCCTCACTGAAATGGACAGGTCATCCAAGCAAAAGATCAGCAAGGAAATAAAGGCCTTAAACGACACACTGGACCAGATGGACATCACAGATATATTCAGAATATTTCATCCCAAAGCAACAGAATACACATTCTTCTCTAGTGCACATGGAACATTCTCCAGAATAGATCACATCCTTGGTCCTAAATCAGGACTCAACCGGTATCAAAAGATTGGGATCATTCCCTGCATATTTTCAGACCACAATGCTCTAAAGCTAGAACTCAACCACAAAAGGAAGTTTGGAAAGAACCCAAATACATGGAGACTAAACAGTATCCTTCTAAAGAATGAATGGGTCAACCGGGAAATTAAAGAAGAATTGAAAAAAATCATGGAAACAAATGATAATGAAAATACAACAGTTCAAAATCTGTGGGACACAATAAAAGCAGTCCTGAGAGGAAAATATATAGCGGTACAAGCCTTTCTCAAGAAACAAGAAAGGTCTCAGGTACACAACCTAACCCTACACCTAAAGGAGCTGGAGAAAGAACAAGAAAGAAACCCTAAGCCCAGCAGGAGAAGAGAAATCATAAAGATCAGAGCAGAAATCAATGAAATAGAAACCAAAAAAACAATAGAAAAAATCAACGAAAGTAGGAGCTGGTTCTTTGAAAGAATTAATAAAATTGATAAACCCCTGGCCCGACTTATCAAAAAGAAAAGAGAAAGGACCCAAATAAATAAAATCATGAATGAAAGAGGAGAGATCACAACTAACACCAAAGAAATACAAACTATTATAAGAACATACTATGAGCAACTCTACGGCAATAAATTTGACAATCTGGAAGAAATAGATGCATTCCTAGAAACATATAAACTACCACAACTGAACCAGGAAGAAATAGAAAGCCTGAACAGACCCATAACCAGTAAGGAGATTGAAACAGTCATTAAAAATCTCCAAACAAACAAAAGCCCAGGGCCAGATGGCTTCCTGGGGGAATTCTACCAAACATTTAAAGAAGAACTAATTCCTATTCTCCTGAAACTGTTCCAAAAAATAGAAATGGAAGGAAAACTTCCAAACTCATTTTATGAGGCCAGCATCACCTTGATCCCAAAACCAGACAAGGATCCCACCAAAAAAGAGAGCTATAGACCGATATCCTTGATGAACACAGATGCGAAAATACTCAACAAAATACTAGCCAATAGGATTCAACAGTACATTAAAAAGCTTATTCACCACGACCAAGTGGGATTTATCCCAGGGCTGCAAGGTTGGTTCAACATCCGCAAATCAGTCAATGTGATACAACACATCAATAAAAGAAAGAACAAGAACCATATGATACTTTCAATAGATGCTGAAAAAGCATTTGACAAAGTACAGCATCCCTTCCTGATCAAAACTCTTCAAAGTGTAGGGATAGAGGGCACATACCTCAATATCATCAAAACCATCTATGAAAAACCCACCGCAAATATCATTCTCAATGGAGAAAAACTTAAAGCTTTTCCACTAAGGTCAGGAACACGGCAGGGATGTCCATTATCACCACTGCTATTCAACATAGTACTAGAGGTCCTAGCCTCAGCAATCAGACAACAAAAGGAAATTAAAGGCATCCAAATCGGCAAAGAAGAAGTCAAATTATCACTCTTCGCAGATGATATGATACTATATGTGGAAAACCCAAAAGACTCCACTCCAAAACTGCTAGAACTTATACAGGAATTCAGTAAAGTGTCAGGATATAAAATCAATGCACAGAAATCAGTTGCATTTCTCTACACCAACAGCAAGACAGAAGAAAGAGATATTAAGGAGTCAATCCCATTTACAATTGCATCCAAAACCATAAGATACCTAGGAATAAACCTAACCAAAGAGACACAGAATCTATACTCAGAAAACTATAAAGTACTCATGAAAGAAATTGAGGAAGACACAAAGAAATGGAAAAATGTTCCATGCTCCTGGATTGGAAGAATAAATATTGTGAAAATGTCTATGCTACCTAAAGCAATCTACACATTTAATGCAATTCCTATCAAAGTACCATCCATCTTTTTCAAAGAAATGGAACAAATAATGCTAAAATTTATATGGAACCAGAAAAGACCTCGAATAGCCAAAGGGATATTGAAAAAGAAAGCCAACGTTGGTGGCATCACAATTCCGGACTTCAAGCTCTATTACAAAGCTGTCATCATCAAGACAGCATGGTACTGGCACAAAAACAGACACATAGATCAATGGAACAGAATAGAGAGCCCAGAAATAGACCCTCAAATCTATGGTCAACTCATCTTCGACAAAGCAGGAAAGAATGTCCAATGGAAAAAAGACAGCCTCTTCAATAAATGGTGCTGGGAAAATTGGACAGCCACATGCAGAAAAATGAAATTGGACCATTTCCTTACACCACACACAAAAATAGACTCAAAATGGATGAAGGACCTCAATGTGCGAAAGGAATCCATCAAAATCCTTGAGGAGAACACAGGCAGCAACCTCTTCGACCTCTGCCGCAGCAACATCTTCCTAGGAACAACGCCAAAGGCAAGGGAAGCAAGGGAAAAAATGAACTATTGGGATTTCATCAAGATCAAAAGCTTTTGCACAGCAAAGGAAACAGTTAACAAAATCAAAAGACAACTGACAGAATGGGAGAAGATATTTGCAAACGACATATCAGATAAAGGACTAGTGTCCAGAATCTATAAAGAACTTAGCAAACTCAACACCCAAAGAACAAATAATCCAATCAAGAAATGGGCAGAGGACATGAACAGACATTTCTGCAAAGAAGACATCCAGATGGCCAACAGACACATGAAAAAGTGCTCCATATCACTCGGCATCAGGGAAATACAAATCAAAACCACAATGAGATATCACCTCACACCAGTCAGAATGGCTAAAATCAACAAGTCAGGAAATGACAGATGCTGGCGAGGATGCGGAGAAAGGGGAACCCTCCTACACTGTTGGTGGGAATGCAAGCTGGTGCAGCCACTCTGGAAAACAGCATGGAGGTTCCTCAGAATGTTGAAAATAGAACTGCCCTATGACCCAGCAATTGCACTATTGGGTATTTACCCTAAAGATACAAATGTAGTGATCCAAAGGGGCACATGCACCCGAATGTTTATAGCAGCAATGTCCACAATAGCCAAACTATGGAAAGAACCTAGATGTCCATCCACAGATGAATGGATCAAGAAGATGTGGTATATATACACAATGGAATACTATGCAGCCATCAAAAGAAATGAAATCTTGCCATTTGCGACAACATGGATGGAACTAGAGCGTATAATGCTTAGCGAAATAAGTCAAGCAGAGAAAGACAACTATCATATGATCTCCCTGATATGAGGAAGTGGTGATGCAACATGGAGGTTTAAGTGGGTAGGAGAAGAATAAATGAAACAAGATGGGATTGGGAGGGAGACATACCATAAGTGACTCTTAATCTCACAAAACAAACTGAGGGTTGCTGGGGGGAGGGGGTTTGGGAGAAGGGGGTGGGATTATGGACATTGCGGAGGGTATGTGCTTTGGTGAGTGCTGTGAAGTGTGTAAACCTGGTGATTCACAGACCTGTACCCCTGGGGATAAAAATATATGTTTATAAAAAAAAAAAAAAAAGAAAGGACCAATACCCAACTTTTGTAGCAACATGGACGGGACTGGAAGAGATTATTATGCTGAGTGAAATAAGTCAAGCAGAGAGAGTCAATTATCATATGGTTTCACTTATTTGTGGAGCATAACAAATAGCATGGAGGACATGGGGAGTTAGAGAGGAGAAGGGAGTTGGGGGAAATTGGAAGGGGAGGTGAACCATGAGAGACTATGGACTCTGAAAAACAATCTGAGGGTTTTGAAGGGGTGGGGGTTGGGAGGTTGGGGTACTAGGTGGTGGGTATTATAAAGGGCACGAATTGCATGGAGCACTGGGTGTGGTGAAAAATAATGAATACTGTTATGCTGAAAATAAAAAATAAATTAAAAAAAAAAAAAAAACAGAAAAAAAAAAAAAACAAAACAACAACAAAAAAAAAATCAATGACTGGACCCCTGTGAGAAAGTAGAAAATATATGTTGATTTCTGTCTTTGATTCCTGGCACAGGGCTCTTGAAACCCTTGTAAATTCCTAAGTGATAAGAGCACTGGGAACATCTTTTCTTATAAGAAAGAGAACCCTGCGTGGTCCCAGGATCCTGGGACTGAGCCCAGCATCGGGCTCTCTGCTCAGTGGGGAGCCTGCTTCCTCCTCTCTCTGTCTTTGCCTGCCTCTCTACTTGTCTGTCAAATAAGTAAATAAAATCTTAAAAAAAAAAAAAAAAGAATGAAAGGAAGGAAGAGAACCCTGGCAGCCACCTGGGAGGTCTCTGGATGGGGGCTGATCACCAGAAAGATGGAACCATGATGAAAAGCTTGGTAATTTTGGCCTCACCCCCAACCTCAAAAGAGAGGTGAGCAGCTGGAAATGGAGGTAATAATTGCCCTACCTGTGTGAGGTAGCCTTTATAAAAAAAAAAAAAAAAAAAAAAAAAAAAAAAAGTTCAGGGTTAGGGGAACTAATGGGTTGGAAACACATCTATGACGTGAGAAACAAAAGTGAAAGAAGAACTAAATTTCCTTACTACCTGCAGCCCATGACAAGCCCTTGACACAGGCCGAGTGACACTCCTCTAAGATCTCAGCTGCATCAATGTTACTACTTTGCCAAGGACAACGATCATAGCCTAATCTTCAGGATCCTGTAAGTCTACTATAACATATAAAAGTCCTTTGGGAACTTTCATTATCTCTACTCCTTCACAAGATATATAATAACATGATCCCCAACCATATGGCCCACTTACATAAATCTGAAGTCCTCATGACTGATGTTTCACTAGACAGTAGTAAATGACCTCTTCCTATCAATAGCTAGCCCCTTCAAGGTCCTGGAATCCTTCCTGCCCAGTTCTTTAGAGATTTACCTATCCCTAAAGTCCTCTGAACTTGGAACTATATAATGGACCACTCCTCATCACCAGAGTGCAGCTCTATCTGCCCTCAGGTCCTGCCCCCCTGCTTTAATGAAACCATCTTTTTGCACCAAAGACATCTCAAGAATTTGTTCTTGGTCATTGGCTTCCTTCCTATATCATCCACACTGGGAGGGTGATGCATGCCAACTCCATGAGGACAGAAGCACAATCATTAGGGACCCTCCCAGACCTTACCCAACATAACTCTTCATCTGGCTGTGCATCTCTCTCCTTGTCATATCCCTTCAAAAACTGGGAAAGCATATGTGTTTTCTTGAGTTCTGTGAGTGGTTCTAGCAAATCAATCCAACAAGGGGAAAGCTGAGACTTATAGCCAGGCAATCAGGAGACTTGGAATTGACATCTGGATTGGGTGAGCCTCGGGGAATGAATCCCTAATCTGGGGGAGCTGACACTATCTCCAGGGAGGTAGTGTCAGAATTGAGTTAAATTGTTGAACATCCAGCCGGTGCCCCAGAATTGGCTGTTGTAGGAAACCACTTCCCCCCTCCACACACACACCCACTGCATATCTGAGGTCAGAGGTGTCATGAGTGTTGTAGCAGTATGACAGTAAAGGTGAGACACAGAAGTTGTTTGTCCCATTAAATAAATTTGATGAACACTTAATAAACAACCAAATGAATTTCTGAGGATGAGGCCCAGCTTGATGGAATATTTTAAAGGTCCATGCCTGACTGTAATGGGCAGTCTGATTCAGGAACTACTGTCCATCTAGAGGTAGGACTACCAGGCAAGGGGGAGGGGAGGAGAGAATGAGAGGGGAAGAGAGACACCATATATAACCCCCTAAAATGAAATAGTTCTTGTCTGGCCCTGTATAGAAAAGGTCTGCTACTTCTGGTCAACAAAACTATTCCATGGATGTTGTCTTCTGTCTGTGGCTGAATTTAGTAGGAGGGAAGACATACAGCAGACTGGGAATTTGTAACTAATGCCTCAGGAAATCATGGACTCAGGACTGGAAAGATATTTGGCCTCTTGGTGTCTCTCATCAGTGTTTTTTTCTATGCATTCCCTCAGTCTGTAGGTAGCAGATTCATTTCCTCGACCCTTCTGTTTCACGTGGTGAGCCCATGTTCATCTCACTTTATACTTCTCCCTTAAATATAATTTCCTGATGAAGAATGTCTGGTTGACCCACTTCTGTCAGTCAGTCATCACTCAGAGTGGCACAAATGTGTCTTCTGGAGCCTTCTTCTGTGGGCCATGCAAGAGATATGATTAGAGCTGGAACTGCCCTTACACAGAAAAGTGGAGTCTCTGGAGTCTTGGCCCACATGTCAGGGATGCCCACCCACACACTTTGCAACACTTTAGAAGTTCTCACCTTTTAACTTTTCATTTAATTTTTTTAAAGCAAACTCTAGTGAATCTGAGGCTCAAAACCATGACCCTGAGATGAACCGTCTCATGCTGTACAGACTGAGCCAACCAGGCACCCCCCTTTAAGGCGCGCCTTAAGTCTACCTGTAGTGGTATGAAGTCACTTCCAAGGAATAGAATCAAAGTGACCTCTTGCATGATTTCCAAGGCCAAGTCATAAGTAGTGATATAGCTTCTGCTTGGTTCTCCCTTTCTGTCTTGGTATGCAATCACCATGTTCTCAAGAAACCTATGCAACCCAGAGAGGCCATGCATAGATGCTCCAGCCACCTAAGACATAAGCCACCTAAGGTCTCAGCCAACATCAATCACTCATCCTGTGGGTGATTGACACTATAGATGATTCCTGCTCTTAACCTTTCAGTCTTCTAGCTGTGGCTTCAAATTTTGGAACAGAGACAAGGGGCCCTCACCATGGCCTATCTGAAGTCCTGACCCATTTCAATTTGTCACTTATTTTTAACAACAACATTAACAAAATCAAAGCATGGATATTTGTCCCACAAAGCTTTTAAGGGAAATATTGACCAATATAGCAGCCCATGGCCCCAGGTTTTACCCAAGCATGGGGATGTTCTTTCTTCCCTTCCTGTGGTCATGTTGTGTAGCACCCTCCAAATAACAGTTTACCAACAACAGTTGGTAAACTCACAGTAAACTAGAGTGCAGGGCAGGCTGCCAATTCCTGTCCCGAACTCCACTAATGCTGTGTTCCAGCTACAGTTTTAATCAAACCAGCTCACCATGAGGGAGTCCCAAAGTGTTCACTCCCAAGGACAAAGGAAAGCAGGGGAGTATGTTAATTGTTTTATTCTTAGTATGATTGAACTGAAACCCATACTTGATTCAGAGGTCCTTAGTTTTTACCAACATCCTTTTTCTGTGCCAGGGTTCCATCCAGGACACACTTGGCAGCTCCTGTAAGGGTGAGGGAGACTCACCAGCCAGCAGAAACAGCCTTTTGCATTCTCCACATGTGAGCCGCACTACCAGAGTCTGAGTCTCGCCCCACACCCTCCCCTGAGAGAGGTGCATGCAGGTGCCAGCTGGTGCTCTCTCAGACCCTGGGAGTCTGAGCACTCCCAGGCCCAGAAAAGTGGGAACATCTCAGTGCTCTATCGCTGCTTGGGACCTCTCTGGCCATGTGGAGCAGCTCAGACAGCTGCAGCTATCGTGGTTTGGGGTACAAGCAGGAGTTCCTGTGACCCCAGAGACTGTGACTGGGAATGTGCTCTGCCAGTGGCCAAGGGGGAATTTATGTGCTCTGGAGCACCCAGAGGGGAACAGACAGGCTTCTCTCTGAGAGGGAGGTCCGGGTGCAGTTTGCTTTCCTCTAAACCTCCAAAAGCCATCAAAAGCTGCCAAGGTGAGAGAAAACAAATGAACAAACAAACAAACAAAAAACTTCCAGAGAACAAAAGCCTGAATACCTGGTTTCTTCAAAGCCCACCCCATTGATGGGGGCAGGAGGACTTAACTCCAGAAAGACTCCCTGAAAACCCACATGGCGGGCCCCTCACCCAAAAAGCCAACCAAAAAAAAAAAAGACAAGAGGACAACCACCACTACTTCATAGATACAACTTCTTTTATTTTTAATTCATTTCCACTATTCTGTTTCATTTTTTTATATATAAATTTTTAACCTATTTACAATCACAGTGAGATGTCCACTACATCAAATTCCATAATAACCTTTTAACCTAAACTTTTTGATACATATACCTGTGTTTTTCTTTTGCTTTTCTATTTTTTAATTTTTTTAAATTTTATTTTAGTTTATTCTCTTTTTTTTTAAATATTCATATAGAGTTAATCAAGGTAATCCTTTTTCCCCAATCAATGCTACCCTTTAGGTAAACCAGATTTTAATCCCGCTTTATCTTAAGAAAGTTGAGTCCTTTAACAAAGATATCAAGATACATCCAGGAAGAATCAAAATAACCTTTCTCGCACACACTGAAAATTTATAACTACTCTCTCATCTTTTTCTTCTGCCAGTGTTTCTGTGTATTTCTTTCTGTCCTGGTAATATATAAATCTTATACTTGGGGTACTTGTAGATGAGTTTCTTTTTTTTGTTTTCTTTTTACTTATTTATTTCCTTTTCTTTTGTCATCTACTTTTGTCAGTCTTTTTGTTGGTATACTTCATAAATCTTACCTTGGGGCCCATTTGGGTTGGGACTTCTGTTTTATCTTTCTTTTTTTTCCTCTCTCTCTCTTTTTCTTTTTTCTTTCTTTTGGGTGGGGACTCTGGACTGCTCAGAGGTGTTCCAGGGTGCACCTTCCCTGCACCACTGTCAGTACATTCAGTTACACATCCATTCAGCCATCTCTCACCAAAATGACTAGAATGAGGACTGCCCAACAGAAGAAAAATTCGAAGACTGGGACTTCTGCAACAGACCTAATGGCTATGGACATAGACAATATGTCGGAAATGGAATTCAGGCTAACAATTATCCAGACAATAGCTAGGTTGGAGAAAGCCATGGATGACAAAATGGAGTTGATTAGGGCAGAAGTGAAAGCTACCAGGGATGATGTTCACAATGTTCTCAATGAGTTCCAATCTAATCTAAATTCTCTAAAAGCGAGGGTAACCGAGACAGAAGATAGAATCAGTGATCTGGAAGACAAACAAATAGAGAAAAAGAATCAGGAGGAAGCCTGAAACAAACAGCTTAGAAGCCACAAAAACAAAATTAGGGAAATAAATGACACCATAAAATGTTCCAACGTCAGAATTACTGGAATACCTGGGGGGGGGGGGGAGAAAAAAAGAAGATTAGAAGATATATTTGAACAAATTCTCCATGAACATTTTCCTGATCTTGTGAATGGAATCAGCATTCATGTACTAGAGGCAGAAATACCTCCCCCAAAATCATACAATCTCTCAAGACACCTGATAGTGAAAGTGATGAATCATAATTGTAGACCGGTGCTCTTGAAAGCATCTAGGACAAAGAAATTTCTTATGCACAGAGGAAAGCCCATCAGAATAACGTCAGACCTGTCCACAGAAACCTGGCAAGCCAGAAAGGGCTGGCAAGACATATTCAGGGCACTAAATGAGAAGAACATGCAGCCAAGAATACTTTATCCAGCAAGACTGACATTCAAAATGGATAGAAAGGTAAAGAGCTTCCAAGACCAGCAAGGTTTAAAAGAGTATGTGACCACCAAGCCAACACTGCAGGAAATATTAAGGGGGGTTCTACAAAAGAGGAAAAATCCTAAGAATATCATTGAACAGAAATATATGGAGACAATCTATAGAAATGAAGACTTCACAGGTACCATGATGTCAATAAAAACGTATCTCTCAATAATCACTCTCAACATGAATGGCTTAATGCACCCATAAAACAAAACAGGGTTGCAGATTGTATAAAAGAACAGGACCCATCCATAGGTTGTCTACAAGAGACACATTTCAAACCTAAGGATACACCCAGACTGAAAGTGAAGGGATGGAGAAGTATCTTTCATGCCAGTGGGCCTCAAAAGAAGGTCAGGGTAGTGATTGTCATATCAGATGAATCAGATTTTAAACTAAAGACTGTAGTCAGAGATACAGAAGGACACTGCATAACACTTTCTTTTTTTAATTTCTTTTCCTCATAACAGAATTCATTGTTTTTTGCACCACACCCAGTGCTCCATGCAATGTGTGCCCTCCATAATACCCACCAACTGGCTCCCCCAATTTCCCACCCCCTCCCCGCCCCTTCAAAACCCTCAGGTTGTTTTTCAGAGTCCATAGTCTCTCATGGTTCATCTCCCTCTCCAATTTCCCTCAGCTTCCTTCTCCTCTCCATGTCCTCCGTGTTATTTCTTATGCTCCACAAATAAGTGAAACCATATAATGATTGACTCTCTCTGCTTGACTTATTTCACTCAGCATAATCTCTTCCAGTCCCATCCATGTTGATACGAAAGGTGGGTATTCATCTTTGCTGATGGAGGCATAGTACTCCATAGTGTATATGGTTCTTTATCCATTCATCCATTGAAGGGCATCTTGGTTCTTTCCACAGTTTGGCGACCATGGCCATTGCTGCTACAAACATTGGGGTACAGATGGCCCTTCTTTTCACTACATCTGTATCTTTGGCGTAAATACCCAGTAGTGCAATTGCAGGGTCATAGGGAAGCCCTAATTTTAATTTCTTAAGGACTATCCACACTGATCTCCAAAGTTGCTGCACCAACTTGCATTCCCACCAACAGTGCAAGAGGGCTCCCCTTTCTCCACATCCTCTCCAACACATGGTGTTTCCAAGAACACTGCACAATTCTTAAAGGGACTAGCAATTGTAAATATTTATATGGGAGCAGCCAATTACATAAGAAAACTGTTAATCAAGAGAAAGAGTCATACTGATATGAATACATTAATAGTAGAAGATCTTAAAAAACCACTCTCAATAATACACAGGTGATCCAAGCAGAAAATCAATAAAGAAACAAGAGCATTGAATGACACATTGGACCAGATGGACCACATAGATATATATACAGAACACTCCACCCTAAAACAACAGGATACTCATTCTTCTTGAGTACACATGGAACCTTCTCCAGAATAGACCACATGCTGGGTCACAAATCAAGACTCAACCGATACCAAAAGACTGATATTATTCCCTGCATATTCTCAGATCACAATGCTTTGAAACTGGAGCTCAACCACAAGGAAAAGTTTGGAAGGAACTCAAACACCTGGAAGCTAAACACCACTTTGCTTAAGAATGCTTGGATCAACCAGGAGATCAAAGAAGAACTTAAACAATTCATGGAAATCAATGAGAATGAAGACAATCTGGTCCAAAACCTATGGGATACAGCAAAAGCAGTCCTAAGGGGGAAATACATAGCCATCCACGCCTACCTCAAAAAAATTGAAAAATCCAGAGTACACCAGCTGTCTCTACACCTTAAAGAACTGGAGAATCAATGACAAATTAAGCCAATGCCACACGGAAGAAGGGAAATAATCAAGATTAGAGCAGAGATCAAAGAGATAGAAACCAGAGACACAGTAGAACACATCAATGAAAATAGAAGCTGGATTTTTAAAAGAATCAAAAAGATTGATAAACCATTGGCCAAACTAATCCAAAAGAAAAGAGAGAAAGCTCAAATTCATAAAATTATGAATGAAAAGGGAGAGATCACAATGAATACCAAAGAAGTAGAAACAATAATCACAAGTTATTATCAACAGTTATATGGCAATAAGCTAAGCAACCTAGATGAAATGGATACATTCCTGGAAAACTATAAACTTCCCAAATTGAACCAGGAAGAAATTGATAAAGTGAATAGACCAATATCTAGTAACAAGATTGAAGCAGTGATCAAAAACCTCCCAAAAAACAAGAGCCCAGGTCCTGATGGATTCCCTGGGGAATTCTACCAAACTTTCAAAGAAGAAATAACACCTATTCTCCTGGAGTGGTTTCAAAAAATTGAAGCAGAAGGGAAACTTTCAGACGCTCCTTATGAAGCCAGCTTTACCCAGATCCCCAAACTAGGCAAAGACCCCACCAAAAAGGAGAATTTCAGACCAATATCACTGATGAATATGGATGCTAAGATTCTCAACACGATCCTAGCAAATAGGATCCAACAGCACATTAAAAAGATTATCCACCATGACCAGGTGGGATTCATCCCTGGGTTGCAAGGATGGTTCAACATTTGCAAATCAATCAATGTGATAGGACAAAGCAATAAGAGAAGAGAGAAGAACCACATGGTCCTCCCAATTGATGCAGAAAAAGCATTTGACAAAATCCATCATCCGTTCCTGATTAAAACGCTTCAAAGAATAGAGATAGAGGGAACATTCCTGAACTTCACAAAATTTACCTATGAAAACCCCACAACAAATATCACCCTCAATGGGAAAAAGCTCACAGCCTTCCCACTGAGATCAGGAACACAACAAGGATGCCCACTCTCACCACTCTTGTTCAACATAGTATTAGAATTCCTAGCGACAGCAATCAGACAACAAAGGGAAATAAAAGGTATCCAAATTGGCAATGAAGAAGTCAAACTCTCTCTCTTCGCAGATGACATGATACTTTATATGGAAAACCCAAAAGACTCCACCGCCAAACCACTAGAACTTATACAGCAATTCAGTAATGTCGCAGGATACAAAGTCAATGTACAGAAATCAGTGGCTTTCTTATACACTAACAATGAAAACATAGAAAGGGAAATTAGAGAATCGATTCCATTTACTATAACACCATTATCTTCATTGGAGAAGTGTCTGTTCATGACTTCTGCCCATTTTTTTTTTTTTTTGATTATCTGTTTTGTGTGTGTTGAGTTTGCGAAGTTCTTTATAGATCCTGGATATCAGCCTTTTGTCTGTACTGTCATTTGCAAATATGTTCTCCCATTTCGTGGGTTGCCTCTTTGTTTTGTTGAGTGTTTCCTTTGCTGTGCAGAAGCTTTTGATCTTGATGAAGTCCCAAAAGTTCATTTTCACTTTTGTTTTCTTTGCCTTTGGAGACATATCTTGAAAGAAGTTGCTGTGGCTGATATCGAAGAGGTTCCTGCCTATGTTCTCTTCTATGACTCTGATGGATTCCTGTCTTACATTGAGGTCTTTTTTATCCATTTCGAGTTTATCTTTTTAAATGGTGTAAGAGTACAGTCGAGTTTCATTCTTCTACATATAGCTGTCCAATTTTCCTAGCGCCATTTATTGAAGAGACTGTCTTTATTCCACTGTATATTTTTTCCTGCTTTGTCGAGATTATTTGACCATAGAGTTGAGGGTCCATATTGGGCTCTCTACTCTGTTCCAGTCGTCTATGTGTCTGTTTTTATGCCAGTACCATGCTGTCTTGGTGATCACAGCTTTGTAGTAAAGCTTGAAATCAGGTAACGTGATGCCCCCAGTTTTGTTTTTCTTTTTCAACATTTCCTTAACAATTTGGGGGTTTCTTCTGATTCTGTACAGATTTTCGGATTATTTGCTCCAGCTCTTTGAAAAATACTGGTGAAATTTTGATCGGAATGGCATTGAAAGTATGGATTGCTCTAGGCAGTATAGACATTTTTACAGTGTTTATTCTTCTGATCCAAGAGCATGGAATGGTCTTTCATCTTTTTGTGTCTTCTTCAATTTCTTTCATGAGTGTTCTGTAGTTCCTTGAGTTCAGATCCTTTACCTCTTTGGTTAGGTTTATTCCCAGGTATCTTATGGTTCTTGGTGCTATAGTAAATGGAATCTATTCTCTAATTTCTCTTTCTGTATTTGCATTCTTAGTGTATAAGAAAGCAACTGATTTCTGTACATTGACTTTGTATCCTGCCACAATACTGAATTGTTGTATGAGTTCTAGTGGTTTGGGGGTGGAGTCTTTTGGGTTTTCCATATAAAGTATCATGTCATCTGTGAAGAGAGAGTGTTTGACTTCTTCATTGCCAATTTGGATACCTGTTATTTCCCTTTGTTCTCTGTTGTCTGTCAGGAGAATATCTATTCATTCTCCTGACACTTTTTTTAAAGAACACAAGTTCTTTAATTGGTGTTTACAGCCTTATTGACAGAGAACTGACACACGGTACACTGCATATATGTAAAGAATACAATCTGGTAAGTTTGACATATAGGTATACTCATGCAACCACCACCATCATCAAGATCATAAAGGTATCCATCCTTTCCCCCAAGTTTTCTTCATACTACTTTAGAATCCCTCCCTCCCGATTTGCTGCCCCCAACCCATGCTAACGTCATAATAAGTTTGAAACCTAGTGGCATTAGCCTTTCAACTTTGCTCTTTTTAAAGTTGTTTTGGCTATTCTAGGGGCCCTTGGCTGGCTCAGTGGATAGAGCATTGGACTCTTGATCTCGGTGTTGTGAGTTTGAGCCCCACCTTGAGGGTACAGATTACTGAAAAATAATATCTTTTTTTTTTTTTAAGTCTTTTGGCAATGCTAGGTTCTTTGTATTTCCATATGAATTTTAGAAACAGCCTATCCTCCAGGGATTTTTATTAGAATTGAGTGGAATCTATAGACTAGTTTGGGGAGAATCCACCTCTTAATAATATTGAGTCTTTAGACACATGAACATAGGATGACTCTCTTCTTTAAATTCTCTTGGCACATTTGTTGATTTTTAGTATGGGGGGTGGGAGGTTCGGGAGTGCTATCCCAAACTATGGCACCTTGGCAGAATAAAAGTGTGTCTCATCAATCTGTTCCCATTCCTGGGATGAAGAAGGAAAGCCTGGAGTCTTCCCTTCTGCCTTCAATAACACTAAGCTCCAGGACTCTAGTCCAGGATGGAGGATGGGATGAGGTAGGTTAGAGACCAGGAGACATCACGGGAGTCTGCTTAGGAGTCTTCCTGGGATCCCTCTCCCCCTGCCTATCCCTGCTTCAGGTCCTACAAGTAGTGTTTATGAATACAAGTAACAAAACAAGTAACATGTTTGCTCTTTTAATTGATCATGCATGCATGTATAAATTATATATTATATGAAATTGTTATGTGATGCTTTTAGGTCTCTGAGTTAAATGATTCCACCACAGCAGAGACTCTTGGTGTACAGCTCTTTTGTTAGCCCTTTTGTTAGCCCCCTTACATTGATCGTTAACATAGATAAATGGGTGTTTCCTGTTGGACATCTGCAATATCATGTAGCAAGCTGCTGGTGCTCTAGTAAAGCAATTGTCAAAGTGTGGCCCAAGGACCTTGATGGTTGCCCAAACTCTGTCGAGGTGTCTATGAGGTTCTAACCCAAAACTATCCATCTGTGGGAGCCTGGCTTTTCTTTGTATTATCTGACAGAACAACACTGTGCCATATAGATTGAATGGAAAAGCAGATATGAGAATCCAGCTGTCTATTTTTAAGCTAGGCATTAAAAGAATATTCAGAATGTAAAGCAATGTCATTGTTCATATTAATTTTTTGTTTTGGAAAGTGGAATTACTTGCCATAAAAATATATCAATGTCATAGGATGGATTCACTGTTGTTATTTTAAAATGAGTTAATAAGTAAATCTTGGGAAGTTTTCTCCATGTTAAGTTTACAATATGGTCTATATGAACAGATAAGCGCAAAAACCCTCTTTGGAGTCCTCACTAATTTCTCAGACTCTAAAGTGAATCAGGAGCAAAAACTCTGAGTCCTGCCACTGTAGAATATCCAGCAGAAGTGTGGAACACGAGAATGCGGCGGTGCTGGCCAACCCGGAAGCATGCATACATATGGACGCTGTAGCTGATGGTCTGTTTTTACATTGTGTGAGCCTGAATATCTGACCATGGTTTACCCACGGTCAGATTGTTATTCTAGGCAGCAGAGGAGGATGGCAGCGGAGGAGGTGGGTTGGCATTCCTCTGTCATAGCAAAACAACTGTATTTGGTCACTCATAGGTGATTTCCCCAGTTGGGGTGGGGGGGTGGGGGGTGTACTGAGCATTAGAAGAAGGTTTTAAAAAAGTGAAGCACATTGGTGGCTCAGGGAGTTAAGCCTCTAACTCTCAAATTCAGCTCATGGCATGATCTCAGGGTCGGGAGATCAACCCCCATGTCGGGTTCTATGCTCAGTGCAGAGTCCACTCAAGATTCTCTCCCTCTCCCTGTGTGTTGTTGCCCCCATTCTGCCCCCCGCACACCATGCATGCTTTCTCTCTCTCTCTCTCTATATATATATATATATAAGAAAGAAGGCTGTATTCAGTGAGACTTTTTGGTGGTGCCTATTAAGATACATTAGGAGAAACTAAGCTTGTGTGGTGATCACTCTTGTACAATCCATGCGTTCATCTCAGCCACAAAGTGAATATTGCCTGGGCCTTTGTAGCATTTAGAAAACAGCAGACTTTGAGGCCTTTGCAAGGATGTTCTGTCATTGCCTGGCCTCAGTAAGAATCCATAGTGACCCCCTTTATGAAGTCTTTTGGATCTGGTGGTCTAGGCATCGATATTTCTCCTCCATGACGAGTCAACCCTGTTATAACTTGAAATATCAGGAGGCCCTGAGAAGTTGTCTATAGGAGCTCAAGAACCTGACTGGGACTCAGAGAAGTGCAGTGGGGCCTGCAGGGACAAGAGAAGCACAAGGGCCTCTGTGTTAGAGGCACCAGTTACCTCACAACAGGGCCTGGCTAGGGCACTGGCCATTCATTCTCTGGGAGATCGTGATAGAATGGCCCCCATATTTAACCCTTCCCTGCATTCACCCCCTTGGGCAGTGCCCTCCCGGTGACTCTAGGCTGGGTTTGTACCTGACCTGGACCAACAGAGTGGGACAGAAGTGACTGCATGAAGTGTTGTGTCTAAGCCTTGGTGTTTCTGGTTTCACCACATTGGAAACTGTAGCATCCTGGAAAAAGCAGCTCCCATGCGGTCAAGTTCATAGTGGAGGTTGTGGGGAAAAAGTCCTAGAGGGTGTATGGCCATGAGGAGAGAGAAGCCCTGTGTCCCAGCTGTCCCAGACAATGGATGAAACAGGAGAGTGATGTCACCCGGAAATCTGTAGCCTGAGTTAGAGCTGCAGGAACAGGCTCAGCTGGCACTAGACAGAGGACATACAAGCCATCCCAGCCAAGCCTCAGAGCAGGAGCTCACTCCTTCTTTTCTACCAGGTAAACAGCAAAATTCTCTATGATAGGGACATAATCAATTGGATGGCAGGTCTCCCTAGATTCTGAGAACAGGTAAGAGTCAGTATTATCTCTAGGGAAGTGAAGGAAGGGGTTACTGATACAACAGCATTGTTGTGAGGCTTCATAAAAATGTCTAGAATGAAATCAGTACACCCACACAGTGTCAGGCCCCTTCATTTCCAATGCTCAGTGGAAAATTATGATGGCTATACATTAGGAGTGAAGCCAAGATATGTTAGGATACACAGCACCTGTCAAACAAAGTTTCCTCCAGATGTCATGTTCCAGGCCTCTTGATTGCCTATTAGACCAAAGGTAGATGAAGGGAAGAAACTTTATCAGAGACAGCTGAGGATGGAAACTCTGACACTCATGTCTGCTGACTTAGAGGCATCTCTGTGTATTCTCCAGTACTCTAAGCTAGACAGTCTTAAAGGTTTTAAATCATCCTCTATCTTTTGAGCTGATCTTTTCTCTGGTTCAGTTGAACAACAGTTCTGAGCCACAGGCCTTGGCATCTCCCCTAGAATACTATCAGCTTAAAAAATGGCTTGCGTAGTTTAAAATAGTGATGCAGTCTATAAGTAAAAACTATTTCATTTCAGATAATCATACCTTTTTGCATGAATTTGTAATGATTTAGGAAAATCAGATTTAAATAGATAAGTAATGCATCTCAGTCAAACTTCCCATACACTTTCCTCTACAGACACACACACACACACACACACACACACACACACACACACACCCTTATTCCCTAATCAGAGTATTCAAATCCTAGATAAAGTCTGAGCTGAAAAGAACTCCTAAAGACATTTGTGCTAAACACCTCATTTTCCAGCTAAGGAGCAGTAAAGGTAGAGAGGTCAAGCTCACTAAAGAAAATTAACAATAGAAATGGGTATTAAAAAATATATTTTCTTGTTCTGAGGATACACTAGTACACTGGCAATCCCCAAATGAGATTTCCAGTCTGTAGAGAACTCCGAGGGTACCTGCTAGACCAGGACACGGAGACTAGAGGGAAGGAAAGAAGGGGGAGGTAGAGAAAGATGTGTGACAAAGCAGAAGGATGTGATGATGGAGTGAGTTGCTCACAGGAGTGCTTGGAGGGGCAAGGAGAGATGGAGACAGGCCCAGGGAATGGGAGGGGCTGGGGGCCTTGGGTCTGGTTCAGGAGAGAAGAGTATCTGTCCAAGGAAATGCATGTGCCCTATTCTTTGTGTCCTCATTCCCTCCTCTAGGACAGACACTTGACACAGATAATTATCCTGTATGCTTAATCTCCTCATATAAATCTTTGATGCCTAAGCTATATATTGTTCAGTAATTGCCTCAATCACTAATTTTTGTAAATGTGCTTTTTTCCATTGGTTGTCTTCAGAGGACTCGATTAGTTTTCATGCTACAAAGATGGCTTCTCCTCAATATAAAGATGAATGTTTTCATAGAGAATAAATTTCTACATATTTCCTGGTCCTGCTGCCTGTCACATATCCCCTTCAGAAAATTAAGGTCAAGAGAAGGACATTGGTTTGAATCAGAGCTCTACTCCTTATGGATAATGAGACCCTATACATAACTACTTAGCCAAGCAGAGCACCCCCGAGGATTGGATATTTTAAGACCAATGAACAGTTATGTGGGACCATGAACACACGAAATTGTGAAATCTGTAAATAATTAAATAAGAATCACTGAGCATAGTAAAGTTCAAAACATGTAGTTCTCTGTTCTTGACCAATGATAAAGTAGACTGAAGTTCAAGGACATTGTGCGTGACCTGGGTGTCTCAGGTCATGTTCTCAGGGTCCTGGAATTGAACCACTGTTGGGTTCCCTGCACCCCTGAGTATCTTCTACTCCCTCTTATGCTTCCTCTCTGCATGTTCATGTTCTCTCTCTCTGTCACAAATAAGTAAATAAAATCTTTGACAGAGAGAGAGCACAAGGAGGGAGAGTAGCTAACAAAGGGAGAAACATGCTCACCCTGAGTAAGGAACCTGATGCAGGACTGGATCCCAGGATCCTGGGTTCATGACTTGACTTGAAGGCAGGTGCTTAATTTACCAAGCCACCCAGGAGTCACTAAAAAAAAACCTTTAAAAAGTGGGGGGGGGGGGGGCACCTGGGTAGCTCAGTGGGTTAATGCCTCTGCCTTCAGCTCAGGTCATGGTCTCAGTGTCCTGGGATTGAGCCACACATCAGGCTGTCTGCTCAGCGGGGAACCTGCTTCCTCCTCTCTCTCTGCCTGCCTCTCTGACTACTTGTAATTTCTGTCTATCAAATAAATAAAATCTTAAAAAAAAAGAAGGAAGTTCAAGAATACTGAAATCTAGGCATTACATTGCCTAGAAAACAATGCTGCCACTATAAAATACACGCCAGGAAAAAGCTTATAGAAATTGGAAAATACTCTGTTTATATTGTTATGACAAAAAAAGCAGAAAATAAAATGCTATATATCCTATCACACATTTTCATTTCAAATATAATCAGAAAAAATACTGGTTGGAAATTGTGAAAACAAAGAGTGTTTATCTTTGTTGAGATTAGAGCTGACAAGGTTTTGGGGTTTTTGTTTTGCTTTGTTTGAAAGATTTTATTTATTTACTTTAGATGGAGAGAGCATACTTGCACAACCTGGGGGTAAGGTGCACAGAGAGAGAAGCAGACTCCTCACTGAGCAAGGAGTCCCACTTGGGGCTCCATCGAGGACCCTGAGATCATGACGTGAGCTGAAGGCAGCCACTTGATCAACTGCATGACCCAAGCACCCCTGTTTTTGTTTTCGGTCTTTTTTAAGATTTGTGATTTTTTCCAAAATTCCTAACATTTCTGAATTGAATATGTGTTGCTTCTCTAAAAAGAAAAAAAGTGATGTTATTTAACATATTGCCTTCTTAAATCAGATATTGAGGTTGTTTCCAGTCTCATCAAACCCTCTTCTTACTGCAGTGGGACCACACACTCACCTCAAGTTTTGGACTCCTCCTCCAGGTGGGTAATACAGATAGAGAAATGTTTGGAATCCCAGGGTTGCTCAGAGAATTCTTGACTGATTTCTATGAGGTTAATTCACTTCTGTCCCCCCCAAGAAGATCAAGAAAAATGCTTCACCCTCTGGATAACTGCATTTCTTCTTAAGATTTATTTATTCATTTTAAGAGAGAGATGGGGTGAGCAAGGAAGTTTGAGGATTGTGAAGAGGGAGAGGAAGAGAGAAACCAGCAGACTCACAGTTGATGAGTGTGCAACCCAATGTGGGGCTTGACCTCCAGACCCTGAGATCTAGAGTTAAGTCAAAACCAAGAGTCGGTCACTTTGACTGTAACACTCATGGGTCCCAACTACAATATTTTTTAAAGATTGATTGATTTTTTAAGTAATTTCTATACTCAATGTGGGACTCAAAATTATGAGTCCTACATCAAGAGTCAGCATGCTTTTCTGACTGAGCCAGCCAGGGGCCCCAGCCATTTTTTCTTTGATGACTTTTAGAAGGATGACGACAACACACACCATCAGAGAATCTCTATTTTGATACCAAAATATTTTTCTCTAAGAAGAATCTCATTGACTTCTCCCTTGGTGTCCTACCATCCCGTCTTAAGAAAGCAGTTTGGTGTTGGGAAGAAAGCACATTTTGCGTGATGACCATTTTAGCTTATCATTAAAGCTGTCATTAAAAGTCCTGATACTTGGTGTGCCTGGGTGGCCTAGTTGTTAAGTAAGCATCTGCCTTTGGCTCAGGTCATGATCCCAGGGTCCTGGGCTCGAACCCCACATCGGGGTCCCTGCTCAGTGAAGAGCTTGCTTCTCTCTCTCCTTATGCCTACCACTCTGCCTACTTGTGCTATATCTCTGTCCAATGAATAAATAAAATCTTTTAAAAATATATTTTATTTATTCAATTATGAGAGACAGAGAAAGAGAGAGGCAGAGGCAGAAGCAGAGGGAGAAGCAGTATCCTGACTAAGCAGGGAGCATGATGAGTGTCCAATCCCAGGATCCTGGGATCATGACCTGAGCTGAAGGCAGATGCTTAACTGACTGACCCACCCAAGTGACCCAGTTGCCAGTTAGTTTTATTGATGGTTTCCTTCATTGTGCAGAACCTTTTTCTTTTGATGTAGTCCCAGTGGTTTATTTTTGCCTTTACTTCGTCTCAGGAGACATATCTAGAAATTTTTTGCTGTAGATGATGTCAGAGAAATTACTGACTGTGCTCACTCCTAGTATTTTTATGGTTTCAGGTCTCACATATAGGTCCTTAAACCATTTGGGGTTTGTTTTTGTTTGGTAAAAGAAAGTGGTCCGGTTTCATTTCTTGTTATGTAGCTGTCCAGTTTTCCCAGAAATTTGTTGAAGGGAATGTCTTTTTGCCTTTGGATAGTCTTACTTGCTTTGGTAAAGATTAATTGGCCACTAACTAATTAAAGATTAATTAGACTAATTAATCGAAGAGGAACTGGTGGGTAGAAAAACAGAATTGCTACAGACACAATGTTTGAAATGTTAAATCCCACATGTGATGGTATTAGAAGATCAAGCACTTGAGAGGTGACTAGGTCATGAGGGTGTAGCCCACAGGAATGGGGCCAAGGAGAACTCCCTGCCCTGCCACCATATGAAGACACAGCAAAAAGGTAGCCATCTATAAACCTTCTATAAATGGTGGCATTCTCAGCACACAACAAATCTGCTGGTGCCTTGACTTTGGGCTTTCCAGTCCCCTAAACTATTAGAAAGAGATGTTTGTTCTTTATAAGCCATCTAGTATATGGGCTTGCTACAGTATTCTGAACAGACTAAGGCAAGGACCACAGAGAGTGTGGTTAGGGTAGAACTCCAGTGAAGGGATATTTAAAGTGAAACCTGTCAAATGAGGACACAGTCATATAAAAGAACATTTTAGGCAGGAAAAAATAACAAGAGCAAAAGCCCTGTAGCAGGCAAAACTTGGCATCTTCTTTCACCTTAAAGAGGTTGGTATGGTCAGGGAGAGGTGAGGGGATATGAGATGGTGGTGACAAGGCTAAAGAGAAGAAATAAAATACCTAATAGAAGGAATCCAGTTGAGGAGTCAGCAGCTCCTGGATTTCTTGTCATAGAGATGACATGGCCTCAGGAAAATGGGAAAAGGAAAGCCTAGATTTCTTTTTATTTTTTTAAGATTTTATTCATTAATTTTAGAGAGAGTGAGTGGGAACAGGGGAATGGGGTGGAACAGAGGCAGAGGGAGAGAGAATCTCAAGCAGATTCTAACTGAACATGGAACCCAACATGGAGCTCAATCTCATGACCCTCAGACCATGACATGAGCTGAAATCAAGCACTGAGGGCTTCACTGAGCCACCCATGTACCCCAAGAAAGCATAGATTTCCTAAAGGATGAGACGACATTGACTGTAGACTCTCATCTGAAAGAAATTTAGATAAGCTCACCCCAGGGAGTTATACAAGATCAAGCAGTCAAATCCCAGGTCAACAGCTCTCTCCACATCTGAGAGTGAGGTGACACGTCTGAGGGGTTCTGAGGTCCCCTCAGACAGAAGGATGTAAAGAGCCTCAGTACTAGACAGAGAGGAGATGAGTGATGCTTTCCCTGGAGAAGCCATTCAAAGAGCGCCACCATTGGCAGCAGGAAGTAAGAGCAACAGACATTGAAATGACAGCAGTGGTGGCAACAACAAACTGTTAAGTAATGACAAATTCCATACAGATGTTGAATTACCGTCAATACTGAGAAAAGACAAAAATTAACTGCATTCAAATACAAACAGAGATTTAGAACCATTATGACAGAGTGGCAGAGAAGGGTGGGAGATGCGCCACTGAACTATGAAAGAAAAATGTGGACTCTCCAGCCATTGGATCTCTCTATACAGTTTTCTTCCTACCAAGAAAAGTGAAATACATGGGCTGGTCTTTGAAAGAATCAGGGTTCCAACATATCAACGATCATGAAAGACCACTGATGGAATAAAGATCTTCTGTCTGATTATTCCTTTCATTCTCAGAAGCCTAATTCCCTTCTTTATCAACATCATTTATCGTGGTCTGGTCAGTCTGTCCACACAGCTTATCCTCTCTGGGCATGTGGACACTGTGTGCAGCCTGTCCAAGAGCCTGAAAGCTTGTTCTCAAGAGAGTTTCATTGATTCTGATCAATCACATGGTCTGTCCACATATTCTTGATTAATATCAAGGTTGTCTTCTCATTTCTCATCTTATGGCAAATCCTGAAACTTCACCTGCCCCACTCTAGGTCCTCCCGTGTAGAGCAATGGCTTTAAATCTCCAGGGTCACTCATCTCCACCTCCCTCTCGTGTGCATTTGAGCAGTAGGGATTGTTTAGGACAGCGCTTGTGCCTGTCATGTGGGGGGCCTGGAAGTACAGACTTGGAGGTTATGCATGCAAAAGCTGTTCCTGCATCACATTATGCCCTCTTAGCTGTGTGCTTCCCCTAGTCCGGGGTCAAGGCGAGTATCAGGTGTCACAGTTAGTTGCCATGTATCTTTAGCCACCTTTAATGTATAATATTTCCACAGTCTCTGTATCTTAGGTCCTTGAAATATTTTTTTAGCATTGACATTCTTTTATTTTTAATTTTTTTTCAGTGTTCCAAAATTTTGTTTATGCACCACACCCAGTGTTCCATGCAATACATGTCCTCCATAATACCCACCAACAGGCTGACCTAACACCCCACCCCTATCCCATCCAAAACCCTCAGATTGTTTCTCAGAGTACATAGTCTCTCATGTTTGTCTCCCCCTCTGATTTCCCCCAACTCACTTCTCCTCTCCATCTCCCAATGCCCTCCATGTTATTCCTTATGCTCCATAAGTAAGTGAAACCATATGATAATTGACTCTCTCTGCTTCACATATACAATGGAGTTATGCCTCCATCAGAAAGGATGAATATCCAACTTTTCTATCAACATAGACAGGACTGGAAGAGATGATGCTGAGTGAAATAAGTCAAGGTCTTTGAAATTTTTGAAGAAATCAGCATCTCTTTTAAATTTTTCCTTCTAAGTAGACATCATTTTTGGAGACAGTTTTAGATCCACAGAAAAAAATGAGCAGAAAGAAGAATTCTCATATACCCTGTGTCCCCATGCCCCCCCCCATGCACAGCCTCCCCCACTCTCAACATCTTACAGTAGAGCAGTACATTTATTACAAATGATGGACCTACATTGACACACCACCCCAAGTCCAGAGAATCCATTAGGGTTCACTCTTGGTGCTGTATATGTGTATATAGCTCAGGTTTTTTCTCTTGCTAGTCTACCTTTTGTCAGTTTAACTTGTACATTCCCAGTCTCTAAACCTAAGAGGTTGGGGGGAAAAGTTTCTTCCTTCCCTTTGTTTACTCCACCTATTCTGTAAACACATGTCCAGGTTGAAACCTGGCTCTTCACAACATTAACACTTGTGCTCATTTGCTCACTCTTGTAATACATCTAACATACTCTGAGAATTGTTTTGCCCATACCACTATGATGAACTCCAAAAGTTTAGGATGTGTTCGTAATTTTTCCCTTATCTCTACCCAACCCTACTGAAGACTGATGTTTTACACCTAAACCATAAAATCAGAGATAATGAAAGTATTGGTGTTTAGTAAGTGTGCCGTACAGCAATACATAAGCAACACCATGTTGTTAGCTGTAGACTATACTGTGGCATTGGGCTCTAATTCAGGCCCATGCTTTTTCTCACTACATGATGTTCCACAAAGTCACAAATGAAGTTAAGTAGAAATAGAGTCAGGAGCAGAAAGTGTTTCTGAGACTAAGATGATAACATGCAAATAAGCAGGATATGGAACAATATCTTCTCTTTCCTTAGACTTGTCATTGGACAGGATGAACGGATTACAAGGGCCATCCTCTCAAGGGACTGAAAGGTCAGTGGAAGGTCAGGACAAACCCCAGACCTCCCTGACTTACTCCTACACCCAGTCTAAACACTTTTCACTGGAAGAGAGTATTTTCTGAAACTTGATCTATCAACAAGCACTCAGAAATGTTAAACAAAAACTACATTGTTCGCTGAGAACGTAAGCCAGTAATGATTTCACTCTTCAGCTGTAACCCTGGTCATCGGAGCTGGCTGACCAAGTTCTAGGTCTGAAATGCTATCTCCAATGGTCCGTTTTTCTGAGGCCTGGGTACATCCGGGAGATTTGAAGCAGTCTTGACGCAACTTCCCCCAGGAACCTAACAGGAATCGAGACCTCTTGAGAGGCAGTTTTGGAGATAGGGCAAGACAGGGGACTGTAGATAAGACACACCCTGCTCTGGATCTGCCCCCTTCCTCTTTCTGGCCACTCTACTGTCTATGACACAGAAGGGAGTAGCCAAAGGCAACATTTAGGTGCAAGGCAAGCTGCATTGTTTAGACCCCTCTTCCTCCAGCCTTCATTTACTCCCTTCGCCTCCTATTTACAAACTTGTCTGTCCCATTTTTCCCCCAGGGAGGCTCAGGTACAGCTATGTTTCCCATCATCGTCCCTATGAGTTATACTCAGTTGTACATGGTTATCCCAAGGCTCTCTCAGGGGCTCTGCTTTGGATGTCTCAGTGCCCTCTTACGGTTACCCCAGAGTAAATCTATGTGTGCCTACTGTGATGTCCAAGTCCAGATCTGCCTGTGATTTCCTGATACACCCATTCCATTTTCACTGATCTCTGATTCTCTATAAAGACAGAAGTTACGGCACCTGGCTGGCTCAGTCAGTTAACTGTCTGCCTTTGGGTCATTCATAATCCCAGGGTCATGGGATCAAGCCCCACATCTCGGGCTCCCTGCCAGGAGTGAACCGGCTTCTCCCTCTCCCTCCGATGCTCCCCCTGCTTATTCTCTCTGTCAAATAAATCAGTAAAATCTTTTTAAAAAATAAAGATAGAATTTAGAGATTGTCAGTCTATCCCTCCCTCTCAACCAGAAACATCAATCACTGTCACCTCTACTAAATCAGAATTGAAACTGAACTTTTAATTTTGACTCTTGAAGGAACAATATCAGGAGTGATAATAATAATATAAAAATTCTATTAGGGATTACTATGTGTTTTCAATAGAATGACCATATATATAATTTACTGTCTGAATTGGGACACTTTGGGGAGTGAAGAGGGACATTATCATTTATTAGTCAAGGGAATGAGCATAAATAGGGATGGGCTTCGGCCAACAGGAGCATATTTATGGTTTCATAGCTATGAACCAGTTTCACATGATAGAGGTCTAAAAGAGCTCTCTGTGGTCTCTCTTTTAAGGACACTAATCCTATCCACTAGTGCTCCACCTTCATGACATAATCACCTCTCAAAGGCATCACTTCTGAATACCATCTCATTGAGACTTGGGTTTTAATATACAAATTTGGGATGGGGGGTGGGAAACAAACATTCAGTCTATAGCATCTTAGAATAAGGTATTTTAATTATTCCTGATTTACAAATAAGGAAACAAATACATAAGTTGATATATTACTGATCTTTAAAATCCTAATACAGGACTTTTGGGTATTCATCTGCACTCAACCAGAAAAATCCAAGTTGGAGTTTTAGGAATAATTAAAAATGTGAACCAGCAAATGCTCCATTGATCTCCTGATTATTACATGTCATCATTTAATAAATATTTCCTTCTTAAATATTTTTTAAAATTGTAGGATAGATACATATCTTATATATAAATAATGTTATGTATATATAAATATACACATGGTGTGTGTGCCTACTCTCTCTGCATACGTGCACATAGAAAGAGAAAGAGAGAGTGTTAATTTTTTCCCCACTATCAATCTTATCTTTAACTGGACCATTGAGCCCATTTATATAATGTAATTTTTCACTTTTATTCTCCTCTGTGAATATCTACTAACTTATTTTGCCTTTTCTATGTGTCTCATTTGTCTGGCATATCTGTTTCTTACCCTTTCTCTCTTCTCTTGGATTATAGGTGTATTTGTCTGTCATTCAGTGACAGCCATTAAAGCTGTTCACAAATAGTTCTCTTGTTCCAGGCACCTAGAAAGATCCTATTTCTCTGTCCCTTGTATTTAAATGTTAACATGAGGCTTTCTCTGGTCAATGAAGTGTGAATAGAAGTGAAATGTGCCCCTTTCAGCAGAAATTTTAAGAGTTTCCTGTGGGGTGCTGGTTTTTTTTTTTTTTAAGGTTTTATTTATTTACATAGGGAGACACAGAGAGAGTGAATAGGAGGACGGCAGAGAGAGAGAGAATCTCAAGCAGTCCCCATGCTCATCCCAGACCCCAACTCAGGGCTTGATCTCATGACCCAAGATCATGACCTGAGCCAAAGTCGTGAGCAGGTTGCTTAACCGACTGAGCCACCTGGGCATCCCAGTCTTATATTGTCTTTCCTCTGCCTCTGTGATTATGACAGTGTGTGTCAAGATGAAACCTGTCTCAGCCTGTTTTCCCAAGTGACTACAGCAGGCAGATACCATGGCTGGACTAGGATAGACACACAGCAGTAAATGAGTAAGAAACTTTAAACTGCTGAAATTTTAAGTTTGTTTGTTACCACAGAACAACCTAGACTATCCTAACTGATCCACAGTCTACTTATTCCTTCTGCTAGCTTGGAATGCAAACCCTATGATTCAAATCTTTTCATTGTTTACCTTAGAAATTCTAAAATGCATAGTAAACGCAGACAAGTCTACTCAGTACTTTAAGTCATCTCTTGAACACTTGGCAATTCACATCACTTCCAAGTTATGTTACTGATGTTTATTTTAATTTTATCTTCTTAACTCAACAACACATCATGGCTTTATATACTCAAGACATCTTTGATTTGTTCACATATTTGTCATCATCTTCTTTTTATTCCTTCCTGAATTTCATATTTCCATTGAGCGGCTTTTCTCTGTAATCTGAAATCCATGATTAGAAATATCTTTATTGGAGGGCTGCTTTAATGAAGTTATAAACTCTATTAGGTTTTGTTTTATTTTATTGTTTTGCCAGCAAATTCCTTATTTTATCTTCATTCCAAAGTGCAGGGTAAATAATTCTATGTTGGTGTGTTGAGAAATCAGAGCTAGTGTATTCAATTAAGATTATGATGTGCTGAAGAGGGGAAAACCCATCCACATGGTCAGCTTACACCCTCGGCATTCCAGTTACCACTTTGGGGAGTGAAAAACCCAGGTCACCATTTCAGGACATGGATACAGAAGCAAAGTCTTAAGATTTGTTACTTACAGTTCCCAGAAATGGGAAGATGGAGAGTTGTGGGGAGATAATGAATTAATGGCACAATGAACCAGAGGAAGGGGAAGTCCTCTGTTCCTGCTCAGAAGCAAGCAGAAGAGAGAGAGCAAGGTAACATGTACCTATCCCTTAAAAAGTGGTTGATGTAGAAGTCACTAACTTTTCACCTGCTCAGCTCTAAGTGGTTATTTTGTTTTATCTTTGAGAGGTAGGGGAGGAGGGGCAGAGTGAGCGGACAGGGAATCATAAGCAGACTCCCCGGTGACAGGGAGAAGCCTGATGGTGGCTGGATCCCAAGACCCTGAGATCATGACCTGAACTGAAATCAAGAGCTGGACACCTAACCAACTGATGCACCAGGCTTCCCTCAGAGATTCTCTTACCTGAATAAAGACAATCTTCTGAGAGTGAAACTGCCCTAGATCTCCACTGGGGAAGCTTTACACCCTGGAAGAGAACAGGCCACTCATGCCTACATAAGCAAACATTATCACAAACTGTCTTACTTCCCACTTGTTCCCTAAAAGCTCATTTATCTTCCCCAAAAACACAAAAGCAAGACCCCATTTATATCCTATTTCCCTCCCTTCCTTCCCCTATGACGTTAATCTAGAAACCCCTATCCCTTGCTATTCAGGGAACCACTTCATTGAGCTCCGACACAGGCGTGCGAATAAACATTGTCTATTTTCCTGTCAGTCTTTTTTTATCAGGGACATTGCAGGCTCTCTGACATGAACCTAAGTGGTTAAGGGAAGTTTTCCTCCCAACACCACTCCAGATGATATGCGTGCTATGTAAGGACAAAGAGACAGACCAAACCTGGGTGAAGGGTAGGGTGCTAGGCAAATTACATAAAAATAAAAGTTCACACCATACCACATCCTCCTCACCCCACTGGCACTTTCCAATTCATACTTGTTAGCAAGTCATGCTGACTTCGGAAGGAGTTCTTGGATATCATGTGGCAACATAATAAAAATTCTTCCTTTAAAGAATTCTGTTCTTTCTACTAAGGTCCCTCTCTTCTCTCCTCTTCCCCTTTCTTCCTCTCCTTAGGGCTTCAAAATGGCCTACTTTTTCATGTTCAGGTTTTTTGCCAAAAAAAAAAAACAAACAAACAAACAAAAAAGCCTGGGAGGTTTTTACTTCACCCCTACTTTCTTAGGAAGTCAGAGATGGCCCATGTCAATGATGCAGATTCTTTATGGAGGATGTCAATAGCACCCTATGTGAGCCATCACTAGAGCTAGCATTTATCATGCTTTCCAAGGACCTCTCCAAGCCTTCTGCCCATCTTACCTTATTTTGTCCTCATAATAAACCTAAGATGTACTTATCATCATCCCCATTTCACGGTCGAGGAAACGGAGGAACAGGGAAAGAAATTCAGTTCTGGGAGTTGCCCAGCTCCTCAGGTGCTAAATCAGAGTTTGGACTGAGACCATCTAAATCCAGAGCAAGAAGGGAGGTATGATTATTCTCATTCCAGAGGAATGGAAATTGTCACCCAGAAGAGACAGGTCTCTTTTTAGGAGGTGTGAAATTGTATAAAATTTCTGGGCATGACAGACTCCTTCTTGAAGCTCCATTTCCCCTTGTAGTGAAGTTTTGAACTCGGCAGAAAGACCTTTTGAAATGGCCAGACACAGTAATTGTTTTATAAGCAGTTGTGTATAAAGACAACGGGACCCCTGGCGTCTGGGTCATAAAACTGCCAGTGTGGCCTTCTGATGACAGATGATTAATTCATGCAAATCAGAAATCGTGTGTTATGGTAACACCAATGCATTGATCAACCCAAGCATAAATCAGCAGGGCCCAGTCTGGCAGAGCCTTCGGCTCCCTGATGCAAGTCAGGTACTTGTCCCCGACCCTTTATCCCCAACACTCCGCTCTTCCTGAACAGGAGAGAGCTTTTGAGGCATTGCTCCAAAAAAACACAATCCTGAGACTTCCCAGTAAAGGCTTTTGTTCTTGTTCAGTTTTTCCTACTTTCTCAGTTGACAGAGGGAATTCTGCTGCTAAGAAATATGGTGTTCTCTACTTTTTTCTCCAAAAGGGATTTGAGGGTGTTTTTTTTTTAAAGGTCATTTCCAATCCCAGGAATGGGGCTCAAACCTACAACCATGAGATCAACAGTCCCATGAGCTGGTGACTGAGCCAGCCTGACATCCCTTGGGGACTTGGTTTGACTTTAGTTCCTCTCTGCCACTCTGACCTTCCAGGAACAGTTGCTGTGGCCAACATTTGCCACACACCAACCTTCCACATCCAGGAGAGCTGAAGTAGCCAGCACTGGGTAAGGTTGCAGGTCTCCTCCTCCTCCCTGCCCGGCCACTGCCCACGCCCATCCCCAGACCTCAGGTCCTTGCAGCCTTCCATTGGGGGGCACCTGGATGCCCCACTCTCTTCCCCACAGAAAAGATGTTGTTGGAATTCCGGCCATGCCAGGACTCCTGGGGAGACAGAAGACCTCCCCCTCTCTGCTGCTCTAGGGATCATATGTTTATGTGTCCTTTGCAAACCTCCAAGCACTTTTTGGTGAAAATGGCCCCCTGAGATGACTGAGACTTTGCTGGGGTTCAGACATCAATACTGTAGAGGCCAAGATTCACCCTTCCCAGCAGTCCTGAAAAAAGACAATGCCCTTCTTTACAAGGTCCTTGGTTCCCTCTAAAGTGAAACCAAGATGCCCCTCCCACCTATCTTTCCTTGGAAGCCAAGCCCCCTTTGTAATCTGTATAAGATTCACTCCTCAGGGATCCCGGGATCACAGAGACTGGCCTTCTGCTCTGTCCTAGGGACCAAGCTAGAGATCCAGGTCAGTGGCTGAAGAGGAGATCTCTGGGACTCCTTCTATTTATGCATTGGATTGGAGGGACCAGGGTGGCTGAGGTTAGCACCTGAGAAAGCTTGGACGGGACCAGTATGGGGATGGAGCATGTGGGCTGCTGGGAACCAATGACGCTGGGGGAGGGAAGCATTTCTCTTGGGAATACTATGGCATCCCTTTGTGATGCTGGTGTTAGGCACTGGGCTCTTTCCCTTGCCTTGCAGGACAACAGGTCCCTGTGCATCATGATTCTGCAGGTCATGGTGGTAGTTCAGGGATGCCGTTCAGTTCACGGTTTATTCAAAAGGATTTTCTGCTAAGCCCCTTGAGCACTGGGTATAAATGTATTTATTTTTCAAATGTACTTTATTTATTTTTTAGTGTTTTAAAGATTTTATTTATTTATATGAAAGAGATTGATAGAAAGCACAAGCAGAGGGGGCAGCAGAGGGCAGGGGAGAAGCAGGCTCCGCATTGAGGAGGGCTCTGGGCTGGAGGTGGGGCTCTTTCCCAGGACACCTGATCATGACCTGAGCTCAAGGCAGACACTTAACAGACTGAGCCACTCACGTGCCTCCTCAAATGGATTTTAAATTTTACCTCTAATATTCAGACCAAGGACTGTAGGATTTTAGTTTACTGTCAAGTCACCACCCAGAGGCAAAGACCACCTCTCTCCAGCTAGTGGGACTTAAATGCTCTTAGACAAGAGTGTATGTGAGCGTCTCATTCCTTGAAAAATTGCACAGGAGAAGGGGTACCTTTCTGACTGACCCTAATGGAGACTGTGAGCCAGGGAAGCCACAGGTAGGAGCTTGGGTTCTTTTGAAGGCAATGTTTTTTCTCCTCTCTCCCTTTCCTGGCTAGGCTCTTCCAGAGGAGTGAGACCACCATGGCTCAGGAGAGGATCTTCATCCTGTTCCCACCACTGGTCCTGGTGTTGCTGATGCTTGGCTGTGTCCAGCCTTCGCTGGCCAAGGAGTCTCAGGCCGAGAAGTTCCAGCGGCAGCACATGGACCCAAACACCTCCACAGTCACTGCCAGCTACTGCAATGAAATGATGAAGCGCCGGGATATGACGGTTGGACGGTGCAAGCCAGTGAACACGTTTATCCACGAGCCTCTGCATAAGGTCAAGGCCATCTGCTCCCAGGAAAATGTCCGCTGCAAGAACGGGCAGTCCAACTGCTACAAAAGCAGCTCCAAGATGCGCATCACCGACTGCCGCCTGAAGAAAGGTTCCAAACACCCCAAATGCGACTATGAGACCAAGCAGCTACAGAAATCCATCATCGTGGCCTGTACGTTTAAAGACATACGTATACCTGAGACAGTCCACTTTGACGGTTCTGTGTAGGTCTGCACCTGAGGCCAGAGCAGCGTGATACCCCACCTCCCTCATGGTGGCACCTGCTTCTCCCCTCTCCCCTCCTTCCTCTTAGAGAAAGAACTCCAGCCAGGGCTCCTATCCCAAACACACACACATTCTTGCCCAGCATTTGCCCCTGCATGGTTTGGGGGTGGAGGGGGGCCCGTGTGAACCACTTTACTGCTTCTTTCAATAAAACACTGTTGCAACCACCTGGAATTCTGAAGCTGTCGCCATCTGGTACTGTCTGTGTGATTGCATTCCTGCTCAGGTGAGAACTATAAATGTGGGTAGATTTGGTAAGCATCGAATAGAATCATTACATGCCTTTGCTCCTGATTCTTGGTTTTCAGTGACCTGAGATCATTCCTTTTCTCAGAGATGCCTTGCTGCCAAATATGAAGCTGTTAAGTATGGGCTATTTGAGATGAAAGGGAGCTAAAGTCTGGCACTGTCCTGCTGGGTGAGCTGATGGAGGGGGAGCTCAAATACCAAACTCTCTGGCATGGAAGGAAGGACAGGGTGACCTCAAGAAAATCCTGCTCAGACCCTGGCTGGGCAGGAGCAGGGGATGTAATTATGATCCTAAATTTTCCTTTTCCTTTTATTGAGTGAACTATTACCAGATCACAAAAATAGCCATCTCTTCATTGGAAAGTTGGAACTTCCTAGAGGGGTCTGTAAGGATTATTAAATTGCAGGAGAATAAGTAAGATACTCGAGTATCCACTTTAATGGGATGGGCCTGCCTAGAATGCTGCAGAAAAAAATTCTAATAAGCGATGTGGTTGAACAGTAGCCTCCGTTGAAGGCAGGATGGAGGTAAATGTTTGTGTTCCACTTGTCATCCCTGAGATAATGTAATCCCCACTTTTACAGAGGAACATCCTGAATCTCAGAAAGGTTAAGTGACTTGCTCAAGGCTGCTGCTACATAGTGGCATGGCTGAGACTAGACCCCAGGTCTCCTGGCCTCCAGTCCTTATTCTTTCTGCTACCAGAGTGGACTCAGGAAGAAAATCCTGCAGGTCTCACTTTTCTTTTCTTTCTTTTTCTTAATTTTTCTTAATGATTTTATTTATTTATTTGAGAGAGAGAGAGAGCATGAGAGGAGAGAGGTCAGCGGGAGAAGCAGACTCCCTGCCAAGCAGGGAGTCTGATGTGGGACTCAATCCCAGGACTCCAGGATCATGATCTGAGCTGAAGGCAGTCGCTCAACCAACTGAGCCACCCAGGCGCCCCTCCCTTTTCTAAAGTGCAGTGGAGAGGGACTCCTATGTGGCTCAGTCTCTTAAGGGGCCTAATCTGGATTTCAGTGCAGATCATGATCTCAGGGTCCTGGGATCAAGCTCTGTATTGGGCTTTGTGCCCAATTAAGGCCTGCTTAGGAATCTCTCTCTCTCTCCTACTCTGCCCGTCCCCTGTTTGCACATGATCTCTCTCTCTCTCTCTCTTTCTCTCTCAAATAAATAAGTAAATCTCTTAAAAAAGAAGTAATGTAGAGGAGATTATGGATATGGCATCAAGGAAGTAGGTCTAGGGAGACCTGAAAAACAAGATCAGAAAGGATGGCATAGTAGGGTACTTAGTTCCCTTGGTTCTGTTGACCTCCTGTTCTGGAAAGTTCACTGATCAAATCACTTAGGATGAGGAGGAAACCCTTTTTTTCTCACAGGAAGTGTAGCTTCACTTTTCCAGAAATCTACCTTCGTTTCTTGGACTTTTAGGAATGGTGGGTGCACTCTATGGCACCTTGATATTTTATTTAAGTTCCATAGTGTGACATCCAGGGCTTGTAGTTTTTGCAGCATCCATGCACTCCCAAAATTCCTTCAGCCAATCTAGACACACGGAGATGTCAAACCATCAATTCTTTCCTCAATACATTTTTTTTATTTTTCCTTTCTTTTTCTTTTAAAGATTTTATTTATTTATTTGACAGAGAGAGAGAGGACAAGTAGGGAGAGTGACAGAGGGAGAGGGAGAAGCAGGCTCTCTGGGAGCCTGAGGCAGGCCTCAATCCCAGGACACTGGGATCATGATGTGAGAATTTTAATGTCTGCCTTTGGCTCAGGTCATGATCCCAGGGTTATAAATGGAGCCCCACCTTGGCCTCTCTGCTCAGCGGGGAGCCTGCTTCTCCCTCTCCCTCTGCCTGCCTCTTCCCCTGATTTGTGCTCTCTCCCTGACAAATAAATAAAGAAAATCTCAAAAAATAAAAATAAAAATAAATCAGAAAAAAAATAAATAAACAGCTTGCACCTGGAGATGACAGGGGTGTGAAAGGTGAGAAAACCATTGGAACAGAGGCTAGTTCCATCTGTCACATTCTACAAATACATTTTGTTAAGGAAACATGACTACCTAGAAAACAAAGCCCTGACAAGCAGGTAGTTCAGTCTGGATGATATACCCTTCTTAGAGATGAGACTCAGAGGCAGCCTGAATGGGCAGAACCAACCTTAACCCTATCGAACCCTGCCTCCCTCTGAGCAGCAGTGCCCAAGGAAGAGCACTAGAGCTTGAAAGTAGCCCCACAGGACTCTGCTGCTCCCTGCTATCACCACCCTGTCTGGGCCTCAGGACAATCTCTAGCATGGGGACAGTCAGAACTACCTTGTAGTCTGGTGTGAGGGTTCACAGATTGCATGGAGCACTGGGTGTGGTGCAAAAACAATGAATACTATTATGCTGAAAAGAAATAAAACATTTTTAAAAAGGCAAAAAATCATAATCATAATAAAAATAACTACTCAGGAGGGAGGAGTCAAGATGGTGGAGAAGTAGGCTGAGACTACTTCAGCTAGCAGGATATCAGCTAGATAGCTTATCTAAAGATTGCAAACACCTGCAAATCCATCGGCAGATTGAAGAAAAGAAGAACAGCAATTCTGGAAACAGAAAAACAACCACTTTCTGAAAGGTAGGACTGGCAGAGAAGAGAATCCAAAGCGATGGGAAGATAGACCCCGGGGGGAGGGGCTGGCTCCCGGCAAGCGGCGGAGCAACGGAGCACAAAATCAGGACTTTTAGAAGTCTGTTCCATTGAGGGACATCGCTCTAGAGGCTAAACCGGGGTGAAGCCCACGCGGGGTCAGCGTGGCCTCAGGTCCCGCAGGGTCACAGAAGGATCGGGGGTGTCTGAGTGTCGCAGAGCATGCGGGTATTGGAACGGGAAAACCAGCTACAGAGACAGAGCCAACAGTAAGATCACAGCTCGGGATTACCTTGAACCGGTCAAAGGCTCGGTGAGCTCAGAGCATGGCCAGAGGTCAGGCAGACGGGAGTTACTGGGCACTGTTCTCTGAGGCCGCACTGAGGAGTGGGGCCCCGGGCTCTCCGCTCCTCCGGGCCGGAGACTAGGGCGCTGCCATTTGTATTCCCGTCCTCCAGAACTCTACGGAAAGCGCTCAGGGAACCAAAGCTCCTGAGGCAAACCTGAGCGGAATACTCACCCCGGCCCCTGTTAAGGGGGGTGCAATTCCGCCTGGGGCAAAGACACTTGAGAATTACTACATCAGTCCCCTCCCCCAGAAGATCAACAAGAAATCCAGCCAGGACCAAGATCACCAACCAAGGAGTGTGGTTTCAATACCGAGGAGAGCAGCAGAATTCCAGAGGAGGAGAAAGCAAAGCACGGAACTCATGGCTTTCTCCCTGTGGTTTTTTTTATTGCAGTTAATTTAATTTTTTTTTTCATTTTTTTTCTTCTTCTGCTAAAATTTTTTTTAACTTTTACCCTTTTCTTTTTTAACGTTTTTAACTAGTTTATCTAATATATATATATATTCTTTTTTATATTTTTCTTTATTTGTTTTCTTTTTTAAAAAATTCTTTTTTTTTCTTTTTTTTTTCTTTTTTTTCTTTCTTTCTTTTTGAACCTCTTTTTATCCCATTTCTCCCCCCTCACGATTTGGGATCTCTTCTGATTTGGTTAAAGCATATTTTCCTGGGGTTGTTGCTACCCTTTTAGTATTTTACTTGCTCCTTCATATACTCTTATCTGGACAAAATGACAAGGCGGGAAAATTCACGACAAAAAAAAGAAAAAGAGGCAGTACCAAAGGCTAGGGACCTAATCAATACAGGCACTGGTAATATTTCAGATCTAGAGTTAAGAATGACAATTCTCAAGGTTCTAGCCGGGCTCAAAAAAGGCATGGAAGATATTAGAGAAACCCTCTCAGGAGATATAAAAACCCTTTCTGGAGAAATAAAAGAACTAAAATCTAACCAAGATGAAATCAAAAAAGCTATTAATGAGGTGCAATTACAAATGGAGGCTCTCACTGCTAGGATAAATGAGGCAGAAGAAAGAATTAGTGATATAGAAGACCAAATGACAGAGAATAAAGAAGCTGAGCAAAAGGGGGACAAACAGCTACTGGACCACGAGGGGAGAATTCGAGAGATAAGTGACACCATATGACAAAACAACATTAGAATAATTGGAATTCCAGAAGAAGAAGAAAGAAAGAGGGGAGCAGAAGGTATACTGGAGAGAAATATTGGGGAGAATTTCCCCAATATGGCTAAGGGAACGAGCATCAAAATTCAGGAGGTTCAGAGAACGCCCCTCAAAATCAATAAGAATAGGCCCACACCCCGTCAACTAATAGTAAAATTTACAAGTCTTAGTGACAGAGAAAATCCTGAAAGCAGCCCTTACAGGCAATACAATGGCACTAAATTCATATCTCTCAATAGTTACTCTGAATGTTAATGGGCTAAATGCCCCAATCAAAAGACACAGGGTATCAGAATGTATAAAAAAACAAAACCCATCTATATGTTGCCTCCAAGAAACTCATTTTAAGCCCAAAGACACCTCCAGATTTAAAGTGAGGGGGTGGAAAAGAAGTCTGTAACATACAATGGTAAAAATATTAGATTGGCAGCTGGCTTATCCACAGAGACCTGGCAGGCCAGATAGAGCTGGCATGATATTTTCAGAGCACTAAACAAGAAAAACATGCAGCCAAGAATACTATATCCAGCTAGGCTATCATTGAAAATAGAAGGAGAGATTAAAAGCTTCCAGGACAACAAAAACTGAAAGAATTTGCAAACACCTAACCAGCTCTACAGGAAATATTGAAAGGGGTTATCTAAGCAAAGAGAGAGCCTACAAGTCATAGATCAGTAAGGAACAGAGACAATATACAGTAACAGACACCTTACAGGCAATACAATGGCACTAAATTCATATCTCTCAATAGTTACTCTGAATGTTAATGGGCTAAATGCCCCAATCAAAAGACACAGGGTATCAGAATGTATAAAAAAACAAAACCCATCTATATGTTGCCTCCAAGAAACTCATTTTAAGCCCAAAGACACCTCCAGATTTAAAGTGAGGGGGTGGAAAAGAATTTACCATGTTAATGGGCATCAGAAGAAAGCAGGAGTGGCAACCCTTCTCCCAGATTAATTAGATTTTAAGCCAAAGACTATAATAAGAGATGAGGAAGGACACTATATCATACTCAAAGGGTCTGTCCAACAAGAAGATCTAACAATTTTAAATATCTATGCCCCCAACATGGAGGCAGCCAACTATATAAACCAATGAATAACAAAATCAAAGAAACACATCAACAATAATACAATAATAGTAGGGACTAACACTCCCCTCAGTGAAATGGACAGATCATCCAAGCAAAAGATCAGCAATGAAATAAAGGCCCTAAATGACACACTGGACCAGATGGACATCACAGATATATTCAGAACATTTCATCCCAAAGCAACAGAATACACAATCTTCTCTAGTGCACATGGAACATTCTCCAGAATAGATCACATCCTCCGTCCTAAATCGGACTCAACCGGTATCAAAAGATTGGGATCATTCCCTGCATATTTTCAGACCAAAATGCTCTGAAGCTAGAACAAAACCACAAGAGGAAGTTTGGAAAGAACCCAAATACATGGAGACTAAATAGCATCCTTCTAAAGAATGAATGGGTCAAACGGGAAATTAAAGAAGAATTGAAAAAAATCATGGAAACAAATGATAATGAAAATACAATGGTTCAAAATCTGTGGGACACAACAAAGGCAGTCCTGAGAGGAAAATATATAGCGGTACAAGCCTTTCTCAAGAAACAAGAAAGGTCTCAGGTACACAACCTAACCCTACACCTAAAGGAGCTGGAGAAAGAACAAGAAAGAAACCCTATGCCCAGAAGGAGAAGAGAAATCATAAAGATAAGAGCAGAAGTCAATGAAATACAAACCAAAAAAACAATAGAGCAAATCAACGAAACTAAGAGGTGGTTCTTTGAAAGAATTAATAAAATTGATAAACCTCTGGCCATACTTATCATAAAGAAAAGAGAAAGGACCCAAATAAATAAAATCATGAATGAAAGAGGAGAGATCACAACTAACACCAAAGAAATACAAACTATTATAAGAACATACTATGAGCAACTCTATGCCAACAACTTTGACAATCTGGAAGAAATGGATGCATTCCTAGAAACATATAAACTACCACAACTGAACCAGGAAGAAATAGAAAGCCTGAACAGACCCATAACCAGTAAGGAGATTGAAACGGTCATTAAAAATCTCCAAACAAACAAAAGCCAGGGCCAGATGGCTTCTGGGGGAATTCTACCAAAAATTTAAAGAGGAACTAATTCCTATTCTCCTGAAACTGTTCCAAAAAAATATAAATGGAAGAAAAACTTCCACACTCATCTTATGAGGCCAGCATCACCTTGATCCCAAAACCAGAAAGGATCCCATCAAAAAAGAGAGCTATAGACCAATATCCTTGATGAACACAGATGCGAAAATACTCAACAAAATACTAGCCAATAGGATTCAACAGTACATTGAAAGGATTATTCACCACGACCAAGTGGGATTTATTCCAGGGCTACAAGGTTGGTTCAACATCCGCAAATCAGTCAATGTGATACAACACATCAATAAAAGAAAGAACAAGAACCATATGATACTCTCAATAGATGCTGAAAAAGCATTTGACAAAGTACAGCATACCTTCCTGATCAAAACTCTTCAAAGTGTAGGGATAGAGGGCACATACCTCAATATCATCAAAGCCATCTATGAAAAACCCACCGCAAATATCATTCTCAATGGAGAAAAGCTAAAAGCTTTTCCGCTAAGGTCAGGAACATGGCAGAGATGTCCATTATCACCACTGCTATTCAACATAGTACTAGAAGTCCTAGCCTCAGTAATCAGACAACAAAAGGAAATTAAAGGCATCAAAATCAGCAAAGAAGAAGTCAAATTATCACTTTTCGCAGATGATATGATACTATAAGTGGAAAACCCCAAAGACTCCACTACAAAACTTCTAGAACTTGTACAGGAATGCAGTAAAGTGTCAGGATATAAAATCAATGCACAGAAATCAGTTGCATTTCTCTACACCAACAAGACAGAAGAAAGAGAAATTAAGGAGTCAATCCCATTTACAATTGCACCCCAAACCATAAGATACCTAGGAATAAACCTAAACTAAGAGGCACAGAATCTATACTCAGAAAACTATAAAGTACTCATGAAACAAATTGAGGAAGACACAAAGAAATGGAAAAATGTTCCATGCTCCTGGATTGGAAGAATAAATATTGTGAAAATGTCTATGCTACCTAAAGCAATCTACACATTTAATGTAATTCCTATCAAAAGTACCATCCATCTTTTTCAAAGAAATGGAACAAATAATTCTAAAATTTATATGAAACCAGAAAAGACCTCGAATAGCCAAAAGGATATTGAAAAAGAAAGCCAAAGTGGGTGGCATCACAATTCCGGACTTCAAGCTCTTTACAAAGCTGTCATCATCAAGACAGCATGGTACTGGCACAAAAACAGACACATAGATCAATGGAACAGAATAGAGAGCCCAGAAATAGACCCTCAACTCTATGGTCAACTAATCTTCGACAAAGCAGGAAAGAATGTCCAATGGAAAAAAGACAGCCTCTACAATAAATGGTGTTGGGAAAATTAGCCACATGCAGAAAAATGAAATTGGACCATTTCCTTACACCACACACGAAAATAGACTCAAAATGGATGAAGGACCTCAATGTGAGAAAGGAATCCATCAAAATCCTTGAGGAGAACACAGGCAGCAAGCTCTTCGACCTCAGCCGCAGCAACATCTTCCTAGGAACATCGCCAAAGGCAAGAGAAGCAAGGGCAAAAATGAACTATTGGGATTTCATCAAGATCAAAAGCTTTTGCACAGCAAAGGAAACAGTTAACAAAATCAAAAGTCAACTGACAGAATGGGAGAAGATATTTGCAACCGACATATCAGATAAAGGACGAGTGTCCAAAATCTATAAAGAACTTAGCAAACTCAACACCCAAAGAACAAATAATCCAATCAAGAAATGGGCAGAGGACATGAACAGACATTTCTGCAAAGAAGACATCCAGATGGCCAACAGACACATGAAAAAGTGCTCCATAGCACTCGGCATCAGGGAAATACAAATCAAAACCACAATGAGATATCACCTCACACCAGTCAGAATGGCTAAAATCAACGAGTCAGGAAATGACAGATGCTGGTGAGGATGCAGAGAAAGGGGAACCCTCCTCCACTGTTGGTGGGAATGCAAGCTGGTGCAGCCACTCTGGAAAACAGCATGGAGGTTCCTCAAAATGTTGAAAATAGAACTGCCCTATGACCCAGCAATTGCACTACTGGGTATTTACCCTAAAGATACAAACGTAGTGATCCAAAGGGGCACGTGCACCCGAATGTTTATAGCAGCAATGTCCACAATAGCCAAACTATGGAAAGAACCTAGATGTCCATCAACAGATGAGTGGATGAAGAAGATTGGTATATATACACAATGGAATATTATGCAGCCATCAAAAGAAATGAAATCTTGCCATTTGTGACAACATGGATGGAACTAGAGTGTATCATGCTTAGCGAAATAAGTCAAGCAGAGAAAGACAACTCTCATATGATCTCCCTGATATGAGGAAGTGGTGATGCAACATGGGGGCTTAAGTGGGTAGGAGAAGAATCAATGAAACAAGATGGGATTGGGAGGGAGACAAACCATAAGTGACTCTTAATCTCACAAAACAAACTGAGGGTTGCTGTGGGGTGAGGGGTTGGGAGAAGGGGGGTGGGGTTATGGACATTGGGAGGGTATGTGCTTTGGTGAGTGCTGTGAAGTGTGTAAACCTGGTGATTCACAGACCTGTACCCCTGTGGATAAAAATATATTTTTATAAAAAATTAAAAATTTTTTAAAAAAAAACTACTCAGTTGTACCCAGAATGTTCACTTTTCCTAGGCTTCCTTAGGTCTGGTAACAGCAAGTGCATCTGCAAGGGTTTCCTGTTGTCAACCCACAGCCCCCGGAACCCACACTCATGTGGGAGCTTTAGAACTTATCTCCAGGAAAGACAGTAAAACGCAAAGGGATTTATGGACAGCACGTGAGCTCCAGATAAATCCATGGGGCTTCCTGCTGCTGTTATGTTCCAGTATATTCCTCTTAAGTGCTTTATACTAGTAAAAGTTGGGAAACAAACATAATGTCCTGAGCATGGAACTGGTTAAAATATGATGCATATCCTTACAACAGAATACTATCAAAATAGAACCAAGTACACCTTTGCAACTGACATGAAATAAGTCCAAAATACATTCTTAGTGGGAAAGAGAAAACAGTGTACTACATTGCGTATAATTGTTATTATCTGTGAAGGAAAATGAGGGAACACATGCACATGTATACATATTAATTAACTTTTTTGAATGTTTTCTTTATTTATTTGAAAGAAAGAGAGAGAGCATCTGAGCAAGGGAGAGGGGCAGAAGTCAAGAAAGAAGCAGACATCCCCACTGAGCAGGGAGCCTGACCACTCAAGAACAGGAGCTCCAATCCCAGGATGCAAGAATCATGACCTGAGCTGAAGGCACACGCTTAACCCACTGAGCCACGCATGTGCCCTGTCAATAAACTTTTATTTTTAATTTTTTGTAATAATATATTTGTTCATTCTTATTGTGAGATTTTTTATTTAAATTCAACAGTTAACATATAATTGTTAGTTTCGAGGTACAGGTCAGTGACTCATCAGTCTCATATAATCCCCAGTGCTCATTACATCATGTGCCCTCCTTAACGTCCATCACCCAGTTACCCCATCCCTCTATCCCTCTCTCCTCCAGACACCCTCAGTTTGTTTCCTATCATTAAGAGTCTGTATGGTTTGTCTCCCTCTCTGGTTTCCTCTAGTTTTATTTTTTTCTCTCTTCCTCTATGATCCTCTGCTTTGTGTCTTAAATTCCACATACGATAACTGTCTTTCTCTGAATGACTTCTGTCATGTCCTCCAGTTCCACCTAGTTGTTGCAAATGCCAAGATTTCATGTTTCTGATGGCTGAATCATATTCCATCAAATATATTAATAATATTTATTACTTAAATCTGTGTAAGAGATAAAGATGGTGAAGGGACATAAAAAACTGAACTGCGTCTGGAAAAGAAACTGGGGCCTAACAAACAACGACCAAAGGAAAACATCCTTTTTACCAGATCTGTTTCTCAGTATTGCATTTACGCTTACCATTTGCATGTGCGATGCATACATAGCTATAAAGGAAAAAGTCAAAGAAACTACCTCATTGCAGCCCCTTCTCGGTCGGTAAGGAAGATCCTGGTAAATAGAAAGTCCAGACAATGATGTTAGGAAGAAAACTTAAAAGGACCACCGCGATGAAACCTTGAGTTGACCCAGACACCCCTACCTGTCACCCTGCAGCAGCCCCACAGACGGAAGCACACACCCTCGCCTTCCGCACATCTAACCACCGACAGGATGGAGAGCTCGTGGTACACAGTAGGCGCTCTTTATCCGAAGCCTATTGGCTTACTTTCGCGCAGTGTTCCTCAGAATTTCAAAGGGCCTTTAGCAAGCCACCTCTACGGAAGAACCAGGAGGTTACGTTCTGGTCCCCGGGCACCCCGCAAGGGCGGCGCAGCGCCCCCTGCCGGCTCTGGCGGCGGCGACAATGGGACCCGCCCGAGAGGGCGAAGGTGTGGGGCGAGAGCTGGGATTTCCCCTCCTCCGCAACCCCCTCTCCCGGCAGCGCCTGGTTCCCGGGCTGTGCCCCCCCCCCCCCCGGGTCCGGGGTTTGCGCCTCTGGAGGAAGCGGGAGGCCCTCCCTGTAAAACTCCCAGACCTCCCTCCGCGAGCCGTGACCCGACCCCGCGGTGGCGGAGCCCTGGGGGTGAAGGGACCTGGGAATAACGGGGCGGGACGGGTGTCTCGGGGCTCAGGGGCCGCGCCGCCCGAGTGTTACTCGAGGAGCCCGGGAGCTCGAAGAGCATCATCCCCGGCGGGAGCCTGGCTCTCCCGAATCGAAGCCCAGCACCGCGTCACCACCCAGGGCCCCGTGCGCACAGATTGCCCCTGCGGGCCCTGGCGTCCTTCCTCACTCCGCCCAGGAAGAAGGAGGGGAGCTGGGGAGGACCGGGGGTGGGGCGGGGAAACTCAGCTGGAGCAGGGCGCGCTCTCAGAACTGGATTGCTGGGGAGCTCCTGCCCCCTGCTGGCGCAAAAAAGCGCCTTTACACGCGCGTTTATTGAGGGTTGACGAGGGCGGCCAGCATCAGCTCCTCTTCGTGGTCAAGGCCTCAGCCTCTGGAAAGGCTAGGAGAGGCGGTGGGCCGGGGGTCGATGACGGCTGCGGATTCCCGAGGGAAGGCATTAAAAAGAAGAACTGAGGTGCCCACAGATAAAGAGCGGTTGGATCAGCTGCGCTTGCCACTTAGGGGAAAGGGGGTGTCTCCTCCAGGCCCCCCATTAGGCCTCATGGATGGCCAGAGTGGAGATTCAGTTGAGTGAGGAACTGGTCATGGCTAGCCGGAAGCCCACATCAGTCCGTGACCTTGACATCTCAGGAATATTGTGTAGTGGCAGTAGGGCCCTTCGTTGGCAGAGCCTTATTCAGTAATCATTTGAGTACCTACAGGCTAGAGGAATAGCAGAACAAACAAGCAAACAAACAAAAGACAAAAAAATATAATAAGTATGTAAATTGTATAGACAGTTAAAGGGATAAGGTCTAGGGGGAAATATGGAAAACTCAGGACCCACACAGCAAAACAAATAGAAAGAGTTCCTTATGACTTATTTGGAAAGAAGAAGGAAGTCATAAGATAGTCTGACCTAGCAACTGGACAAAAACAAAAAGACACCAAATGCCTGAAGTGAGCAACGGCCTAAGCCTGGGGAGCCATTCTGACAATCAGGCCCATAGCTCTGCAGAAACAATAAAACTAAACCTTAAAAGGAACGTGGGGCTCATCATGTAGTATCAGTCTCTGACTCACTGTTCTCACTCATCTGGCAGGTGCCTGACACACAAAGACCTCAGCAACCAGGGGAGAGGGAGTGTTCTAAGAGGTTGAATATGACGGAATATCGTGTATGATTCAAGATACTAATGTTCTGTTATTTCGGTAACAAGAAATTGGCACCACTACTTTTGCAGTCAGCAAGCATATAAAAGTCTAGAGAAAGAAACAGCCCAAATAGCAGGCTTCGAACTAATCCCCTTCCAGCCAGGCAGCAGTGTGGAGAAGACACAGGCATGTTGCAACAGAGACCACACAATGGACATATCAAATGCCCTGAACTTGCTTTAGGATTGTAGGGCTGAAGCAAGGGCCAAGACAACCACCAGCGTCTACTCACATCACACACAGCTTCTGACAGAGTTCAGGACAGGCTATTACAGAATATGGCAACTTGGCAAATTCAATCTTTTAAGTTGAAGAAATTTGAGAAAGGACAGGTACAGGAAAGACTTACTGACCTTCTCTGGAAGCAGGTCATAAAACCCTCCTGGGAGAGGGTTTCCGGCACCCAGAGGAAAGGAGTGTCATTATCTGCAAAAATGGAGTGACATCTAAACAAACATCTTGCTAAGTTCCCCCCCATTTACTACACTTAGCTTGTACCCTTTGTTCTAGCACATCCTTCCACCACTTTCCACCTTTCATCAAACCTGGCATACACACACTCAGGTTTAACCACTTCTTTAGGGCCTTATTTCCTTGGGAAGGCTCTCCTCTTAAACCTATAGGAAATAAAAGGGTATTCTTTTCTCTTGTTAATTTGTTTTTTTTTTATTATAGGGCCCCAGCTGAGAACTTAGAAGGGTAGAAGGAATGGATATTATTACTCCACTACACTTGTTAGATTTGGGATAATTTAAGAGAGATAGGGAGGAGAGGTAGACTCTTCCAGTTGTGTCCTCCCCAATCTGTCTTGCACTTTACTTCTGGTAGCAGTCAGTTATTCAACTCCCTGTTTCAAGAGAAGGTAGAAATTTTGTTTCAGGAATCAGGCAGAATCGCAGTCTTGAGAACTTGGGCAGTGGGTGAAAATCAGCATGAGCCAGAGAAAATGGTTCTCCACTAGGAATGGGTTTGAGATTCACCGTGGAGCTCATCAAACACAGACATGCAAAAGACCTCCTTCCCAAAAAGTTTGTTTCAGGAGGCCTGGAATCTAGGCCTTCTTAAAAGTCTCTTAGGCACTTCTGATGAAAGGGGCCATGGTTGGGAACTCCTGCCCAGGCACAGGGGTAATCTGATACTGTTTACCTCTGCTAGTGGGCTCAGGGTGCTATCAAGTTGTGGGACTGGAGAGAAGGGGGGCTTGTGGCTGTAGAATAGGATACATGAGTGGTAGGCACACAGACAACTTGTTTGGTTTGGTTTGGTTTGGTTCTAATTAAGTAGCTTTAATTTTTCAGGGTAGTTTTAAGTTTACAGAAAAATAGTTTATAGAAAGAATAGAAAATTCTCTTGTGCTTCTCCCTTCCCCGCTTTCCTACCCATACAGCCCACAGTTTTCCCTTTATTAAAATCTTCCTGGGGGGGTGGTCCTTTTCATATAATTGATGAGCCAATATTGATGAAGGCTCACTAAAGTCCACAATTTAATAATGATCAATTCTCTGCATTATATATTCCTATGGGTTTGGACAGTGCATAATATTACTGTAGGAGAACAAGCCATCTTCCTCAGCTCTCTTATGGTCTCTGACTGGGTCTCAAAATTGAACTGACAGAGATAAGTAAGAATAAAGCATGCAAATTCACTTAAATTTTCACATGTACATGGGAGACTCCGTAAGGGAATGAAGACCTAAAATAACGACCAGCACTGGAAGCTTTTATACCCTTTAGACAAAGACACAATACATTTTGAAGACTTGACAGGATAAAGGGGTTTGGTTTATGGGTAGGAAATGGTGAAGAAATAACTAGAAAGAAAAGGGTTAGTATAACAAGGTTTGTTTCCAGATTCCTCTGGTGCCACCTCTGGCTGGTAACATTGTCTACAGGAAAAGAATTTATTTCCTGACTTTAGGCAAAAAAGGAGAGCCTTTCCTGCATTTAAGGATTCTTAACTGCCTTTAGTACAAAATAAAATTTATGTCAAAGAGCCATAGCTTGGGGTCACAGAGTCTGGTTTCCTTCAGCATGAACAAAGATGATCTCCTCATGTACTTAGATTTTCTTTGATTTCTTTCAGCAGAGTTTTGTAGTTTTCCTCATAATGAGCTTGTTCATTTTTTTAGTAGATTCATATCTACATATTTCATTTTTCTTGGGTGCGTATGTAAATTTTTTTCTCAAATTTCAATTGTTCGTTACTGGTACCTAAGAAAGCAGTTGATTTTTGTATATTAACCTTATATCTTGTGATTTTGCTCTGAAAAGACATCATTTTTATCCTGTATATAACTGAAGACATTAAAAAGCAAGAGTGTTCCCCTATTCTATTGATGCTCAAGGAGGACTAATCTGGAAGGGATGTGTAGAACAGATTGGAAGGAAAAGAGGCTAGAGGCAGGGAGTCCCTGTAGGAGACTTTCCTGTGAGCCCTCCAAAAAACAAGAAGATTCCAAGTAAGTGTATTACAGCACCAGTGGAAAAGCAAGAATAGACAGAAGAGGCAAATACCCTAAACTGGCCTTTCTCCTTCATGTCCATGGGTCTCTGTTGCCAGACTCCAACATGTCCGTGTACCCAATGTGCAGCAAGCCAAATTCTGAGACACTGGATTTAAAGCAAGGAAAGCTTTGTAGTCTAGAGAGCAGCCCAAGGAGAAAGAAAGGGATCGTTCCTAAAGCTTCCTTGCCCTCTTACCCTGTTGATCTATAAGGGACAACTTACACACTATGAAAGGAAGCTAAGGGGTTTCCTGACACTTGCTGGGAGGTCCTTGAAAAATCTGGAGATAAGCATTCCTCTGGACAGGGAGGCACAACTTGGGATCTGGGATCAGATACATCAAGATACATGTTTCTGTCTGGTCTCTGTTATGTTTCTACAATCCAGGTAGATAGGTAACCCAGAGTAGAAGTAAAAAGACAAAATTAATGATTGATTGTGCTGAAGGTTAAGAAGTAAGGAAAACAGAGGGCGCCTGGGGGGCTCAGTGGGTTAGAGCCTCTGCCTTCAGCTCAGGTCATGATCTCAGCTTCCTGGGATCCAGCCCCACACTGGGTTCTCTACTCAGCGGGGAGCCTGCTTCCCCCCAACCCCGGCCTGCCTCTCTGCCTACTTCTAATCTTTCTCTCTGTCAAGTAAATAAATAAATAAAACTAAAAGAAAAAAAAAGTAAGGAAAACAGAGGCACATGTGTATCTCCGTCATTTGACTTTCCAATTGGTTTGCACTCAGGTCCTGATCTCATAGGTGGTGGGACTGAGCCCCAATAGGACAAAGTGCTGGAAGGGGAGTCTCCCTCCTCTCCCTTTGCCCCTCCACACACTCATGCCCTCTCTCTTTTTCTCTCTCTCAAATGAAAAAATAAGTTTTTCAAAGAGAGTACGTAACACATAATTAAGTAGGAAACAGCACAACTTAGACCTAAGTGTATCACACAAACAATAAAATTACAGTGGTCCTTATGGTTTCAGAATGGGTCCAGGAACCAGCTTCTGGCTTCCTCTTACATGCAGTTCCCTCATGGGATGCCCTTACCATCCTCTTCACCTAACTTCTTATTAATCTGAAAATAAGTTCAGGTGTCAGAGCCTTCTGTCTACCAGCTCCTCAGAGCCGCCTGGCACCTCCTCCACTGCAGCCAAAAGACCTATTTACAGTTGTTAATATACCATGTATGTCTCTGTTAATCTGACCATCTCCTTCATTAGATTATGAATTCTTGAATCTATATGGGACAACTTATACACATGAAAGGAAGCTAAGGAGGTTCCAGAAAGTTGTTGGGAGGTCCTAGAAAAATCTGGAGATAAGAGTTTTCTGAAGAGTGAGGCACAACTTGGGATCTGGGATCAGATCCATCAAGATACATGAGAAGCCCAGAGTCTGGCCCAACAACATAGCCATAAATCAATAATTCAATGGAGTCTGCTGTTGCAATTCACAACATTACCAGGTACCTGGCAGCTATTGTATCAAATTTACCTTGGGTGTTTTCTCCTAAAGAACTGAAAGCATAGAGGTTCAAAACACTGAAGCTTCCTATGGAGAAGGAAGCACCAAACCCATATCAGGAAATCACCATTTCCTCACAATTTCTTTGAGGAAGTTATCACTTCTTTGTTCCTTTAAGGAGGCTTGGTCTTCCTGCATCTGCAGGGATACTGGTTTTAAACAGTGAGTTGGAGGATGTGGGTGGGTCTCATCCATACTGTGCACAAGAAGGGCCTCTTCCAAGCCCCAGGTTTCCCTTTCCTCTTTCCTCGGGCTCAGAATCCTTGTCTGCTGCAGGTAGGCCATGCTGGCTTCCCTGGAAGAGGAAAAGCAGACAAAAGCCTCTGAGCCTGGGACTAACCACTGCCTCTGTCCTCAGCAGGACCCCCAGCAAGGAGACCTGGTAAGAGGAGAAGCCTGGGGCTTGGGGAGATAGAGCCGAGGTGATGGCCCGATAGCCCAGGTTAAATAGATGGAGGAGAAATTATCCAGGAGGGAGGAGGGAAGAGGCATGATTCTGGACCCATAAGCACAGGACAAAGAGAATAATAGGATCTGTCAGTCAAAGAAAAGATCATCTTAATTCACATTCCTCGTCATTGGGCTTCAGGAACTTCAAAGAATTGTGAGACCCATGTTGGAAAGATTTTTTTTTTAATAGACTTTAAAAATAAGCAAACAAACAAACAAATAAATAAATAAAATGGACAAGAAACCTTGAAAGACGCAATGAAGATCTAAATGGTTGTGAATGATAATTTTGCTCTTACTGCTTCTACTACTATCATTCTCTTATTTTCTTCCCTCTTCCCACACAGAAGGGATGATGCTGGATCTTCTGGGACCATTTCCTCTCCTTCTGGTGCTGCTGGGATCATGGGGGCCAGTGCCACTTGCTGCTAGTCCTCCAAACCTGAAAGGGCTCAAGGGATTGAAATTCAGCATGTAAGAGCAGGTCCTGTCCAATGCAAGACAGAAATGAGTGGGGCCAATAATTATACTCAGACTTGTAAACCTTCAAACACCTTTCTGCACAACACCTTCCAGAACACGGCTGCTAATTGTCTTTTGCCCAAGACAGATTGTGAGACTGGCCACAAAACTGTCACTGGAGTGTGAATTGTATTAACATGACTTACTTCTGTCACTCTGGAGGGACAGTGTGACTGCCACTACAAGGCTACCCTCCAGAACCCGTTCTAACTTGTTAAATGTAACAAGTTTCAGCCAGGTAACCCTCCCAATAGTATGCTTCCTGTACACTTAAACAGTACCAGATCACAGCCCCCTGGATGGTTTGATTAGACTACATTTCCCATTACTTTGCCTCACACTTGGTGCAGGTTCTCTTGTGCTCCCTTCTGCCTTTTTTTTTTTTTTCATTGTTGATTTCCATGGTTCCCATAGAAGAAAGAAGGAGGGGAATGAGAGAATTATGGGGCCATGATTCCAGACTAGAGTTGGGGACAAAAACAAATAGAATTCCTTTCTGTTTTGGAGCTTTGTGTGTTTTGGAGAAGGGCAATAGGGAAAGGGGCAAGGAAAGACCCAAGCCCCCATATTTTTAATCTTGGGACATCATCCAAGTTTGTGGCATTCTGTTCACAGTAATAAAATCACTTTCTGCTACATTTTAATGACCTTGAGTATGTGTGTTTGGGATGACTTTCACATCATTGCCAGCCTGGAGCCATCTAGATTGCATTTGCTGACATTCTTAGGAGAACTAGCTGGGCCTTAGGAATCCTTTTATGTTATTCTGCAACCCGGGGCCTCTGCCCACTTCTCTCACCCCTGTGTCTTTTTGGAACTTTGGAGCAAGAATATTCTCCATCTCATCAAACTCTACTCATGGCTTTTACATATTTCCCTTGAAACCATGACCTATGTTTATTTGGAGGTGGCACAGATATTTCATAAAATGTCCACAGTACTTTCACATACAGGTTCTAACACTGACAACCAATGCATCCTACATCTTTACTCTTGGTTTCCATATCTCTTCAGATAATTTTAAATGTCAGTAGATGTAAGGAGAATAATCCCCTGTAGCCTTAGAATCAATTCTCCCATGATCTATTGCAATGCATGGAAAGAAAGCATAGATCAAGGGGAAAAAAATACAGGGGAGCTAAAAACATGCATGTCTTACTTAAACACTGAAATCTCACAAAAGTAATGGTGTTTTTGAAGAGGTAGAAGACATAGAAATTAAGGGACTGGGATTCAGAAAATGCCTGAGATTAAGAACCTAGGTACAGATGTAGGGGAGGAAAAATAATTTTCCTTCTACCATTCTAGGTTCTTAGCTGTGAGCCCGCACCCCCAGTATAAACAGGCAGAGTAACAGGACAAAAACTATTTTAATTATATACATACATAGTGGATCCCCACAAAAATATGAGACTAAAAAGCAGCTATCCACCTGGGACTTATGGACCATCCTGGGCTAAGGAAAGGATAGGGATCTAGGGCTTTAAAAGAGGGAAATGCAATTCAGAGGAAGGTGAGAGGAGGAAATGTTTGTGAAAGGAAATTAGCCCTGTCATGAAGATGACTCTCCCAGATGAAAGTGACCCCTGACATGGCTCACTTCCTGTACTGGACCCTTTTCTAATGTAAATTTGCCTTCCAAAAGTGTAACCTCTCCTCTGCATTCAGAACTTCTCCTGGTCTACACTTTCTCACAATAAACAGCTTAAGATAATTCTTGTGCCAGAAAGGATTATTTGGAGGTGGCCTATTCTGGTACTCCTCATACCTTTCCATTTCCCTGCCAACTACTAACTCATTGGGTTAACAGTCCAGGGTAGGTCAAAGTGCTTTGTAGCCTGATCTGTCTTTGAGTAGCAGCCAAACATAATGCCTATCCCAAAGGCCACCTACTGAAGTAGTTACAAGTGTATCAGTTATCTGTGCTGCACAATGGTTCTTTCCAAACCAAGCGATTCCTTTAATAGCTGTGCTAGTCAGACTCACTCTCCTTCATGCCACATCTTTATGTCAGGACGAGAAACAAAGACAGAAAATATGAAGCTTCGGGTTTCAAAAGTCTGGATTCCAAGGGTGCTAAATACTCAAGGCCCCTCTCAGTGGGAAGACATAAGAAGGCCAGGACAACCTGGCACTTGAGAAAGTGGGTACCCAGTAGGGGAACTTCTCCCATGGGACTTCAGTCTGCCACTTTAGAGCAGCTTTCAATAGTATTAATCTTAAGCAGCGTGACATTTACATTGCCTAGGTTCAAAGTATTCAAGCCAAGTGCAGGGGGAGTAGAAACAAGGATCTGTGTTCACATTCCATAAGAACCAGTGTAGGAACATAGCATCATCCTCAGGGAAAGAGGTGAATTGACCTGATCAGTAATCACAATGAACTTAGGTATTGTATAAATATTCCTGGACACTTCAGCAGATTATTGGAGAAAGTAACCTAGTAAAAGGCTGAATTTCCTTTCACTCAACCACTCTGTTACTCTACCTTACTCAACTATTTCTCAACAATCATTATTTATGTATTACAGAACACACTAATTGAAGAAATTGTGGGAGGAAATAAGAATGAAAATAACTTGAAGAAAACCTTTTATGCCCAGAGGCATTTGTTCTGAATTAAAAGACCAGACCAGGGTAGACTGTCTCTCAGATTTGTGTTATTTTCTGCATGTAATCAGGTATTGTGGGAGAGTCAAGATAATTGACTAAATCAGATATTCATTTAGGTATATTCCTAAGTCAGCTTCAATGACCTGACAGTCATTATAGGAATGACACAAAAGTTGCAAACCTTAATATTTCAGCAAATATCCCAGCCACTCTCAACTCTGGTTTCATATGAAGTTCATCTGGGAGCTTTATCAAAAACAAAGTCAGTGACTGGATCCCATTGAGAAAGTAGAAAATATATGTTGATTTCTGCCTCTGATTCCTGGCACAGGGCTCTTGAAAGCCTTGTAAATTCCTAAGTGATAGGAGCACTGGGAACATCTTTTCTTATAAGAAAGAGACCCTTGGCAGCCACCTGGGAGGTTTCTGGATGGGGCTGATCACCAGCAAGATGGAGTCATGATGGCCTCACCCCCATCCTCAAGAGAGGGGAGAGGGGCTGGAAATGGAGGTAATAATTGCCCTGCCTGTGTGAGGTAGCCTTTATAAAGAGCCCAAAAGTTCGGGGTTAGAGGAACTCCTGGGTTAGAAACACATTCATGATGTGGGAAACAAAAGGAAAGAAAAACTAAATTTCCTTACTCCCTACAGCCCATGACAAGTCCTTGACACAAGCAGAGTGACACTCCTCTAAGAACTCAGCTGCATCAATGTTACTACTTTGCCAAGGGCTACTGGCAATCATAGCCTGATCTTCAGGATCCTGTAAGTCTACTATAACATATAAAAGTCCGTCGGGGATTTCCATTATCTCTACTCCTCCCCAAGATATATGATGACATGATCCCCAAGCATATGGCCCACTTATATAAATCTGAAAAACCTCATGATGAAGTTTTTACAAGACAGTAATAAATGATCTCTTCCTGGCAATAGCTAGCCCCTTCAAAATCCTGGAACCTTCCTGCCCAGTTCATTAGAGACTTACCCTATCCCTAAAGCTCTCCAAACTTGAAAGTATATAATGGGCCACTCCTCATGATCTGAGTGCAGCTCTATCTGCCCTCAGGTCCTGTCCCCCTGCTTTAATAAAGCCCCTTTTTTGTGCCAAAGACATCTCAAGAATTCATTCTTGGTCCCTGGCTTTAAGCCCTAACATCCTTACTACATCATCTACAGTGGGAGGGTGATGCACACCAACTCCATGAGGACAGAAGCTTAATCTTTAGGGATACTCCCAGACCTTACCCAACATAACTCTTTATCTGTCTGTGCATCTCTCTCCTTGTCATATGCCTTCAAAAACGGTAAAGCATATGTTTTTCCTTGAGTTCTGTATGTGGTTCTAGCAAATCAATCCAACAAACAAGGGGGTCGGGGGAAAGCTGAGACTTACAGCCAGGCAATCAGGAGACTTGTGATTGACATCTGGATTGGGTGAGCCTCGGGGAATGAGTCCCTAATCTGGGGGAGCTGACACTATCTCCAGGGAAGTAGTGTCAGAATTGAGTTAAATTGTAGAATATCCAGCCAATGCCCCAGAGTTGCCTGTTGTACGAAACCACCTCCACTGCACACACATACACCCCCACTGCATATCTGGGGTCAGAGGTGTTGTGAGTGTGGAAGCAGTGTGACAGTAATGGAGAGACAGAGAAGCTGTTTGTCCCATTAAATGAATTTGATGAACGCTTAATAAACAACCAAATGAATTTCTGAGGATGGGGCCCGGCTTGATGGAATATTTTTTAAAGGTCCCTGCCTGACTGTAACGGGTAGTCTGATACAGGAACTACTGTACATCTAGAGGTGGGACTACTGGACAAGGGGAAGGGGAGGAGAAGGAAGAATTAGGAAGAGAGACACCACATGTATCCCACAAAGATGAAATAGTTATTGTCTGGCCTGTATAGAAAAGGTCTGCTACTTTTGGTCAACAAAACTATTCCATGGATGTTGTCTTCTGGCTGTGGCTGACCTAGGTGGCTAGAATTCAGTAGGAAGGAAGATACCCAGCAGGCTGAGAATTTGTAAGTAGTGCCTCAGGATAACATGGACTCGGGACTGGAAAGATATTTGGCCTCTTGGTATCTCTCATCAGTGTTCTTTTCTATGCATTCCCTCAGTCTGGGTATAGCAGATTCATTTCCTTGACCCTTCTGTTTCACATGGTGAGCCCATGTTCATCTCACTTTCTATTTCTCCCTTAAATAGAATTTTCTGCTGAAGGATGTCTGGTTGACCCACCTGCATCAGTCAATCATATCGCTCAGACAGAGTTCAATGGCACTAATGTACCTTCTGGAGCCTTCTTCTGTGGCCACACAGGAGATAGGATTAGAGCTGGAACTGCCCTTACACAGAAAAGTGGGGTCTCTGGAATCTTGGCCCCCATGTCAGGGATGCCCACCCACACACTTTGCAACACTTTTGAAGTTCTCACCTTTTAACTTTTCATTTAACTTTTTTTTTTTAAACAAATTCTAGTGAACTTGGGTCTCCAAACCATGACCCTGAGATGAACCATCTCTTGCTGTACAGACTGAGCCAACCAGGCAACCCCTTTCAAGGCACTCCTTAAAAGTCTACCTATAGTGGTTGGAGAACACCAGAGCCAGCATGGCCTGGACTGAGACCCACACTTGTACCCATCTTGTGTCTCCCCTTCCAGGCTTTCCTGACCCTTTGCCTTTCCTCCCAGCGTAGGAAACTCTGAGGAGCTTCAGGATCTGTGGCTCTGGTGGCATCCTAAGACCAGACCTCATTCCAAGACAGTGAGCCCTTGCTTAGAAATGTCATAGTTCTGAGAAAATAAGCTAAGGACACAATTCAAAATATATCACCTACAGAATTTGAGAATTGAATCCAATGACATGGTACTTTAAAGGAATAAAAGAGAATTTATGTTGATTAGAAGATGCAGGTCCAGTGAAAACAAGGAACTGCTCTGACAGCCTGACCTCCTGTCTTACACGGACGCCTTAGCTACTTCCATAGGGAAGAACGGAGAGTAGATAATCTAAACCTGTTTGGATTGATTAATTTCCTAGTATGAATGCTTTTTTATGTAAGTCATCTTTTCAATTTGTAAGGTTATTTTTGAAAATGCCATACTATCTACCCAGTGCTAACAGAAACAGAAAGTGCTGTTTGTCCACAATTAAGGCAAGCCTACAAAGGACAGCCCAGTGTGAGGGTGAAAGGAGAGGGGCCAGAAAGCCTCACAAGAGAGGAGAAGCTAAGCTCAGTGGAATGGGGAATCTTCTGGAGTTCCTTATACTTCTTGGTGGCTTTTATTATTTTTTTTTCTTGGTAGGTATTACTAAGTCTTTCCCCTGCCCGTTCATGGGCTCATTTCATGTTTAAGGTGATTAATTACTTTTCAAAATTTAAGCAATGTAGATCAATACAAGCCAATATATAGTACGCAACACTAATAAACATCATTTTTCATTTTGCTTAGCATTTTGTCAATAAATAAAATATAAAAACCTTAGCATCCACTTTTTTCTTCTCTCCATTCTCACTCCTCCTAATGCTTCACAAATGAAAGCATAAAATTGGAGTGTATCCAGTCCTATTTTTACATTTGTACTTCATGTTTAATATATTTATAAGCAAAATCTAGTGCTCTGGGAGCAATTTTAAAATCATGTACACAAGACAAACCATAAGAGACTCTTAATCTCACAAAACAAACTGCGAGTTGCTTGAGGGAGGGAGGTAAGGGACAGGGTGGTTGGGTTATGGACTTTGGGGAGGGTATGTGCAATGCTGAGTGTTCTGAAATGTGTAAGCCCGATGATTCACAGACCTGTATCCCTGGGCAGATAATACATTATATGCTAATATAAAACAGAAAAAAAGAAAATAAATGTACACAAATTCTATCATATGGGTCAAATCTTTCTGCAATTTGCTCTGTTGTTCAATCATTAGTGCTTTTAAGTCTCAATATTAAAATGTATGTTTTTCATTCCTTTCCTTGTTGTGATGTATTGTTGTCCCTTTGTATCAATAAAACACCATTCCTTTAGTAATCTTCAGTTGGCGAATATTTGGAATATTTCAAAAGTTTCCAAACGATGTAACAATGAATATCTTTCTATATGTCTCTGTGTGCACGTGTAGAAAAATTTTAACAAGGTACATCTAGATGTGGAATTGCCATGTCCTATACATTTTCAATTTTTCCAAGTATTGCCATAATTTCTTCAAACTGATCAGAGCAGATTATATTTTCCCAAAGGTAGCCAGACCAACATATACCATTCTACATGCTCTTCTTACAGTGTGATATTAATTCTTCTCTGTTAAAAGATATGGTCTGTGTTACCGTTACTTGAGTATGGGTGAGTTTTAGGAAATCACTTCCAAGGAATAGAATCAAAGTGACTTCTCACATGATTGCCAAGGCCAAGTCATAAGAAGTGATACAGCTTCTGCTTGGTCCTGCGTTTCTGTCTTGGGATACAATCACCATGTTCTTAAAAAACCCATGCCACCCAGAGAGGCCTTGCATTGATGCTCCAGCCACCTAAGACCTAGGCCACCTAAGGTCTCAGCCAACATCAATCACTCATCCTGCGGGTGAATGAGACTATAGATGATTCCAGCTCTTAACCTTTCAGTCTTCCAGCTGTGGCTTCAGTTGTTGGAACAGAGACAAGGGGCCCTCACTATGGCCTATCTGAATTCCTGACCCATTCCAATTTTTCGCTTGTTTTTAACAACGACAACAACAAACCCAAAGCAGGGAGATTTGTCCCACAAAGCTTTTAAGGGAAATCCTGACCACTATAGCAGCCCAGGGCCCCAGCTTTTACCCAACGTGGGGATGTTCTTTCTTCCCTTCCTGCGGTCATGTTGTGTAGCACCCTCCGAATAACAGTTTACCAACAACAGTTGTTAAACTCCCAGTAAGTGAGAGTGCAGGGCAGGCTGCCAATTCATGTCCTGAACTCCACTAATGCTGTGTTCCAGCTACAGTTTTTTTTAATTAATTTATTTATTTTCAGAAAAACAGTATTCATTATTTTTGCACCACACCCAGTGCTCCATGCACTCTGTGCCCTCTCTAATACCCACCACCTGGTACCCCAACCTCCCAGCCCCCCGCCACTTCAAACCCCTCAGATTGTTTTTCAGAGTCCGTAGTCTCTCATGATTCACCTCCCCTTCCAATTTACCCCAACTCCCTTCTCCTCTCTAACACCCCTTGTCCTCCATGATATTTGTTATGCTTCACAAATAAGTGAAACTATATGATAATTGACTCTCTTTGCTTGACTTATTTCACTCAGCATAATCTCGTCCAGTCCCATCCATGTTGATACAAAAGTTGGGTATTGGGAGAAGCTGAGACTGCTTCAGCTAGACGGAGATCAGCTAGGTAGCTTATCTAAAGATTGCAAACACCTGAAAATCCATCGGCAGATCGAAGAGAAGAAGAACAGCAATTCTGGAAACAGAAAAACAACCACTTTCTGAAAGGTAGGACTGGCGGAGAAGTGAATCCAAAGCGACGGGAAGATAGACCCCGGGGGAGGGGCCGGCACCCGGCTAGCAGCGGAGCAACCGTGCACAAAATCAGGACTTTTAAAAATCTGTTCCTCTGAGGGACATCGCTCCAGAGGCTAAACCTGGGCGAAGCCCACGCGGGGTCAGCGTGGCCTCAGGTCCCGCAGGGTCACAGAAGGATCGGGGGTGTCTGAGTGTCGAGCTTGCGGGTATTGGAACGGGAAAGCAGGCTGCAGAGACAGAGCCGACAGTAAGCTCGCAGCTCCGGGTGACCTTAAACCGGTCGCAGGCTCGGTGAGCTCGGAGCGCGGCCGGAGGTCAGGCAGACGGGAGTGACTGGGCGCTGTTCTCTGAGGGCGCCCTGAGGAGTGCGACCCTGGGCTCTCGGCTCCTCCGGTCCGGAGACCAGGAGGCCGCCATTTGTATTCCCGTCCTCCGGAACTCTACGGAAAGCGCTCAGGGAACCAAAGCTCCTGAAAGCAAACCCGAGCGGATTACTCACCCCGGCCCCGGGTAAGGGCAGTGTAATTCTGCCTGGGGCAAAGACACTTGAGAATCACTACAACAGGCCCCTCCCACAGAAGATCAACAAGAAATCCAGCCGAGACCAAGTTCACCTACCAAGGAGTGCGGTTTCAATACCAAGGAGAGCAGCAGAATTCCAGAGGTGGAGAAAGCCAAGCACGGAACTCATGGCTTTTTTCCTGTGATTTTTTTTAGTCTTGCAGTTAATTTAATTTTTTCTTTTTCATTTTTTTTTTTTTTTCTTCTCGCCTTCGGGCAAATTTTTTTTTTTTAACTGTTACCTTTTTCTTTTTTAACGATTTTTTACTAGTTTATTTAATATATATACTTTTTCTTTTTTACATTTTTCTCAGGTGTTTTCTTTTTTTAAAAATTTTTTTCTTTTCTTTTTTTTTTTTCTTTTCTTTGTTCTTTTTTTTTCTTTGTTCATTTTTGAACCTTTTTTTATCCCCTTTCTCCCCACTCACGATTTTGGATCTCTTCTAATTTGGTTAAAGCATATTTTCCTGGGGTTGTTGCCACCCTTTTAGTATTTTACTTGCCCCTTCAATTACTCTTATCTGGCCAAAATGACAAGACGTAAAAATTCACGACAAAAAAAAGAACAAGAGGCAGTACCGAAGGCTAGGGACCTAATCAATACAGACATCGGTAATATGTCAGATCTAGAGTTCAGAATGACAATTCTCAAGGTTCTAGCCGGGCTCGAAAAAGGCATGGAAGATATTAGAGAAACCCTCTCGAGAGATATAAAAGCCCTTTCTGGAGAAATAAAAGAACTAAAATCTAACCAAGTTGAAATCAAAAAAGCTATTAATGAGGTGCAATCAAAAATGGAGGCTCTCACTGCTAGGATAAATGAGGCAGAAGAAAGAATTAGTGATCTAGAAGACCAAATGACAGAGAATAAAGAAGCTGAGCAAAAGAGGGACAAACAGCTACTGGACCACGAGGGGAGAATTCGAGAGATAAGTGACACCATAAGACGAAACAACATTAGAATAATTGGGATTCCAGAAGAAGAAGAAAGAGAGAGGGGAGCAGAAGGTATACTGGAGAGAATTATTGGGGAGAATTTCCCCAATATGGCAAAGGGAATGAGCATCAAAATTCAGGAGGTTCAGAGAACGCCCCTCAAAATCAATAAGAATAGGCCCACACCCCGTCACCTAATAGTAAAATTTACAAGTCTCAGTGACAAAGAGAAAATCCTGAAAGCAGCCCGGGAAAAGAAGTCTGTAACATACAATGGTAAAAATATTAGATTGGTAGCTGACTTATCCACAGAGACCTGGCAGGCCAGAAAGAGCTGGCATGATATTTTCAGAGCACTAAACGAGAAAAACATGCAGCCCAGAATACTATATCCAGCTAGGCTATCATTGAAAATAGAAGGAGAGATTAAAAGCTTCCAGGACAAACAACAACTGAAAGAATTTGCAAATACCAAACCAGCTCTACAGGAAATATTGAAAGGGGTCCTCTAAGCAAAGAGAGAGCCTACAAGTGGTAGATCAGAAAGGAACAGAGACCATATATAGTAACAGTCACCTTACAGGCAATACAATGGCACTAAATTCATATCTCTCAATAGTTACCCTGAATGTGAATGGGCTAAATGCCTCTGTCAAAAGACACAGGGTATCAGAATGGATAAAAAAACAAAACCCATCTATATGTTGCCTCCAAGAAACTCATTTTAAGCCCGAAGACACCTCCAGATTTAAAGTGAGGGGGTGGAAAAGAATTTACCAAGCTAATGGACATCAGAAGAAAGAAGGAGTGGCAATCCTCATATCAGATCAATTAGATTTTAAGCCAAAGACTATAATAAGAGATGAGGAAGGACACTATATCATACTCAAAGGGTCTGTCCAGCAAGAAGATTTAACAATTTTAAATATCTATGCCCCCAACGTGGGAGCAACCAACTATATAAACCAATTAATAACAAAATCAAAGAAACACATCAACAATAATACAATAATAGTAGGGGACTTTAACACTCCCCTCACTGAAATGGACAGGTCATCCAAGCAAAAGATCAGCAAGGAAATAAAGGCCTTAAACGACACACTGGACCAGATGGACATCACAGATATATTCAGAATATTTCATCCCAAAGCAACAGAATACACATTCTTCTCTAGTGCACATGGAACATTCTCCAGAATAGATCACATCCTCAGTCCTAAATCAGGACTCAACCGGTATCAAAAGATTGGGATCATTCCCTGCATATTTTCAGACCACAATGCTCTAAAGCTAGAACTCAACCACAAAAGGAAGTTTGGAAAGAACCCAAATACATGGAGACTAAACAGTATCCTTCTAAAGAATGAATGGGTCAACCGGGAAATTAAAGAAGAATTGAAAAAAATCATGGAAACAAATGATAATGAAAATACAACGGTTCAAAATCTGTGGGACACAACAAAGGCAGTCCTGAGAGGAAAATATATAGCGGTACAAGCCTTTCTCAAGAAACAAGAAAGGTCTCAGGTACACAACCTAACCCTACACCTAAAGGAGCTGGAGAAAGAACAAGAAAGAAACCCTAAGCCCAGCAGGAGAAGAGAAATCATAAAGATCAGAGCAGAAATCAATGAAATAGAAACCAAAAAAACAATAGAACAAATCAACGAAAGTAGGAGCTGGTTCTTTGAAAGAATTAATAAAATTGATAAACCCCTGGCCCGACTTATCAAAAAGAAAAGAGAAAGGACCCAAATAAATAAAATCATGAATGAAAGAGGAGAGATCACAACTAACACCAAAGAAATACAAACTATTATAAGAACATACTATGAGCAAATCTACGGCAATAAATTTGACAATCTGGAAGAAATGGATGCATTCCTAGAAACATATAAACTACCACAACTGAACCAGGAAGAAATAGAAAGCCTGAACAGACCCATAACCAGTAAGGAGATTGAAACAGTCATTAAAAATCTCCAAACAAACAAAAGCCCAGGGCCAGACGGCTTCCTGGGGGAATTCTACCAAACATTTAAAGAGGAACTAATTCCTATTCTCCTGAAACTGTTCCAAAAAATAGAAATGGAAGGAAAACTTCCAAACTCATTTTATGAGGCCAGCATCACCTTGATCCCAAAACCAGACAAGGATCCCACCAAAAAAGAGGGCTATAGGCCGATATCCTTGATGAACACAGATGCGAAAATACTCAACAAAATACTAGCCAATAGAATTCAACAGTACATTAAAAAGATTATTCACCACGACCAAGTGGGATTTATTCCAGGGCTACAAGGTTGGTTCAACATCCGCAAATCAGTCAACGTGATAGAACACATCAATAAAAGAAAGAACAAGAACCATATGATACTCTCAATAGATGCTAAAAAAGCATTTGACAAAGTACAGCATCCCTTCCTGATCAAAACTCTTCAAAGTGTAGGGATAGAGGGCACATACCTCAATATCATCAAAGCCATCTATGAAAAACCCACCGCAAATATCATTCTCAATGGAGAAAAACTGAAAGCTTTTCCACTAAGGTCAGGAACACGGCAGGGATGTCCATTATCACCACTGCTATTCAACATAGTACTAGAGGTCCTAGCCTCAGCAATCAGACAACAAAAGGAAATTAAAGGCATCCAAATCGGCAAAGAAGAAGTCAAATTATCACTCTTCACAGATGATATGATACTATATGTGGAAAACCCAAAAGACTCCATTCCAAAACTGCTAGAACTTATACAGAAATTCAGTAAAGTGTCAGGATATAAAATCAATGCACAGAAATCAGTTGCATTTCTCTACACCAACAGCAAGACAGAAGAAAGAGAAATTAAGGAGTCAATCCCATTTACAATTGCATCCAAAACCATAAGATACCTAGGAATAAACCTAACCAAAGAGACACAGAATCTATACTCAGAAAACTATAAAGTACTCATGAAAGAAATTGAGGAAGACACAAAGAAATGGAAAAATGTTCCATGCTCCTGGATTGGAAGAATAAATATTGTGAAAATGTCTATGCTACCTAAAGCCATCTACACATTTAATGCAATTCCTATCAAAGTACCATCCATCTTTTTCAAAGAAATGGAACAAATAATGCTAAAATTTATATGGAACCAGAAAAGACCTCGAATAGCCAAAGGGATATTGAAAAAGAAAGCCAACGTTGGTGGCATCACAATTCCGGACTTCAAGCTCTATTACAAAGCTGTCATCATCAAGACAGCATGGTACTGGCACAAAAACAGACACATAGATCAATGGAACAGAATAGAGAGCCCAGAAATAGACCCTCAAATCTATGGTCAACTCATCTTCGACAAAGCAGGAAAGAATGTCCAATGGAAAAAAGACAGCCTCTTCAATAAATGGTGCTGGGAAAACTGGACAGCCACATGTAGAAAAATGAAATTGGACCATTTCCTTACACCACACACAAAAATAGACTCAAAATGGATGAAGGACCTCAATGTGCGAAAGGAATCCATCAAAATCCTTGAGGAGAACACAGGCAGCAACCTCTTCGACCTCTGCCGCAGCAACATCTTCCTAGGAACAACACAAAAGGCAAGGGAAGCAAGGGAAAAAATGAACTATTGGGATTTCATCAAGATCAAAAACTTTTGCACAGCAAAGGAAACAGTTAACAAAATCAAAAGACAACTGACAGAATGGGAGAAGATATTTGCAAACGACATATCAGATAAAGGACTAGTGTCCAGAATCTATAAAGAACTTAGCAAACTCAACACCCAAAGAACAAATAATCCAATCAAGAAATGGGCAGAGGACATGAACAGACATTTCTGCAAAGAAGACATCCAGATGGCCAACAGACACATGAAAAAGTGCTCCATATCACTCGGCATCAGGGAAATACAAATCAAAACCACAATGAGATATCACCTCACACCAGTCAGAATGGCTAAAATCAACAAGTCAGAAAATGACAGATGCTGGCGAGGATGTGGAGAAAGGGGAACTCTCCTACATTGTTGGTGGGAATGCAAGCTGGTGCAGCCACTCTGGAAAACAGCATGGAGGTTCCTCAAAATGTTGAAAATAGAACTGCCCTATGACCCAGCAATTGCACTATTGGGTATTTACCCTAAAGATACAAATGTAGTGGGACGCCTGGGTGGCTCAGTTGGTTAAGCAGCTGCCTTTGGCTCAGGTCATGATCCCAGCGTCCTGGGATCTAGTCCCACATCGGGCTCCTTGCTCGGCAGGGAGCCTGCTTCTCCCTCTGCCTCTGCCTACCTCTTTGTCTGCCTGTGCTTGCTCGCTCTCTCTGTCTCTGGCAAATAAATAAATAAAATCTTTAAAAAAAAAAAAAAAAAAAAAAAAAAAAAAAAAAAGATACAAATGTAGTGATCCAAAGGGGCACATGCACCCGAATGTTTATAGCAGCAATGTCCACAATAGCCAAACTATGGAAAGAACCTAGATGTCCATCCACAGATGAATGGATCAAGAAGATGTGGTATATATACACAATGGAATACTATGCAGCCATCAAAAGAAATGAAATCTTGCCATTTGCGACAACATGGATGGAACTAGAGCGAATCATGCTTAGCGAAATAAGTCAAGCAGAGAAAGACAACTATCATATGATCTCCCTGATATGAGGAAGTGGTGATGCAACATGGAGGCTTAAGTGGGTAGGAGAAGAATAAATGAAACAAGATGGGATTGGGAGGGAGACAAACCATAAGTGACTCTTAATCTCACAAAACAAACTGAGGGTTGCTGGGGGGAGGGGGTTTGGGAGAAGAGGGTGGGATTATGGACATTGGGGAGGGTATGTGCTATGGTGAGTGCTGTGAAGTGTGTAAACCTGGTGATTCACAGACCTGTACCCCTGGGGATAAAACTATATGTTTATAAAAAATTAAAAAAAAAAAAAAAGTTTGGTATTCGTCCTTTCTGATGGAGGCATAATACTCTATAGTGTATATGGACCACATCTTCCTTATCCATTCGTCCATTGAAGGGCATCTTGGTTCTTTCCATAGTTTGGCGGCCGTGGCCATTGCTGCTATAAACATTGGGGTACAGATGGCCCTTCTTTTCATGGCATCTGTATCTTGAGATAAATACCCAGGAGTGCAATTGCAGGGTCATAGGGAAGTTCTATTTTTAATTTCTTGAGGAATCTCCACACTGTTCTCCAAAGAGGTTGCACCAACTTGCATTCCCACCAACAGTGGAAGAGGGTTCCCCTTTCTCCACATCCTCTCCAACACATGTTGCTTCCTGTTTTGTTAATTTTGGCCATTCTAACTGGTGTAAGGTGATATCTCAATGTGGTTTTAATTTGAATCTCCCTGAGGGCTAATGATGATGAACATTTTTTCATGTGTCTGATAGCCATTTGTATGTCTTGACTGGAGAAGTGTCTGTTCATATCTTCTTCCCATTTTTTGATATGCTTGCCTGTTTCGTGTGTGTTGAGTTTAAGGAGGTCATTATAGATCCTGGATATCAACCTTTTGTCTGTACTGTCATTTGCAAATATCTTCTCACATTCCGTGGGTTGCCTCTTTGTTTGAATCAAACAAGCTCACCAAAAGGGAGTCCCAGAGTGTTTGCTCCCAAGGACAAAGGAAAGAAGGGAAGTATTTTAGTTGTTTTATTCTTAGTATGATTGAACTGAAACCCATACTTGATTCAGAGTTCCTTAGTTTTTACCAACATCCTTTTTCTGTGCCAGGGTTCCATCCAGGACACACTTGACATTTCATTACCTGTCTCCTTAGGCTCCTCCTGACTATGACAGTCTCTCAAGCTATCCTTATTTTCAAAGACCACGACAGTTCTGTAAAGAACTGCTCAGGTATTTTTGGCCAAATGTAATGGTGTAGCTTGAAACCAATTTTTCTTAGAAGTAGTCATTAATTGGTAGGCCCAGGCTTTCAGAATTCTCCCATGCTCGCAAGGGAGAGGAGTTGACTCTTGCCCTGTGAACACCTGTGGTAGGAATAAAAAGGGAAACTCCTCAGAAGTGGAGTTTGAAGGTCAGTTAGTACATACTTCATTGAGGGAAGTGATAGCGCTGCTAGGGTGAAAAAATTCGTTCTAGAGAGCAAATCATGCCATTTTATTGTGCTTATTTATTTATTTTCACACTGACCCATTTTTAACATGCAGCTTTCCAAGCAGAGAGGACGGGGCCTGGCAGGTGTAGTGGGACCAGGATCTCTGCACAGACCCGGCTCCCAGAGCAGAAGGTTCATCACACCACATCTTCCTGCTATCTCGGCAAGCACAGGCCAGGGTGGCTGTCTGGGTCCATCTGGGCCAGCCTAGGATGACCTGGGCCTGGTACTTGACAGCTACTCCCACGTGGGCGCTACTGGCCACCTGGGTGGGAAAGCAAGCTCCAGAACCTGCTCTAGGTCCCAGCTCAGGTATGCCTTCCCCCAGGGGGGCTCCCGCTGTAGTCCCCCAGGAGGGGGTTTATTCCCCCAGCAGTGGAGTTGCAGTTGCTCCACATCTTTGACGGTTTGGGCTATGGTCAGTCGTTGTCATTTTGACTATTAGAGTTAAGTGTGTAATGGTTCTAATTTGCATCTCCCTAATGACCAATGGTATTGAACACTTGGATATTTAGATTTCCAATTACTAAATTTTGAGTTTTGAACCCAAAATGGATGAAAGACCCACACATGAGACAAGAATTTATCAAAATCCTAGAGAAGAAAACAGGCAGCAACCTGTTCAGCCTCAGCTATAGCAACTGCTTACTGGACACATCTTCAAAGGCTAGGGAAACAAAAGCAAAAATGAACTCCTGGGATTTCATCAAGATAAAAAGCTTTTCTACAACAAAGGAAACTGTCAACAAAACTAAGACAACTGATAGAATGGGAGAAGATACTTCCAAATGACCTACCAGATAAAGGGCTGGTAACCAAACCCTACAAGGAATTTATAAAATTCAAAATACAAAGAATAAATAATCCAGTCAAGAAACGGGCAGAAGACATGAACAGACATTTCTGCAAAGAACACATCCAATGGCCAACAGACACATGACAAACTGCTCACCATCACTTGGCATCAGGGAAATACAAGTCAAAATCACAATGAGATGTCGCCTCACACCAGTCAGAATGGCTAAAATTAACAAGTCAGGAAACAACAAGTGTTGGCAAGGATGCAGAGAAACACTAACGCTGCTGGCAGAAATGCAAGTTGCTATAGCCACTCTGGAAAACAGTATGGAGGTTCCTCAAAACATTAGAAATAGAGCCATCCTATGACCTAGCAATTACAATACAATCATTTACCCCAAAGATACAAATAGAGTGTTTTGAAGGAGCATCTGTACCTCAATGTTTAGAGCAGCAATATCCACATAGTTAAACTATGGAAAGACCCCAGATGTCCATGGGCAGGTGGATAGATAAAGAAGATGTGGTATGGATACACAATGGTCTATTACTCAGCCATCCAAAATAAATAAATGAAATCTTGCCCTTTGCAATGACATGGATGGAACTAGAGGGTATTATGCTAAATGAAATAAGTCATTCAGAGGAAGACAATTATCATATGATTTCACTGATATGTGGAATTTTGAAACAAAACAGGGGAGCATAGAGGAAAGGAGAGAAAAAGAAAACAGGATGAACTCAGAGAGGTAAACAAGCCCTAAGAGACTCTTAATCATAAGAAACAAACTGAGGTGGGGGTGCACCTGTGTGGCTCAGTGGGTTAAGCCTCTGCCTTCGGCTCAGGTCATGATCCCAGTTCCTGAGATAGAGCCCTGCATCAGGCTCTCTACTCAGTGGGGAGCGTACTTTCCCCTCTCTCTGGCTGCCTCTCTGCCTATTTGTGATCTCTGTCTGTCAATAGAAAAGGAAAGAAAAGAAAAGAAAAGAAAAGAAAAGAAAAGAAAAGAAAAGAAAAGAAAAGAAAAGAAAAGAGAAGAGAAGAGAAGAGAAGAGAAGAGAAGAGAAGAGAAGAGAAAAGAAAAGAAAAGAAAGGAAAAGAAAAGAAAAGAAAAGGAAAGGAAAGGAAAGGAAAGGAAAGGAAAGGAAAGGAACGGAAAGGAAAGAAAAGAAACAAACTGAGGATTGCTGGAGGGGAGGATGGATGGGTTTTTGGGTGATGGACATTAAGGTAGGCATGTGATATAATGAGCACTGGGTGTTATATACAGCCAATGAGTCACTGAACTCCACCTCTGAAACTAATAAGACACTATATGATAATTAATTGAATTTAAAATAAGATAAATTTAAGTTAAAAAATAAAATACTGAGTTTTGAGATTTCTTTATGTATTCTAGATACATATTTAAAATCAGATACAAAATTAAAATCAGACATCTGATTTGCAAATATTCTCCCAGCTAGTAGCTTTTCTACTCATTCTCCTGACACTTCTTTTAAAAAGAACACAAGTTCTTGGGGTGCCTGGGTGGCTCAGTGGGTTAAAACCTCTGCCTTCAGCTCAGGTCATGGTCTCAGGGTGCTGGGATCGAGCCCCGCATCAGCAGGGCTGAATGCTTCAGCAGGAAGCCTACTTCCTCCTCTCTTTCTCTCTGCCTGCCTCTCTGCCTACTTGTGATCTCTGTCTGTTGAATAAATAAAGTCTTTAAAAAAATAAAATAAAGAACATAAGTTTTTTAAATGGTGTTTACAGCTTTATTGACAGAGAGCTGAAACACAGTACACTACGTATATGTAAAGAATACAATCTGGCAAGGTTGGACATATGCATATACTCATGAAACCACCACCATCATCAAGATTGTAAAGGTATCCATCTTTTCCCTAAATTTTCTTCATACTACTTTAGAATCCCTCCATCCTGATTTATTGCCCCCAATCCACCCCAACTTCATAGTAAGTTTTGAAACCTAATGGCATTAGCCTTTCAACTTTGCTCTTTTTAAAGTTGTTTTGGATATCCTAGGGGCCCTTGGCTGGCTCAGTGGATAGAGCATTGGACTCTTGATCTTGGGGTTGTGAGTTTGAGCCCCACCTTGGGGGTACAGATTACTGAAAAATAAAATCTTAAAAAAAAAAAAAGAGTCTTTTTTGACAATGCTAGTTTCTTTGTATTTCCATATGAATTTAAAAACAACTTATCCTCCAGGGATTTTTATTAGGATTGAGTGGAATCTATAGATCAATTTGGGGAGAATCCACATCTTAATAATATTGAGTCTTTAGACACATGAACATAGGATGACTCTCTTCTTTAAGTTCTCTTGGCACGTTTGTTGATTTTTAGTATGGGGGGGGAGGTTCTGGAGTGCTATCCCAAACTATAGCACGTTGGCAAAATAAAAGTGAGTCTCATCAATCTGTTCCCATTCCTGAGATGAAGAAGGAAAGCCTGGAGCCTTCCATTCTGCCTTCACTAACACCAAGCTCCAGGGCTCTCTTCCAGGATGTAAGATGGGATGAGCTATGTCAGAGACCAGAAGATGTCACAGGAGTCTGCTTGGGAATCTGCCTAGGATCCCTCTCCCTCTGCCTCTCCCTCCTTCAGGACCTGCAAGCTGTGTTTATGATCACAATTAACAAAATCATGTTTGCTCTTTTAATTGACCGTGCATGCACATATAAATTATAAATTATATAAAATTGTTGTGTGATGCTTTTCAGTCTCTGAGTTAAATGATTTCACCACAGCAGAGACACTTGGTGTATAGCTCTTTTGTTAGCCCCCTTGCATTGATGGTTAATATAGATAAATGTGTGTTTCCTGTTCGGCGTTTGCAATATTATGTAGTAAGCTGCTGCTGGTACTCTAGTAAAGCAGTTGTCAAAGTGTGATCCAAGGACCTTGATGGTCCCCCAAACTCTGTCGCGGTGTCTGTGAGGTCCTAACCCAAAAACTATCCATCTGTGAGAGGCTGGCTTTTCTTAGTATAATCTGACACAACAACACTGTGCCATATAGATTTCATGGAAAAGCATATATGACAATCCAGCTTTCTATTTTTAAGCTAGGCATTAAAAGAATGTTCAGAAATGTGAAACAATACCATTGTTCATATCAATTTTTTGGTTTTGGAAAGCGGAATTACTTGCCATAGAAACATATCAATGTCATAGAATGGATTCACTGTTGTTATTTTTAAATGAGTTAATGAGTAAATCTTAGGAAATTTTTTCCATGTTAAATTTACAATATGGTGTATATGAACAGATAAACGCAAAAACCCTCTTTGGAGTCCTCACTTATTTCTAAGACTCTAAAGGTGAATCAGGAGCAAAAACTCTTGAGTCCTGCCACTGTAGAATATCCAGCAGGAGCTTGGAACACAGGAATGCGGTGGTGCTGGCCAACCTGGAAGCATGCATACATATGGACGCTGTAGCTGGTGGTGTTTTCTAACATTGTGTGAGCCTGAATATCCGACCATGGTTTACCCACTGTCAGATTGTTATCCTAGGCAGCGGAGGAGGTGGGTTGGCACTCCTCTGTCATAGCAAAACAACTGTATTTGGTCACTCATCAGTGACTTCCCCAATAGGGGAAACGGGGATGGGGGTGTGTACTGAGCATTAGAAGAAGGTTTTAAAAAAGTGAAGCACATTGGTGGCTCAGTGGGTTAAGCCTCTGACTCGCGATTTCAGCTTAGGGCATGATCTCAGGGTCGGGAGATCAACCTCCATGTCGGGTTCTATGCTCAGTGCAGAGTCAGCTCAAGATTCTCTCCCTTTCCCTGTGTGTTGCCGCCCCCTATCCGCCCCCTCCACGCTGCCTTCCCCCCCCACCACGCATGCGCTTTCTCTCCCTGCTGAGCCTCAGACTAGGAGCCATTCTTTCTTTACCACCAGGTAAGCAACAAAATTCTCTGTGATAGGGATATAATCAGTTGGATGGCAGGTCACCATAGATTCTGAGAACAGGTAAGAGTATCATCTCTAGGGAAGTGGAGGAAGGGGTTACTGAGAGAGGACAGCACTGTTGTGAGGCTTCATAAAAATGTCTAGAATGAAATCAGTACACCCTCGCAGTGTCAGGCCCCTTCATTTCCAATGCTCAGTGGAAAGTTATGATGTAAATACATGATGAGTGAAGCCAAGGTATGTTAGGATACACCGCACCTGTCATACAAATTTCCTCCGGATGTCATGTTCCAGGCCTCTTGACTGCTTATTAGACCAAAGGTAGATGAAGGGAAGAAACTTTATCAGAGACAGCTGAGGATGGAAACTCTGACACTCATGTCTGCTGAGAGGCATCTCTGTGTATTCTCCAGTCATCTAAGCTAGAGGGTCTTAGAGGTTTGAAATCATCCTCTAGTCTTTTGAGCTGATCTTTTCTCTTGTTCAGTTGAACAACAGTTCTGAGCCACAGGCCTTGGCATCTCCCCTAGAATAAAATCAGCTTAAAAATGGTTTGCATAGCCTTAAATAGTGATGCAATCTGTATGTAAAAACAATTTCATTTCAGATAATCATACCTTTTTGCATGAATTTCTAATGATTTAGGAAAATCAGATTTACATAGATAAGTAATGCATCTCAGTCAAACTTCCCATACACTTTCCTCTACAGACACACACACACACACACACACCCTTGTTCCCTAATCAGAGTATTCAAATCCTAGATAAAGTCTGAGCTGAAAAGAACTCCTAAAGACATTCATGCTAAACACCTCATTTTCCAGCTAAGGAGCAGTAAAGGTAGAGAGGTCAAGCTCACTAAAGAAAATTAACAATAGAAATGGGTATTAAAAAACACATTTTCTTGTTCTGAGGACACATTAGTACACTATGGCAATCCCCAATGAGATTTGCAATCTGTAGAGAACTCCAAGGGAACCTGCTAGACCAGGGCACTGAGACGGGAGAGAAGGAAAGAAGGGAAAGGTAGAGAAAGATGTGTGACAAGGCAAGAGGATGTGATGATGGAGTGAGTTGCTCACAGGAGTGCTTGGAGGGGCAAGGAGAGATGGAGACAGGCCCAGGGAATGGGAGGTGCTGGGGGCCTGGGGTCTGGTTCAGGAGAGAAGAGCATCTGTCCAAGGAAATGCAGGTGCCCTATTCTTTGGGTCCTCATTCCCTCCTTTAGGACAGACACTTGATGCAGGTAAGGAAACATATTTACTGTATGCTAAATATCCTCATATAAATTTTTGTTGGCTAAGCTATATATTGTCCAGTAATTGCCACTAACCCGAACCACTAATTTTAGAGAATGTGCTTTTTACCTCTTGGTTGTCTTCAGAGGACTCCATTAGTCTCATGCTACAAAGATGGCTTCTCCTCAATATAAAGATGAGTGTTTTCATAGAGAATAAATTTCTACATATTTCCTGGTACTGCTGCCTGTCATATATCCCCTTCGAAAGTTAAGGTCAACTGAAGGACAATGGGTTGAATCAGAGATCTACTCCTCATGGATAATAGACCCTGTACATAACTACTTAGCCAAGCAGGGATTGAATATTTTAAGGCCAATGTGGGGCCATGAACACACCAAATTGTAAAATCTGTAAATAATTAATTAAATAAGACTCACTGAGCCTAGTAAATTTCAAAACACGTAGTTCTCTGTTCTTGACCAATGATAAAGCAGACAGAAGTTCAAGGCTCGAACCCCTGTAGGGTTCCCTGTTCCCCCAGGAATCTACTTCTTGCTCTTATGCTCCCTTTCCCCAAATTCATGTTCTCTGTCTCTCTCTGTCAAATAAATGAATAAAATCTTTAACAGAGAGAAAGCATAAGCAGGGGGAGTGGCTGTCAAAGGGGGAAGCAGGATCCCCCTGAACAAGGAGCCTGATGCGGGACTGGATCCCAGGATCCTGGGTTCATGACCTGACTTGAAGGCAGGTGCTTAACTGACTGAGGCTCCCAGGGGTTTCTCAATAAAATCTTTAAAAAAAAAAAAAAAAGGAAGTTCAAGAATATTGAAATCTAGGCATTACATCGCCTAGAAAACAATGTTGCCACTATAAAATACACCCCAGGAGAAAGCCATATTGTTAAGACAAAAATAAAAAAGCAGAAGATAAAATGCTATATATGCTATCCCACATTTTCATTTCAAATACAATCAGAATAAATACTGGTTGGAAATTGTGAAAATGAAGAGTGTTTACCTTCGTCTGGATTACAGCTGACTAAGTTCTTTGGTTTTGGTTTTGCTTTGTTTTAAGGATTTTATTTATTTATTTATTTGAGAAAGAGAGAATGCTTCCACAACCTGGGGGTGGGGTGCACAGAGGGAGAAGCAGACTGAGCAAGTAGTCCCATGCAGAACTCCATCCCATGATCCTGAGTTCATGACATGAACAGAAGGCAGCCACTTGATCAATTCAATCACCCAAACACTGCTGTTTTTATTTTTGGTCTTTTTTTAACATTTGTGATTTTAAGATTTGTGATTTTTCCAAAATTCCTAACATTTCTGAATTGAATATGTGTTACTTCTCTAAAAAGAAAAAAAGTGATGTTTTTTAACATATTGCCTTGCTTTTTTTTTTTTTTAAGATTTTATTTATTTATTTGACAGACCGAGATCGCAAGTAGGCAGAGAGGCAGGCAGAGAGAGGAAGGGAAGCAGGCTCCGCTGAGCAGAGAGCCCGATGTGGGGCTCGATCCCAGGACCCTGGGATCATGACCTGAGCTGAAGGCAGAGGCCTTAACCCACTGAGCCACCCAGGCACCCCAACATATTGCCTTCTTAAATCAGATGTTGAGGTTGTTTCCAGCCTCATCCAACCCTCTTCTTACTGCGGTGGGACCATACTTTCACCTTGAGTTTTGGACACCTCTTCCAGGTGGGTAATACAGATAGAGGAATGTTTGGAATCACAGGGTAGCTCAGAGAATTCTTGACTGATTTCCGTGGGGTTAATTCACTTCTTTCTCCCCAAGAAGACTTTGAGAAAAATGCTTCACCCTCTGGATAACTGCAATTCTTAAGATTTATTTATTTAGCAGAGACAGGAAACCCTCCTACACTGTTGGTGGGAATGCAAGCTGGTGCAGCTACCTGGAAAACAGCATGGAGGTTACTCAAAAAGTTGAAAATAGAGCTACCCTACCACCCAGCAGTCACAGTACTGGGTAATTACCATAAAGATGCAAATGCAGTGATCCGAAGGGGCACATGCACCCAAATGTTTATACCAGCAATGTACACAATAGCCAAACTATGGAAAGAACCTAGCTGTCCATCAACACATGAATGGATAAAGAAGATGTGGTGTATATATATACAATGGAATACTACGCAGCCATCAAAAGAAATGAAACCTTGCCATTTGCAGCAATGTGGCTGGAACTAGAGGGTATTATGCTGAGCGAAATAAGTTAATCAGACAAAAAAAATTATCATATGATCTCCCTGATATGAGGAATTTGAGAGGCAAAGTGGGTGGGGTGGGGAGTAGGGAAGGAAAAAATGAAACAAGATGGTTCAGGAGAAAGACAAACCATAAGAGACTCTTAATCTCACAAAACAAACTGAGGGCTCCCAGGGGAGGGGAGGTATGGGGAAGGCAGTTGGGTTATGGACATTGGGGAGGGTATGTGCTATGGTGAGTGCTGTGAAGTGTGTAAGCCTGACCATTCACAGACCTGTACCCCTGGGGCAAATAACACATTATATGTTAATTTTTTAAAAGATTTATTTATTTTAGAGAGAGAAGGCAAGCAAGCACATGTGAGGATGGGGCAGAGGGTGAGGGAGAGAGAAACCAGCAGACTCCAGGCTGAGTGTAGAACCCAATGTGGGCCTTGACCTCAAGACCCTGAGATCTAGAGATAAGTCAAAACCAAGAGTTGGTCACTTTGACTGTACACTCAGGGATCCTAGCTGCAATATTTTTTTAAAGATTGATTGACTGGTAGGGAGAGGGTGGTTGGGTTATGGACAATGGGGAACCTATGTGCTATGGTGAGTGCTGTGAAGTATGTAAACCTGGCAATTCACAGACCTGTACCCCTGGGACTAATAATACATTATAGGTTAATAAAAAAATAAAAAATTTTTAAAAAGATTGATTGATTTTTAAGTAGTTTCTATACCCTATGTGGGACTCAAAAATCATGACACCTAGATCAAGAGTCAACATGCTCTTCTAACTGTGCCAGCCATGGGCCCCAGCCATTTTTTCTTTGATGTCTTTCAGAAGGATGACTGGTAACACACACCATCCAGACAATCTTTATTTTGATACAAAAATATTTTTCTCTAAGAAGAATTGCCATTGACTTCTCCCTTGGTGTCCCACCATTCTTTCTTGAGAAAGCAGTTTGGTGTTGGGAAGAAAGCACATTTTGCCTGATGACTGTTTTAGGTATCATTAAAAGTCATTAAAGACCTAATATGTAGGGGACCTGGGTAGGTCAGTTGTTAAATGAGCATCTGCCTTCAGCTCAGGTCCAGATCTGAGGGTCCTGGGCTCCAACCCCACATCGGGCGCCCTGCTCAGTGGAGAGCCTGCTTCTCTCTCTCCCTCTGCCTGCTGCTCTGCCTGCTTGTGCTCTCTCTCTGTCCAATGAATAAATAAAATATTTTTTTAAAAAGATTTTATTTATTTATTTATTTATTTATGAGAGACAGAGAAAGAGAGAGGTAGAGGCAGAGGCAGAGGGAGAAGCAGAGGGAGAAGCAGAATCTGAACAAAGTAGGGAGCATGATGAGGGCTCAATCCCAGAATCCTGGGATCATGACCTGGGCTGAAGGCAGATGCTTAACTGAGTCACCCAGGTGCCCTGGTTGCCATTTAGTTTTATTGATGGTTTCCTTCATTGCACAGAAGCTTTTTCTTTTGATGTAGTCCCAATGACTTATTTTTGCCTTTACTTCCTTTGTCTCAGGAGACATATCTAGAAATTTGTTGCTATAGCTGAAGTTAGAGAAATTACTGCCTATGCTCACTTCTAGGATTTTTATGGTTTTAGGTCTCAACATTTAGGTCCTTAATCCATATGGGGATTGTTTTTGTTTGGTAAAAAAGAAAAAAAAAAGTGGTCCAGTTTCATTCTTTGGTATGAAGCTGTCCGGGATTCTCAACCATTTGTGTGGTTTTTTGTCTTAATTTTTTTTTATAACATATAATATATTATTAGCCACAGGGGTACAGGTCTGTGGATTGCCAGGTTTACACACTTCACAGCACTCACCATAGCACATACGTTCCCCAATGTCCATAACCCAACCACCCTCTCCCTACCCCCATACCCCTGGCAACCCTCAGTTTGTTTTGTGAGATTAAGAGTCTCTTATGGTTTGTCTCTCTCCGGATTTCATTCTGTTCCATTTTTTCCTTCTCTAACCCACAAACACCCACTTTGCTCTCAAATTCCTCATGTAAAGGAGATCATACGATAATTGTTTTTCTCTGATTAACTTATTTCCCTCAGCACAATATCCTCTAGTTCTATCCATGTCATTGCAAATGGCAAGATTTAATTTCTTTTGATGGCTGCCTAGTATTCCACTGTATGTATATATATCACATCTTCTTTATCCATTCATTTTTGATGGACATTTAGGTTCTTTCCATTGTTTGGCTATTGTAGACATTGCTGCTATAAACATTCGGGTGCATGTCCCCTTGAGATCTCTACATTTGCATCTTTAGGGTAAATACCCAGTAGTGTGATTGCTGGATCATACAGCTGCTCTATTTTCAACTTTTTGAGGAACCTCCATGCTGTTTTACTGAGTGGTTGTACCAGCTTGCATTCCCACCAAGAGTGTAGGAGGGTTCTCCTTTCTCCACATCCTTGAGTTGCTAATGTTAGCCCTTCTGACTGGCATGATGTGGTATCTCATTGTGGTTTTGACTTGCATTTCCCTGATGCTTAGTGATATGGAGAGCACTTTTTCATGTGTCTCATCGGCTATCTGGATGTCCTCTTTGCATAAATGTCTATTCATGTCTTCTGCCCATTTTTTGATTGCATTATTTGTTCTTTGGGTGTTGAGTTTGATAAGTTCTTTATAGATTTTGGATACTAGCCCTTTATCTGATATGTCCTTTGCAAATATTTTCTCCCATTCTGTCAGCTGTTTTGTGGTTTTGTTGACTGTATCCTTTGCTGTGCAAAAGTTTTTGATTTTGATGAAGTCCCAATAGTTCATTTTTTGCCCTGGATTCCCTTGCTTTTGGAGATGTTTCTAGGAAGAAGTTGCTGTGGCTGAGGTCGAAGAGATTTCGACCTGTGTTCTCCTCAAGGATTTGATGGGTTCCCTTCTCACATTGAGTTCTTTCATCCATTTAGAGTCTATTTTTCTGTCTAGTGTAAGAAAATGGTCCAGTTTCATTTTTCTGCATGTGGCTGTCCAATTTTCCCAACACAATTTTTGAAGAGACTGTCTTTTTTCCATTGGATATTCTTTGCTGTTTTGTCAAAGATTACTTCACCTTAGGGTTGAGGGTCTATTTCTGGGCTCTCTATTCTGTTCCACTCATTTATGTGTCTGTTTTTGTGCCAGTACCATACTGTCTTGATGATGACAGCTTTGTCATAGAGCTTGAAGTCTGGAATTGTGATGCCACCCACTTTGGCTTTCTTTTTCAACATTCCTCTGCCTATTCAAGGTCTTTTCTGGTTCCATATAAATTTTAGGATAATTTACTCCATTTCTTTGAAAAAAATGAATGGGATTTTGATAGTGATTGCATTAAACGTGTAGATTGCTTTAGGTAGCATAGACATTTTCACAATATTTTTTCTTCCAATCCATGAGCATGGAACATATTTCCATTTTTTTGTGTCTTTCTCAATCTCTTTCATAAGTACTTTATAGTTTTCTGAGTACAGATTCTTTGCCTCTTTGGTTAGGTTTATTCCTAGGTATCTTATGGTTTTAGGTGCCATTGTAAATGGCATGGACTCCTTAATTTCTCTTTCTTCTGTCTTGTTGGTGTATAGAAATGCAACTGTTTTCTGTGCATTGGTTTTATATCCCGACACTTTACTGAATTCCTGTACAAATTCTAGCAGTTTTGGAGTGGAGTCATTTGGGTTTTCCACGTAAAGTATCATATCATCTGCAAAGAGTGAGAGTTTGACTACTTCTCTGCCAATTTGGGTGCCTTTAATTTCTTTTTGTTTTCTGATTGCTGAGGCTAGGACTTCCAGTACTATGTTGAATAGCAGTGGTGATTATGGACATCCCTGCCGTGTTCCTGACGTTAGGGGAAAGGCTTTCGGTTTTTCTCCATTGAGAATGATATTCTCTGTGGGTTTTTCATAGATGGCTTTGATGATATTAAGCTTTGTACCCTCTAATCCTACACTTTGGAGAGGTTTGATCAAGAAAGGATGCAGTACTTTGTCAAATGCTTTTTCAGCATTTATTGAGAGTATATTACAGTCCTTGTTCTTTCTTTTTTTAGTGTACTGTATGACACTGGTTGATTTGCAGATGTTGAGCCAAATGCGGCTGTGGAATAAATCCCACTTTGTCGTGGTGAATAATCCTTTTAATGTACTGTGGGTCCTATTGGCTAGGATTTGGGTGAGAACTTTTGCATCTGTGTTCATCAAGGATATTGGTCTGTAAGTCTCTTTTTTGATGGGGTCTTTGGTTTGGGGATCAAGGTAATGCTAGCCTCATAAAATGAGTTTGGGAGTTTTCCTTCCATTTCTATTTTTTGGAACGGTTTCAGGAGAATAGGAATTAATTCTTCTTTAAATGCTTGATAGAATTCCCCTAGGAAGCCATCTGCCCCTGGGCTCTTGTCTGTTGGGAGATTTTTGATGACTGCTTCAGTCTCCTTACTGGTTATGGGCCTGTTCAGGTTTTCTATTTCATCCTGGTTCAGTTGTGGTAGTTTATACATCTCTAGGAATGCATCCATTTCTTCCAGATTGTCAAATTTGCTGGCATATGGTTGCTCATAATATGTTCTTATAATTGTTTGTATTTCTTTGGTGTTGGTTGTGATCAATCCTCTTTCATTCATGATTTTATTTATTTGGGTCCTTTCTCTTTTCTTTTTCATAAGCCTGGCCAGGGGTTTATCATTCTTACTAATTCTTTCAAAAAACCAGCTCCTAGTTTCGTTGATTTGATCTATTGTGGGTTTTTTTGTTTTGTTTTGTGTTTTGGTTTCTATTTTATTGATTTCTGCTCTGGTCTTTATTATTTCTCTTCTCCTGCTGGGTTTAGGCTTTCTTTGCTGTTCTTTCTCCTGCTCCATTAGGTGTAGGGTTATGTTGTGTATATGAGACTTTTCATGTTTCTTGAGAAAGGCTTGTATTGCTATATATTTTCCTCTCAGGACTGCCTTTGCTGTGTCCCACAGATTTGGAACCATTGTGTTTTCATCATCATTTGTTTGCATGAATTTTTTCAATTCTTCTTTAATTTCCTGGTTAGCCCATTTATCTTATAGTAGGATGCTCTTTAGCCTCCATGTATTTGGGATATTTCAAAATTTCCTCTTGTGATTGAGTTTTAGCTTCAGAGCATTGTGGTCTGAAAATATGCAAGGAATGATCCCAATCTTCTGGTACCAGTTGAAACCTGATTTGTGACCCAGGATGTGATCTATTCTGGAGAATGTACCATGTGCACTAAAGGAGAATGTGTATTCTGTTGCTTTGGGATGGAATGCTCTGAATATATCCATGATGTCTATCTTGTCCAGTGTGTCATTCAAGGCTTTTGTTTCCTTGTTGATCTTTTGCTTGGATGATATGTCCATTTCAGTGAGGGGGGTTGTTAAAGTCCCCTACTATTATTGTATTTGTCAATGTGTTTCTTTGATTTTGTTATTAATTGGTTTATCTAGTTGGCTGCTCCACTGTTAGGGGCATAGATATTGAAAATTGTTAGGTCTTCTTATTGGACAGACCCTTTGAGTATAATATAGTGTCCTTCCTCATCTCTTATTTTAGTCTTTGGCTTAAAATCTAATTGATCTGATATAAGGAATGCACCCCAGCTTTCTTTTGATGTCCATTAGAATGGTAAATTGTCTTCCACCTCCTCACTTTAAATCTGGAGGTGCCTTTGGGTGAAAAATGAATTTCTTGTAGGCAGCATATTGATGGGTTTTGTTTTTCTTCCATTCTGATACCCTTGTCTTTTGATTGGGGCATTTAGCCCATTTATTTAGGGTAACTATTGAGAGATATGAATTTAGTGCTGTTGTATTGCCTGTAAGGTGACTGTTACTGTATATTGTCTCTGTTCCTTTCTGGTCTACTACTTTTAGGCTCTCTCTTTGCTTAGAGGATCCTTTCAATATTTCCTGTAGAGCTGCTTCGGTGTTCACAAACTCTTTTAGTTTTTGTTTGTCCTGGAAGGTTTTTATGTCTCCTCTATTTTCAATGATAGCCTAGCTGGATATAGTATTCTTGGCTGCATGTTTTTCTCATTTAGTGCTCTGAATATATCATGCCAGTTCATTCTGGCCTTCCAGGTCTCTGTGGATAAGTCTGCTGCCAATCAAATATTTTTTACCAATGTACGTTACAGACTTCTTTTCCCGGGCTGCTTTCAGGATTTTCTCTTTGTCACTAAGACTTGTAAGTTTTGCTATTATATGACAGTGTGCGGACCTATTCTTACTGATTTTAGAGGGATTCTCTGTGCCTCCTGGATTTTGATGCTTGTTCCCTTTGCCATATTAGGGAAATTCTCTATAATAATTCACTCCAATATACCTTCTGCCCCCATCTCTCTTTCTTCTTCTTCTGGAATTCCAATTATTCTAATGTTGTGGTGTCTGATGGTATCACTTATCTCTCGAATTCTCCCCTCATGGTCCAGTAGTTGATTGTCTCTCTTTTGCTCAGCTTCTTGATTCTCCATCATTTGGTCCCCTATATCATTAATTCTCTTCTGCCTCATTTATCCTAGTAGTAAGAGATTCCATTTTTTATTGCCCCTCATTAATAGCTTTTTTGATTTCAGTTTCATTAGATTTTAGTTCTTTTATTTCTCCAGAAATGGCTTTTATTTCTCCAGACAGTGTTTCTCTAATATCTTCTATGCCTTTCTCGAGCCCAGCTAGCACCTTGAGAATCATCATTCTGAACTCTAGATCTGACATATTACCAATATACGTATTGATTAGGTCCTAGCCTTTGGTACTACCTTTTTTTCTTTTCTTTCTTTTTCTTTTCTTTTCTTTCTTTTTTTTTTTTTTTGGTGCTGAGTTTTTCCACCTTGTCATCTTATGCAGATAAGAATATATGAGTGAGAGAATAAAATACTGAAAGGGTGGAAATGACCCCAGAAAAATGTGTGTTAACCAAATTAGAAGAGACCAGAAATTGTGGGGAGAAGAAAAGGAGTAAAAAGAAGTTCAAAAAAATTTTTTTAATTAAATAGAAAAATAAAATATATATATATATATATATATATATATATATATATATATATATATATAAAGACTGGTGAATAGAACAGAGCAACCCACTTGATTTTGGGAGTATTTTGGTCTCTTAGAGGTAACTACATCCCAAAATGTTAAGGAAAGGGGAAAAAAATACACACACACACACACACACACACAAACAAGGGTAAATATGATGAATGGATGGAAAATGACAGTAAAGATGAAATTTTTAAAAAATTATAAAAAAGGAGTTCATAAGATAAGTTGGTTGGGAAAAGAAAGAAAAAGTGGAGAGAATTTGCTCAGGCCAGAGACTAGAACAAACCCTGTGCTAGATTTATTTTGATCTATTAGAAGAAGATGTATCCCAAAATATTTTAGAAGAAAAAAAACCTATGTGCATACAAAAGATAAGTTTAGATACAATGAAGGATAAAATATGACTATAATAATAAAGGTTCAAAAGTATTTTTTTAAGAAAGGTACTGTTAAGATAAACTAGTTTAAAAATGTTAAAAGAGAAAAGAGTAAAAGTTAAAAAAATTAGAATAAGAAAGAAATAAAATTTAAAATATTTTAATGGGGGAGACAAGATGGCAGGGAAGTAGGAGGAGGCACCGTTTCAACCTGTACCCTAAAGTGAGCTGATTACCTACCAAAGAACTCTGATCACCAATGAAAACAGACTGAGATTAGGATTATACACTTCTGGATCTCTACGGGGGCAGAAAATGCAAGTGGGCAGATAAAGTGAAGTGGGAACATGGGACTGATATCAGAAGATAAGCAAAAAGGGGAGGGAGCCACCAGAAGCGATCCATTGGAAAGTAATACCCCAATATGAGAGTGCCCTGCAATTGGGGACCAGCATTAACTTGGAGTCTGGTTGAAAGCACTCAAAAAGAGCACAGGATTGTGGCGAGAAATTGCAGGAATTGGGCAGTTAGGGACAGGGGCTTAAGTCCCCCAACCAAACAAACCACCCCTGTCACTGAGCCAGAGAGGTGCTTCGAAGAAGCCAGGTCTTGGTCCCTGAGCCAACAGCTTGCCTGAGAGCATCTGGGTGGCGGCTCCCATGAGGGCGAGGGAGACTCACCAGCAAGCAGAACCACAGCCTTTTGCACTCTCCACCCATGAGCCATGCTACCACAGTCTGAATCCCGCCCCACATCTCCCCCTGAGAGAGGTGCATGCAGGTGCCAGCCAGGGTGCTCTTCGGACCCAGGGAGTCTGAGCACTCCCAGACCAGGCCAGCATCAAAATCTCAGTGCTCTATCACTGCCTGGGACCTCTCTGGTGGTCTGGAGCAGCCCAGATGGCCACAGATATCATGGTTTTGGGTACAAGTGGGAGTTCCTATGACCCCAGAGACTGTGACTGGGAACATGCTCTGCCAGCAGCAGAGGGGGAATTTATGTGCTCTGGAGCACCTAGAGAACAGACTGAGGCTTCTCTCTGAGAGGGAGGTCTGGGTGCAGTTTGCTTTCCTCTAAGCCTCCAAAACCCATCAAAAGCTCCCAAGGGGAGAGAAAACATATGAACGAATAACGAAACAAAAACCTCCAGAGAACAAACGCCTGAAAAAGCGGTTTCCTCAGAGCCCACCCCCTTGATGGGGGCAGGAGGACTTAACTCCAGCAAGACACACAAGGACTTAACTCCTTGAAAGCACACATGGCAGGCCCCTCTCCCAGAAAGCCAACCTAAAAAAAAAAAAAAAAAAGAAAGAAAGACAAGAGGACAACCACCACTACTTCATAGATACAACTTCTATTTTTAATTCATTCCCACTATTCTGGCTCATATTTTTTATATATAACTTTTTTACCTATTTACCATCACAGTGAGATGTCCAGTACATCAAATTACATAATAACCTTTTAACCTGAACTTTTTGATACATATACCTGTGTTGTTCTTTTGCTTTTCTATATTTTTAATTTTTTAAATTTAATTTTCTTTTATTTTAGTTTATTCTTTTTTTTTTAATATTTATACACAGATAAGCTTCAAGGTAATCCCCTTTCCCCAGTCATTGCTAACCCTACAGGTAATCCAGTTTTTAATCCCCCTTTATCTTAGGAAAGTTGAGTCCTTTAACAAAGATATCAAGATACATCCAGGAAGAATCAAATTAAACTTCCTCACCCACACTGAGAATTTATAACCACTCCCCCATCTTTTTCTTCCACCAGTGTTTCTGTGTATTTGTTTTTATCCTCGTAGTATATAAATCTTATACTTGAGGTTCTTATTGACGAGGTTCTTTTGTTTGTTTGTTTTTACTTACTTATTTTCTTTTCTCTTGTCATCTAATTTTTTTGGTCTTTTTGTTTGTCTGTTTTTGTTTATATACTTCATAAATCTTGCCTTGGGGCCCATTTGGTCTGGGCCTTCTCTTTTATTTTATCTTTCATTTTTTTTTTCATGTCTCTCTCTCTCTATCTCTTTCTTCTTTTTTTTTTTTTCTTTTTTTCTTTCTTTTGGGTGGGGACTCTGGACTGTTCAGAAGCCTTCTAGGGTGCACCTTCCCTGAACCACTGTCAATACATTCAGCTACACATCCATTCAGCCATCTCTCACCAAAATGACTAGAAGGAGGAATGCCCAAAAGAAGAAAAATTCAGAGACAAGGCCTTCTGCAATAGAGCTAATGGCTATGGACATAGACAATATATCAGAAAGGGAACTCAGGCTAACAATTATCCAGGCAATAGCTAGGATGGAGAAAGCCATCGATGACAAAATAGAATTGATTAGGGCAGATGTGAAAGCCAACAGGGATGATATTCACAATGTTCTCAATGAGTTCCAATCTAATCTAAATTCTCTAAAAGCTAGGGTAACTGAGACAGAAGATAGAATCAGTGATCTGGAATACAGAGAAAAAGGATTCAGGAGAAAGCCTAGAACAAACAGCTTAGAAGCCACAAAAACAGAGTTAGGGAAATAAATGACGCCATGAAATGTTCCAACGTCAGAATTTCTGGAACCCCTGAGAGGGAGGAGAAAGAAGGAAGACTAGAAGATATAGTTGAACAAATTCTCCATGAACATTTTCCCAATCTTGTGAATGGAACCAGCATTCATATACTAGAAGCAGAATGGTCTCCCCCCAAGATCATAGAATCTAGAAAGACCACAAGACACCTGATAGTGAAAATGATGAATCATAATTGTAGACAGGAGCTCTTGAAAGCAGCTAGGACAAAGAAATTCCTTATGCACAGAGGAAAGCCCATCAGAATAACGTCAGACCTGTCCACAGAAACCTGGCAAGACAGAAAGGGCTGGCAAGACGTATTCAGGGCACTAAATGAGAAGAACATGCAGCCAAGAATACTTTATCCAGCAAGACTGACATTCAAAATGGATCAAAAGGTAAAGAACTTCCAAGACCAGCAAGGTTTAAGAGTATGTGACCACCAAACTGACACTGCAGGAAATATTAAGGGGGGTTCTATAAAAGAGGAAAAATCCTAAGAATATCATTGAACAGAAATATATGGAGACAATCTATAGAAACAAACACTTCACAGGTAACTGATGTCAATAAAAACGTATCTCTCAATAATCACTCTCAACATGAATGGCCTAAATGTGCCCATAAAATAACACAGGGGTGCAACAGGACCAATCCATATGTTGTCTACAAGAGACCCATTTCAAACCTAAGGATATACCCTTAAAAAATTAGAATAAAAAAGAAATAAAATTGAAAATATTTTATTAGAAGGAGACAAGATGGCGGGGAAGTAGGTGGAGGTGCTGTTTCAACCTATACCCTAAAGTGAGCTGATTACCTGAGATTAGAATTATACACTTCTGGATCTCTATGGAGGCAAAAGATGCCAGTGGGCAGACAAAATGGAGTGGGAACATCAGACTGATATCGGAAGATAAACAAAAGGGGGAGGAAGCCACCAGAAGTGACCCACTGGAACGTAATACCCCAATACAAGAGTGCCCTGCGATTGGGGACCAGCATTAACTTGGAGTCTGGTTGAAAGCACTCAAAATGAGCAAAGGATCATGGGGGAAAATTGTGGGAATATGGGCAGTTAGGGACAGGGGCTTAAGTCCCCTGACCCAGGACAATCACCCCTGGCCCTGTCCTGTACTGAAAGTGAAGGGATGGAGAAGCATCTTTCATGCCAATCGGCCTCAACAAAAGGTCAGGGTAGTGATTCTCATATCAGATAAACTAGATTTTAAACTAAAGACAGTAGTCAGAGATACATAAGGACACTACATAATTCTTAAAGGGACTATCCACCAAGAAGATCTAACTATTGTAAATATATATGCCCCCAATATGGGAGCAGCAAATTACATAAGAAAACTGCTAATGAAGTGAAAGAGTCACGGGACCCCTGGATGGATCAGTTGGTTAAGCGGTTGCCTTCAGCTCAGGTCGTGATCCCAGTGTCCTGGGATGAAGTCCCACATCAAGCTTCTTGCTCGGTGGGGAGCCTGCTTCTCTCTTGGTCTCTGCCTGCCACTTTGTCTGCTTGTGCTTGCGCATGCTCTCTCTCTCTGACAAATAAATAAAAATAAAATATTTTTAAAAAAGAGAGAGAAAGAGTCATATTGATATGAATACATTAGTAGTAGGAGATCTTAACACACCTCTCTCAGTAATAGACAGATCATCCAAGCAGAAAATCAACAGAGGAACATGAGGATTGAATGACACATTGGACCAGATGGACCTCATAGATATATACAGAATGTTCCACCCTAAAACAACAGAATACTCATTCTTCTCTTGTGCACATGGAATCTTCTCCAGAATAGACCACATACTGGGTCACAAATCAGGACTCAACCGATACCAAAAGACTGATATTATTCCCTGCACATTCTCAGATCACAATGCTTTTGAAACTGGAGCTCAATCACAAGGAAAAGTTTAGAAGGAACTCAAACACGTGGAAACTAAAGACCACCTTGCTTAAGAATGCTTGGATCAACCAGGAGATCAAAGATGAATGGAAACAATTCATGGAAACCAAAGAGAATGAAGACACTCCAGTACAAAACCTATGGGATACAGCAAAGGCGGTCCTAAGGGGGAAATACATAGCCACCCAATCCTCCCTCAAAAAAATTGAAAAATCCAGAGTACACCAGCTGTCTCTACACCTGAAAGAACTGGAGAATCAACAACAAATCAAACCAACTCCACACATAAGAAGGGAAATCATCAAGATTAGAGCTGACATCAATAAGGTAGAAACCAGAGATATGGTAGAATGTATCAATGAAACTAGAAGCTGGTTTTTTGAAAAAATCAGTAAGATCTATAAACCATTGGCCACACTAATCCAAAAGAAAAGAGAGAAAGCTCAAATTCATAAAATTATGAATGAAAAGGGAGAGATCACAATCAATACCAAGGAAGTAGAAGCAATCATCAGAAGTTATTATCAACAGTTATATAGCAATAAGCTAAGCAACCTAGATGAAATGGATACATTCCTGGAAAACTATAAACTTCCCAAATTGAACCAGGAAGAAATTGATAAAGTGAATAGACCAATATCCAGTAACAAGATTGAAGCAGTGATCAAAAACAAGAGCCCAGGTCCTGATGGATTCCCTGGGGAATTCTACCAAACTTTCAAAGAAGAAATAACACCTATTCTCCTGAAGCTGTTTCAAAAAATTGAAGCAGAAGGAAAACTTCCAAACTCTTTCTATGAAACCAGCATTACCTTGAACCCAAACCAGGCAAAGACCCCACCAAAAAAAAAAGAATTTCAGACCAATATAACTGATGAAAATGAATGCCATGATTATCAACAATATCCTAGCAAACAGGATCCAATAGTACATTAAAAAGATTATCCACCATGACCAGATGGGATTCATTCCTGGGCTACAGGGATGGTTCAACATTCGCAAATCAATCAATGCGTTAGAACAAATCAATAAGAGAAGAGAGAAGAACCACATGGTCCTCTCAATTGATGCAGAAAAAGCATTTGACAAAATCCAGCATCCGTTCCTGATTAAAACGCTTCAAAGTATAGAGATAGAGGGAACATTCCTGAACTTCATCAAATCTACCTATGAAAGACCCACAGCAAATATCATCCTCAATGGGAAAAAGGTTACAGCCTTCCCGTTGAGATCAGGTACACGACAAGGATGCCCACTCTCACCACTCTTGTTCAACATAGTATTAGAAGTCCTAGCAACAGCAATCAGACAACAAAGAGAAATAAAAGGTATCCAAATTGGTAATGAAAAAGTCAAACTCTCTCTCTCTTTGCAGATGACATGATACTTTATATGGAAAACCCAAAAGACTCTACCCCCAAACTACGAGAACTCATACAACAATTCAGCAACGTGGCAGGATACAAAGTCAATGTACAGAAATCAGTGGCATTCTTATACACTAACAATGAAAATACAGAAAGGGAAATTAGAGAATTGATTTTTTTTACTATAGTACCAAGAACCATAAGATCCCTGGGAATAAACCTAACCAAAGAGGTAAAGCATCTATACCCAAGGAACTACAGAACACTCATGAAAGAAATTGAAGAAGACACAAAAAGATGGAAGACCATTCCATGCTCTTGGATCGGAAGAATAAATATTGTTAAGATGTCTATACTGCCTAGAGCAATCTATACTTTCAATGCCATTCTGATCAAAATTCCACCAGCATTCTTCAAAGAGCTGGAGCAAATAATCCTAAAATTTGTATGGAATCAGAAGAGACCCGAATTGCTAAGGAAAAGTTGAAAAACAAAAATAAAGTGGGGGGCATCACGTTACCTGATTTCAAGCTTTACTACAAAGCAGTGATCACCAAGACAGCATGGTACTGGCATAGAAACAGACACATAGACCAGTGGAACAGAGTAGAGAGCCCAGACATGGACCCTCAACTCTATGTTCAAATAATCTTCGACAAAACAGGAAAAAATATACAGTGGAAAAAAGACAGTCTCTTCAATAAATGGTGCTGGGAAAACTGGGAAGCTATATGTAGAAGAATGAAACTTGACCATTCTCTTACACCATACACAAAGATAAACTCAAAATGGGTAAAAGACCTCAATGTGAGACAGGAATCCATCAGGATCCTAGAGGAGAACATAGGCAGTAATCTCTTTGATATCAGCCACAGCAACTTCTTCCAAGATATGTCTCCAAAGGCAAAGGAAACAAAAGCGAAAAAGAACTTTTGGGACTTCATCAAGATCAAAAGCTTCTGCACAGCAAAGGAAATAGTCAACAAAACAAAGAGGCAACCCACGGAATGGGAGAAGATATTTGCAAATGACAGTGCAGACAAAAGGCTGATATCCAGGATCTATAAAGAACTTCGCAAACTCAACACACACAAAACAGACAATCACATTAAAAAATGGGCAGAAGATATGAACAGACACTTCTCCAACGAAGACATACAAATGCCCATCAGACACATGAAAAAATGTTCATCATCACTAGCCATCAGGGAGATTCAAATTAAAACCACATTGAGATACCACCTTACACCAGTTAGGATGGTCAAAATTAGCAAGACAGGAAACAACATGTGCTGAAGAGGATGTGGATAAAGGGGAACCTTCCTACACTACTGGTGGGAATGCAAGTTGATGCAGCCACTTTTGAGACTACGAAAAACAATCTGAGGGTTTTGAAGGGGTGGGAGGTTGGGAGGCTGGGGGAGCCAAGTGGTGAGTACTACGGAGGGCATGTATTGCATGGAGCACTGGGTGTGGTGCATAAACAATGAATTCTGTTACACTGAAAAGAAATTAAATTTAAAAATATTTAATTAACTTCACAAGATAAAGGATCATCGGCAGAAAGCCATGAATTCCAGGCTTTGCTTTCCCCTCCTCTGGAATTACCCTCTTCTCCTTGATCAGTGAACTGTGTCCTGGCTGGATTTCTTGCTTATCTTCTGTGGGGAGGGGCCTGTTATAGTGATTCTCAAGTGTCTTTGCCTGAGGCGGAATTGCTCTGCCATTGCTAGAGGCCCGCTAAGTAATCTGCTTGGTTTCTCTCTCGGGAGCTTTTGTTCCCTGAATGCTTTCTGTAGAGCTCTGGAGGGTGGGAATGAAAATGGCAGCCTCCCAATCTCCAGCCCAGAGAAACCAAGAGTTCAGGGCCTCACTCCTCAGTGCACCCTTGGAGAAAAGCATTCAATTACTACCTGGTCCCCGGCCACCCTCTGAGCTCACATGACCTGTGACCCAGCAATTCTGTCTCAGGCACACAGCCCCATTTAGGGTCTCCAAACCCAGAAGATTTCTGCCACTCTCTGGAGGGGGTCTCCCCGGCCCTGCCACTTGTGGGGTCCCTGCTCAAAGAGCAATGCCCTGACTGTGCCACAGATCAGAGTTTAAGGTAACCCCGAATTCAGAGTTCACTCCTTGGCTCTGTCTCTGTAGCCAGCTTCCCTGCTTTAATACCTGGGAGCTCTGCTACACTTAGAAACCCCCGATCCTTCTGTGACCCCACAGGACTTGAGACCATGCTGTCCTCACAAGGGCTCCACCCCCGCGTAGAATCTGGAGCAATGTCCTTCAGTGTGGCCGACTTCTTCTTCTTCTTTTTTTTTTTTTTTGACACAGAGAAAGAGATCATAAGCACGCAGAGAGGCAGGCAGAGAGAAGGGGATGCAGTCTCCTTGCCAAGCAGAGAGCCTGATGTGGGGCTCATCTCAGGACCCTGAGATCATAAACCAAGCTGAAGGCAGAGGCTTTAACCCACTGAGCCACCCTGGTACCCCAGTACAGCAGGTTTCTAAAAGTTCTGATTTTGCTCTCCATTGCTCCGTGGCTTGCCGGAAAAGGCTCCTCCCCACACAGGCTACCTTCCCATCTCTTTGGATTCACTTCTCCATAAGTCCTACCTTTCAGAAAGTGGTCAATGTTCTGTATCAAGAATTGCTGCTCTTCTCTTCAATCTCCTGTTGGGTTTGTTGGTGTTCGGAATGGTTTGATAACTATCTAGCTGAACTCCTGCAACCTGATGTCATCTCAGCCTGCTACCATTCTGCCATCTTGACTTCTACCAACCATTTCTTGGAGGGACTATCTTTTTGCCTTTGGATAGTCCTACTTGCTTTGGTTAAGATTAACTGGCCACTAATTGATTGAATATTTATTAAACTAAATAATCTAATAGAGGAACTGGTGGGTAGAAAAACAATTGCTATAGACAGAATGTTTGAAATGTTGAAATTTCACATATGATGGTATTAGGGGGTAAAGCACTTGAGAGGTGACTAGGTCATGAGGGTAGAGCCCACAGGAGTGGGGCTCAGGAGAACTCCCTGCCCTGCTACCATATGAAGACACAGCAAATAGGTAGCCATCTATAAAACATCTATAAATATCAGGTGGATTTTCAGCAGACACCAAATCTGCTGGTGCCGTCATCTTGGACTTTCCAATCCCTTAAACACTTAGAGATGTTTGTTGTTTATAAGCCATCTTCCAGTATGTGGAAGCTTACTGTACCATCCTGAACATCTCCCAATGTCCTCCGTGTTATTCCTTATGCTCCATAAGTAAGTGAAACCATATGATAATTGACTCTCTCAGCTTGACATATACAATGGAGTATTATGCCTCCATCAGAAAGGATGAATACCCAACTTTTGTGTCAACATAGACAGGACTGGAAAAGATGATGCTGAGAGAAGTAAGTAAAAGTCTGGAATTTTTGAAGAAATCAGCATCACATTTTAATTTTTCCTTCTAAATAGACATCATTTGTGGTGACAGTTTGATTCACAGCAAAAAATGAGTAGAAAGCAGAATTCTCATATATAATTCTTCAGCCTCTCCCATTGTCAACATCCTACACTGGAGCAGTACATTTGTTATAAATGATGGACCTACTTTGACACATCTCCCAAAGTCTATAGAAGCCATTAGGGCTCACTCTGGGTGCTGTATATGTGTATGTAACTAGGGTTTTTTCTCTTGCTAGTCTATCTTTTGCCAGCTTAATTTGTACATTCCTACTCTCTGAACCTAAGAGGGTGGAGGAAAAAGTTTCTTCCTCCACTCTGTTTCCTCCACCTATTCCATAAACACATGTCCAGGTTGAACCCTGGCTCTTCACAACATTAACCCTTGTGCTCATTTGCTCACTCTTGTAATACATCTCACATAGTCTGAGAATTGTTTTGCCCATACCACCATGATGAACTCCCGAAGTTTAGGATGTGTTTGCTGTTTTTCCCTTATCTCTACATTCCCTGCTGAAGACTGATGTTTTACACCTAAACCATAAAATCAGAGATAGTAAAAGTATTGTTGTTTAGTATGTGTGCCATACAGTGAGGCATAAGCACACCATGCTGTTAGTCATAGGCTATACTATGGTGTTGCGGCTCTAATTCAGGCCCATGCTTTTTCTCACTACATGATGTTCCATAAAGTCACAAATGAAGTTAAGTAGGCATAGAGTCAGGAGCAGAAAGTGTTTTTGAGACTGAGATGATAACATGCAGATAAGCAGGCATATCTATTTGGCCATCCCAGAGACAGCTCTCTTCTCTTTCCTTAGACTTGTCATTGGACAGGATGAACTGATTACAGGGCCATACTCTCAAGGGGCTGGAAGGTCAGTGAAAGTCAGGACAAATCCCAGACCTCCCTGACTTACTCCCACACCCAGTCTAAATACTTTTCATTGGAAGAGAGTATTTTCTGAAACTTGATCAATCAACAAGCACTCAGAAATGTTAAACAAAACTACATTGTTCACTGAGAACTTCAGCCAGTAATGATTTCATTCTTCAGCTGTAACCCCAGTCATCTGAGCTGGCTGATGAATTTCCAGGTCTGAAATGCTATCCCCAATGGTCCATTTTTCTGAGGCCTGGGGATATCTGGGAGATTTGAAGCTTTCTTGAGGCAACTTTCCCCAGGAACCTAACAGGAATCGAGGCCTCTTGAGAGGAAATTTTAGAGATAGAACAAGACGGGGGACTGCAGATAAGACATATCCTGCTCTGGATCTACCCCCTCCCTCTTTCTGGCCACTCTACTGTTTACCACACAGAAGGGAGTAGCCAAAGGTAACTTTTAGGTGCAATGTAAGCTGCACCTAAGCTGTAAGGTACAAGTGCCTTCTGACAGTTACCCCACAGTAAATCTTAGTGTGCCTACTGTGATGTCCAATCCCAGATCTGCCTGTGTTTTCCTGATACACCCATTCCATTTTCACTGCTCTCTGATTCTCTATAAAGATAGAAGTTATAGCATCTGAGTGGCTCAGTCAGTTAAGTGTCTGCCTTTGGGCCAGTTCATGATCCCAGGGCCCTGGGATCAAGCCCCTCATCTTGGGCTCCCTGCTTAGCAGGAAGCCTGCTTCTCCCTCGCCCTCTGATGCTCCTCCTGCTTATGCTCTCTATCTGTCCAATAAATCAATAAGATGATTTAAAAAAAAATAAAGAGAATTTTGAAACTTTTCAGTTTATCCTTCCCTCCCAATCAGAAACTTCAATTACTATGGACTCTGAAAAACAATCTGAGGGGTTTGAAGTGGTGGGGGGTGGGAGGTTGGGGTACCAGGTGGTGGGTATTATAGAGGGCACAGATTGCATGGAGCACTGGGTGTGGTGCAAAAATAATGAATACTGTTATGCTGACAATAAATAAAAAATAAATTTAAAAAAAAAAGTCTCATTCAGGGCACCTGGGTGACTCAGTTGGTTAAGCGACTGCCTTCAGCTCAGGTCATAATCCTGGAGTCCTGGGATAGAGTCCCACATCGGGCTCCCTTCTCAGCACGGAGTCTGCTTCTTTTGCTGACCTCTCTCCTCTCATGCTCTCTCTCTTTCTTAGTCTCTCTCTACCTCTCAAATAAATAAATAAAATATTAAAAATAAATAAATAAATCTTAAAAAAAGAAACTTCAATTACTGTCACCTCTACTTACCTCTACTACTAGATCAGAATTAAAAGTGAACTTTTAATTTTGACTCTTGAAGAAACAATATCAGTTGTGGTAATAATAATAACATTAAAATTCTTTTAGGGCTTACAGTGTGCTTTGAATAGGGTGACCCTATAATTTGCTGTCTGGTTGGGAGACTTTTGAGAGTGAAGAGGGACATTATTATATATTAGCCAAGAAATGAGCATAAATAGGGATGGTCCTCAGCAAGCAGGGGCACTTAGATGGTTTCATAGCCATGAACCAGTTTCACATGATAGAGAGCTAAAGGAGCTCTCCGTGGTCTCTCTGTAAGGGCACTAATCCCATTCCCAAGTGCTCCACCTCCATGACATAATCACCTCTCAAAGGCCCCACTTCTGGTTACCAACCCATTGAGACTTAGGTTTTAATATACAAATTTGGGGTGGGGGTGGGAAACAAACATTCAGTCCATAGCATCTTAGAATAAGATAACTTACAGATAAGGAAACAAATACAGAAGTTGATATATTATTGATCTTTAAAATCATAATGCAGGACTTTTGGGTACACATCTGCACTCAACCAGAAAAATGCAAGTTGGAGTTTCAGGAATAATTAAAAAGGTGAACTGATTCCAGACCACTGTCCAAACAGACTCCAGTTGCTATGCACTTAAATTCTCTTTTATTAGTGCTTTGCCAATCATCCATGTGTTTTATAGATGACAAACTGAGGTCCAGAGAGGTGATAACATTTTCCTGAACATAACATACCAGTCATGAAGCTGAAACTAATACATATGGTCTCCTCACTCTACAGGCTTTAGTCAAATTCTCAAGAGCGGTTTATGGAAATGAATATCACACCGTATATGCCTAAAGAAATGACAACTGTGATGTATGTCAAACTACTTGAGAGAAATTTTGAAAGATTGATATCACATTTTAATCTGTGTAATGAAGATAAATACTGCAACTGTGATTTAATGTATGGGAAATGATGTCTCTCAATAATGGCTCACAGACACATTCTATACTGGATAACTGTCCCTGTTACCTAGAGGACAAACAGAGATGATGCAGACATTCTCAGAACCCAGTTTTAAAACAGGGGTTGGAGGCAAACAAGACTCAAGTCTCAGTCCTTGGAGAAAATCCCATTGCTGGAAGGGACATTCTTCTGCTGCTCATATTCTTAGTCAACGTCACTGTTTCTCAGCTGCATCCTTTTCCTTGTCTGGTACCCACCTCCCCTTTCCACCAACCTCACAGACAAGACAGTCTCCTATTCCTTTACCCATGTCAGCCCCCTTCCTGGAGCTATGCTCTCTCTCTGTGCTGTATTTTCACTGTCTTCTCCCATACTGACTATTTCCCGAAGATGTGCACACCTTCATGTCACCTTCTCCCCAGCCATCCTCATCATGTTAGTGCACAAATTTACTCCATCTCATCACTGTCAGCCTCCTCATTAATTCCATTTCTTTCACTCTGACTATTTCTCCAACCTATTGGAATAACGGTTCTCTGAAAGTACTCCAGAAAATACTCCATTGATCTCTTGATTATCACATCTCATCATCTAATAAAATATTACCTTCTTAAACATTTTTAAAAATTGTAAGTTATCTATAGGTACATGTATATATATAAATATACACGTAGTGTGTGGGTATACTCTATATATATGCACGTAGACAGAGAGAGAGTGTTAGTTTTTTTTCTATCAATCTTGTCTTTTAACTGTACCATTTAGTCCATTTATATAACATAGTTATTCATTTTTATTTTCCTCAATGAATACCTACTACCTTATTTTGCCTTTGCTATTAGTCTCATTTGTCTGGCATTTCTATTTCCTATCATTTCTTCCCTTCTTTTGGATTAGTGGTGTAATTGCCTGTCATTCTGTGACAGCCATTAAAGCTGTTCAAAATAATTCTCTCATTCCAGGCACCCAGAAGGATCCTATTTCTCTGTCTCTTGCACTTAAATGTGACCATGAGGTTTTCTGCGGTCAATGAAGTGTGAATAGAAGTGACATATGTCCCTTCCAGCAGAAGCATTAAGAGCTGTCCTCTGCGGTGCTGGGTTTTTTTTTTAATGTTTTATTTATTTACTTAGAGACAGAGAGAGAGAGTGGGTAAAAGGCAGAGGAGGAGGGAGAGAGAGAACACCAAGCAGACTCCAAGCTCAGCCCAGAGCCCAACTCAGAGTTTGATCTTATGACCTGAGATCATGACCTGAGCCAAAATCAAGAGCAGGATGCTTAACCAGCTGAGCTGCCAGGGCATCCCAGTGCTATGTTCTTTCCTCTGCCTCTTTGATTAAGACAGTGAGTGTCAAGAGGAAGCCTGTGTCAGCCTGTTTTCCCAAGTGAAAATAGCAGGCAGAGCCCCTAGGCTGGACCAAGATAGATATGTAGCTGGAATAAGAAAGAAACTTTAAACTACTGAAATTTTGAGATTGTTTGTTACTGCAGCACAACTAGACTCTCCTAACTGATCCACAGTCTACTTATTCTCTGCTAGTTTGGAATTCAAACCCTGTGTTTCCCTTCTTTTCATTGCTTAGCTTCGAAATTCTCAAATGCATACTAAACATAAAGAAGTCTAATCAATACTTTTAGTCATCTCTTGAACACGGTAATTCACATCACTTCCAAGTTATGTTCCTGACATATATTTTAATTTTATCTTCTTAACTCAACAAGAAATTATTGCTTTATATAGTCAAAAGATCTTTGATTTGTTCACATACTTGTCACCATCTTTCTTTATTCCTTCCTGAATTCATATTTCTGATGAGTAGCCTTTCTTTGTAACCTCAAATCCATTCTTAGAAATTTTTAGTGGAAGACTGCTTTAATGAAGTCATATAACTCCATTAGATTTTGTTTTATATTATTGTTTTGTCAGAAAATGCCTTATTTTATTCATTTCTAAGTGCCAGAGTAAATAATTCTATGTTGGTGTGTTGAGAAATCAAAGCCAGTGTATTGAATTAAGATTATGATGTACTAAGGAGGGGAAAAGCCATTCACATGGTCAGGTTACACCCTCAGCATTCCAGCTGCCACTTTCAGGAAGTGAAAAGCCCAGGGCACAGTTTCAGGACATGGGTACAGAAGCAAAGTCATAAGATTTGTCCCGTGCCTTGGTGACTGAGCCAGCCTGACATCCCTTGGGGTTTCATTAACTTTAGTTCCTCTCCTCCACTCTGACCTTCTAGGAGTGGTTGCTGTGGCCAAGAACTGTAACACATCCACCTTCCACACGCAGGAGAGCTGAAGTGGCCAACACTGGGTGAGGTCGCAGGTCTCCCCTCTCCCAGCCCAGACCCCCCCACACACACCCTAGGTCCATGCAGTCTTCCAGCTGCAGAAAGCAGAATGCCCCCCACACCAGAAGAGGTGCTGTTGGAATTCCAGTCACGCCAGGACTCCTGGGGAGACAGAGTACCTCCATTTCTCTGGTGCTCTGGGGATCATGTGTTTATTTGTCCTTTGCAAACCTGCAAGAGTTATTTGTTTGATGCAAATGGCCCCCTGAGATGACAAGGACTTTGCTCCAGTTCAGGCATCATTACCGTAGTGGCTTTCTTTGCCGCTCCTTGTGAGCCAGCAGACAGATGAGGTTCACATGGTACGGTTCCTATAAACAAGACTCCCCCTTCTCAGCAGTCCTGAAAAAAGAGTGGTGTGGATGGTTCCCTACAATGTCCTTCCTCACAATGTCTTTGGTTCCCACTAAAGTGAAACCAAGATGCTCCTCCCACCTATCTTTCTTTGGAAGCCAAGCCCCTTTGTAATCTGTAAAAGATTCCCTCCCCAGGGATCCCGGGATCACAGAGACTGGCCCTCTGCTCTGTCCTAGAGACCAAGCTAGAGATCCAGGTCAGTGGCTGAAGAGATGGTCTCAAGGACTCCTTATTCTGTGTTGGGTTAGAGGAACCAGGGTGGTTGAGGTTAGCACCTGAAAAAACTTGAGCTGGACCAATATTGGGATGGAGCATGTGGGCTGCAGGGAAACAAAGGCACTGGGGGAGGGAAGCATTGCTCTTGGGAATACAATGGCATCCCTCTATGATACTGGTGTTAGGAACTGGGCTGTTGCCCTTGTGTTGGAGAACAATAGGCCTCACTCTGTCCATCATGATCCTATAGGTCATGTGGTATTTCAGGGATACAGTTCAGCTCATGTTTTATTCAAAAGGATTTCCTGATAAGCACCTTGAGCACTGGGTATAAATGTACTTATTCTTCAAATGTATTTTATTTTTTTAAATGTTTTTAAGATTTTATTTCTTTATTTGACAGGGATAGATAGAAAGCACAAGCAGAGGGGGCAGCAGAGGGAGTGGGAGAAGCAGGCTCCCCAGTGACCAGGGAGCTGAGCTCGAGACAGGACTAGATCATAGGAATTCAGATCACAACCTGAACTCAAGGCAGACACTTAACAGACTGAGCCATCCAGGTGCCCCCTCAAATAGATTTTAAATTTTAAAATCTCTAATATTCAGACATAGAAGGATTTTAGTTCACTGTCAAGTCACCAACCAGAGGGAAAGACCACCTCTCTCCAGCTAGTAGGACTTAAATACTCGTTGACAAGAGTCTATGTGAGCATCTCAATCCTTGGAAAATTGCACAGGAGGAGGGGTACCTTTCCGGCTGACCCAAACGGAGACTGTGAGCCAGGGAAGCCACAGGTAGGAGCTGGGGTTCTTTCTCAGGCAACGCTTTTTCTCTTCTCTCCCTTTCCTGGCTAGGCTCTTCCAGAGGAGTGAGACCACCATGGCTCAGGAGAGGTTCTTCATCCTGTTCCCACTACTGGTTCTGGTGCTGCTGGTGCTGGGCAGTGTCCAGCCTTCTCTGGCCAAGGAGTCGAGGGCCGAGAAGTTCCTGTGGCAGCACATAGACTCGAACACCTCCACCGTCAATGCCAGCTACTGCAACCAAATGATGAAGCGCCGGAATATGATGGTTGGATTTTGCAAGCCGGTGAACACGTTTATCCACGAGCCTCTGCCAGATGTCCAGGTCATCTGCTTCCAGGGAAATGTAACCTGCAAGAATGGGAAGCCCAACTGCCACCAAAGCAGTTCCAAAATGCGCATCACCGACTGCCGCCTGAAGGCTCCAAATACCCCAAATGCGACTATGAGACCACGCAGCAAGAGAAATTCATCATCGTGGCCTGTGAGTGTGTACAGTATGAGACAGTCCACTTTGATGGTTCTGTGTAGGTCTGCACCTGAGGCCAGAGTAGCAAGATGCCCCACCTCCCTGTTGTGGCAACTGCTTCTCCCCTCTCCCTTCCTGGATATGAAAGAACTCCAGCCAGGGCTCCTATCCCAAACACACATGCATTCCTACCCAGGACCTGCCCCTTTGTGGTTTGGGAGGTGAGGGGGTCCCTGTGTAAACCACTTCCTGGATTCTTTCTGTAAAACACAGTTCCAACTACCTGGATTTCTGAAACTGTCACCATCCTGATACTGTCGTGTGATTGCTTTCCTGCTTGGGTGAGAACTGTAAATCGGGGTAGATTTCGTAAGCATCAAATAGAATCATTACTTACCTTTGCTCCTGACTCTTGGTTCTCCGTGACCTGAGATCATCCCTTTGCTCAGAGATGCCTTGCTGTAAAATATGAAGCTGTTAAGTATGGGCTATTTGAGATGAAAGGGAGCTACAGTCTGGGACTGTCCTGCTGGGTGAGCTGATGGAGGGGGAGCTCAAATACCAAAATCTCTGGCACAGAAGGAAGGACAGGGTGACCTCAAGAAAATCCTGCTCAGTCCCTGGCTGGGCAGGAGTAGGGGATGAAATTATGATCCTAAGTTTTCCTTTTCCTTTTATTGAGTGAACTATTACCAGATCACATTGACCATCTCTTAGTTGGAAAGTCAGGACATTCCATTTAGGAGCTAGACGGGTCTGTAAGGATTATTAAATTAAATGAGAATAAGTAGATTTTGACTCATGTATCCACTTTAATGGATTAGGCCTGCCTAGAACGTTGCAGAAGAAAATTCTAATAAGTGATGAGGTTGAACGGTAGCCTCTGTTGAAGGCAGGATGGAGGTAAATGTGTGTGTTCCACTTGCTATCCCTGAGATAGTAATCCCCACTTTTACAGAGGAACAGCCTGAATCTCAGGAATGGGTAAGTGACTTGCTCACGGCTGCTGCTACTTAGTGGCACAGCTGAGACTAGACCCCAGGTCTCTGGCCTCCAGTCATTGTTCTTTCTGCTACCAGAGTGGACTCAGGAAGAAAATCCTGCAGTCTCCCTTTTCCTAAGTGTGGTGGGGAGAGCACCTGGGTGGCTCAGTCTGTTAAGGGATCTACTCTTGATTTCCTGCATATCATACTCTCAAGGTCAGGGATTGAGTCCCATATTGGGCTTTGTGCTCAGCTCAGAACCTGCTTTGGGTCTTCCTCTCTCTCCTCCTCTGCCCCTCCCCTGCTTGCACATGCGCTCTCTCTCCCTCTCCTCCTCTTCCTCTGCCCCTCCCTTGCATGTGCTCTCTTGCGCTCACTCTCTCTCACTCTCTCTCAAATAAATAAGTAAATATTTAAAAACAGAAAAGTAAGGTAGAAGTAATTATGGATATGGCATCAAGGAAGTAGGTCTAGAGAGACCCGAGAAACAAGATCAGAAAGGATGGCATAGTAGGGTACTTAGTTCCCTTGGTTCTATTGGACGTCCTGTTCTGGAAAGTTCACTGATCAAATCACTCAGTAGGAGGAAACTCATATTTCCCCACAGGAAGCATAGCTTCACTTTTCCAGAATTCTACCTTCCTCTCTTGGGCTTTAAGGAATGGTGGGTGCACTCTATGGCAGCCTTGATATTTTATTTAAGTTCCATAGTGTGATGTCCAGAGCTTGTAGTTTTTGCAGAATCCAGGCACTCCTGAAATTCCTTCAGCCAATCTAGACACACGGAGATGTCAAACCATCAATTCTTTCCTCAATACTTTTTTTTTTCCTTGTAAGGATTTTATTTATTTATTTGACAGAGAGAGAGAGAGAGCACAAGAAGGGAGAGCAACAGAGGGAGAGGGATAAGCAGGCTCTCTGATGATCAGGGACCTGAGGTGGGGCTCGATCCCAGGACCCTGGGATCATGACCTGAGACCTTTAATGTCTGCCTTTGGCTCAGGTCATGATCCCAGGGTTATAGATGGAGCCCCACCTTGGCCTCTCTGCTCAGCGTGCAACCTGCTTCTCCCTCTCCTTCTGCCTGCCTCTCCCCCTGCTTTGTGCTCTCTCACTCTGACAAATAAATAAAATCTTAAAAAATAGAAAAAAAAAATAAACACAGCTTGCACCTGGAGATGACAGGGTTGTGAAAGGTGAGAAAACCATTGGAACAGAGGCTAGTTCCATCTGTCACATTCTACAAATACATTTTGTTAAGGAAACATGACTACCTAGAAAACAAAGCCCTGACAAGCCAGGTACTTCAGTCTGGATGATATACCCTTCTTAGAGATGAGACTCAGAGGCAGCCTGAATGGGTAGAACTGACCTTAACCCTACCGCACCCTGCCTCCCTCTGAGCAGAAGTGCTCAAGGAAGAGCACTGGAGCTTGGAAGTAGCCCCTCAGGACTCTGCTGCTCCCTGCTATCACCATCCTGTCTGGGTCTCAGGACAATCTCTAGCATGGGGACAGTCAGAACTACCTTGTAGTCTGGTGTGAGGGTTCAGTGAGGCAATTTTGATAAATTGTCTTACAAATGGGAACTTTCAATCTGTTCCAGAATATGCTCCAAGTGAATATAAAAATAAGTTAGCTGTCCATCTTAGAATCTTAGTTTGTCTGTCATATACTAAAATGACTATAATTTTAACTGTCTCCAGCATTAAAAGACCAAAGTCTAATCCAATTGATACTGACTTCTCAGATACCAATTATGGAATAATAATAATAATAATAATAATAACTACTCAGTTGTGTCCAGAATGTTCACTTTTCCTAGGCTTCCTTAGGTCTGGTAACAGCAAGTGCATCTGGAAGGGTTTCCTGTTGTCAACCCACAGCCCCTAGAACCCACACTCATGCGGGAGCTTCAGAACTTATCTCCAGGGAAGACCGGTTGCACGCAGAGGGACTTATGGACAGCATGCACACTACAGATAAATTCATGGGGCTTCGGGCTGCTGTTTTGTTCCAGTATATTCCTTCTAGCTGGTTTATACTGGTAAAAGTTGGCAAACAAACAGAATGTCCTGAACATGGGACTGGTTAAAATATGATGCGTTTCCTTACAACAAAATTCTATGCAAATAGGACCAAATACACCTTTGCTACTGACATGAAATATGTCCAAAATATATTCTTAGTGGGAAATAAGAAATAGTGTACAACATTGTGTATAAAATGTTATTATTGGTGGGGCACCTGAGTGGCTCAGTTGGTTAAAGCCTCTGCCTTTGGCTCTGGTCATGATCCCAGAGTCCTGGGACCGAGTCCCCCATCAGGCTCTCTGCTCTGCAAGCAGCCTACTTCTTCCTCTCTCCTTTCTCTCAGCCTGCCTCTCTGCCTACTTGGGATCTCTGCTGTCAAATAAATTAAAAAAATATTTTAAAAATAAAAAACAGTGTTATTATTGGTGATGGGAAAAGAGGAGAGAAACACATGCCTGAGGATACATGTTAATTCACCATTTTTAATGTTTTCTTTATTTACTTGAAAGAGAGAGAGAGCCTGTGAACAAGGGAGGGGGCAGAGGTCAAGAAAGAAGCAGACATCCCACTGAGCAGGGAGCCTGACCACTCAAGACCAGGGGCTCCAATCCCAGGACCTGGGGATCATGACCTGAGCTCAAGGCAGACATTTAACCCACTGAACCTCCCAGGTGCCCTGTCAATAAACTTTTATTTTTATTTATATTTTTGGTAATAATATATTAGTTTATTATTATTTTAAATTTTTTTATTTAAAGTCAACTAATTAACATACAATTGTTGTTAGTTTCAGAGGTACAGGTCAGTGACTTATCAGTCTCATATAATCCCCAGTACTCATTACATCATGTGCCCTCCTTAACGTCCATCACCCAGTTACCCCATCCCTCTACTCCTCTCCCCTCCAGAAACCCTCAGTTTGTTTCCTATCATAAAGAGTCTGTATGGTTTGTCTCCCTCTCTGGCTTCCTCTGGTTTTAATTTTTCCTCTCTTCCCCTTTGATCCTCTGCTTTGTGCCTTAAATTCCACAGATCAGTGAGATTATACGATAATTGTCTTTCTCTGAATGACTTCTGTCACTTAGCATAATGTTCTCCAGTTCCACCCAGTTGTTGCGAATGCCAAGATTTCATGTTTCTGACAGCTGAATCATATTCCATTGCATATATTAATAATATTTAATACTTAAATCTGTGTAATAAATAAAGACCGTGAAGAGACATAAAGAACTGAACTGCGTCTGGAAAAGAAAACTGGGGCCTAACAAACAACGACCAAAGGAAAACATCCTTTTTACCAGATTTATTTCTCAGTGTTGCATTGATGCTTACCATTTGCATGTACAAGGTGTCCATAGATATAAAGGGAAAAGTTAAAGGGACTACCTCACTGCAGCCCCTTCTCTGTCTGTAAGGAAGATCCTGGTAATAGAAAGTCCAAAAAATGGGGTGCCTGGGTGGCTCAGCGGGTTAAGCCTCTGCCTTCTGCTCAGGTCTTGATCTCAGGGTCTGAGATCCAGGCCCCCATCAGGGCCTCTGCTCAGCGGGGAGCCTGCTTTCCCTCTCTCTCTGCCTGCCTCTCTGCCTACTTTGATCTCTCTCTCTGTGTCAAATAAATAAATAAAATCTTAAAATTAGAAAAAAGTCCAGACAATAGCATTAGGAAGAAAACTTATAAGTATCACCACGATGAAACCTTGAGTTGACCCGGACACCCCCACCTGTCACTCTGCAGCAGCCCAGCAGACAGAAGCACACAACCGTGCTTTCCACACAACTAACCACCGTCGTGATGGAGAGCTCATGGTACAGAGTAGGTGCACTTTATCTGAAGCCTATTGGCTTACTTTCAGGCAGTATTCCTCAGTGTCAGCCATTTTGACAATCAAACCTGTAGCTCTGCAGAAACAATAATACTAAACCTTAAAAAGAATATGGAACTCATCAGGTAGTATCAGTTCCTAACTCACTGTTCTGACCACTCACTTGTCAGGTGCCTGACACAGAAAGACCTCAGCAACCAGGGTAGATGGAGTGTTCTAAGAGGTTGAATATGACTGAATATCGTGTATGATTCAAGATACTAATGCTCTGTAATTTCAGTGACAAGAATTTGGCACCATTACTTTTGCAGTCAGCAAGCATATAAAAGTCTAGAGAAAGAAACAGCCCAAATAGCAGGCCTTCGAACTAATCCCCATCAAGCCAGGCAGCAGTGTGGAGAAAACACAGGCGTGTTGCAGCAGAGACCCCAAAATGGACACGTCAAATGCCCTGAACTTGCTTTAGGATTGTGGGCCTGGACCAAGGTTTATAAGCCAACCGCCAGGGTCCATTCACATGACACACAGCTTCTGACAGAGTTCAGAACATCCTATTACAGAATATGGCAACTTGGCAAATTCAATCTTTTAAGTTGAAGAAATTTGAGAAAGGACAGGTACAGGAAAGACATACTGACCTGCTCTGGAAGCAGGTCATTAAACCTTCCTGGGAGAATGTTTCCTACACCTAGAAGAAAGGAGTGTCATTATCTGCAAAAATGTAGTGTCATCTGAACAAACATCTTGCTAAGTTGCCCACCAATTGCTACACTTAGCTTGTACCCTTTGTTCTAGCAAATCTTTATACCACTTTCACCTTTCATCAAACCTAGCACACACGCACTCAGGTTTAACCACTTTTTTAGAGCCTTATTTCCTTGAGAAGGCTTTCCTCTCACCATAAACCTATGTGAAATAAATGGGAATACCTTTCTCTTGTTAATCTGTTTGGGTTTTTCTTATTCTTATTATTATAGGGTCCCAGCTGAGAACGTAGAAGGGTAGAAGAAATGGATATTATTCCTCCACTACACTTGTAAGATTTGGGATAATTTAAAAGAGATAGGGAGGAGAGGGAGACTATTCCAGTTGTGTCCTCTCCAATCTTTCTTGCAGTCATTCAAATAGGTGTTTTAAGACAAGGTACAAACTTTGTTTCAGGAATCAGGTAGAAGGCCAGTCTTGAGAACTTGGGAACTGGGTGAAAATCAGTGTCAGCTAAGAAAAATGGTTCTCCACTAGGAATGGATATTTGATGGAGCTCATCAAACACAGACATGCAAAAAAGACCTGCTTCCCAAAGAGTATGTTTCAGGAGGCCTAGAATCTAGGCCTTCTTAAGAGTCTCTTAGGCACTTCTCATGAGAGAGGCCAGGGTTGGGAACCCCAGTTAGGCACAGGGGTAATCTGATACTGTTTGCCTCTGCTAGTGTGTTTAGGGTGCTATCAAGTTGTGGCACTGCAGAGAGAAGTGGGGCTTGTGGCTGTAGAACAGGATACATGAGTATTAGATACACAGACAACTCATTTGGTTTGAGTTGGTTTGGTTTGGTTTGGTTTGGTTCTAATTAAGTAGATTTAATTCTTCAGGGCCCTTTTAGGTTTACAAAAAAATGAGTAGAAATAATAGAAAATTCTCTTGTGCTTCTCTCTTCCCCTCTTTCCTACCCACACATCCCACAGTTTTCCTGTTATTAACATCTTCTTTGGGGGGGGAGGGTGTCATCCTTTTCCTATAATTGATGAGCCAATATTGATGATGGCTAACTAAAGCCCACAATTGAATAATGATCAATTCTCTGCATTATATATTTCTATGGGTTTGGACAGTGCATAGTATCACTGTAGGAGAGGAATCCATCTTCCTCGGCTTTTTCATGGTCTCTGACTAGGTCGCAAAATTGAAATGACAGAGATAAGTAAGAGTAAAGCATACAAATTCGCTTAAATTTTCACATGTACATAGGAGCCTCCGTATGAAAATGAAGACCTGAAATAGCGACCAGCACTGGAAGCTTTTATACCCTCTAGACAAAGACACAATACATTTGTGGAGACTTGTTTGGTCTACGGGTAGGAAATGGTGAAGAAATAACTAGAAAGAAAAGGGTTAGTATAACAAGGTCTGTTTCAGATTCCTCTGGTGCCACCTCTGGCTGGTAATATTGACTCCAGGAAAAGAATTTGTATCCTACCTTTAGGCAAAAAAGGAGAGCTTTTCCTGCATTTATGGATTCTTAACTGCCCTTAGTACAAAATATTATTTGTGTCAAAGAGCCATAGCTTGGGGTGACAGAGTCTGGTTTCCTTCAGCATGAACAAAGATGATCTCCTCATGTACTTAGATTTTCTTTGATTTCTTTCAGCAGAGTTTTGTAGTTTTCCTCATAATGAGCTTGTTCATTTTTTTTAGTAGATTCATATCTACATATTTCATTTTTCTTGGGTGCATATGTAAATTTTTTCTCAAATTTCAATTGTTCGTTACTGGTACCTAAGAAAGCAGTTGATTTTTGTATATTAACCTTATATCTTGTGATTTTGCTCTGAAAAGACATCATTTTTATCCTGTAGATAACTGAAGACATTAAAAAGCAAGAGTGTTCCCCTATTCTATTGATGCTCAAGGAGTACTAATCTGGAAGGGATGTGTAGAACAGATTAGAAGGAAAAGAGGCTAGAGGCAGGGAGTCCCTGTAGAAGACATTTTTGTGAGCCCTCCAAAAAACAAGAAGATTCCAAGTAAGTGTATTACAGCACCAGTGGAAAAGCAAGAACAGACCGAAGAGGCAAATACCCTAAACTGGCCTTTCTCCTTCATGTCCATGGGTCTCTGTTGCCAGACTCCAACATGTCCGTGTACCCAATGTGCAGCAAGCCAAATTCTGAGACACTGGATTTAAAGCAAGGAAAGCTTTGTAGTCTAGAGAGCAGCCCAAGGAGAAAGAAGGGGATCATTCCCAAAGCTGCCTTGCCCTCTTACCCTGTTGATCTATAAGGGACAACTTACACACTATGAAAGGAAGCTAAGGGGTTTCCTGACACTTGCTGGGAGGTCCTTGAAAAATCTGGAGATAAGCATTCCTCTGGACAGGGAGGCACAACTTGGGATCTGGGATCAGATACATCAAGATAAATGTTTCTGTCTAGTCTCTGTTATGTGTCTACAATCATTAGGTACCGCAGAGTATAAGTAAAAAGACAAAGTTAATGATTGACTGTGCTGAAGTTTAAGAAGTAAGGAAAACAGAGGCACCTGTGTGTCTCTGTCATTTGACCTTCCAATTGGTTTGCACTCAGGTCCTGATCTCATGGGTGGTGGCATTGAGCCCCTATAGGACGAATTGCTGCTGGATGGGTAGTCTCCCTCCTCTCCCTTGCCGCTCCACCCACTCATGCTCTTTTTCTCTCTCTCAAACAAATAAATACGTTTTTCAAACAGAGTACATAAAACATAATTAAATATGAAACAACACAACTTAGACCTAAGTGTACCATGAAAATAATAAAATTACAGTGATCCTTATGATTTCAGAATGGGTCCAGGAACCAGCTTCTGGCTTCCTCTTACATGCAGTTCCCTCATGGGATGCCCTTTACCATCCTCTTTACCTAAATTCTTATTAATCTGAAAATAAGTTCAAGTGTTAGAGCCTTCTATCTACCGGCTCCTCAGAGCCCCCTGGCACCTCCTCCACCACAGCCAAAAGAGGTATTTACAGTTATTAATGTACAATGTATGTCTCTATTAATCTGACCATCTCCTTCATTAGATTATGAACTCCTGAATCTATAAGGGGCAAATTATACACATGAAAGGAAGCTAAGGTGTTTCCAGAAAGTTGTTGGGAGGTCCTAGAAAAATTTGGAGATAAATATTCTTCTGGAGAGTGAGACACAACTTGGGATCTGGGATCAAATACATCAAGATACATGAGTAGCAGAGAGTCCGGCCCAACAACATACCCATAAATCAATAATTCAATGGAGTCTGCTCTTGCAATTCACAACACTACCAGGTAACTAGCAAATATTGTATCAAATATACATTGGGTGTTTTCTCCTAAAGAACTGAAAGCATAGAGGTTCCAAACACTGAAGCTTCCTATGGAGAAGGAAGCACCAAACCCATATCAGAAAGTCACTATTTCCTCACAAGTTCTTTGAGGAAGTTATAACTTCTCCTTTGTACCTATAAGGAGGCTTTGTCTTCCTGCATCTGCAGGGATACTGGCTTTAAACAGTGAGTTGGAGGATGTGGGTCTCATCCACACTGTGCACAAGAAGGGCATCTTCCAAGCCTTAGGTTTCCCTTTCCTCTTCCCTAGGGCTCAGAAACTATCCCTGCTACAAGCAGACCATGCTGGCATACCTGGCAGAGGAACTGCAGACAAAAGCCTCTGAGCCTGGGACTAACCACTGACTCTTTCCTTGGCAGGACCCCAAGCAATGAGACCTGGTAAGAGGAATAGCTTGGAGGCTGGGGAGTTAGAGCCGAGATGATGGCCAGATGGCCCAGGTTAAATAGACGGAGGAGAAATTTTCTAGAGGCAGGAGGGAAGAAGCAAGATTCTGGACCCATAAGCACAGGACAGAGAGGAATGGGATCTGCCAGTCAGAGGAAAAGTCATCCTAACTCACATTTCTTCCCCCTGGGCTTGTAGACCTTCATAGAATTGTGAGAATCACATCGGAAAGAATATGGTTTTAAAAAAATAGACTTAAGAAATCTTGAAAGGCTGGGCGCCTGGGTGGCTCAGTGGGTTAAGCCGCTGCCTTCGGCTCAGGTCATGATCTCAGGGTCTTGGAATCGAGTCCCACATCGGGCTCTCTGCTCAGCAGGGGGCCTGCTTCCCTTCCTCTCTCTCTGCCTGCCTCTCTGCCTACTTGTGATCTCTCTCTGTCAAATAAATAAATAAAATCTTTAAAAAAAAAAAAAGAAATCTTGAAAGGCACAATGAAGATCTAAATGGTTGTGAATGATAATTTTGCTCTTACTGCTTCTACTACTATCATTCTCTTATTTTCTTCCCTCTTCCCACACAGAAGAGATGATGCTGGATATTCTGGGACCATTTCCTCTCCTCCTGGTGCTGCTGGGATCATGGGGGCCAGTGCCACTTGCTGCTAGGCCTCCAAACCTCAAAGGGTTCGAGGGTTTGAAATTCAGCATGTAAGAGCAGGTCCTGTCCAGTGCAAGACAGAAATGTGTGGGGCCAATAATTATACTCAGACTTGTAAACCTTCAGACACCTTTCTGCACGACACCTTCCAGAATGCAGCTGCTACCTGTCTTTTACCCAAGACAGACTGTGAGACTGCCCAGAAATACTGCCACTGGAAGGAGAATCATATTAACATGACTTACTGCTATCAAACTGGAGGGACAGTGTGACTGCCACTACAAGGCTATGCTCCAGAACCGGTTCTACCTTGTAAAATGTAACAAGTTTCAGCTAGGTTACCCTCCTAATAGTATGCTTCCTATACACTTAAACAGTACCAGATCATAGCCTTCTGGATAGTTTGATTGGACTAAGGTTCCCATTACTTCACTTCACACTTGGTGCAGGTTCTCTTGGGTTCCCTTCTGCCTTTTTTTTTTTATTATTATTGTTGATTTCCATGGTTCCCATAGAAGAAAGAAGGAGGGCAGTGAGAGAATTATGGGGCCATGATGCCAGACCAGAGCTGGGGACAAAAACAAATAGCATTCCTTTCCGCTTTGGAGTTTTGTGTGTTTTGGAGAAGGGCAATAGTGAAAGGGGCAAGGAAAGACCCAGGCCCCATATTTTTAATCTTGGAACGTCTTCCAAGTTTGTCGCATTCTGTTCCCAGAAATAAAATCACTTTCTGCTGCATTGTAATGACCTTGAGTGTGTGTGTTTGGGATGCCTTTCACATCAATGCCATCCTGGAGCCATCTAGATTGCATTTGCTGACATTCTTAGGAGAACTAGCTGGTCCTTGGGCGTCCTTTGAGGTTAATCTGCAACGCAGAGCTCTCCCACTTCTCTCACCCCTGTGTTTTTTGGAACTTTTAGCAAGAATATTCTCCATCTCGTCAAACTCTACTCATAGCTTTTTACATATTTCCCTTGAAACCATGACCTATGTTTATTTGGAGGTGGCACTGATATTTCATAAAATGTCCACAGTACTTTCACACAGGTTCTAACCCCGACAACCAATACATCCTACATCTTTACTCTTGGTTTCCATATCTCATCAGATAATTTTAAATGTCAGTAGTAGTAAGAAGAATAATCCCCTGTAGCCTTAGAATCAATTCTCCCATGATCTATTGCAATGCATGGATAGAAAGCATAGATCAAGGGGAAAAAAATACAGGGGAGCTAAAAACATGCATGTCTTACTTAAACACTGAAATCTCACAAAAGTAATGGTGTTTTTGAAGAGGTAGAAGACATAGAAATTAAGGGACTGGGATTCAGAAAATGCTTGAGATTAAGAACCTAGGTACAGATGTAGGAGAGGAAAAATAATTTTCCTTCTACCATTCTAGGTTCTTAGCTGTGAGCCCGCACCCCCAGTATAAACAGGCAGAGTAACAGGACAAAAACTATTTTAATTATATACATACATAGTGGATCCCCACAAAAATATGAGACTAAAAAGCAGCTATCCACCTGGGACTTATGGACCATCCTGGGCTAAGGAAAGGATAGGGATCTAGGGCTTTAAAGGGCGTAAAAGCAATTCAGAGGAAGGTGAGAGGAGGAAAATTTTGTGAAAGGAAATTGGCCCTGGAATGAAGATGACTCTCCCAGATGAAAGTGACCCCTGACATGGCTCACTTCCTGTACTGGACCCTTTTCTAATGTAAATTTCCCCTACAAAAGTGTAACCTCTACTCTGCTTTCAGAACTTCTCCTGGTCTACACTTTCTCACAATAAACAGCTTAAGATAATTCTTGTGCCAAAAAGGAATATTTGGGATGGCGTATTCTGCTACCCCTCATACCTTTCCATTTCCTTTCCAACGACTAACTCATTGGGTTAACAGTCCAGGGTAGGTCAAAGTGCTTTGTAGCCTGATCTGTCTTTGAGTAGCAGCCAAACATAATGTCTATCCAAAAGGCCACCTACTGAAGTAGTTACAAGTGTATCAGTTATCTGTGCTGCACAATGGTTCTTTCCAAACCAAGCGATTCCTTTAATAGCTGTGCTAGTCAGACTCACCTTCCCTTTTGTCATTTCTTTATGTCAGGTCTTAGAAACAAAGACAGAAATATGAAGTTTCAGGTTTCAAGAGCCTGGATTCCAAGCTTGCTAAATACTCAAGGCCCCTCTCAGTGGGAAGGCATGAGAAGGCCAGGACAACCTGGCACTTCACAAAGTGGGTACCCAGTAGGGGAACTTCTCTCATAGGGCTTGAGTCTGCCAATTTAGAGCAGCTTTCAGTAGTATTCATCTTAGTGTTGATATTTACATTGCATAGGTTCAAAGTATTCAAGCCAAGTGCAGGGGAAGTAGACGCAAGGATCTGTGTTCACATTAAGTAAGTACCAGTGTAGGAACATAGCGTCATCCTCAGGGAAAGGGGTGCATTGACCTGATCAGTAATCACAATGGACTTATATATTGTATAAATATTCCTGGACACTTCAGCAGATTCTTGGAGAAAGTAACCTAGTAAAAGGCTGAATTTCCTTTCACCCAACCACTCAGTTACTCTACCTTACTCAACTATTTCTCAACAATCATTATTTATACATTAGGGAAGAACTCTGATGAAGGGATATTTAAAGTGAAACTTAAGAAATGAGGAGACAGTCACATAAAAGGACATTTCAGGCAGGAAAAAATAACAAGTGCAAAAGCCCTGTAGCAGGAAAAACTTCGCATCTTCTCTCCCCCTAAATGGCCTGGTGTGGCTGGGGAGAGGCAAGGGGATATGAGATGGTGGTGACAAGGCATAGAGAGAAGAAATAAAATACCTAATAGAAGGAATCAGGTTGAGGTGTCAGTAGCTCTTGTATTTCTTGTCACAGAAATGGCATGGCCTCAGGAGAATAGGAAAAGGAAAACCTAGATTTCTTTTTATTTTTTTTTTAATTTTATTTATTTATTTTAGAGAGAAAGTGAGTGGGAACAGGGGGATGGGGTGGTACAGGGGCAGAGGGAGAGAGTATCTCAAGGTGATTCTATACTGAGCCCAGAACCCAAAATGGAGCTCAATCCCATAACCCTCAGACCATGACATGACCCTCAAGCAATGAGGGCTTCACTGAGCCACTCATGTACCCCAAGAAAGCACAGATTTCCTAAAGGAAGAGACAACATGGACTGTAGACTCTCATCTGAAGGAAATTTAAATTAGCTCACCACAAGGAGTCATGCAAGATCCAACCTGAGGGCCAGCAGTCAAATCCCAGGTCAACAGCTCTCTCCACACCTGAGAGTGAGGTGACATGTCTGAGGGGCTCAGAGGTCCCCTTGCAAAAGACAGAAGTATGTAATGAGCCTCAGCACTAGACAGAGAGGAGTTGAGTGATACTTTCCCTGGAGGAGTCTATGCTAAGCGTGCCACTATTGGCAACAGGAAATAGGAGCAGTAGGAATTGAAATGACAGCCGCAGTGGCAAAAACAAACTATGTTAAGTAATGACAAATTCTGTACAGATGTTGACTTACCATCAATACTGAAGTAAGAGAACAATTAATTGCATTCAAATACAAACACAAAGATTTAGAATCATTATGACAGCAGCAGAGAAGGCTGGAAGACGGCCCACTGGACTGTGAAAGATAAATATGGCCTCTCCATCCATTGGATCTCTCTATACGGTTTTCTTCCTACCAAAAAAAGTGGAACAGGTGGGCTGGTCTTTGAAAAAATCAACATTCCCACACGTCAATGATCATGAAAGACCACTGATAGAATAAAGATCTTCTGTCTGAGTGTCCCCTCCTTTGCTGTGGACTAATTCCCTTCTTTATCAACATCATTTATCGGGGTCTGGTCAGTCTGTCCACACAGAATGCACACAGCTTATCTGCTCTGGGCACATGGCCTCCATGTGCAGCCTGTCCAAGAACCCAAAAGCTTGTTCTCAGGACGGTTTCATTAAATCTGATCAATCACATGACCTGTCCACACATTCTTGACTAAAATCAAGGTTGCCTTCTCATTTCTCTGCTTATGGCAAATCCTGAAACTGTGCCTGACCCACTCTAGGTCCTCCTGTGTAGAGCAATGGCTTTAATCTCCATGGTCCCTCATCTCCACCTCCCTCTCATGTGCATTTGAGGGGTAGGGATGGTGTAGGACAGGGCTTGTGCCTGTCATGTGCAGGGCCCAGAAGTACAGACTTGGAGATTATGCATGCAGAAGCTTTTCCTGCATCACATATGCGCTCTCAGCTGTGTGCTTCCCCTAGTTAGGGTCAAGGCCAGTGTCAGGTGTCACATTAGTTGCCATGTGTCTTTAGCCACCTTTAATCCTAACAGTTCCACCGTCTCTGTATCTTAGGTCTTTGAAAGTTTTTTTTTTTTAGCATTGACATTCTTTTATTATTTTTTTCAGTATTCCAAAATTCTTTGTTTATGTACAATACCCAGTGCTCCATGCAATACATGCCCTCCATAATAACCATCACCAGTCTCACACAACTTCCAACCCCTCACCCCTCCAAATCCCTCAGTTGTATCTCAGAGTCCACAGTCTCTCATGGTTTGTCTCCCCCTCCAATTTCCCCCAACTCACTTCATCTCTCCATCTCCCAATGTCCTCCATGTTATTCCTCATGCTCCATAAGTAAGCGAAGCAATATGATAATTGACTCTCTCTGCTTGACATATACAATGGAGTATTATGCCTCCATCACAAAAGATGAATACCCAACTTTTGTATCAACATAGACAGGACTGGAAAAGATGATGCTGAGTGAAGTAAGTAAAAGTCTGAAATTTTTGAAGAAATCAGCATCACTTTTTAATTTTTCCTTCTTAATAGACATCATTTTGGGGAACAGTTTAAGATTCACAGCAAATAATGAGCAGAAAGCAGAATTCTCACATACCCTGGGTCCCCATGTCTCCCCATGCACAGCCTCCCCTGTTGTCAACATCCTGCACTAGAGCAGTACATTTGTTTAAAATGACGGACCTACTTTGACACATCACCCAAAGTCCATAGAATCCATTAGGGTTCACTTTGGATGCTGTATATGTGTATATAACTCAGGTTTTATCTCTTGCTAGACTATCTTTTGTCAGTTTAATTTGTACATTCCTAGTCTCTGAACCTAAGAGGGTGGAGGAAAAAGTTTCTTCCTCCACTCTGTTTCCTCACCTATTCCATAAACACATGTCCAGGTTGAACCCTGACTCTTCACAACATTAACCTTTGTGCTCATTCTCACTCTAACATCTAATATAGTCTGAGAATAATACATCTAACACATCTAACATAGTCTGAGAATTATTTTGCCCATCCCACCATGATGAACTCCAAAAGTTTAGGATGTGTTTGCAGTTTTTCCCTTATCTCTACCCTACCCTGCTGAAGACTGATGATTCACAACTAAACCATAAAATCAGAGATAATGAAAGTATTGTTGTTTAGTAAGTGTGCCGTACTGCAATGTATAAGCAGCACCACGTAGTTAGCCGTAAGCTATACTATGACACTGGGGCTCTAATTCAGGCCCATGCTTTTTCTCACTACATGATGTTCCACAAAGTCACAAAGGAAGTTAAATGGGCATAGAGTCAGGAGCAGAAAGTGTTTTTGAGACTGATATGATAACATGCAGATATGCAGGCATATCTATTTGATCATCCCAGAGAGAGCCCTCTTCTCTTTCCTTAGACTCGTCATTGGCAAAAATGAACTGATTATAAGGGCCATCCTCTCAAGGGGCTGGAAGATCAGTGAAAGTTCAGGACAAACCCCAGACCTTTCTGACTTACTCCTACACCCAGTCTAAATACTTTTCACTGGAAGAGAGTATTTTCTGAAACTTGATCAGTCAACAAGCACTCAGAAATGTTAAGCAAAAACTACATTGTTCACTGAGAACTTAAGCCAAGAATGATTTCATTCTTCAGCTGTAACCCCAGTCATCTGAGCTGGCTGGCCATTTCCAGGTCTGAGATTCTATCCCCAATGATCCGTTTTTCTGAGGCTTGGGTACAGCCGAGAGATTTGAAGGTGTCTTGAGGCAACTTCCCCCAGGAACCTAACAACAATTGAGAGGGCTCTTGAGAGGCAGTTTTGGAGATAGGGCAAGACAGGGGACTGCAGATAAGATACCTCCTGCTCTGGATCTACTCCCTTCCTCTTTCTGTCCACTCTATTGTCTACCAAGAAGAAGGGAGTAGCCAAAGGCAATCTTTAGGTGCAAGGTAAGCTGCATTGTTTAGACCCCTCTGCCTCCAGTCTTCATTTACTCCCTTCGCTTCCTATTTACAAACTTGTCTGTCCCATTTTTCCCCCAAGGAGACTCAGGTACAGCCATGTTTCCCACCATTGTCCCAATGAGTTATGCTAAGTTGTACATGGTTATCCCAAGGCTCTCTCGAAGGCACTGTTTTGAATGCCTCAGTGCCTCCTGACAGTTACCCCACAGTAAATCTCAGTGTGTCTAGTATGATGTCCAAGCCCAGATCTGCCTGTGTTTTCCTGATACACCCATTCCATTTTCAATGCTTTCTAATTATCTATAAAGATAGAAGTTATAGCATCTGGGTGGCTCAGTCGCTTAAGGTCTGCCTTTGGGTCAGGCCATGATCCCAGGGTCCTGGGATCAAACCCCTCACATCGAGCTCCCTACTCAGCAGTGAACCTGCTTCTTCCTCTCCCTCTGATGCTGCTCCTGCTTATGCTGTCTCTATCTGTCCAATAAACTAGTAAGGTCTTCTAAAAAAAATAAAGAGAACTTTGAAACTTTTCAGTTTATCCTTCCCTCCCAATCAGAAACTTCAATCACTGTTACCTCTACTACTAGATCAGAATGAAAAGTGAACTTTTAATTTTGACTCTTGGAGAAACAATATCAGTAGTGGTAATAATAATAACATTAAAATTCTTTTAGGGCTTACCGTGTGCTTTGAATAAGGTGACCCTATAATTTGCTGTCTGATTGGGACACTTTGAGAGTGAAAAGGGACATTATTATTTATTAGCCAAGAGAATGAGCATAAATAAGGATGTCTCTCGGCCAAGAGGGGCATATATATGGTTTCATAGCTATGAACCAGTTTCACATGAGAGAGGGCTAAACGAGCTCTCCATGGTCTCTCTTGTAAGGGCACTAATCCCATTCATGAGTGCTCCACCTTCATGACATAATCCCCTCTCAAAGGCCTCACTTCTAAATACCATCCCATTGAGACTTAGGTTTTAATATACAAATTTGGGGTGGGGGTGGGGAAACAAACATTCAGTCTATAGCATCTTAAAATAAAGTATTTTATTATTCCTAATTTACAGATAAGAAAACAAATACAGAAGTGTATATATTATTGATCTTTAAAATCGTAATGCAGGACTTTTGGGTATTCATCTGCTTTCATCCAGAAAAATGCCAGTCGGTGTTGCAGGAATAATTAAAAAGGTGAATGTAATGGTGAGCACTCTGAACTCTGCATTTAAATAGTCTTTTATTAGTGCTTTGCCAATCCTCCAGCTTGCGTGTTTTATAGATGATGAAACTGAGGTCCAGAGAGTTGATAAAATTTTCCTGAACATAACATACCAGTCATGAAGCTGCAACTAATACATATGGTCTCCTCACTCTAGAGACTCTAGTCAAATTCTCAAGAGTGGTTTATGGAAATGAAAATTACATTGTTATGTGCCTAAAGAAATTATAAGGACCTACTTAGCAAGAGGCTTCCATTAAAATTAAACTGTCCCTGCCCCCCAGGGTATTCCCTTAAAACAAGTCCCAGAAACCAGCTCCAGGTAACAAAGCCCAGATACAAGGGTGGGTCAGGCCAGGTGGAGACATCCGATCAGTGGGGGGATGCATACTGTCTCCCTGGTTACCAAGGAGTATGGGCCCCGCCTTTTGGGAGCCTTTTGGGCGCCAATCCTAACCAAGGTGTGATAGGCTAAATCAAATGTCTACTAGGATAAATTGTAACTCAATTGGTCACCTACCATCACTGTGGAGTTTCCTGTGTGTGTTACAATCTCATCGGTCACCTGTGCATGGCCCGGCCTGACTGCATGGCCTTTGACCTTAAAAACTAGACTGTGAAACAGAGAAGGATCACATTCTCTTGTAAGAGGTGCATCCCTGAACGTTCGGTTTGATTCTTGATGCTTGGCATGAAATAAAGCTTTGCTTGAACTTCACTTTATATCAGTCTCGCTCCTTTAATCACGGACCCATTATTGGGGCATAACATATGGGGGCTCGTCTGGGATTAAATGACAAGAACTGAGCAAGCATCAGAATTTCTGGGAAAAGCATCGAGGTAAAATCTCACAGATTTTACTCTGTGGGATCCGATGATCTCCAGGTGCTCTGTGAGATCGGTTGTTGTGTCTGGGTGGAGCTCCAGGTATAGCCCACCTGGGTGAAGCTGGACGCTGCCATGCTCCCCAGGGCTGGAGAGGATGTGGGGACGCACCTTCCCTCCACTGGTAGATCGCCAGGGAGTTCGATTCCCCTCAGACAGTCAGGGGGTTTCAGTCCCCATAGGCAGTCACCTAGGTGGTCAGGGGGTTCAAGTCCCACTGAAAGGCCAGAAGATCAAAAAGTCCCCACCGGTGGCAGGTTCTGGGTAAGAACTCCTGGGCTTGTGGTTGTCTTTGTCTTGTCTTTTTGTTGTCTTCTCTGCTGTTGGTTGTGTTTGAAGAAATAGGATAAGTAGAGAGTAAGGGAACTCTGACTTTTAATGGCTATAACTGGAGCCAACTGGGGGTAGTCTAATTCGAGACAGAGACTTTAAGGAATATTCCCGAGTTTGTTGTTTGCCAAAACAAACTTTGTTTTGGGGACATTCCTTGCCCTCTCTGGCCCGACGGGGACTACCTAGCGCCTCCCTCTTGCTGGTGGGAAAGCATGGTGTGTGCTCCTCTCTTGGAGCTGATGAGCCCTAGAACTGGGAACCCTTTCTCTGCATTCTGGTGGCACTTTGTTCTGTTCTTCACTGTCGGGAAACAAGAAGAGAACACCCTGGACCTAATACCCCCAATGCCAGATCTTTCCCCCCGGGTCTCAGGTAAATATTCAAAGTGGAGTGGGCCCAGGAGGAACATAGTTCAGTATTTGAACTACTTTAAGTTTGTTGAGTTAATTAGGATGAACATGTCTTTTGAGTTAACAGTAGTAAATGTGAAACTTCAGAGTTTTACCTTAAAGTCAAGTAAGCTCGTGTTATTTGTTAAAATCTGTGTTAAATCTATTAGCAAAGAGGTGACTGAACTGATGATTAATTGTCTGTCTCAAAGTTTTAATGGGTAATTCTTAAGGTAGCTTTCAAAGTCTTTGGTAACCTGAAACTTTAACCAAATGTATAAAATGCTAGAGCGCTGGTTGCTGGAACTAGGTTTGTGCTTTTGAAATCTGTTGGCAAACATGTTTTGTGCTTAACTGATTGATAAATTTGCTATCTAAAGAATTCTGTTGTAACAGTTCACAATTGGTTTATATTTAATCTTCAGTAGAGGTTAAGGTATTTCTAAGAGTACAAAGTTCTGGCTAAGTGTAATTAAGACTGATGGAAATAAGGGAAACAACTCTGTAGAAAAGTAGGAAATATGTAAAAAGGAGAGAAAAAGACCAGATGCCTGATTCTGTTTAAATAATAAATAAAAACGGGCCTGGGGCCGCTTTCTGAGCTAGATCCATTCCTAAAGAATGGAAGGGGAGACCCAGTGGGGAGAGGTGTCCTACCTGTTTGAATCTGAAGAATGCCTGACTGTGTGAATGTGTCTGTATGGCTCCACCGCTTCCGCTATGGAGTCCGAGTGGGCTGCACCCTGAGTCTCGTGGGGTGTCATATGGCATAATGGTCATCTACTCCACAAAGTAGCCTGATCTGGGGTTTATATGGACCGACCTTAGCTAAGATGCTCCTAAGTTCCTGTGAGGGACGTGAGCAGGACAGCATCTGAAAGATCCTCCTCCCTTTGTCTGAGACATCATTCATGGGAGGGAAACCGAGAAAACTCAAGACTGCAGGCTTAAAAATTAAAAAAGGAAAAACACTGGTATAGAAAAGCTGGTTTTCTCTCTGTTTAAAAGGGCAGTTTTCTTCAGTTAATTGAAATGTAAATGGTCTTCTCTTTGACTGCCCAGAGTTGTAAATGAGATCTCTTTGGCTCATAAGGCTTCCTTGATATGCCAAGTTACTCAGCAAGTACTGATGCAGTACCCAAATGCAACCCAATGATAAATCTTGGGTTGCATTTGGGTAAATGCTGTAATTATTCTAGAGGTTCTATACATTTCCTACAATTTTAATGTTTTGATAAGGGTCATCACTTGATATTTAACTATATCTGTTCTGAGTTTTTTCATTTGTAATTGTTTAAGTTCTCTTGTAAGATGAATTCCGCCTTACAGGAAATTCATATGGAAAGACTTTCAGGACAAATACGGGTCTTTGATATGTTAAAATCCCGGGAACTGAAATGGGTAAAAATTTACAGAAGTAAGGGCTACATTCGGACTAAACCAGAATTAGTAACATGGGACTAGATGGACTGAAAGGTTGTGATGTTGTGTCTTTAATGTTTTAAACATTGCTGTTTCTGTAATGTTTGCTCCTCTAGGCTAGGGAAAATTTTTCTTAAGTTATCTGTAACTAATAGAGATGTAAAGGTATTCATTTGTAAACAAATCAAGGCATTCAACTTTTCTCTCTATCTGAACCCTCTGAAACCTACTCAGTTAAGTATTCTTTCTTCCTTGGCAATCAGTCATTTGCATAAGTTCAATAAGAATCTTCTTGTAACAGGACAGCATTGGAAACACTGGTCATTTTACCAAGGCTTTGACTGGAACATCATATTTGAAAAGACTCAGATATAACCAGCTTAGAGGAACTAAGGCTGATTTTATAAAACCTAGAGCCGTAAAGCCCCTTGGAACTGTTGGCCTGATACCTTGCTTACAGAGTTCCCAGCAGCCTGACCAGGTGAGTAAAGAATGTCACTCCCTGGTAGGAGGAGGAATCTCAGATTACTTTGGGCACCTCAGGAGTTCACCCAAATCTGACAGGTATTGCAGGCATGTCTGATGGCAAATTGTGGCTTGGCTTCTGGCCCAGAGAGGCTACTAAAAGTTCAACCTATAGATTCTTTATGAGAAGTTCCAGCAAAGCAGATTCTAAATCTATATGATTACTTACTGTTCTTGCTGAGCTTATGTAAATTATTAGGCCAAGTTTGTTAAAACTGGACTTGTTTTTCAAATGAATAAGTCCTGATTTGTATATCTCTGGAAATGGTTATTTTAGAGATAAAAATTATTTTAATAACATGCCTTTATGGGTGTCAAATTCTAGATTAGATTGCTATTAAATATTTGTTTACCTAAGCTAGACAGCTTAAGGTAAACTGCAGAGAAGTTGCACGATAACTCGTGTAGATGATCTTGCCTTTGCCAGTCAGTCAGCCCCAGATATAAGGAAGTAACTTCAGAAAATTGAAGAATTTGAAAGGAAAAATCTGACTGAGTTAGTGGAAATAATGGAAATAGCTGCTGAGGACTATGGGTCATGATTGCAGGGGACAAGACCTCTCTTACAGACTCTGCAGGGAAAAGGGTACCGGGTGTCAGCAATGAAAACACATCTTTGTAAGAGCCACACCACTTATTTAGACTTTGGTCTCCATGAGGGAATTCCCTGAGATGGTGAGCTACTGCAGGCTGTGGATACCATGGTTCACGGAGATGGCACAACCTCTCTATGAACTGGCTAAGGGAGGACTCACTATGGTAGAGTGGACAGCTGAGGCAGAATGAGCATTTCAGGAATTACAAACAGCTGTACAGATTGCCCCAGCATTGGCCATCCCAGATGTTACCAAGCCCTTCCACTTGTATGTGGATGGAAAGGCAGGGGTGACTGAAGGAGTTTTGACTCAGACTCTGGGGCAGACTCAAAGGCCAATAGCTTATCTTAGCAAGAAACTAGATCCAGTAGCAGCTGGGTTCCGCCTTGCCTGCGCATAATTGCTGCCACAGCCCTCCTGGTCAAGGATGCAGGTACATTTACAGAAGTGGACTAAATTAGATTATGAAGGAGATTGGGCTAAGACTAGAAGAAACTAGTAAGCCAAATACATCAGGGCACTTATCTGGGGACACGCAAACTTAAGGAGCTTATGGGCAAGCAGTTCCAGATTTCTAAATTAGGGTGTATGGCTCAAGAAGTGGTTGATAGATGTGCTCAATGTCAGGCAGTAAATGCAGGAGGAACTAGAATGGGAAGAGGGAAAAGAGAAAGAGGTAAGGAACCACGAATTTATTGGGAAATAGATTTTACAGAGATGAAACTGGGAAAATATGGGCACAGGTATATGTTAGTTTTTGTAGATACGTTTTCAGGCTGGGTAAAGGCTTTTTCTGCTGAACATGAAATGGCAGGAATGGTAACCAAAAAGCTACCAGAGATTTGGGTCACCTCTTGTGACTGGGTCAGACAAAGCCCTGCATTTGTGAGTTTAGTCTCACAGGTATTGGCCAAAGCCATAGGCACTAATTGGAAACTACATGTACCTACCAGCCCCGGAGCTCAGGGCAAGTAAAAAGAATGAGTCAGACTCTTCAAGAGACCTTGACAAAATTAATTCTGGAAACTGGCGGTGGGTGGGTGGATATCCTTCCCTTCACCCTCCTCTGGGTGCAATGTACACCCTGCTTAAATAAGGTGACTGCATTTGAAATAATGTTTGGGAGACCTGCCCATTGCCCTCGATTACAAGAGATTGCTATAGCAAAAATGACTGATCAGTCTATACTCCAGTCACTGCAGGCATTACAGTCTGTCTTAAAAGAGCCCCTGCAGGGATCCGGACTGACCACACTGGGATGGAGACGGAGGTGGAGCCACACCCTTCCCAGTGCGGGGACATGGTTTAGATACGTCGCTGCCTCTGGAGGGGGCACCTAGAGTGAAAAACCTGGAGCCTTGCTGGAAGGGACCATTTACTGTCATCCTGACCACTCCCATGGCAATAAAAGTAGGAGGCATCAGGGCCTGGATTCACGAGGGTCACGTCAAAAGAGCTGAGGACAAGATCGCCCCCCAGAGGTGAATGCTGCTGCCAATGGACCCTGCCGATCCTGGACTAAAAGTAGACTCAAAAAACAATGAGCTCATTAAATTCATTGTTGCCCCTTTTGTTAAGATATAGGCGGGAGGCATGAGCAATTGCAAAATTAAAAAACGGGGGACTTAACTTACTGTTTCTCATAAAGGGAAGTGGGGGGCTCTGCATAACCTTAGGAAAGAAATACTGTTTCTGGGTAAATCACACTGGAGTCATTAAAACAGTCTAGCAGCCGTTAAAAAGGGCGGTATAGAACTGGCTAAAAAGTCAAAGATTTGACTAGTCTCCCAAGAAAAGGGGGTAATGTAAGGATGTACTTAGCAAGAGGCTTCCATTAAAGTTAAAATGTCCCTGTTCCCCTTCCCCCAGGGGATTCCCTTAAAACAAGTCCCAGAAACCAGCTCCAGGTAACAAAGCCCAGATACAATGGTGGGTCAGGCCAGGTGGAGACATCTGATCAGTGGGGGGGATGCATACTGTCTCCCTGGTTACCCAAGAGTATGGGCCCGCAATCTGGGAGCCTTTTGGGTGCCAATCCTAACCAAGGTGTGATAGGCTAAATCAAATGTCTACTAGGGTAAATTGTAACTCAATTGGTCATCTACCATCATTGGGAAGCTTCCTGTGTCTGTTAAAATCTCATTGGTCACCTGTGCATGGCCAGGCCCAACCGCATGGCCTTTGCCCTTAAAAGCTAGACTGTGAAACAGAGAAGGATCGCCCTCCCTTGTAAGAGGTGCATCCCCGAACGTTCAGTTCGATTCTTGATGCTTGGCATGAAATAAAACTTTGCTTGACCTTCACTTTATATCAGTCTCGCTCCTTTAATCACAGACCCAATTATTGGGGCATAACAGAAATGACAACTGTGATGTATGTCAAACTACTTGAGAGAAATTTTGAGAGATTGATATCACATTTTAATCTGTGTAATGAAGATAAATACTGCAACTGTGATTTAATGTATGGGAAATGATGTCTCTCAGTAATGGCTCACAGACACATTCTATACTGGATAACTGTCCCTGTTACCTAGAGGACAAACAGAGATGATGCAGACATTCTCAGAACCCAGTTTTAAAACAGAGGTTTGAGGCAAACAAGACTCAAGTCTCACTGCTTGGAGAAAATCCCACTGCTGGAAGGGACATTCTTCTGCTGCTCATATTCTTAGTCAACGTCACTGTTTCTCAGCTGCAAGCTTTTCCTTGTCTGGTACCCACCTCCCCCTTTCCACCATCGTCACAGACAAGACAGTCTCCTATTCCTTTACCCATGTCAGCCCCCTTACTGGAGCTATGCTCTCTCTCTGTGCTGTATTTTCACTATCTTCTCCCATACTGACTCTTTCCCCAAGATGTGCACCCCTTCATGTCACCTTCTCCCCAGCCATCCCCATCATGTTAGTGCACAAATTTGCTCCAGCTCGTCACTGTCAGCCTCCTTGTTAACTCCATTTCTTTCACTCTGACTTTCTCTTTGACCTCTTGGAATAAGGGTGCTCTGAAAGTACTCCAGCAAATACTCTATTGATCTGCTGATTATCACATCTCATCATCTAATAAAATATTACCTTAAACATTTTTTAAAAATTGTAAGTTATCTATATGTATATGTATATACATATAATCTTACATGTATTATGTGTACATAAATATACACATAGTGTGTGAGTGTGAGTATATTCTCTCTATATATGCACATAGACAGAAAAAGTGCTAATTTTTTTCTATCAATATTGTCTTTTAACTGTACCATTTAGTCCATTTACATAATTATTCATTTTTATTTTCCTCATTATTTTTATCATTTTATTATTATCCTACCTTATTTTGCCTTTTCTATTAGTCTCATTTGTCTGGCATTTCTATTTCCTATCCTTTCTTTGCTTCTTTTGGATTAATGGTGTAATTGTCTGTCATTCTGTGACAGCCATTAAAGCTGTTCAAAATAATTCTCTCATTCCAGGCACCTAGAATGATCCTACTTCTCTGTCCCTTGCACTTAAATGTGACCATGAGGTTTTCCCTGGTCAATGAAATGTGAATAGAAGTGACATATGTCCCTTCCAGCAGAAGCATTAAGAGCTGTCCTCTGCGGTGCTGGGTTTTTTTTTTTTTTTATGTTTTATTTATTCACTTAGAGACAGAGAGAGAGAGTGGGTAAAAGGCAGAGGAGGAGGAGAGAGAGAGAGAATCCCAAGCAGACTCCAAGCTCAGCCCAGAGCCCAACTCAGAGTTTGATCTTATGACCTGAGCCAAAATCAAGAGGAGGATGCTTAACCAGCTGAGCCACTGAGGCATCCCAGTGCTATGTTCTTTCCTCTGCCTCTTTGATTAAGACAGTGTGTGTCAAGAAGAAGCCTGTGCCAACCTGTTTTCCCAAGTGACAATAGCAGGCAGAGCCCCTAGGCTGGACCAAGATAGATATATAGCAGGAATGACAAAGAAACTTTACTGAAATTTTGAGATTGTTTGTTACTGCAGCACAACTAGACTCTCCTAACTGATCCACAGTCTACTTATTCTCTGCTAGTTTGGAATTCAAACCCTGTCTTTCCCTTCTTTTCATTGCTTATCTTAGAAATTCTCAGATGCATACTAAACATAGAAAAGTCAAATCAATACTTTTAGTCATCTCTTGAACACTTGGCAATTCACATCACTTCCAAGTTATGTTCCTGACATATATTTTAAATTTATCTTCTTAACTCAACAAGATATTATGGCTTTATATCATCAAACACCTTTTATTTGTCCATATATGTATCATCATCTTTTTTTATTCCTTCCTGAATTTCATATTTCCACTGAGGAGCTTTTCTCAGTAACCTGATATCCATGCTTAGAAATTTTTTTAGTGGGAGGCTGCTTTAATGAAGTCATGTACTCCATTAGGTTTTGCTTTATTTTATTGTTTTGTCAGCATCCCTTATTTTATCTTTATTTCCAAGTGCCAGGGTAAATAATTCTCTGTTGGTGTGTTGAGAAATCAAAGCCAGTGTATTGAATTAAGATCATGATGTGCTAAAGAGGGGAAAAGCCATTCACATGGTCAGGTTACACCCTCAGCATTCCAGCTGCCACTTTCGGGAAGTGAAAATCCCAGGAAGACATTTCAGGACATGGATACAGAAGCAAAGTTGTAAGATTTTTCCCATGCCCTGGTGACTGAGCTGGCCTGACATCCCTTGGGAGTTTGGTTTGACTTCCTCTCCTCCTCTCTGACCTTCTAGGAGTGGTTGCTGTGGACAAGAACTGCTGCACACCCACCTTCCACATGCAGGAGAGCTGAAGTGGCCAACACTGGGTGAGGTCACAGGTCCCCTCCTCTCCCTGCCCAGGAAACATCCCCCTCCCAGAAGCTAGGTCTGCCCAGTCTTCCAGCTGTGGATGCCTGGATGCCGGCCCCACCAGCCCCCACCCCCAGAAGAGGTGCTGTTGGAATTCCAGCCATGCCAGGACTCCTGAGGAGATAGAGTACCTCCCTTTCCCTGCTGCTCTGGGGATCACACATTTATGTGCCCTTTGCAAACCTGCAAGAGCTATTTGTTTGTTGCAAATGGCCCCCCAAGATGAAGATGACTTTCCAGGGTTCAGGCATCATTGCCATAATGGCTTTCATTGTTGATCTTTGTGAACCAGCAGACAGATGAGGTCACATGATACTATAAACAAGACTCACCCTTCCCAGCAGTCCTGAAAAAAGCGTGGTGTAGATGATTCCCTACAATGTCCTTCTTTACAAGGTCCTTGGTTCCCTCTAAAGTGAAACCAAGATGCTCCTCCCACCTATCTTTCCTTGGAAGCCAAGCCCCTTTGTAATCTGTATAAGATTCCCTCCCCAGAGATCCGGGGATCACAGAGACTGGCTTTCTGCTCTGTCCTAGAGAACAAGCTAGACATCCAGGTCAGTGGCTGAAGAGATGATCTCAGGGATTCTTTCTATTATGCATTGATTGGAGGGACCAAGGAGGCTGAGGTTAGCACCAAAGAAAGCTTGCGGTGGACCAATATCAGGATGGAGCATGTGGGCTGCAGGGAACCAAAGGCACTGGGGGAGGGAAGCATTGCTTTTGGGAACACACTGGCATCCCTCTATGATGCTGGTGTTAGGCACTGTGCTGTTGCCCTTGTGTTGGAGGAAAACAGGCCTCGCTCTGTCCGTCATGATCCTGCAGGTCATGTGGTATTTCAGGGATGCCGATCAGCTCATGGCTTATTCAAAAGGATTTTTTAATAAGCCCCTTGAGCACTGGGTATAAATATATTAATTTTTCAAATGTATTTTATTTTTTTGTCTTGTTTTTAAGATTTTATTTATTTATTTATTTATTTGACAGGGATGGATAGAAAGCACAAGCAGAAGGGGCAGCAGAGGGAGAGGGAGAAGCAGGCTCCCCACTGAGCAGGGAGCTGGGTTCGAGACAGGGCTCGATCCCAGGACTCCCAGATCATGACCTAAGCCCAAGGCAGACACTTAACAGACTGAGCCACCCAGGGGCCCCCTCAAATGTATTTTAAATTTTAAAATCTCTAATATTCAGACACAGGACTGCAGGATTTTAGTTCACTATCAGGTCATTACCCAGAGGCAAAGACCCGCCTCTCTGCAGCGAGTGGGAGTTGAATGCTTTCGGACAAGAGTGTATGTAACTGTCACATTCCTTGGAAAATTGCACAGGAGAAGGGGTAGCTTTCTGGCTGACCAAAAGGGAGACTGTGAGCCAGGGAGGCCACAGGTAGGAGCTGGGGTTCTTTCTAAGGCAATGTTTTTTCTCCTCTCTCCTTTTCCCAGCTAGGCTCTTCCAGAGGAGTGAGACCACCATGGCTCAGGAGAGGTTCTTCATCCTCTTTCTACCACTGGTCCTGGTGCTGCTGGTGCTGGGCTATGTCCAGCCTTCTCTGGCCAAGGAAACGCAGGCTGAGAAGTTCCTGCGGCAGCACATGGACCCAGACACCTCCACAGTCACTGCCAGCTACTGCAATAAAATGATGAAGCACCGGAATATCATCTTCGGAGATTGCAAGCGGGTGAACACGTTTATCCACGAGCCTCTGCCAGATGTCCAGGCTGTCTGCTTCCAGGGAAATGTCCCCTGTAAGAACACGAAGCCCAACTGCCACAAAAGCAGTTCCAAAATGCGCATCACCGACTGCCACCTGAAGAAAGAGGCCAAATCCCCCAAATGCGAATACGAGACTCAGCAGCTACGGAAATCCATCATCGTGACCTGTGAAGGGAATCCATACGTGCCAGTCCACTTTAACGGTTCTGTGTAGGTCTGCACCTGAGGCCAGAGCAGCGAGATGCCCCACTTCCCTGTTGTGGCACCTGCTTCTCCCCTCCCCCTTCCTGGCTCTGAGAGAAAGAACTCCAGCCAGGGCTCCTGTCCCAAACACACATGCCTTCCTACCCAGGGCTTGCCCCTGTGTGATTTGGGGGATGAGGGGGACCCTCTGTAAACCACTTCCTGGACTATTTCAATAAAACACAGTTGCAACCACCTGGATTTCTGAAGCTGTTGCCATCTGGTACTGTCTGTGTGATTGCATTCCTGCTTGGGTAAGAACTGTAAATCTGGGTAGATTTCGTAAGCATCGAATAGAATCATTACGTGCCTTAGCTCCTGACTTTTGGTTCTCGGTGACCTGAGATCATTCCTTTTCTCAGAGATGCCTTGTCAAATATGAAGTTGTTAATTATGGGCTATTTGAGATGAAAGGGAGCTACAGTCTGGGACTGTCCTGCTGGGTGAGCTGATGGAGGGTGAGCTCAAATGCTGAACTCTCTGGCATGGAAGGAAGGACAGGGTGACCTCAAGAAAACCCGGCTCAGACCCTGGCTGGGAGGACATGGGGCTGAAATTATGATCCTAAATTTTCCTTTTCCTTTTATTGAGTGAGCTATTACCAGATCACAAAAATGGCCATCTCTTAGTTGGAAAGTCAGAACGTTCCATTTAGGAGCTAGAAGGGTCTGTAAGGATTATTAAATTAAACAAGAATAAGTAGATTTTGACTCATGTATCCACTTTAATGGATTGGGCCTGCCTAGGACGTTGCAGAAAAAAGTTCTAATAAGCGATGTGGTTGAACAGTAGCCTCTGTTGAAGGCAGAATGGAGGTAAATGTGCGTGTTCCACTTGCCATCCCTGAGATAATGTAATCCCCACTTTTACAGAGGAACGGCCTGAATCTCAGAAAGGGTAAGAGACTTGCTCATGGTTGTTGCTTCCTAGTGGCAAAACTGAGACTAGACCCCAGGTCTCCTGGCCTCCAGTCCTTGTTCTTTCTTCACCACAGTGGACTCAGGAAGAAAATCCTGCACTCTCCCTTTTTTTAAGTGCGTTAGAGGAGGGCACCAGGGTGGCTCAGCCTGTTAAGGGACTTACTCTTGATTTCAGTGCATATCATGATTTCAGGTTCCAGGGATGGAGTCCCGTTTGGGCTTTGTGCTCAGCGCAGAGCCTGCCTGGGGTCTTCCTCTCCTCCTCTGCCCCTCCCCTGCCTGCTCCTCCTCTCTCTTTCTTAAAGAAATAAGTAAATATCTAAAAAAGAAGTAAGGTAGAGGAGATTATGGATATGGCATCAAGGAAGTAGGTCTAGGGAGACCTGAGAAACAAGATCAGAAAGGATGGCATAGTAGGGTACTTAGTTCCCTTGGTTCTGTTGACTCCTGTTCTAAAAAGTTCACTGATCAAATCACTCAGGAGGAGGAGGAAAATCATTTTTTCTCACAGGAAGCGTAGCTTCACTTTTCCAGAATTTGACCGTTGTCTCTTGGGCTTTTAGGAATGGTGGGTACACTCCATGGCAGCCTTTATATTTTATTTAAGTTCCGTAGTGTGATGTCCAGAGCTTGTAGTTTTTGCAGCATCCATGCACTCCTGAAATTCCTTCAGCCAGCCTAGACACACAGAGATGTCAAACCATCAATTCTTTCCTCAATACTTTTTTTTCTTTTTCCTTTCTTTTTCTTGTAAAGATTTTATTTATTTATTTGACAGAGAGAGAGAGAGAGAGCACAAGTATGGAGAGCAACAGAGGGACAGGGAGAAGCAGGCTCTCAGGGAGCCTGAGGCAGGGCTCGATCCCAAGACCCTGGGATCATGACCCGAGACCTTTAATGTCTGCCTTTGGCTCAGGTCATGATCCCAGGGTTATAGATGGAGCCCCACCTTGGCCTCTCTACTCAGCGGGGAAACTGCTTCTCCCTCTCCCTCTGCCTGCCTCTCCCCCTGCTTGCTCTCTCGCTCTGACAAATAAATAAATAAAATCAAAAAATAGAAAAAAAAATAAACACAGTTTGCACCTGGAGAGGACAGGGGTGTGAAAGGTGAGAAAACCATTGGAACAGAGGCTAGTTCCATCTGTCACATTCTACAAATACATTTTGTTAAGGAAACATGACTACCTAGGAAACAAAGCCCTGACAAGCCAGGTACTTCAGTCTGGATGATACACCATCTTAGAGATGAGACTCAGAGGCAGCCTGAATGGGCAGAACTGACCTAAACCCTACCGCACTCTGCGTCCCTCTGAGCAGCAGTGCTCAAGGAAGAGCCCTGGAGCTTGAAAGAAGCCCCTCAGGACTCTGCTGCTCCCTGCTATCACCACCCTGTCTGGGCCTCAGGACAATCTCTAGCATGGGGACAGTCAGAACTACCTTGTAGTCTGGTGTGAGGGTTCATTTAGGCAATTTAGATAAATTGCCTTACAAATGGGAACTTTCAATCTGCTCCATAGTATGTTCCAAGTGAATGTAAAAATAAGTTAGCTGTCTATCCTAGTACCTTAGTTTGGCCGACGTATACTAAAATGGCTATTATTTTAACTGTCTCCAGCATTAAAAGACCAAAGTCTAATCCAATTGATACTGACCTCTCAGATACCCATTACAAAAAAATAATCATAATCATAATAAAAATAACTACTCAGTTGTGCCTAGAATGTTCACTTTTCCTAGGCTTCCTTAGGTCTGGTAACAGCAAATGCATCTGGAAGGGTTTCCTATTGTCAACCCATAGCCCCTAGAACCCACACTCATGCGGGAGCTTCAGAACTTATCTCCAGGGAAGACCGGTAGCACACAGAGGGGCTTATGGACAGCATGCCCACTCAGATAATCCCATGGGCCTTCGGGCTGCTGTTTTGCTCCAGTATATTCCTCCTAATTAGTTTATGATAGTAAGAGTTGGCAAAAAAAACAGAATGTCCTGAACATGGGACTGATTAAAATATGATGCATATCCTTACAACAGAATACTATGCAAATAGAACCAAGTACACTTTTGCTACTGACATGAAATAGGTTCAAAATATATTCTTAATGGGAAAGAGGAAATAGTGTACAACATTGCGTATAAAATGTTATTATTTGTGACAGAAAAAGAGGAGAGAAACACATGCACCAGTATACATGTTAATTCACTCTTTAAAAAATGTTTTCTTTATTTACTTGAGAAAGAGAGAGCCTGTGAGCAAGGGGGAAAGGACAGAGGTCAAGAAAGAAGCAGACATCCCACTGAGCAGGGAGCCTGACCACTCAAGACCAGGGGCTCCAATCCCAGGACCCGGGGATCATGACCTGAGCTCAAGGCAGACATTTAACCCACTGAGCCTCCCAGGTGCCCTGTCAATAAACTTTTATTTTTATTTATATTTTTGGTAATAATATATTATTTTATTATTATTTTAATTTTTTTCATATAAAGTCAACTAATTAACATACAATTATTGTTAGTTTCAGAGGTACAGGTCAGTGACTCATCAGTCTCATATAATCCCCAGTGCTCATTACATCATGTGCCCTCCTTAACATCCATCACCCAGCTACCCCATCCCTCTACCCCTCTCCCCTCCAGAAACCCTCAGTTTGTTTCCTATCATGAAGAGTCTGTATGGTTTGTCTCCCTCTCTGGCTTCCTCTGGTTTTATTTTTTCCTCTCTTCCCGTATGATCCTCTGCTTTGTGTCTTAAATTCCACAGATCAGTGAGATCATACGATAATTGTCTTTCTCTGAATGACTTCTGTCACTTAGCATAACGTCCTCCAGTTCCATCCAGTTGTTGCAAATGCCAAGATTTGATGTTTCTGATGGCTGAATCATATTCCATCAAATATATTAATAACATTTAATACTTAAATCTGTGTAATAGATAAAGACGGTGAAGGGACATAAAAAACTGAACTGCGTCTGGAAAAGAAACTGGGGCCTAACAAACAACGACCAAAGGAAAACATACTTTTTACCAGATTTATTTCTCAGTGTTGCATTTATGCTTAACATTTCCATAGATATAAAGGAAAAAGTCGAAGAGACTACCTCACTGCAGCCCCTTCTCTGTCAGTAAGGAAGATCCTGGTAATAGAAAGTCCAGACAATGACATTAGGAAGAAAACTTAAAAGGACCACCGGATGAAACCTTGAGCTGACCCAGACACCCCCACGTGTCACCCCGCAGCAGCCCAGCAGACAGAAGCACACATCCCTGCCTTTCACACAACTAACCACCGTCGTGATGGAGAGTTCGTGGTACAGAGTAGGCGCTCTTTATCTGAAGCCTATTGGCTTACTTTTCTGCAGTGTTCCTCAGTGTCAGCCATTTTGACAATCAGGCCCGTAGTTCTGCAGAAACAATGAAACTAAACCTTAAAAGGAACGTGGAGCTCATCAGGTAGCATTAGTCTCTGACTCACTATTCTGACCACTCAGCTGTCAGGTGCCTGACAGACTCACTTGTCAGGTTGCTGAAAGACCTCAGCAACCACAGAAGAGGGAGTTCTAAGAGGCTAAATATGGCTGATATCATGTATGATTCAAGATGCTAATGTTCTTTCAATGACAAGAATTTGGCACCATTACTTTTGCAGTCAGCAAGCATATAAAAGTCTAGAGAAAGAAACAGCCCAAATAGCAGGCCTTCGAACTAATCCCCTTCAAGCCAGGCAGCAGTTTGGAAAAGACACAGGCATGTTGCAACAGAGGTCCCAAAATGGATGCATCAAATGTCCTGAACTTGCTTTAGGATTGTAGGGCTGCACTAAGGACCAAGCCAACACCCAGGGTCCATTCACATCACACTGAGCTTCTGACAGAGTTCAGGACAGGCTATTACAGAATATGGCAACTTGGCAAATTCAATCTTTTAAGTTGAAGAAACTTGAGAAAGGACAGGTACAGGAAAGACTTATTGACCTTCTCTGGAAGCAGGTCATTAAACCCCCCTGGAGAGGGTTTCCTACAACCAAAGGAAAGGAGTGTCATTATCTGCAAAAATGGAGAGACATCTTCCTAAGTTGCCCCCAATTAGTACACTTACCTTGTACCTTTTATTCTAGTGCATCTTTCCACCACTTTCTACTCTTCCTCAAACCTGGCATACACACACTCAGGTTTAACCACTTCTTTAGAACTTTATTTCCTTGGGAAGGCTCTCCTCTCACCTTAAACCTATGTGAAATAAATGGGAATTCTTTTCTCTTGTTAATCTGTTTGTTGTTTGTTTGTTTGTTTGTTTCATTATACAGTCCCAACTGAGAACATAGAAGGGTAGAAGGAATGGATGTTATTCCTCTACTACACTTGTAAGATTTGGGATAATTTAAGAGAGATAGGGAGGAGAGGTAGATTCTTCCAGTTGTGTCCTCCCCAATATGTCTTGTACTTTACTTCTGGTAGCAGATAGCCATTCAACTGCCTGTTGAATGGCAGTTGAAAAGTAGAAACTTTGTTTCAGGAATCAGGTAGAAGGCCAGTCATAGGAACTTGGACAGTGGGTGAAAATCAGTGTCAGCTAAGAAAAATGGTTCTCCACTAGGAATGGATATGAGATTCACCATGGAGCTCATCAAACACAAACATGCAAAAAAGACCTCCTTCCCAGAGTCTGTTTCAAGAGGCCTGGAATCTAGGCCTTCTTAAAAGTCTCTTAGGCACTTCTGATGAAAGGGGCCAGGGTTGGGAACTCAAGTTAGGCACAGGGAAAATCTGATACTGTTTACCTCTGCTAGTGGGTTCAGGTGCTATCAGGGTGCTATCCAGTGTGGAACTGGAGAGAAGGGGCAGGGCGGCTTGTGGCTGTAGAATAGTATACATAAGGGCTAGGCACACAGACAGCTTGTTTGGCTTGGTTTGGTTTGGTTTGGTTCTAATTATGTAGCCTTAATTCTTCAGGGCATTTTTAGGTTTACAGAAAAATTGAGTAGAAAAAAATAGAAAATTCTCTTGTGCTTCTCCCTCACCTGCTTTCCTAGCCACACCGCCCACAGTTTTCCTGTTATCAACATGTTCCTTGAGGTGGTCATTTTCCTATAATTGATGAGCCAATGTTGATGATGGCTAACTAAAGTCGACAATTTAATTATGATCAATTCTCTGCATTATGTATTTCTATGGGTTTGGACAGTGCATAATATCATTGTAGGAGAAGAAACCATTTTCCTCAGCTATCAGAGGCAGGCCCCTGGCCAGGGTAGCCTCTGCCATTAAAAGATGGCACCTGGCTAGTTGCAAGGTTAGTATTGCCTCCTGAAACTAAGCGGAATGCCCACAGAGGAAGTAAACAGCATTGGTTGCTAGCGAAGTTGTTCGTTTAGGTGCACAGCCTGGTTCACTCACTCCTGTACCCTGCTCGCTGATTGGCCATGTAAACGTATATAAGTGTGTAGACTTGTGGAAATAAAGAGAGAGAAGATACATCTGAACTGGGGCTTCTTGTCGTCCTTGCGGGTCGAGGGCGATACTCAGCTCTCTTATGGATTCTGACTGGGTCTCAAAATTGAACTGACAGAGATAAGTAAGAGTAAAGCATACAAATTCACTTAAACTTTCACATGTACATGGGAACCTCTATAAGGGAATGAAGACCTGAAATAGCGACCAGAGCTGGAAGCTTTTATACCCTTCAGACAAAGACACAATACATTTTGGAGACTTGACAGGATAAAGGGATTTGGTTTATGGATAGGAAATGGGGAATAAATAACTAGAAAGAAAAGGGTTAGTATAACAAGGTTTGTTTCCAGATTCCTCTGGTGCCACCTCTGGCTGGTAACATTGTCTCCAGGAAAAGAATTTCCTGCCTTTAGGCAAAAAAGGAGAGCCTTTCCTACATTTATGGATTCTTAACTGCCTTTAGTACAAAATAATTATTTGTGTCAAAGAGCCATAGTTTGGGTTCACAGAGTCTAGTTTCCTTCGGCATGAACAAAGATTATCTCCTCATGTACTTAGATTTTCTTTGATTCCCTTAAGCAGAGTTTTGTAGTTTTCCTCATATTGATTTTATTCATTTTTTAGTAGATTCATATCTACATATTTCATTTCATTTGGTGCGAATGTAAAATTCCTTTTCAAATTTCAACTGTTCATTGCTGGTATCTAAGAAAGCAATTGATTTTTGTATATTAACCTTGTATCTTGTGATTTTGCTCTGAAAAGACATTGTTTTTATCCTGTAGATAACTAAGACATTAAGAGCAAGAGTGTTCCCCTATTCTACTGATGCTCAAGGAGGACTAATCTGGAAGGGATGTGTAGAACAGACTGGAAAGAAAAGAGGCTAGAGGCAGGGAGTCCCTGCAGGAGACATTTTTGTGAGCCCTCCAAAAAACAAGAAGATTCCAAGTAAGTGTATTATAGCACCAGTGGAAAAGCAAGAACAGACCGAAGAGGCAAATACCCTAAACTGGCCTATCTCCTTCATGTCCATGGGTCTCTGTTGCCAGACTCCAACATGTCCGTGTACCCAATGTGCAGCAAGCCAAATTCTGAGACACTGGATTTAAAGCAAGGAAAGCTTTGTAGTCTAGAGAGCAGCCCAAGGAGAAAGAAGATCATTCCCAAAGCTGCCTTGCCCTCTTGCCCTGTGGATCTATAAGGGACAACTTACACACGTGAAAGGAAGCTAAGGGGTATTCTGACACTTGCTGGGAGGTCCATGAAAAATCTGGAGATAAGCATTCCTCTGGACAGGGAGGCACAACTTGGGATCTGGGATCAAATACATCAAGATACATGAGAATCCCAGATTCTGGCCCAACAACATACCCATAAATGAATAATTCTTTGGAGTCTGCTGTTACAACTCACAACATTACCAGGTGCCTGGCAGCTATTGTATCAAATTTAACTTGGGTGTTTTCTCCTAAAGAACTGAAAGCATAGAGGTTCAAAACACTGAAGCTTCCTATGGAGAAGGAAGAACCATACCCATATCAGGAAGTCATCATTTCCTCACAATTTCTTTGAGGAAGTTATCACTTCTTTGTTCCTTTAAGGAGGCTTGGTCTTCCTGCATCTGCAGGGATACTGGCTTTAAACAGTGAGTTGGAGGATGTGGGTCTCATCCACACTGTGCACAAGAAGGGCATCTTCCCAGCCCTAGGTTTCCCTTTCCTCTTTCCTAGGGGTCAGAGCCCTTCCTTCCCTGCTGCAGGCAGGCTATGCTGGCATACCTGGCAGAGGAAAAGCAGACAAAAGTCTCTGAGCCTGGGACTAACCACCTCCTCTGTCCTCAGCAGGACCCCCAGCAAGGAGACCTCATAAGAGGAGAAGCCTGGGGGTTAGGGAGAGTAGAGCCGTGATGATGGCCAGAAGGCCCAGGTTAAATGATGGAGGAGAAATTATCCAGGATGGAGGAGGGAAGAGGCAAGATTCTGGACCCATAAGCACAGGACAAAGAGAAAAATGGTATCTGCCAGTCAGAGGAAAGTTCATCGTAATTCACATACCTCCTCATTGGGCTTCAGGACCTTCATAGAATTGTGAAACTCGTGTTGTAAAGATGATGCTTTAAAAAAAATGGACTTAAGAAATCTTTAAAGGAGGCACCTTGGTGGATTAGTGGGTGAAAGCCTCTGCCTTTGGCTCAGGTCATGATCCCAGGGTCCTGGGATTGAGCCCTGCATTGGGCTCTCTGCTCAGCAGGAAGTCGGCTTCCCTTCCTCTCTCTCTCTGCCTGCCTCTCTGCCTAACTGTGACCTCTGTCTGTCAAATAAATAAGTAAAATCTTTAAAAAATAAAAAAAAAAATCTTGAAAGATGCGATGAAGATCTAAATGGTTGCGAATGATAATTTTGCTCTTACTGCTTCTACTACTATCATTCTCTTATTTTCTTCCCCCTTCTCACACAGAAGGGATGATGCTGGATCTTCTGGGACTATTTCCTCTCCTCTGGGTGCTGCTGGGATCATGGAGGCCATTGCACTTACTGCTAGGCCTCCAAACCTCAAAGGGGTCAAGGGTTTGAAATTCAGCATATAAGAGCAGGTCTTGGCCAATGCAAGATGGAAATGCATGGTGTCAATATTTATACGTACACTTGTCAACCTTCAGACACCTTTCTGCATGACACCATCCAGAACGCAGCTGCTACCTGTCTTTTGCCCAAGACAGACTGCGAGACTGGCCAAAAATAATGCCACTGGAGTGTGAATTGTATTAACATGACTTACTGCTGTCACTCTGGAGGGACAGTGTGACTGCCGCTACAAGGCTACTCTCCAGAACCGGTTCTACCTTGTTAAATGTAACAAGTTTCAGCCAGGTTACCCTCCCAATAGTCTGCTTCCTGTACAGTTAAACAGTATCAGATCACAGCCTCCTGGATACTTTGATTAGATGAAGGTTCCCATTACTTTGCCTTACACTTGGTGCAGGTTCTCTTGTGCTCCCTTCTGCCTTTTTTTTTTTTCCTGTTGTTGATTCCCATGGTTCCCATAGAAGAAAGAAGGAGGGCAGTGAGAGAATTATGGGGCCATGATGCCAGAACAGAGCTGGGGACAAAAACAAATAGCAACAAAAAGCTCCTTTCTGCTTTGGAGCTTTGTGTGTTTTGAAGAAGGGCAATAGGGAAAGGAGCAAGGAAAGACTCAGGCCCCAATATTTTCAATCTTGGAACTTCTTACAAGTTTGTTCCATTCTGTTCCCAGCAATAAAATCACTTTCTGCTGCATTGTAATGACCTAGAGTGTGTGTGTTTGGGATGCCTTTCACATCATTGCCAGCCTGGAGCCATCTGGATTGCATTTGCTGACATTCTTAGGAGAACTAGCTGGCCCTTAGGCAACCTTTGGTGTTATTCTGCAACCCAGGGCCTCTGCCCACTTCTCTCACCCCTGTATCTTTTTGGAAATTTGGAGCAAGAATATTCTCCATTTCATCAAACTCTACTCATGGCTTTTATGAATTTCCTTGACATCCTGATCTATGTTTATTTAGAGGTGGCACAGATATTTCATAAATTGTCTGTAGTACTTTCACACACAGGTTCTAACACTGACAACGAATGCATCCTACATCTTTACTGTTGGTTTCCGCATTTCATCAGATAATGTTTTAAATGTCAGTAGTAGTAGGGAGAATAATCCACTGTACCTTAGAATCAATTCTCCCATGATCTATTGCAATGCATGAAAAGAAAGCATAAATCAAGAAAAAAAATAGTAATGGGAAGCTAAAAACATGCCTGTCTTACTTAAACACTGAAATATCACAGAGTGATGGTGTTTTTGAAGAAGTAGAAGACATAGAAATTGAGGGACTGGGATTCAGAATTTGGCTGGGATTAAGAAGTTAGGTCGTAGATGTAGGAGAGGAAAAATAATTTTCCCTCTTTCATTCTAGATTTTTAGCTGTTAGTCCTATGCCCCCTCTATAAAGGCAGAGTAACAAGTCAAATACTATTATAATTATGTACATACACAGGGGATCCCCACAAAAATATGAAACTAAAAAGCAGCTGTCCACCAGGGGCTTATGGACCATCCAGGGCTAAGGAAAGATAGGGATCTAGGGCTTTAAAAGAGGAAAAGGCAATTCAGAAGAAGGCGAGAGGAGGAAATGTTTGTGGAAGGAAATTAGTCCTGTCATGAAGATGACTCTCCCAGATGAAAGCAGTCCCTGACATGGCTCACTTCTTGTACTGGACCCCTTTCTAATATAAATTTCCCCTAGAAAAGTGTAACCTCTACTCTGCTTTGAGAACTTCTCCTGGTCTACACTTTCTCACAATAAACAGCTTAAGATAAAAGAATATTTGGAGGTGGCCTATTCTGCTACCCCTCATACCTTTCCATTTCCCTACCAACGACTAGACTCACTGGGTTAACAGTCCAGTGGAAGTCAAAATGTTCTGTAGCCTGATCTGTCTTTGAGTAGCAGCCAAACATAATGCCTACCCAAAAGGCCACCTACTGAAGTAGTTACAAGTGTGTCAGTTATCTGTGCTGCACAATGGTTCTTTCCAAACCAAGGGATTCCTTTAACAGCTGTGCTAGTCAGACTCACTTTCCTTTATGCCACATCTTTACATCAGGTCTTAGAAACAAAGACAGAAATATAAAGTTTTGGGTTTCAGGAGCCTGGATTCCAAGGGTACTAAATACTCAAGGCCTCTCTCAGTGGGAAGATATAAGAAGGCCAGGACAACCTGGCACTTGACAAAACATGTACCCATTGGGGAACTTCTCTCGTGGGACTTGAGTCCTCCAATTTAGAACAGATTTCGATAGTATTAATCTTAAACAGCGTGACATTTACATTGCATAGGTTCAAAGTATTCAAGCCAAGTGCAGGGGGCATGGACACAAGGATCTGTGTTCACATTTGGTAGGAACCAGTGTAGGAACATGTAGCACCATCCTCAGGGAAAGGGGTGCATTGACCTGATCAGTAATCACAATGGATTTACATGTTGTATAAACATTACCTTGGAGATTCTTGGAGATTCTTGGAGAAAGTAAGATTCATGGAGAAAGTAACCTAGCAAAAGGCTGAATTTCCTGTCACCCAACCACTCAGTTACTCTACCTTACTCAACTATTTCTCAACAATCATTGTTTATACATTACAGAACACACAAATTGATGAAATTGTGGGAGGGAATAAGAATGAAGATAACTTGGGGAAAATCTTTTATGCCCAGAGGCATTTGTTCTAAATTAACAGACCAGACCAGGGTAGACTTTCTCTCAGATTCCTGTTATTCTCTTCTGCAATCAGATATTGTGGGAGAGTCAAGATAACTGACTAAATCAGATATTCATTTAGGTATATTCCTAAGTCAGTTTCAATGACCTGACAGTCATTATAGGAATGACTCAGAAGTAGCAAACCTTAGAAATGAACTTAGCAAATATTCCAGCAGCTCTCAACTCTGGTTTCATATGAAGTTCATCTGGGAGCTTTATAAAAAAACAAAATCAATGACTGGATCCCTGTGAGAAAGTAGAAAATATATGTTGATTTCTGTCTTTGATTCCTGGCACAGGGCTCTTGAAACCCTTGTAAATTCCTAAGTGATAAGAGCACTGGGAACATCTTTTCTCATAAGAAAGAGAACCCTGCGTGGTCCCAGGATCCTGGGACTGAGCCCAGCATCGGGCTCTCTGCTCAGTGGGGAGCCTGCTTCCTCCTCTCTCTGTCTTTGCCTGCCTCTCTACTTGTCTGTCAAATAAGTAAATAAAATCTTAAAAAAAAAAAAAAAAGAATGAAAGGAAGGAAGAGAACCCTGGCAGCCACCTGGGAGGTCTCTGGATGGGGGCTGATCACCAGAAAGATGGAACCATGATGAAAAGCTTTGTAATTTTGGCCTCACCCCCAACCTCAAGAGAGAGGAGAGCAGCTGGAAATGGAGGTAATAATTGCCCTACCTGTGTGAGTTAGCCTTTATAAAAAAAAAAAAAAAAAAAAAAAATTCAGGGTTAGGGGAACTAATGGGTTGGAAACACATCTATGATGTGAGAAACAAAAGTGAAAGAAGAACTAAATTTCCTTACTACCTGCAGCCCATGACAAGCCCTTGACACAGGCCGAGTGACACTCCTCTAAGATCTCAGCTGCATCAATGTTACTACTTTGCCAAGGACAACTGGCAATCATAGCCTGATCTTCAGGATCCTGTAAGTCTACTATAACATATAAAAGTCCTTTGGGAACTTTCATTATCTCTACTCCTTCACAAGATATATAATAACATGATCCCCAACCATATGGCCCACTTACATAAATCTGAAGTCCTCATGACTGATGTTTCACTAGACAGTAGTAAATGACCTCTTCCTATCAATAGCTAGCCCCTTCAAGGTCCTGGAATCCTTCCTGCCCAATTCTTTAGAGATTTACCTATCCCTAAAGTCCTCTGAACTTGGAACTATATAATGGACCACTCCTCATCACCGGAGTGCAGCTCTATCTGCCCTCAGGTCCTGCCCCCCTGCTTTAATGAAACCATCTTTTTGCACCAAAGACATCTCAAGAATTTGTTCTTGGTCATTGGCTTTGAGGCCTAACATCCTTCCTATATCATCCACACTGGGAGGGTGATGCATGCCAACTCCATGAGGACAGAAGCACAATCATTAGGGACCCTCCCAGACCTTACCCAACATAATTCTTCATCTGGCTGTGCATCTCTCTCCTTGTCATATCCCTTCAAAAACTGGGAAAGCATATGTGTTTCCTTGAGTTCTGTGAGTGGTTCTAGCAAATCAATCCAACAAGGGGAAAGCTGAGACTTATAGCCAGGCAATCAGGAGACTTGGAATTGACATCTGGATTGGGTGAGCCTCGGGGAATGAATCCCTAATCTGGGGGAGCTGACACTATCTCCAGGGAGGTAGTGTCAGAATTGAGTTAAATTGTTGAACATCCAGCCGGTGCCCCAGAATTGGCTGTTGTAGGAAACCACCTCCCCCCTCCACACACACACCCACTGCATATCTGAGGTCAGAGGTGTCGTGAGTGTTATAGCAGTATGACAGTAAAGGTGAGACACAGAAGTTGTTTGTCCCATTAAATGAATTTGATGAACACTTAATAAACAACCAAATGAATTTCTGAGGAAGAGGCCCAGCTTGATGGAATATTTTAAAGGTCCATGCCTGACTGTAATGGGCAGTCTGATTCAGGAACTACTGTCCATCTAGAGGTAGGACTACCAGGCAAGGGGGAGGGGAGGAGAGAATGAGAGGGGAAGAGAGACACCACATATAACCCCCTAAAATGAAATAGTTATTGTCTGGCCCTGTATAGAAAAGGTCTGCTACTTCTGGTCAACAAAACTATTTCATGGATGTTGTCTTCTGGCTGTGGCTGAATTTAGTAGGAGGGAAGACATCCAGCAGGCTGGGAATTTGTAACTAATGCCTCAGGAAATCATGGACTCAGGACTGGAAAGATATTTGGCCTCTTGGTGTCTCTCATCAGTGTTTTTTTCTATGCATTCCCTCAGTCTGTAGGTAGCAGATTCATTTCCTCGACCCTTCTGTTTCACGTGGTGAGCCCATGTTCATCTCACTTTATACTTCTCCCTTAAATATAATTTCCTGATTAAGAATGTCTGGTTGACCCACTTCTGTCAGTCAGTCATCACTCAGAGTGGCACAAATGTGTCTTCTGGAGCCTTCTTCTGTGGGCCATGCAAGAGATATGATTAGAGCTGGAACTGCCCTTACACAGAAAAGTGGAGTCTCTGGAGTCTTGGCCCACATGTCAGGGATGCCCACCCACACACTTTGCAACACTTTAGAAGTTCTCACTTTTTAACTTTTCATTTAATTTTTTTAAAGCAAACTCTAGTGAATCTGAGGCTCAAAACCATGACCCTGAGATGAACCGTCTCATGCTGTACAGACTGAGCCAACCAGGCACCCCCCTTTAAGGCGCGCCTTAAGTCTACCTGTAGTGGTATGAAGTCACTTCCAAGGAATAGAATCAAAGTGACCTCTTGCATGATTTCCAAGGCCAAGTCATAAGTAGTGATACAGCTTCTGCTTGGTTCTCCCTTTCTGTCTTGGTATGCAATCACCATGTTCTCAAGAAACCTATGCAACCTAGAGAGGCCATGCATAGATGCTCCAGCCACCTAAGACCTAGGCCACCTAAGGTCTCAGCCAACATCAATCACTCATCCTGTGGGTGATTGAGACTATAGATGATTCCAGCTCTTAACCTTTCAGTCTTCTAGCTGTGGCTTCAGTTGTTGGAACAGAGACAAGGGGCCCTCACCATGGCCTATCTGAAGTCCTGACCCATTTCAATTTGTCACTTATTTTTAACAACGACAACAACAACAAAACCAAAGCAGGGATATTTGTCCCACAAAGCTTTTAAGGGAAATATTGACCAATATAGCAGCCCATGGCCCCAGGTTTTACCCAAGCATGGGGATGTTCTTTCTTCCCTTCCTGCGGTCATGTTGTGTAGCACCCTCCAAATAACAGTTTAGCAACAACAGTTGGTAAACTCACAGTAAACTAGAGTGCAGGGCAGGCTGCCAATTCCTGTCCCGAACTCCACTAATGCTGTGTTCCAGCTACAGTTTTAATCAAACCAGCTCACCATGAGGGAGTCCCAAAGTGTTCACTCTCAAGGACAAAGGAAAGCAGGGGAGTATGTTAATTGTTTTATTCTTAGTATGATTGAACTGAAACCCATACTTGATTCAGAGTTCCTTAGTTTTTACCAACATCCTTTTTCTGTGCCAGGGTTCCATCCAGGACACACTTGGCATTTCATTACCTGTCTCCTTAGGCTCCTCCTGACTATGACAGTCTCTCAGACTATCCTTGTTTTTGAAGACCACGACAGTTCTCTAGAGAACTGCTCAGGTATTTGGCCAAATATAATGGTATAGTTTGGAAACTAATTTTTCTTCAAAGTAGTTATTAATTGGTAGGCCCAGGCTTTCAGAATTCTCCCATTGCAGGCAAGGGAGAGGAGTTGACTCTTGCCCTGTGAACACCTGTGGTAGGAATAAAAAGGGAAACTCCTTGGAAGTGGAGATTAAGGTCAGTCAGTCCATACTTCATCGAGGGAAGTGATAGCGCCACTAGGGTGGAAAAACTCGCTCTTGAGAGCAAAAACATGTTATTTTATTGCACTTACTTATTTATTTTTCACACTGACCAGTTTTTAACATGCAGCTTTCCAAGCAGAGAGGATGGGGCCTGGAAGGTGCACTGGTACCAGACCCAACTCCCGGGGCAGAAGGTTCATCATGCCACATCTTCCTGCTGTCCTGCCAAGCACAGAGCAGTGTGGCTGTCTGGGTCCAGCTGGGTCAGCCCACAGCGACATCAGGCTGGTGCTTGACAGCTTTGCCCATGTGGGCACCCCCTCCCACTGCTGCTCCTGGACACCAGAAGTCCCTTGGGGATGGGGTGGGGGACTGCCAGTGCTCCTGACACCAAGGAGCACCCTGTAGGAATGGGCCTGGGCACCTGCCCTCCCCTGGGGGCCTGGTGGAAAGTGCATCCAGGAAAGGTCTGGGATCCCACTATGAAGATATGGTGGGGGCAGGGGAATTAGGGGTGGGGTCCTGGACACCTGGGTGGGAAAGCGAGCTGGAGAAGCTGCTGTAGGTCTGGACTCAGGCATGCCCTCCTCCTGGGGGGCACTTGTTGTGGTACCCAGGAGAGGCCTTCATTCCCCCCGCAATGGAGTTGCAGTTGCTCCACATTTTTGATGGCTTGGGCTATGGTCAGTAGTTTTCATTTTGACCATTAGAGTAAGTGTATAATGGTTCTAATTTGCATTTCCTTAATGAACAATGATATTGAACACTTGGATATTTTGATTTCTTATTACTAAGTTTTGAGTTTTGAACTCAAAATGGCTGAAAGACCACACATGAGACAAGAATTTATCAAAATCCTAAAGAAGAACACAGGCAGCAACTGTTCAGCCTCGGGGGCAACAACTGCTTACTGGACATGTCTTCAAAGGCTAGGGAAACAAAAGCAAAAATGAATTCTTGGGACTTCATCAAGATAAAGAGCTTTTCCACAACAAAGGAAACTGTCAACAAAACTAAGACAACGGATAGAATGGGAGAAGATATTTGCAAATGGCATACCAGATAAAGGGCTAGTATCCTAACTCTACAAGGAATTTATCAAATTCAAAATCCAAAGAATAAATAATCCAGTCAAGAAACGGGCAGAAGACATGAACAGACATTTCTGCAAATAACACATCCAAATGGCAACAGACACATGACCAACTGCTCAACATCACTTGGCATCCAGGAAATACAATCAAAACCACAATGAGATTGTGTTTCACTAGTCAGAATGGATAAAATTAACAAGTCAGGAAACAACAAATGTTGGCAAGGATGCAGAGAAACTCTTACACTGCTAGCAGAAGTGCAAGTTGATAAAGCCACTCTGGAAAACAGTATGGAGCTTCCTCAAACATTAAAAATAGAGCCATCCTATGACCCAGCAATTGCACTACTAAGCATTTACCCCCAAAATACAAATATAGTGTTTTGAAGGAGCACCTGTACCTCAATGTTTAGAGCAGCAATGTCCACATAGTTAAACTATGGAAAGACCCCAGATGTCCATGGGCAAGTGAATGGATAAAGAAGATGTGGTATGGATACACAATAGACTATTACTCAGCCATCAAAAAAAAAAAAAATGAAACCTTGCCCTTTGCAATGACATGGATAGAACTAGAGGGTATTAAGCTAAGTGAAGGAAGCCATTCAGAGAAAGATAATTATCATATGATTTCACTCATATGTGCAATTTTGAAACAAAACAGGGGAGCATAGATGGAAGGAGGGACAAAGAAAACAGGATGAACTCAAAGAGGGAAACATCCTAAAAGACTCTTAATCATAAGAAACAAACTGAGGTGGGGGTGCACCTGAGAGGCTCAGTGGGTTAAGCCTCTGCCTTTGGCTCAGGTCATGATCCCAGGGTCCTGGATCAAGCCCCACATCAGGCTCCATGCTCAGCGGGGAGCCTGTTTTCCCCTCTTTCTCTACATGCCTACTTGTGGTCTCTATCTGTCAAATAAATAAAGAAAAGAAAAGAAACAAAATGAGCATTGCTGGAGGGGAGGGTGGGGAATGGGTTAAATGAGTGATGGACCTTAAGGAGGGCATGTGATATAATGAGCACTGGGTGTTATATACAGCCAATGAGTCACTGAACTCCACCTCTGAAACTAATAAGACACTATATGATAATTAATTGAATTTAAAATAAAATAAATTTAAGTTAAAAAAATAAAATATTGAGGACAACAAGATGGCAGGAAAGTATGAGAGGCACCAATTCAACCTATACCCTAAAGTGAGCTGATTACCTACCAAAGAACTCTGATCACTCATGAAACCAGCCTGTTATTAGAATTATACACTTCAGGATCTCTATGGGGCCAGAAGATGCCAGTGGGCAGGTAAAGTGGAGTGGGAACATCGGACTGATATCAGAAGATAAACAAAAGTGGGAGGGAGCCTCCAGAAGTAACCCGTTGGAGGGTCTGCGATTGGGGACCAGCATTAACTTGGAGTCTGGCTGAAAACAGAAAAAGCAAAGGATTGTGGGGTAAAATTGTGGGAATCTGGGCAGTTAGGGACACGGGTTTAAGTCTCCCGACCCATGACAACCACCCCTGGCACTGAGCCAGAGAGAGTGCTGCGAAGAAGCCAGGTCTTGGTCCCTGAGCTGACAGCATGACAGCACGGCTGAGAGCTTTTGGGTGGCAGCTCCCTTAAGGGTGAGGGAGACTCACCAGCCAGCAGAAACACAGCCTTTTGCACTCTCCACATGTGAGCCGCACTACCAGAGTCTGAGTCTCGCCCCACACCCTCGCCTGAGAGAGGTGCATGCAGGTGCCAGCTGGTGCTCTCTCAGACCCTGGGAGTCTGAGCACTCCCAGGCCCAGCCAAGTGGGAACATCTCAGTGCTCTATCGCTGCTTGGGACCTCTCTGGCCATGTGGAGCAGCTCAGACAGCTGCAGCTATCGTGGTTTGGGGTACAAGCAGGAGTTCCTGTGACCCCAGAGACTGTGACTGGGAATGTGCTCTGCCAGTGGCCAAGGGGGAATTTATGTGCTCTGGAGCACCCAGAGGGGAACAGACAGGCTTCTCTCTGAGAGGGAGGTCCGGGTGCAGTTTGCTTTCCTCTAAACCTCCAAAAGCCATCAAAAGCTGCCAAGGTGAGAGAAAACAAATGAACAAACAAACAAACAAAAAACTTCCAGAGAACAAAAGCCTGAATACCTGGTTTCTTCAGAGCCCACCCCATTGATGGGGGCAGGAGGACTTAACTCCAGAAAGACTCCCTGAAAACCCACATGGCGGGCCCCTCACCCAAAAAGCCAACCAAAAAAAAAAAAAGACAAGAGGACAACCACCACTACTTCATAGATACAACTTCTTTTATTTTTAATTCATTTCCACTATTCTGTTTCATTTTTTATATATAAATTTTTAACCTATTTACAATCACAGTGAGAAGTCCAGTACATCAAATTCCATAATAACCTTTTAACCTAAACTTTTTGATACATATACCTGTGTTTTTCTTTTGCTTTTCTATTTTTTAATTTTTTTAAATTTTAGTTTAGTTTATTCTCTTTTTTTTTTTAATATTCATATAGAGTTAATCAAGGTAATCCTTTTTCCCCAATCAATGCTACCCCTTAGGTAAACCAGATTTTAATCCCGCTTTATCTTAAGAAAGTTGAGTCCTTTAACAAAGATATCAAGATACATCCAGGAAGAATCAAAATAACCTTTCTCGCACACACTGAAAATTTATAACTACTCTCTCATCTTTTTCTTCTGCCAGTGTTTCTGTGTATTTCTTTCTGTCCTGGTAATATATAAATCTTATACTTGGGGTACTTGTAGATGAGTTTCTTTTTTTGTTTTCTTTTTACTTATTTATTTCCTTTTCTTTTGTCATCTACTTTTGTCAGTCTTTTTGTTGGTATACTTCATAAATCTTACCTTGGGGCCCATTTGGGTTGGGACTTCTGTTTTATCTTTCTTTTTTTTCCTCTCTCTCTCTTTTTCTTTTTTCTTTCTTTTGGGTGGGGACTCTGGACTGCTCAGAGGTGTTCCAGGGTGCACCTTCCCTGCACCACTGTCAGTACATTCAGTTACACATCCATTCAGCCATCTCTCACCAAAATGACTAGAAGGAGGACTGCCCAACAGAAGAAAAATTCGAAGACTGGGACTTCTGCAACAGACCTAATGGCTATGGACATAGACAATATGTCGGAAATGGAATTCAGGCTAACAATTATCCAGACAATAGCTAGGTTGGAGAAAGCCATGGATGACAAAATAGAATTGATTAGGGCAGAAGTGAAAGCTACCAGGGATGATGTTCACAATGTTCTCAATGAGTTCCTATCTAATCTAAATTCTCTAAAAGCTAGGGTAACCGAGACAGAAGATAGAATCAGTGATCTGGAAGACAAACAAATAGAGAAAAAGAATCAGGAGGAAGCCTGAAACAAACAGCTTAGAAGCCACAAAAACAAAATTAGGGAAATAAATGACACCATGAAATGTTCCAACGTCAGAATTACTGGAATACCTGGGGGGGGGGGAGAAAAAAAGAAGATTAGAAGATATATTTGAACAAATTCTCCATGAACATTTTCCTGATCTTGTGAATGGAATCAGCATTCATGTACTAGAGGCAGAAATACCTCCCCCAAAATCATACAATCTCTCAAGACACCTGATAGTGAAAGTGATGAATCATAATTGTAGACCGGTGCTCTTGAAAGCATCTAGGACAAAGAAATTTCTTATGCACAGAGGAAAGCCCATCAGAATAACGTCAGACCTGTCCACAGAAACCTGGCAAGCCAGAAAGGGCTGGCAAGACATATTCAGGGCACTAAATGAGAAGAACATGCAGCCAAGAATACTTTATCCAGCAAGACTGACATTCAAAATGGATAGAAAGGTAAAGAGCTTCCAAGACCAGCAAGGTTTAAAAGAGTATGTGACCACCAAGCCAACACTGCAGGAAATATTAAGGGGGGTTCTACAAAAGAGGAAAAATCCTAAGAATATCATTGAACAGAAATATATGGAGACAATCTATAGAAACGAAGACTTCACAGGTAACATGATGTCAATAAAAACGTATCTCTCAATAATCACTCTCAACATGAATGGCTTAATGCACCCATAAAACAACACAGGGTTGCAGATTGTATAAAAGAACAGGACCCATCCATAGGTTGTCTACAAGAGACACATTTCAAACCTAAGGATACACCCAGACTGAAAGTGAAAAGATGGAGAAGTATCTTTCATGCCAGTGGGCCTCAAAAGAAGGTCAGGGTAGTGATTGTCATATCAGATGAATCAGATTTTAAACTAAAGACTGTAGTCAGAGATACAGAAGGACACTGCATAACACTTTCTTTTTTTAATTTCTTTTCCTCATAACAGAATTCATTGTTTTTTGCACCACACCCAGTGCTCCATGCAATGTGTGCCCTCCATAATACCCACCAACTGGCTCCCCCAATTTCCCACCCCCCTCCCCGCCCCTTCAAAACCCTCAGGTTGTTTTTCAGAGTCCATAGTCTCTCATGGTTCATCTCCCTCTCCAATTTCCCTCAGCTTCCTTCTCCTCTCCATGTCCTCCGTGTTATTTCTTATGCTCCACAAATAAGTGAAACCATATAATAATTGACTCTCTCTGCTTGACTTATTTCACTCAGCATAATCTCTTCCAGTCCCATCCATGTTGATACGAAAGGTGGGTATTCATCTTTGCTGATGGAGGCATAGTACTCCATAGTGTATATGGTTCTTTATCCATTCATCCATTGAAGGGCATCTTGGTTCTTTCCACAGTTTGGCGACCATGGCCATTGCTGCTACAACATTGGGGTACAGATGGCCCTTCTTTTCACTACATCTGTATCTTTGGCATAAATACCCAGTAGTGCAATTGCAGGGTCATAGGGAAGCCCTAATTTTAATTTCTTAAGGACTATCCACACTGATCTCCAAAGTTGCTGCACCAACTTGCATTCCCACCAACAGTGCAAGAGGGCTCCCCTTTCTCCACATCCTCTCCAACACATGGTGTTTCCAAGAACACTGCACAATTCCTAAAGGGACTAGCAATTGTTAATATTTATATGGGAGCAGCCAATTACATAAGAAAACTGTTAATCAAGAGAAAGAGTCATACTGATATGAATACATTAATAGTAGAAGATCTTAAAAAACCACTCTCAATAATACACAGGTGATCCAAACAGAAAATCAATAAAGAAACAAGAGCATTGAATGACACATTGGACCAGATGGACCACATAGATATATATACAGAACACTCCACCCTAAAACAACAGGATACTCATTCTTCTTGAGTGCACATGGAACCTTCTCCAGAATAGACCACATGCTGGGTCACAAATCAGGACTCAACCGATACCAAAAGACTGATATTATTCCCTGCATATTCTCAGATCACAATGCTTTGAAACTGGAGCTCAACCACAAGGAAAAGTTTGGAAGGAACTCAAACACCTGGAAGCTAAACACCACTTTGCTTAAGAATGCTTGGATCAACCAGGAGATCAAAGAAGAACTTAAACAATTCATGGAAATCAATGAGAATGAAGACAATCTGGTCCAAAACCTATGGGATACAGCAAAAGCAGTCCTAAGGGGGAAATACATAGCCATCCACGCCTACCTCAAAAAAATTGAAAAATCCAGAGTACACCAGCTGTCTCTACACCTTAAAGAACTGGAGAATCAATGACAAATTAAGCCAATGCCACACGGAAGAAGGGAAATAATCAAGATTAGAGCAGAGATCAAAGAGATAGAAACCAGAGACACAGTAGAACACATCAATGAAAATAGAAGCTGGATTTTTAAAAGAATCAAAAAGATCCATAAACCATTGGCCAAACTAATCCAAAAGAAAAGAGAGAAAGCTCAAATTCATAAAATTATGAATGAAAAGGGAGAGATCACAATGAATACCAAAGAAGTAGAAACAATAATCACAAGTTATTATCAACAGTTATATGGCAATAAGCTAAGCAACCTAGATGAAATGGATACATTCCTGGAAAACTATAAACTTCCCAAATTGAACCAGGAAGAAATTGATAAAGTGAATAGACCAATATCTAGTAACAAGATTGAAGCAGTGATCAAAAACCTCCCAAAAAACAAGAGCCCAGGCCCTGATGGATTCCCTGGGGAATTCTACCAAACTTTCAAAGAAGAAATAACACCTATTCTCCTGAAGTGGTTTCAAAAAATTGAAGCAGAAGGAAAACTTCCAGACTCTTCTATGAAGCCAGCATTACCTTGATCCCCAAACCAGGCAAAGACCCCACCAAAAAGGAGAATTTCAGACCAATATCACTGATGAATATGGATGCTAAGATTCTCAACACGATCCTAGCAAATAGGATACAACAGCACATTAAAAAGATTATCCACCTCATATCAGGGAGATCATATGATAGTTGTCTTTCTCTGCTTGACTTATTTCACTAAGCATGATTCGCTCTAGTTCCATCCATGTTGTCGCAAATGTGAGGGTTGCTGGGGGGAGGGGGTTTGGGAGAAGAGGGTGGGATTATGGACATTGGGGAGGGTATGTGCTTTGGTGAGTGCTGTGAAGTGTGTAAACCTGGTGATTTACAGACCTGTACCCCTGGGGATAAAAATATATGTTTATAAAAAATAAAAATTAAAAAAAAAAAAAGATTATCCACCATGACCAGGTGGGATTCATCCCTGGGTTGCAAGGATGGTTCAACATTTGCAAATCAATCAATGTGATAGAACAAAGCAATAAGAGAAGAGAGAAGAACCACATGGTTCTCCCAATTGATGCAGAAAAAGCATTTGACAAAATCCATCATCCGTTCCTGATTAAAACGCTTCAAAGAATAGAGATAGAGGGAACATTCCTGAACTTCACAAAATTTACCTATGAAAACCCCACAACAAATATCATCCTCAATGGGAAAAAGCTCACAGCCTTCCCACTGAGATCAGGAACACAACAAGGATGCCCACTCTCACCACTCTTGTTCAACATAGTATTAAAATTCCTAGCGACAGCAATCAGACAACAAAGGGAAATAAAAGGTATCCAAATTGGCAATGAAAAAGTCAAACTCTCTCTCTTCGCAGATGACATGATACTTTATATGGAAAACCCAAAAGACTCCACCGCCAAACCACTAGAACTTATACAGCAATTCAGTAATGTCGCAGGATACAAAGTCAATGTACAGAAATCAGTGGCTTTCTTATACACTAACAATGAAAACATAGAAAGGGAAATTAGAGAATCGATTCCATTTACTATAACACCATTATCTTCATTGGAGAAGTGTCTGTTCATGACTTCTGCCCATTTTTTGACATGATTATCTGTTTTTTGTGTGTTGAGTTTGCGAAGTTCTTTATAGATCATGGATATCAGCCTTTTGTCTGTACTGTCATTTGCAAATATGTTCTCCCATGCCTCTTTGTTTTGTTGAGTGTTTCCTTTGCTGTGCAGAAGCTTTTGATCTTGATGAAGTCCCAAAAGTTCATTTTCGCTTTTGTTTTCTTTGCCTTTGGAGACATATCTTGAAAGAAGTTGCTGTGGCTGATATCGAAGAGGTTCCTGCCTATGTTCTCTTCTATGACTCTGATGGATTCCTGTCTTACATTGAGGTCTTTTTTATCCATTTCGAGTTTATTTTTGTAAATGGTGTAAGAGTACAGTCGAGTTTCATTCTTCTACATATAGCTGTCCAATTTTCCCAGCGCCATTTATTGAAGAGACTGTCTTTATTCCACTGTATATTTTTTCCTGCTTTGTCGAGATTATTTGACCATAGAGTTGAGGGTCCATATTGGGCTCTCTACTCTGTTCCAGTCGTCTATGTGTCTGTTTTTATGCCAGTACCATGCTGTCTTGGTGATCACTAATTGTAGTAAAGCTTGAAATCAGGTAACATGATGCCCCCAGTTTTGTTTTTCTTTTTCAACATTTCCTTAACAATTTGGGGGTTTCTTCTGATTCCGTACAGATTTTCGGATTATTTGCTCCAGCTCTTTGAAAAATACTGGTGAAATTTTGATCGGAATGGCATTGAAAGTACAGATTGCTCTAGGCAGTATAGACATTTTTACAGTGTTTATTCTTCTGATCCAAGAGCATGGAATCGTCTTTCATCTTTTTGTGCCTTCTTCAATTTCTTTCATGAGTGTTCTGTAGTTCCTTGAGTACAGATGCTTTACCTCTTTGGTTAGGTTTATTCCCAGGTATCTTATGGTTCTTGGTGCTATAGTAAATGGAATCGATTCTCTAATTTCTCTTTCTGTATTTGCATTGTTAGTGTATAAGAAAGCAACTGATTTCTGTACATTGACTTTGTATCCTGCCACATTACTGAATTGTTGTATGAGTTCTAGTGGTTTGGGGGTGGAGTCTTTTGGGTTTTCCATATAAAGTATCATGTCATCTGCGAAGAGAGAGAGTTTGACTTCTTCATTGCCAATTTGGATACCTTTTATTTCCCTTTGTTCTCTGTTGTCTGTCAGGAGAATATCTATTCATTCTCCTGACACTTTTTTTAAAGAACACAAGTTCTTTAATTGGTGTTTACAGCCTTATTGACAGAGAACTGACACACGGTACACTGCATATATGTAAAGAATACAATCTGGTAAGTTTGACATATAGGTATACTCATGCAACCAACACCATCATCAAGATCGTAAAGGTATCCATCCTTTCCCCCAAGTTTTCTTCATACTACTTTAGAATCCCTCCCTCCCGATTTGCTGCCCCCAACCCATGCTAATGTCATAATAAGTTTGAAACCTAGTGGCATTAGCCTTTCAACTTTGCTCTTTTTAAAGTTGTTTTGGGTATTCTAGGGTCCCTTGGCTGGCTCAGTGGATCGAGCATTGGACTCTTGATCTCGGTGTTGTGAGTTTGAGCCCCACCTTGAGGGTACAGATTACTGAAAAATAATATCTTTTTTTTTTTAAGTCTTTTGGCAATGCTAGGTTCTTTGTATTTCCATATGAATTTTAGAAACAGCCTATCCTCCAGGGATTTTTATTAGAATTGAGTGGAATCTATAGACTAGTTTGGGGAGAATCCACATCTTAATAATATTGAGTCTTTAGACACATGAACTTAGGATGACTCTCTTCTTTAAATTCTCTTGGCACATTTGTTGATTTTTAGTATGGGGGGTGGGAGGTTCGGGAGTGCTATCCCAAACTATGGCACCTTGGCAGAATAAAAGTGTGTCTCATCAAACTGTTCCCATTCCTGGGATGAAGAAGGAAAGCCTGGAGTCTTCCCTTCTGCCTTCAATAACACTAAGCTCCAGGACTCTAGTCCAGGATGGAGGATGGGATGAGGTAGGTTAGAGACGAGGAGACATCACGGGAGTCTGCTTAGGAGTTTTCCTGGGATCCCTCTCCCCCTGCCTATCCCTGCTTCAGGTCCTACAAGCAGTGTTTATGAATACAAGTAACAAAACAAGTAACATGTTTGCTCTTTTAATTGATCATGCATGCATGTATAAATTATATATTAAATGAAATTGTTATATGATGCTTTTAGGTCTCTGAGTTAAATGATTCCACCACAGCAGAGACTCTTGGTGTACAGCTCTTTTGTTAGCCCTTTTGTTAGCCCCCTTGCATTGATCGTTAACATAGATAAATGGGTGTTTCCCGTTGGACATCTGCAATATCATGTAGCAAGCTGCTGGTGCTCTAGTAAAGCAATTGTCAAAGTGTGGCCCAAGGACCTTGATGGTTGCCCAAACTCTGTCGAGGTGTCTATGTGGTTCTAACCCAAAACTATCCATCTGTGGGAGCCTGGCTTTTCTTTGTATTATCTGACAGAACAACACTGTGCCATATAGATTGAATGGAAAAGCAGATATGAGAATCCAGCTGTCTTATTTTTAAGCTAGGCATTAAAAGAATATTCAGAATGTAAAGCAATGTCATTGTTCATATTAATTTTTTGTTTTGGAAAGTGGAATTACTTGCCATAAAAATATATCAATGTCATAGGATGGATTCACTGTTGTTATTTTAAAATGAGTTAATAAGTAAATCTTGGGAAGTTTTCTCCATGTTAAGTTGGTCTATATGAACAGATAAGCGCAAAAAACCTCTTTGGAGTCCTCACTAATTTCACTTTAGAGTGAATCAGGAGCAAAAACTCTGAGTCCTGCCACTGTAGAATATCCAGCAGAAGTGTGGAACACGAGAATGCGGCGGTGCTGGCCAACCCGGAAGCATGCATACATATGGACGCTGTAGCTGATGGTCTGTTTTTACATTGTGTGAGCCTGAATATCTGACCATGGTTTACCCACGGTCAGATTGTTATTCTAGGCAGCAGAGGAGGATGGCAGCGGAGGAGGTGGGTTGGCATTCCTCTGTCATAGCAAAACAACTGTATTTGGTCACTCATAGGTGATTTCCCCAGTTGGGGTGGGGGGGTGGGGGGTGTACTGAGCATTAGAAGAAGGTTTTAAAAAAGTGAAGCACATTGGTGGCTCAGGGAGTTAAGCCTCTAACTCTCAAATTCAGCTCATGGCATGATCTCAGGGTCGGGAGATCAACCCCCATGTCGGGTTCTATGCTCAGTGCAGAGTCCACTCAAGATTCTCTCCCTCTCCCTGTGTGTTGTTGCCCCCATTCTGCCCCCCGCACACCATGCATGCTTTCTCTCTCTCTCTCTCTCTCTCTATATATATATATATATATATATATAAGAAAGAAGGCTGTATTCAGTGAGACTTTTTGGTGGTGCCTATTAAGATACATTAGGAGAAACTAAGCTTGTGTGGTGATCACTCTTGTAGAATCCATGCGTTCGTCTCAGCCACAAAGTGAATATTGCCTGGGCCTTTGTAGCATTTAGAAAACAGCAGACTTTGAGGCCTTTGCAAGGATGTTCTGTCATTGCCTGGCCTCAGTAAGAATCCATAGTGACCCCCTTTATGAAGTCTTTTGGATCTGGTGGTCTAGGCATCGATATTTCTCCTCCATGACGAGTCAACCCTGTTATAACTTGAAATATCAGGAGGCCCTGAGAGGTTGTCTATAGGAGCTCAAGAACCTGACTGGGACTCAGAGAAGTGCAGTGGGGCCTGCAGGGACAAGAGAAGCACAAGGGCCTCTGTGTTAGAGGCACCAGTTACCTCACAACGGGGCCTGGCTAGGGCACTGGCCATTCATTCTCTGGGAGATCGTGATAGAATGGCCCCCATATTTAACCCTTCCCTGCATTCACCCCCTTGGGCAGTGCCCTCCCGGTGACTCTGGGCTGGGTTTGTACCTGACCTGGACCAACAGAGTGGGACAGAAGTGACTGCATGAAGTGTTGTGTCTAAGCCTTGGTGTTTCTGGTTTCACCACATTGGAAACTGGAGCATCCTGGAAAAAGCAGCTCCCCTGCGGTCAAGTTCATAGTGGAGGTTGTGGGGAAAAAGTCCTAGAGGGTGGATGGCCATGAGGAGAGAGAAGCCCTGTGTCCCAGCTGTCCCAGACAATGGATGAAACAGGAGAGTGATGTCACCCGGAATTCTGTAGCCTGAGTTAGAGCTGCAGGAACAGGCTCAGCTGGCACTAGACAGAGGACATACAAGCCATCCCAGCCAAGCCTCAGAGCAGGAGCTCACTCCTTCTTTTCTACCAGGTAAACAGCAAAATTCTCTATGATAGGGACATAATCAATTGGATGGCAGGTCTCCCTAGATTCTGAGAACAGGTAAGAGTCAGTATCATCTCTAGGGAAGTGGAGGAAGGGGTTACTGATACAACAGCATTGTTGTGAGGCTTCATAAAAATGTCTAGAATGAAATCAGTACACCCACACAGTGTCAGGCCCCTTCATTTCCAATGCTCAGTGGAAAATTATGATGGCTATACATTAGGAGTGAAGCCAAGATATGTTAGGATACACAGCACCTGTCAAACAAAGTTTCCTCCAGATGTCATGTTCCAGGCCTCTTGATTGCCTATTAGACCAAAGGTAGATGAAGGGAAGAAACTTTATCAGAGACAGATGAGAATGGAAACTCTGACACTCATGTCTGCTGACTTAGAGGCATCTCTGTGTATTCTCCAGTACTCTAAGCTAGACAGTCTTAAAGGTTTTAAATCATCCTCTATCTTTTGAGCTGATCTTTTCTCTGGTTCAGTTGAACAACAGTTCTGAGCCACAGGCCTTGGCATCTCCCCTAGAATACTATCAGCTTAAAAAATGGCTTGCGTAGTTTAAAATAGTGATGCAGTCTATAAGCAAAAACTATTTCATTTCAGATAATCATACCTTTTTGCATGAATTTGTAATGATTTAGGAAAATCAGATTTACATAGATAAGTAATGCATCTCAGTCAAACTTCCCATACACTTTCCTCTACAGACACACACACACACACACACACCCTTATTCCCTAATCAGAGTATTCAAATCCTAGATAAAGTCTGAGCTGAAAAGAACTCCTAAAGACATTTGTGCTAAACACCTCATTTTCCAGCTAAGGAGCAGTAAAGGTAGAGAGGTCAAGCTCACTAAAGAAAATTAACAATAGAAATGGGTATTAAAAAATATATTTTCTTGAACTGAGGATACACTAGTACCCTGGCAATCCCCAAATGAGATTTCCAGTCTGTAGAGAACTCCGAGGGTACCTGCTAGACCAGGACACAGAGACTCGAGGGAAGGAAAGAAGGGGGAGGTAGAGAAAGATGTGTGACAAAGCAGAAGGATGTGATGATGGAGTGAGTTGCTCACAGGAGTGCTTGGAGGGGCAAGGAGAGATGGAGACAGGCCCAGGGAATGGGAGGGGCTGGGGGCCTTGGGTCTGGTTCAGGAGAGAAGAGTATCTGTCCAAGGAAATGCATGTGCCCTATTCTTTGTGTCCTCATTCCCTCCTCTAGGACAGACACTTGACGCAGATAATTATCCTGTATGCTTAATCTCCTCATATAAATCTTTGATGCCTAAGCTATATATTGTTCAGTAATTGCCTCAATCACTAATTTTTGTAAATGTGCTTTTCTCCATTGGTTGTCTTCAGAGGACTCGATTAGTTTTCATGCTACAAAGATGGCTTCTCCTCAATATAAAGATGAATGTTTTCATAGAGAATAAATTTCTACATATTTACTGGTCCTGCTGCCTGTCACATATCCCCTTCAGAAAATTAAGGTCAAGAGAAGGACATTGGTTTGAATCAGAGCTCTACTCCTTATGGATAATGAGACCCTATACATAACTACTTAGCCAAGCAGAGCACCCCCGAGGATTGGATATTTTAAGACCAATGAACAGTTATGTGGGACCATGAACACACGAAATTGTGAAATCTGTAAATAATTAATTAAATAAGAATCACTGAGCATAGTAAAGTTCAAAACATGTAGTTCTCTGTTCTTGACCAATGACAAAGTAGACTGAAGTTCAAGGACATTGTGCGTGACCTGGGTGTCTCAGGTCATGTTCTCAGGGTCCTGGAATTGAACCACTGTTGGGTTCCCTGCACCCCTGAGTATCTACTACTCCCTCTTATGCTTCCTCTCTGCATGTTCATGTTCTCTCTCTCTGTCACAAATAAGTAAATAAAATCTTTGACAGAGAGAGAGCACAAGGAGGGAGAGTAGCTAACAAAGGGAGAAACATGCTCACCCTGAGTAAGGAACCTGATGCAGGACTGGATCCCAGGATCCTGGGTTCATGACTTGACTTGAAGGCAGGTGCTTAATTTACCAAGCCACCCAGGAGTCACTAAAAAAAAAACCTTTAAAAAGTGGGGGGGGGGGCACCTGGGTAGCTCAGTGGGTTAATGCCTCTGCCTTCAGCTCAGGTCATGGTCTCAGTGTCCTGGGATCGAGCCACACATCAGGCTGTCTGCTCAGCGGGGAACCTGCTTCCTCCTCTCTCTCTGCCTGCCTCTCTGACTACTTGTAATTTCTGTCTATCAAATAAATAAAATCTTAAAAAAAAAAGAAGGAAGTTCAAGAATACTGAAATCTAGGCATTACATTGCCTAGAAAACAATGCTGCCACTATAAAATACACGCCAGGAAAAAGCTTATAGAAATTGGAAAATACTCTGTTTATATTGTTATGACAAAAAAAAGCAGAAAATAAAATGCTATATATCCTATCACACATTTTCATTTCAAATATAATCAGAAAAAATACTGGTTGGAAATTGTGAAAACAAAGAGTGTTTATCTTTGTTGAGATTAGAGCTGACAAGGTTTTGGGGTTTTTGTTTTGCTTTGTTTGAAAGATTTTATTTATTTACTTTAGATGGAGAGAGCATACTTGCACAACCTGGGGGTAAGGTGCACAGAGAGAGAAGCAGACTCCTCACTGAGCAAGGAGTCCCACTTGGGGCTCCATCCCAGGACCCTGAGATCATGACGTGAGCTGAAGGCAGCCACTTGATCAACTGAATGACCCAAGCACCCCTGTTTTTGTTTTCGGTCTTTTTTAAGATTTGTGATTTTTTCCAAAATTCCTAACATTTCTGAATTGAATATGTGTTGCTTCTCTAAAAAGAAAAAAAGTGATGTTATTTAACATATTGCCTTCTTAAATCACATATTGAGGTTGTTTCCAGCCTCATCAAACCCTCTTCTTACCGCAGTGGGACCACACACTCACCTCAAGTTTTGGACTCCTCCTCCAGGTGGGTAATACAGATAGAGGAATGTTTGGAATCCCAGGGTTGCTCAGAGAATTCTTGACTGATTTCTATGAGGTTAATTCACTTCTGTCCCCCCCAAGAAGATCAAGAAAAATGCTTCACCCTCTGGATAACTGCATTTCTTCTTAAGATTTATTTATTCATTTTAAGAGAGAGATGGGGTGAGCAAGGAAGTTTGAGGATTGTGAAGAGGGAGAGGAAGAGAGAAACCAGCAGACTCACAGTTGATGAGTGTGCAACCCAATGTGGGGCTTGACCTCCAGACCCTGAGATCTAGAGTTAAGTCAAAACCAAGAGTCGGACACTTTGACTGTAACACTCATGGGTCCCAACTACAATATTTTTTTAAAGATTGATTGATTTTTTAAGTAATTTCTATACTCAATGTGGGACTCAAAATTATGAGTCCTACATCAAGAGTCAGCATGCTTTTCTGACTGAGCCAGCCAGGGGCCCCAGCCATTTTTTCTTTGATGTCTTTCAGAAGGATGACGACAACACACACCATCAGAGAATCTCTATTTTGATACCAAAATATTTTTCTCTAAGAAGAATCATCATTGACTTCTCCCTTGGTGTCCTACCATCCCTTCTTAAGAAAGCAGTTTGGTGTTGGGAAGAAAGCACATTTTGCGTGATGACCATTTTAGCTTATCATTAAAGCTGTCATTAAAAGTCCTGATACTTGGTGTGCCTGGGTGGCCTAGTTGTTAAGTAAGCATCTGCCTTTGGCTCAGGTCATGATCCCAGGGTCCTGGGCTCGAACCCCACATCGGGGTCCCTGCTCAGTGAAGAGCTTGCTTCTCTCTCTCCTTATGCCTACCACTCTGCCTACTTGTGCTATATCTCTGTCCAATGAATAAATAAAATCTTTTAAAAAAATATTTTATTTATTCAATTATGAGAGACAGAGAAAGAGAGAGGCAGAGGCAGAAGCAGAGGGAGAAGCAGTATCCTGACTAAGCAGGGAGCATGATGAGTGTCCAATCCCAGGATCCTGGGATCATGACCTGAGCTGAAGGCAGATGCTTAACTGACTGACCCACCCAAGTGTCCCAGTTGCCAGTTAGTTTTATTGATGGTTTCCTTCATTGCCCAGAACCTTTTTCTTTTGATGTAGTCCCAGTGGTTTATTTTTGCCTTTACTTCATCTCAGGAGACATATCTAGAAATTTTTTGCTGTAGATGATGTCAGAGAAATTACTGCCTGTGCTCACTCCTAGTATTTTTATGGTTTCAGGTCTCACATATAGGTCCTTAATCCATTTGGGGTTTGTTTTTGTTTGGTAAAAGAAAGTGGTCCAGTTTCATTTCTTGTTATGTAGCTGTCCAGTTTTCCCAGAAATTTGTTGAAGGGAATGTCTTTTTGGCTTTGGATAGTCTTACTTGCCTTGGTAAAGATTAATTGGCCACTAACCAATTAAAGATTAATTAGACTAATTAATTGAAGAGGAACTGGTGGGTAGAAAAACAGAATTGCTACAGACACAATGATTGAAATGTTAAATCCCACATGTGATGGTATTAGGAGATCAAGCACTTGAGAGGTGACTAGGTCATGAGGGTGTAGCCCACAGGAATGGGGCCAAGGAGAACTCCCTGCCCTGCCACCATATGAAGACACAGCAAAAAGGTAGCCATCTATAAACCATCTATAAATGGTGGCATTCTCAGCACACAACAAATCTGCTGGTGCCTTGACTTTGGGCTTTCCAGTCCCCTAAACTATTAGAAAGAGATGTTTGTTCTTTATAAGCCATCTAGTATATGGGCTTGCTACAGTATTCTGAACAGACTAAGACAAGGACCACAGATAGTGTGGTCAGGGTAGAACTCCAGTGAAGGGATATTTAAAGTGAAACCTGTCAAATGAGGACACAGTCATATAAAAGAACATTTTAGGCAGGAAAAAATAACAAGAGCAAAAGCCCTGTAGCAGGCAAAACTTGGCATCTTCTTTCACCTTAAAGAGGTTGGTATGGTCAGGGAGAGGTGAGGGGATATGAGATGGTGGTGACAAGGCTAAAGAGAAGAAATAAAATACCTAATAGAAGGAATCCAGTTGAGGAGTCAGCAGCTCCTGGATTTCTTGTCATAGAGATGACATGGCCTCAGGAAAATGGGAAAAGGAAAGCCTAGATTTCTTTTTATTTTTTTAAGATTTTATTCATTAATTTTAGAGAGAGTGAGTGGGAACAGGGGAATGGGGTGGAACAGAGGCAGAGGGAGAGAGAATCTCAAGCAGATTCTAACTGAACACGGAACCCAACATGGAGCTCAATCTCATGACCCTCAGACCATGACATGAGCTGAAATCAAGCACTGAGGGCTTCACTGAGCCACCCATGTACCCCAAGAAAGCATAGATTTCCTAAAGGATGAGACGACATTGACTGTAGACTCTCATTTGAAAGAAATTTAGATAAGCTCACCCCAGGGAGTTATACAAGATCAAGCAGTCAAATCCCAGGTCAACAGCTCTCTCCACATCTGAGAGTGAGGTGACACGTCTGAGGGGTTCTGAGGTCCCCTCAGACAGAAGGATGTAATGAGCCTCAGTACTAGACAGAGAGGAGATGAGTGATGCTTTCCCTGGAGAAGCCATTCAAAGAGCGCCACCATTGGCAGCAGGAAGTAAGAGCAACAGACATTGAAATGACAGCAGTGGTGGCAACAACAAACTGTTAAGTAATGACAAATTCCATACAGATGTTGACTTACCGTCAATACTGAGAAAAGACAAAAATTAACTGCATTCAAATACAAACAGAGATTTAGCACCATTATGACAGAGTGGCAGAGAAGGGTGGGAGATGCGCCACTGAACTATGAAAGAAAAATGTGGACTCTCCAGCCATTGGATCTCTCTATACAGTTTTCTTCCTACCAAGAAAAGTGGAATACATGGGCTGGTCTTTGAAAGAATCAGGGTTCCAACATATCAACGATCATGAAAGACCACTGATGGAATAAAGATCTTCTGTCTGATTATTCCTTTCATTCTCAGAAGCCTAATTCCCTTCTTTATCAACATCATTTATCGTGGTCTGGTCAGTCTGTCCACACAGAGTGCACACAGCTTATCCTCTCTGGGCATGTGGACACTGTGTGCAGCCTGTCCAAGAGCCTGAAAGCTTGTTCTCAAGAGAGTTTCATTGATTCTGATCAATCACATGGTCTGTCCACATATTCTTGATTAATATCAAGGTTGTCTTCTCATTTCTCATCTTATGGCAAATCCTGAAACTTCACCTGCCCCACTCTAGGTCCTCCCGTGTAGAGCAATGGCTTTAAATCTCCAGGGTCACTCATCTCCACCTCCCTCTCGTGTGCATTTGAGCAGTAGGGATTGTTTAGGACAGCGCTTGTGCCTGTCATGTGGGGGGCCTGGAAGTACAGACTTGGAGGTTATGCATGCAAAAGCCGTTCCTGCATCACATTATGCTCTCTTAGCTGTGTGCTTCCCCTAGTCCGGGGTCAAGGCGAGTATCAGGTGTCACAGTTAGTTGCCATGTATCTTTAGCCACCTTTAATGTATAATATTTCCACAATCTCTGTACCTTAGGTCCTTGAAATATTTTTTTAGCATTGACATTCTTTTATTTTTAATTTTTTTTCAGTGTTCCAAAATTTTGTTTATGCACCACACCCAGTGTTCCATGCAATACATTTCCTCCATAATACCCACCAACAGGCTGACCTAACACCCCACCCCTATCCCATCCAAAACCCTCAGATTGTTTCTCAGAGTACATAGTCTCTCATGTTTGTCTCCCCCTCTGATTTCCCCCAACTCACTTCTCCTCTCCATCTCCCAATGCCCTCCATGTTATTCCTTATACTCCATAAGTAAGTGAAACCATATGATAATTGACTCTCTCTGCTTCACATATACAATGGAGTATTATGCCTCCATCAGAAAGGATGAATATCCAACTTTTCTATCAACATAGACAGGACTGGAAGAGATGATGCTGAGTGAAATAAGTCAAGGTCTTTGAAATTTTTGAAGAAATCAGCATCTCTTTTAAATTTTTACTTCTAAGTAGACATCATTTTTGGAGACAGTTTTAGATCCACAGAAAAAAATGAGCAGAAAGCAGAATTCTCATATACCCTGTGTCCCCATGCCCCCCCCCATGCACAGCCTCCCCCACTCTCAACATCTTACAGTAGAGCAGTACATTTATTACAAATGATGGACCTACATTGACACACCACCCCAAGTCCAGAGAATCCATTAGGGTTCACTCTTGGTGCTGTATATGTGTATATAGCTCAGGTTTTTTCTCTTGCTAGTCTATCTTTTGTCAGTTTAACTTGTACATTCCCAGTCTCTGAACCTAAGAGGTTGGGGGGAAAAGTTTCTTCCTTCCCTTTGTTTCCTCCACCTATTCTGTAAACACATGTCCAGGTTGAAACCTGGCTCTTCACAACATTAACACTTGTGCTCATTTGCTCACTCTTGTAATACATCTAACATAGTCTGAGAATTGTTTTGCCCATACCACTATGATGAACTCCAAAAGTTTAGGATGTGTTCGTAATTTTTCCCTTATCTCTACCCAACCCTACTGAAGACTGATGTTTTACACCTAAACCATAAAATCAGAGATAATGAAAGTATTGGTGTTTAGTAAGTGTGCCGTACAGCAATACATAAGCAACACCATGTTGTTAGCTGTAGACTATACTGTGGCATTGGGCTCTAATTCAGGCCCATGCTTTGTCTCACTACATGATGTTCCACAAAGTCACAAATGAAGTTAAGTAGAAATAGAGTCAGGAGCAGAAAGTGTTTCTGAGACTAAGATGATAACATGCAAATAAGCAGGCATATCTATTGGATATGGAACAATATCTTCTCTTTCCTTAGACTTGTCATTGGACAGGATGAACTGATTACAAAGGCCATCCTCTCAAGGGACTGAAAGGTCAGTGGAAGGTCAGGACAAACCCCAGACCTCCCTGACTTACTCCTACAACCAGTCTAAACACTTTTCACTGGAAGAGAGTATTTTCTGAAACTTGATCTATCAACAAGCACTCAGAAATGTTAAACAAAAACTACATTGTTCGCTGAGAACGTAAGCCAGTAATGATTTCACTCTTCAGCTGTAACCCTGGTCATCGGAGCTGGCTGACCAAGTTCCAGGTCTGAAATGCTATCTCCAATGGTCCGTTTTTCTGAGGCCTGGGTACATCCGGGAGATTTGAAGCTGTCTTGAGGCAACTTCCCCCAGGAACCTAACAGGAATCGAGACCTCTTGAGAGGCAGTTTTGGAGATAGGGCAAGACAGGGGACTGTAGATAAGACACACCCTGCTCTGGATCTGCCCCCTTCCTCTTTCTGGCCACTCTACTGTCTACGACACAGAAGGGAGTAGCCAAAGGCAACATTTAGGTGCAAGGCAAGCTGCATTGTTTAGACCCCTCTTCCTCCAGCCTTCATTTACTCCCTTCGCCTCCTATTTACAAACTTGTCTGTCCCATTTTTCCCCCAGGGAGGCTCAGGTACAGCTATGTTTCCCATCATCGTCCCTATGAGTTATACTCAGTTGTACATGGTTATCCCAAGGCTCTCTCAGGGGCTCTGCTTTGGATGTCTCAGTGCCCTCTTACGGTTACCCCAGAGTAAATCTATGTGTGCCTACTGTGATGTCCAAGTCCAGATCTGCCTGTGATTTCCTGATACACCCATTCCATTTTCACTGATCTCTGATTCTCTATAAAGACAGAAGTTACGGCCTGGCTGGCTCAGTCAGTTAACTGTCTGCCTTTGGGTCATTCATAATCCCAGGGTCATGGGATCAAGCCCCACATCTCGGGCTCCCTGCCAGGAGTGAACCGGCTTCTCCCTCTCCCTCCGATGCTCCCCCTGCTTATTCTCTCTGTCAAATAAATCAGTAAAATCTTTTTAAAAAATAAAGATAGAATTTAGAGATTGTCAGTCTATCCCTCCCTCCCAACCAGAAACATCAATCACTGTCACCTCTACTAAATCAGAATTGAAACTGAACTTTTAATTTTGACTCTTGAAGGAACAATATCAGGAGTGATAATAATAATATAAAAATTCTATTAGGGATTACTATGTGTTTTCAATAGAGTGACCATATAATTTACTGTCTGAATTGGGACACTTTGGGGAGTGAAGAGGGACATTATCATTTATTAGTCAAGGGAATGAGCATAAATAGGGATGGGCTTCGGCCAACAGGAGCATATTTATGGTTTCATAGCTATGAACCAGTTTCACATGATAGAGGTCTAAAAGAGCTCTCTGTGGTCTCTCTTTTAAGGACACTAATCCTATCCACTAGTGCTCCACCTTCATGACATAATCACCTCTCAAAGGCGTCACTTCTGAATACCATCTCATTGAGACTTGGGTTTTAATATACAAATTTGGGATGGGGGGTGGGAAACAAACATTCAGTCTATAGCATCTTAGAATAAGGTACTTTAATTATTCCTGATTTACAAATAAGGAAACAAATACATAAGTTGATATATTACTGATCTTTAAAATCCTAATACAGGACTTTTGGGTATTCATCTGCACTCAACCAGAAAAATCCAAGTTGGAGTTTTAGGAATAAATAAAAAGGTGAACTGATTCCACAGCCCCATCCAAACACACTCCGGTCCCTATGCATTTAAATTCCCTTTTATTAGTGCTTTGCCAATCATCCAGCTTGTGTGTTTTATAGATGACAAAACTGAGGTCCCGAGAGGCGAAAAATTTTTCCTGAACATAACATACCAGTCATGAAGCTGCAAATAATACAGATGGTCTTCTCTCTCTACAGGCTCTAGTCAAATTCTCAAGAATGGTTTATGGAAATGAATATCACATTGTATGTGCTTAAAGAAATGACAACTGGGATGTATGTCTAACTACTTGAGAAAAATTTTGAGAGATTGATATCACATTTTAATCTGTGTAATGAAGATAAATACTGCAACTGTGATTTAATGTATGGGAAATGAGGTCTCTCAGTAATGGGTCACAGACTCATTCTACACGGGATAACTGTTCTCATGACCTAGAGGACAACAGAGATGATGCAGACATTCTCAGAACCCTGTTTTAAAGATTTTTTTTTTATTTGACAGAGAGAGAAAGTTCACAAGTAGGCATAGAGGAAGGCAGAGAGAGAGAGGGGGAAGCAGGCTCCCCGTTGAGCAGAGAGTCCGATGTGGGGTTCAATCCCAGGACCCTGAGACCATGACCTGAGCCGGAGGCAGGGGTTTAACCCACTGAGCCACCCAGGTGCCTCCTGAACCCTGTTTTAAAACAGAGGTTTAAGGCAAACAAGACTCAAGTCTCACTGCTTGGAGAAAATCCCATTGCTGGAAAGGACATTCTTCTGTTGCTCATATTCTTAGTCAACCTCACTGTTTCTCAGCTGCATCCTTTTCCTTGTCTGGTACCCACCTCCCCCTTTCCACCATCCTCACAGACAAGAAAGTCTCCTGTTCCTCTATCCATGTCAGCCTCCTTGCTGGAGCTATGCTCTATCTCTGTGCTATATTTTCAGTATCTTCTGCTGTACTGACTTTCCTCAAGATGTGCACACCTTCAAGTCACTTTCTTTCCAGTCACCCACATCACACTAGTGCACAGATTTGCTTCATCCCCTCATTGTCAGCCTCCTTGTTAACTCCTTTTCTTGTCTCTGACTTTCTCTTTAATATATTCGAATAAGGGTGCTCTGAAAGTACTCCAGCAAATGCTCCATTGATCTCCTGATTATTAAATGTCATCATTTAATAAATATTTCCTTCTTAAATATTTTTTAAAATTGTAGGATAGATACATATCTTATATATAAATAATGTTATGTATATATAAATATACACATGGTGTGTGTGCCTACTCTCTCTGCATACGTGCACATAGAAAGAGAAAGAGAGAGTGTTAATTTTTTCCCCACTATCAATCTTATCTTTAACTGGACCATTGAGCCCATTTATATAATGTAATTTTTCACTTTTATTCTCCTCTGTGAATATCTACTAACTTATTTTGCCTTTTCTATGTGTCTCATTTGTCTGGCATTTCTGTTTCTTACCCTTTCTCTCTTCTCTTGGATTATAGGTGTATTTGTCTGTCATTCAGTGACAGCCATTAAAGCTGTTCACAAATAGTTCTCTTGTTCCAGGCACCTAGAAAGATCCTATTTCTCTGTCCCTTGTATTTAAATGTTAACATGAGGCTTTCTCTGGTCAATGAAGTGTGAATAGAAGTGAAATGTGCCCCTTTCAGCAGAAATTTTAAGAGTTTCCTGTGGGGTGCTGGTTTTTTTTTTTTTTAAGGTTTTATTTATTTACATAGGGAGACACAGAGAGAGTGAATGGGAGGACGGCAGAGAGAGAGAGAATCTCAAGCAGTCCCCATGCTCATCCCAGACCCCAACTCAGGGCTTGATCTCATGACCCAAGATCATGACCTGAGCCAAAGTCATGAGCAGGTTGCTTAACCGACTGAGCCACCTGGGCATCCCAGTCTTATATTGTCTTTCCTCTGCCTCTGTGATTATGACAGTGTGTGTCAAGATGAAACCTGTCTCAGCCTGTTCTCCCAAGTGACTACAGCAGGCAGATACCATGGCTGGACTAGGATAGACACACAGCAGTAAATGAGTAAGAAACTTTAAACTGCTGAAATTTTAAGATTGTTTGTTACCACAGCACAACCTAGACTATCCTAACAGATCCACAGTCTACTTATTCCTTCTGCTAGCTTGGAATGCAAACCCTATGATTCAAATCTTTTCATTGTTTACCTTAGAAATTCTAAAATGCATAGTAAACACAGACAAGTCTACTCAGTACTTTAAGTCATCTCTTGAACACTTGGCAATTCACATCACTTCCAAGTTATGTTACTGATGTTTATTTTAATTTTATCTTCTTAACTCAACAACACATCATGGCTTTATATACTCAAGACATCTTTGATTTGTTCACATATTTGTCATCATCTTCTTTTTATTCCTTCCTGAATTTCATATTTCCATTGAGCAACTTTTCTCTGTAATCTGAAATCCATGATTAGAAATATTTTTAGTGGAGGGCTGCTTTAATGAAGTTATAAACTCTATTAGGTTTTGTTTTATTTTATTGTTTTGCCAGCAAATTCCTTATTTTATCTTCATTCCAAAGTGCAGGGTAAATAATTCTATGTTGGTGTGTTGAGAAATCAGAGCTAGTGTATTCAATTAAGATTATGATGTGCTGAAGAGGGGAAAACCCATCCACATGGTCAGCTTACACCCTCGGCATTCCAGTTACCACTTTGGGGAGTGAAAAACCCAGGTCACCATTTCAGGACATGGATACAGAAGCAAAGTCTTAAGATTTGTTACTTACAGTTCCCAGAAATGGGAAGATGGAGAGTTGTGGGGAGATAATGAATTAATGGCACAATGAACCAGAGGAAGGGGAAGTCCTCTGTTCCTGCTCAGAAGCAAGCAGAAGAGAGAGAGCAAGGTAACATGTACCTATCCCTTAAAAAGTGGTAGATGTAGAAGTCACTAACTTTTCACCTGCTCAGCTCTAAGTGGTTATTTTGTTTTATCTTTGAGAGGTAGGGGAGGAGGGGCAGAGGGAGAGCGACAGGGAATCATAAGCAGACTCCCCGGTGACAGGGAGAAGCCTGATGGTGGCTGGATCCCAAGACCCTGAGATCATGACCTGAACTGAAATCAAGAGCTGGACACCTAACCAACTGATGCACCAGGCTTCCCTCAGAGATTCTCTTACCTGAATAAAGACAATCTTCTGAGAGTGAAACTGCCCTAGATCTCCACTGGGGAAGCTTTACACCCTGGAAGAGAACAGGCCACTCATGCCTACATAAGCAAACATTATCACAAACTGTCTTACTTCCCACTTGTTCCCTAAAAGCTCATTTATCTTCCCCAAAAACACAAAAGCAAGACCCCATTTATATCCTATTTCCCTCCCTTCCTTCCCCTATGACGTTAATCTAGAAACCCCTATCCCTTGCTGTTCAGGGAACCACTTCATTGAGCTCCGACACAGGCGTGCGAATAAACATTGTCTATTTTCCTGTCAGTCTTTTTTTATCAGGGACATTGCAGGCTCTCTGACATGAACCTAAGTGGTTAAGGGAAGTTTTCCTCCCAACACCACTCCAGATGATATGCGTGCTATGTAAGGATAAAGAGACAGACCAAACCTGGGTGAAGGGTAGGGTGCTAGGCAAATTACATAAAAATAAAAGTTCACACCATACCACATCCTCCTCAACCCACTTGGCACTTTCCAATTCATACTTGTTAGCAAGTCATGCTGACTTCGGAAGGAGTTCTTGGATATCATGTGGCAACATAATAAAAATTCTTCCTTTAAAGAATTTTGTTCTTTCTACTAAGGTCCCTCTCTTCTCTCCTCTTCCCCTTTCTTCCTCTCCTTGGGGCTTCAAAATGGCCTACTTTTTCATGTTCAGGTTTTTTGCCAAAAAAAAAAAAAAAAAATCCTGGGAGGTTTTTACTTCACCCCTACTTTCTTACAAAGTCAGAGATGGCCCATGTCAATGATGCAGATTCTTTATGGAGGATGTCAATAGCACCCTATGTGAGCCATCACTAGAGCTAGCATTTATCATGCTTTCCAAGGACCTCTCCAAGCCTTCTTCCCATCTTACCTTATTTTGTCCTCATAATAAACCTAAGATGTACTTATCATCATCCCCATTTCACGATCGAGGAAACGGAGGAACAGGGAAAGAAATTCAGTTCTGGGAGTTGCCCAGCTCCTCAGGTGCTAAATCAGAGTTTGGACTGAGACCATCTAAATCCAGAGCAAAAAGGGAGTTATGATTATTCTCATTCCAGAGGAATGGAAATTGTCACCCAGAAGAGACAGGTCTCTTTTTAGGAGGTGTGAAATTGTATAAAATTTCTGGGCATGACAGACTCCATCTTGAAGCTCCATTTCCCTTTGTAGTGAAGTTTTGAACTGGGCAGAAAGACCTTTTGAACTGGCCAGACACAGTAATTGTTTTATAAGCAGTTGCGTATAAAGGCAACGAGACCCCGGGCATCTGGGTCATAAATCTGCCAGTGTGGCCTTCTGATGACAGATGATTAATTCATGCAAATCAGAAATCGTGTGTTGTGGTAACACCAATGCATTGATCAACCCAAGCATAAATCAGCAGGGCTCAGTCTGTCAGAGACTTCGGCTCCCTGATGCAAGTCAGGTACTTGTCCCCTACCCTTTATCCCCAACACTCTGCTCTTCCTGTACAGGAGAGAGCTTTTGAGGCATTGCTCCAAAAAACACAATCCTGAGACTTCCCAGAAAAGGCTTTTGTTCTTGTTCAGTTTTTCCTACTTTCTCAGTTGACAGAGGGAATTCTGCTGCTAAGAAATATGGTGTTCTCTACTTTTTTCTCCAAAAGGGATTTGAGGGTGTTTTTTTTTTAAAGGTCATTTCCAATCCCAGGAATGGGGCTCAAACCTACAACCATGAGATCAACAGTCCCATGAGCTGGTGACTGAGCCAGCCTGACATCCCTTGGGGACTTGGTTTGACTTTAGTTCCTCTCTGCCACTCTGACCTTCCAGGAGCAGTTGCTGTGGCCAACATTTGCCACACACCAACCTTCCACATCCAGGAGAGCTGAAGTAGCCAGCACTGGGTAAGGTCGCAGGTCTCCTCCTCCTCCCTGCCCGGCCACTGCCCACGCCCATCCCCAGACCTCAGGTCCTTGCAGCCTTCCATTGGGGGGCACCTGGATGCCCTACTCTCTTCCCCACAGAAAAGATGTTGTTGGAATTCCAGCCACGCCAGGACTCCTGGGGAGACAGAAGACCTCCCCCTCTCTGCTGCTCTAGGGATCATATGTTTATGTGTCCTTTGCAAACCTCCAAGCACTTTTTGGTGAAAATGGCCCCCTGAGATGACTGAGACTTTGCTGGGGTTCAGACATCAATACTGTAGAGGCCAAGATTCACCCTTCCCAGCAGTCCTGAAAAAAGAGTGGTGTAGATGATTCCCTACAATGCCCTTCTTTACAAGGTCCTTGGTTCCCTCTAAAGTGAAACCAAGATGCCCCTCCCACCTATCTTTCCTTGGAAGCCAAGCCCCTTTGTAATCTGTATAAGATTCACTCCTCAGGGATCCCGGGATCACAGAGACTGGCCTTCTGCTCTGTCCTAGGGACCAAGCTAGAGATCCAGGTCAGTGGCTGAAGAGGAGATCTCTGGGACTCCTTCTATTTATGCTTTGGATTGGAGGGACCAGGGTGGCTGAGGTTAGCACCTGAGAAAGCTTGGACGGGACCAGTATGGGGATGGAGCATGTGGGCTGCTGGGAACCAATGACGCTGGGGGAGGGAAGCATTTCTCTTGGGAATACTATGGCATCCCTTTGTGATGCTGGTGTTAGGCACTGGGCTCTTTCCCTTGCCTTGCAGGACAACAGGTCCCTGTGCATCATGATTCTGCAGGTCATGGTGGTAGTTCAGGGATGCCGTTCAGTTCACGGTTTATTCAAAAGGATTTTCTGCTAAGCCCCTTGAGCACTGGGTATAAATGTATTTATTTTTCAAATGTACTTTATTTATTTTTTAGTGTTTTAAAGATTTTATTTATTTATATGAAAGAGATTGATAGAAAGCACAAGCAGAGGGGGCAGCAGAGGGCGAGGGAGAAGCAGGCTCCGCATTGAGGAGGGCTCTGGGCTGGAGGTGGGGCTCTTTCCCAGGACACCTGATCATGACCTGAGCTCAAGGCAGACACTTAACAGACTGAGCCACTCACGTGCCTCCTCAAATGGATTTTAAATTTTACCTCTAATATTCAGACCAAGGACTGTAGGATTTTAGTTTACTGTCAAGTCACCACCCAGAGGCAAAGATCACCTCTCTCCAGCTAGTGGGACTTAAATGCTCTTAGACAAGAGTGTATGTGAGCGTCTCATTCCTTGAAAAATTGCACAGGAGAAGGGGTACCTTTCTGACTGACCCAAATGGAGACTGTGAGCCAGGGAAGCCACAGGTAGGAGCTTGGGTTCTTTTGAAGGCAATGTTTTTTCTCCTCTCTCCCTTTCCTGGCTAGGCTCTTCCAGAGGAGCGAGACCACCATGGCTCAGGAGAGGATCTTCATCCTGTTCCCACCACTGGTCCTGGTGTTGCTGATGCTTGGCTGTGTCCAGCCTTCGCTGGCCAAGGAGTCTCAGGCCGAGAAGTTCCAGCGGCAGCACATGGACCCAAACACCTCCACAGTCACTGCCAGCTACTGCAATGAAATGATGAAGCGCCGGGATATGACGGTTGGACGGTGCAAGCCAGTGAACACGTTTATCCACGAGCCTCTGCATAAGGTCAAGGCCATCTGCTCCCAGGAAAATGTCCGCTGCAAGAACGGGCAGTCCAACTGCTACAAAAGCAGCTCCAAGATGCGCATCACCGACTGCCGCCTGAAGAAAGGTTCCAAACACCCCAAATGCGACTATGAGACCAAGCAGCTACAGAAATCCATCATCGTGGCCTGTACGTTTAAAGACATACGTATACCTGAGACAGTCCACTTTGACGGTTCTGTGTAGGTCTGCACCTGAGGCCAGAGCAGCGTGATACCCCACCTCCCTCATGGTGGCACCTGCTTCTCCCCTCTCCCCTCCTTCCTCTTAGAGAAAGAACTCCAGCCAGGGCTCCTATCCCAAACACACACACATTCTTGCCCAGCATTTGCCCCTGCATGGTTTGGGGGTGGAGGGGGGCCCGTGTGAACCACTTTACTGCTTCTTTCAATAAAACACTGTTGCAACCACCTGGAATTCTGAAGCTGTCGCCATCTGGTACTGTCTGTGTGATTGCATTCCTGCTCAGGTGAGAACTATAAATGTGGGTAGATTTGGTAAGCATCGAATAGAATCATTACATGCCTTTGCTCCTGATTCTTGGTTTTCAGTGACCTGAGATCATTCCTTTTCTCAGAGATGCCTTGCTGCCAAATATGAAGCTGTTAAGTATGGGCTATTTGAGATGAAAGGGAGCTAAAGTCTGGCACTGTCCTGCTGGGTGAGCTGATGGAGGGGGAGCTCAAATACCAAACTCTCTGGCATGGAAGGAAGGACAGGGTGACCTCAAGAAAATCCTGCTCAGACCCTGGCTGGGCAGGAGCAGGGGATGTAATTATGATCCTAAATTTTCCTTTTCCTTTTATTGAGTGAACTATTACCAGATCACAAAAATAGCCATCTCTTCATTGGAAAGTTGGAACTTCCTAGAGGGGTCTGTAAGGATTATTAAATTGCAGGAGAATAAGTAAGATACTCGAGTATCCACTTTAATGGGATGGGCCTGCCTAGAATGCTGCAGAAAAAAATTCTAATAAGCGATGTGGTTGAACAGTAGCCTCCGTTGAAGGCAGGATGGAGGTAAATGTTTGTGTTCCACTTGTCATCCCTGAGATAATGTAATCCCCACTTTTACAGAGGAACATCCTGAATCTCAGAAAGGTTAAGTGACTTGCTCAAGGCTGCTGCTACATAGTGGCATGGCTGAGACTAGACCCCAGGTCTCCTGGCCTCCAGTCCTTATTCTTTCTGCTACCAGAGTGGACTCAGGAAGAAAATCCTGCAGGTCTCACTTTTCTTTTCTTTCTTTTTCTTAATTTTTCTTAATGATTTTATTTATTTATTTGAGAGAGAGAGAGAGCATGAGAGGAGAGAGGTCAGCGGGAGAAGCAGACTCCCTGCCAAGCAGGGAGTCTGATGTGGGACTCAATCCCAGGACTCCAGGATCATGATCTGAGCTGAAGGCAGTCGCTCAACCAACTGAGCCACCCAGGCGCCCCTCCCTTTTCTAAAGTGCAGTGGAGAGGGACTCCTATGTGGCTCAGTCTCTTAAGGGGCCTAATCTGGATTTCAGTGCAGATCATGATCTCAGGGTCCTGGGATCAAGCTCTGTATTGGGCTTTGTGCCCAATTAAGGCCTGCTTAGGAATCTCTCTCTCTCTCCTACTCTGCCCGTCCCCTGTTTGCACATGATCTCTCTCTCTCTCTCTCTCTCTCTCTTTCTCTCTCAAATAAATAAGTAAATCTCTTAAAAAAGAAGTAATGTAGAGGAGATTATGGATATGGCATCAAGGAAGTAGGTATAGGGAGACCTGAAAAACAAGATCAGAAATGATGGCATAGTAGGGTACTTAGTTCCCTTGGTTCTGTTGACCTCCTGTTCTGGAAAGTTCACTGATCAAATCACTTAGGATGAGGAGGAAACCCTTTTTTTCTCACAGGAAGTGTAGCTTCACTTTTCCAGAAATCTACCTTCGTTTCTTGGACTTTTAGGAATGGTGGGTGCACTCTATGGCACCTTGATATTTTATTTAAGTTCCGTAGTGTGATATCCAGGGCTTGTAGTTTTTGCAGCATCCATGCACTCCCAAAATTTCTTCAGCCAATCTAGACACACGGAGATGTCAAACCATCAATTCTTTCCTCAATACATTTTTTTTATTTTTCCTTTCTTTTTCTTTTAAAGATTTTATTTATTTATTTGACAGAGAGAGAGAGGACAAGTAGGGAGAGCGACAGAGGGAGAGGGAGAAGCAGGCTCTCTGGGAGCCTGAGGCAGGCCTCAATCCCAGGACACTGGGATCATGACGTGAGAATTTTAATGTCTGCCTTTGGCTCAGGTCATGATCCCAGGGTTATAGATGGAGCCCCACCTTGGCCTCTCTGCTCAGCGGGGAGCCTGCTTCTCCCTCTCCCTCTGCCTGCCTCTTCCCCTGATTTGTGCTCTCTCCCTGACAAATAAATAAAGAAAATCTCAAAAAATAAAAATAAAAATAAATCAGAAAAAAAATAAATAAACAGCTTGCACCTGGAGATGACAGGGGTGTGAAAGGTGAGAAAACCATTGGAACAGAGGCTAGTTCCATCTGTCACATTCTACAAATACATTTTGTTAAGGAAACATGACTACCTAGAAAACAAAGCCCTGACAAGCAGGTAGTTCAGTCTGGATGATATACCCTTCTTAGAGATGAGACTCAGAGGCAGCCTGAATGGGCAGAACCGACCTTAACCCTATCGAACCCTGCCTCCCTCTGAGCAGCAGTGCCCAAGGAAGAGCACTGGAGCTTGAAAGTAGCCCCTCAGGACTCTGCTGCTCCCTGCTATCACCACCCTGTCTGGGCCTCAGGACAATCTCTAGCATGGGGACAGTCAGAACTACCTTGTAGTCTGGTGTGAGGGTTCAGTGAGGCAATTTAGATAAATTGACTTACAAATGGGAACTTTCAATCTGTTCCAGAATATGCTCCAAGTGAATTAAAAATAAGCTAGCTGTCCATCCTATTACCTTAGTTTGTCCGCCATATACTAAAATGGCTTATTTTAACTGTCTCCACTATTAAAAGACCAAAGTCTAATCCAATTGATATGCCTGGCTAGCTCAGTCGGTAGAGCATGAGACTCTTAATCCAATTGATACTGATTTCTCAGATACCCATTACAAAAAAAACAATCTGAGGGTTTTGAAGGGGCAGGAAGTGGAAGGTTGGGGGAACCAGGTGGTGGGTATTAGGGAGGACACAGTTTGCATGGAGCACTGGGTGTGGTCCAAAACCAATGAATACTATTATGCTGAAAAGAAATAAAAAATTTTTAAAAAGGCAAAAAATCATAATCATAATAAAAATAACTACTCTCAGGAGGGAGGAGTCAAGATGGTGGAGAAGTAGGCTGAGACTACTTCAGCTAGCAGGATATCAGCTAGATAGCTTATCTAAAGATTGCAAACACCTGCAAATCCATCGGCAGATTGAAGAAAAGAAGAACAGCAATTCTGGAAACAGAAAAACAACCACTTTCTGAAAGGTAGGACTGGCAGAGAAGAGAATCCAAAGCGATGGGAAGATAGACCCCAGGGGGAAGGGCTGGCTCCCGGCAAGCGGCGGAGCAACGGAGCACAAAATCAGGACTTTTAGAAGTCTGTTCCATTGAGGGACATCGCTCTAGAGGCTAAACCGGGGTGAAGCCCACGCGGGGTCAGCGTGGCCTCAGGTCCCGCAGGGTCACAGAAAAATCGGGGGTGTCTGAGTGTCGCAGAGCTTGCGGGTATTGGAACGGGAAAACCAGCTACAGAGACAGAGCCAACAGTAAGATCACAGCTCGGGATTACCTTGAACCGGTCAAAGGCTCAGTGAGCTCGGAGCATGGCCAGAGGTCAGGCAGACGGGAGTTACTGGGCACTGTTCTCTGAGGCCGCACTGAGGAGTGGGGCCCCGGGCTCTCGGCTCCTCCGGGCCGGAGACTAGGGCGCTGCCATTTGTATTTCCGTCCTCCAGAACTCTACGGAAAGCGCTCAGGGAACCAAAGCTCCTGAGGCAAACCCGAGCGGATTACTCACCCCAGCCCCTGTTAAGGGTGGTGCAATTCTGCCTGGGGCAAAGACACTTGAGAATTACTACATCAGTCCCCTCCCCCAGAAGATCAACAAGAAATCCAGCCAGGACCAAGATCACCAACCAAGGAGTGTGGTTTCAATACCGAGGAGAGCAGCAGAATTCCAGAGGAGGAGAAAGCAAAGCATGGAACTCATGGCTTTCTCCCTGTGATTTTTTTTATTTCAGTTAATTTAATTTTTTTCTTTTTCATTTTTTTTCTTCTTCTGCTAAAATTTTTTTTAACTTTTACCCTTTTCTTTTTTAACGTTTTTAACTAGTTTATCTAATATATATGTATATTATATAATATATATATATTCTTTTTTATATTTTTCTTTATTTGTTTTCTTTTTTAAAAAATTCTTTTTTTTTCTTTTTTTTTTTTCTTTTTTTTCTTTCTTTCTTTTTGAACCTCTTTTTATCCCCTTTCTCCCCCCTCACGATTTGGGATCTCTTCTGATTTGGTTAAAGCATACTTTCCTGGGGTTGTTGCTACCCTTTTAGTATTTTACTTGCTCCTTCATATACTCTTATCTGGACAAAATGACAAGGCGGGAAAATTCACGACAAAAAAAAAGAAAAAGAGGCAGTACCGAAGGCTAGGGACCTAATCAATACAGGCACTGGTAATATTTCAGATCTAGAGTTAAGAATGACAATTCTCAAGGTTCTAGCCGGGCTCAAAAAAGGCATGGAAGATATTAGAGAAACCCTTTCAGGAGATATAAAAACCCTTTCTGGAGAAATAAAAGAACTAAAATCTAACCAAGATGAAATCAAAAAAGCTATTAATGAGGTGCAATTACAAATGGAGGCTCTCACTGCTAGGATAAATGAGGCAGAAGAAAGAATTAGTGATATAGAAGACCAAATGACAGAGAATAAAGAAGCTGAGCAAAAGGGGGACAAACAGCTACTGGACCACGAGGGGAGAATTCGAGAGATAAGTGACACCATACGACAAAACAACATTAGAATAATTGGGATTCCAGAAGAAGAAGAAAGAAAGAGGGGAGCAGAAGGTATACTGGAGAGAAATATTGGGGAGAATTTCCCCAATATGGCAAAGGGAACGAGCATCAAAATTCAGGAGGTTCAGAGAACGCCCCTCAAAATCAATAAGAATAGGCCCACACCCCGTCACCTAATAGTAAAATTTACAAGTCTTAGTGACAGAGAAAATCCTGAAAGCAGCCCAGGAAAAGAAGTCTGTAACATACAATGGTAAAAATATTAGATTGGCAGCTGGCTTATCCACAGAGACCTGGCAGGCCAGATAGAGCTGGCATGATATTTTCAGAGCACTAAACAAGAAAAACATGCAGCCAAGAATACTATATCCAGCTAGGCTATCATTGAAAATAGAAGGAGAGATTAAAAGCTTCCAGGACAACAAAAACTGAAAGAATTTGCAAACACCAAACCAGCTCTACAGGAATTATTGAAAGGGGTTCTCTAAGCAAAGAGAGAGCCTACAAGTCATAGATCAGTAAGGAACAGAGACAATATACAGTAACAGACACCTTACAGGCAATACAATGACACTAAATTCATATCTCTCAATAGTTACTCTGAATGTTAATGGGCTAAATGCCCCAATCAAAAGACACAGGGTATCAGAATGGATAAAAAAACAAAACCCATCTATATGTTGCCTCCAAGAAACTCATTTTAAGCCTGAAGACACCTCCAGATTTAAAGTGAGGGGGTGGAAAAGAATTTACCATGTTAATGGGCATCAGAAGAAAGCAGGAGTGGCAACCCTTCTCCCAGATTAATTAGATTTTAAGCCAAAGACTATAATAAGAGATGAGGAAGGACACTATATCATACTCAAAGGGTCTGTCCAACAAGAAGATCTAACAATTTTAAATATCTATGCCCCCAACATGGAGGCAGCCAACTATATAAACCAATGAATAACAAAATCAAAGAAACACATCAACAATAATACAATAATAGTAGGGACTAACACTCCCCTCAGTGAAATGGACAGATCATCCAAGCAAAAGATCAGCAATGAAATAAAGGCCCTAAATGACACACTGGACCAGATGGACATCACAGATATATTCAGAACATTTCATCCCAAAGCAACAGAATACACAATCTTCTCTAGTGCACATGGAACATTCTCCAGAATAGATCACATCCTCCGTCCTAAATCGGACTCAACCGGTATCAAAAGATTGGGATCATTCCCTGCATATTTTCAGACCAAAATGCTCTGAAGCTAGAACAAAACCACAAGAGGAAGTTTGGAAAGAACCCAAATACATGGAGACTAAACAGCATCCTTCTAAAGAATGAATGGGTCAAACGGGAAATTAAAGAAGAATTGAAAAAAATCATGGAAACAAATGATAATGAAAATACAATGGTTCAAAATCTGTGGGACACAACAAAGGCAGTCCTGAGAGGAAAATATATAGCGGTACAAGCCTTTCTCAAGAAACAAGAAAGGTCTCAGGTACACAACCTAACCCTACACCTAAAGGAGCTGGAGAAAGAACAAGAAAGAAACCCTATGCCCAGAAGGAGAAGAGAAATCATAAAGATAAGAGCAGAAGTCAATGAAATACAAACCAAAAAAACAATAGAGCAAATCAACGAAACTAAGAGGTGGTTCTTTGAAAGAATTAATAAAATTGATAAACCCCTGGCCATACTTATCAAAAAGAAAAGAGAAAGGACCCAAATAAATAAAATCATGAATGAAAGAGGAGAGATCACAACTAACACCAAAGAAATACAAACTATTATAAGAACATACTATGAGCAACTCTATGCCAACAAATTTGACAATCTGGAAGAAATGGATGCATTCCTAGAAACATATAAACTACCACAACTGAACCAGGAAGAAATAGAAAGCCTGAACAGACCCATAACCAGTAAGGAGATTGAAACGGTCATTAAAAATCTCCAAACAAACAAAAGCCCAGAGCCAGACGGCTTCCTGGGGGAATTCTACCAAAAATTTAAAGAAGAACTAATTCCTATTCTCCTGAAACTGTTCCAAAAAAATATAAATGGAAGAATAACTTCCAAACTCATTTTATGAGGCCAGCATCACCTTGATCCCAAAACCAGAAAGGATCCCATCAAAAAAGAGAGCTATCGACCAAAATCCTTGATGAACACAGATGCGAAAATACTCAACAAAATACTAGCCAATAGGATTCAACAGTACATTAAAAGGATTATTCACCACGACCAAGTGGGATTTATTCCAGGGCTACAAGGTTGGTTCAACATCTGCAAATCAGTCAATGTGATACAACACATCAATAAAAGAAAGAACAAGAACCATATGATACTCTCAATAGATGCTGAAAAAGCATTTGACAAAGTACAGCATCCCTTCCTGATCAAAACTCTTCAAAGTGTAGGGATAGAGGGCACATACCTCAATATCATCAAAGCCATCTATGAAAAACCCACCGCAAATATCATTCTCAATGGAGAAAAGCTGAAAGCTTTTCCGCTAAGGTCAGGAACATGGCAGGGATGTCCATTATCACCACTGCTATTCAACATAGTACTAGAAGTCCTAGCCTCAGTAATCAGACAACAAAAGGAAATTAAAGGCATCAAAATCAGCAAAGAAGAAGTCAAATTATCACTTTTCGCAGATGATATGATACTATAAGTGGAAAACCCCAAAGACTCCACTACAAAACTTCTAGAACTTGTACAGGAATGCAGTAAAGCATCAGGATATAAAATCAATGCACAGAAATCAGTTGCATTTCTCTACACCAACAGCAAGACAGAAGAAAGAGAAATTAAGGAGTCAATCCCATTTAAAATTGCACCCCAAACCATAAGATACCTAGGAATAAATCTAAACTAAGAGGCACAGAATCTATACTCAGAAAACTATAAAGTACTCATGAAACAAATTGAGGAAGACACAAAGAAATGGAAAAATGTTCCATGCTCCTGGATTGGAAGAATAAATATTGTGAAAATGTCTATGCTACCTAAAGCAATCTACACATTTAATGCAATTCCTATCAAAGTACCATCCATCTTTTTCAAAGAAATGGAACAAATAATTCTAAAATTTATATGGAACCAGAAAAGACCTCGAATAGCCAAAGGGATATTGAAAAAGAAAGCCAACGTTGGTGGCATCACAATTCCGGACTTCAAGCTCTATTACAAAGCTGTCATCATCAAGACAGCATGGTACTGGCACAAAAACAGACACATAGATCAATGGAACAGAATAGAGAGCCCAGAAATAGACCCTCAACTCTATGGTCAACTAATCTTCGACAAAGCAGGAAAGAATGTCCAATGGAAAAAAGACAGCCTCTACAATAAATGGTGTTGGGAAAATTAGCCACATGCAGAAAAATGAAATTGGACCATCTCCTTACACCACACACGAAAATAGACTCAAAATGGATGAAGGACCTCAATGTGAGAAAGGAATCCATCAAAATCCTTGAGGAGAACACAGGCAGCAAGCTCTTCGACCTCAGCCGCAGCAACATCTTCCTAGGAACATCGCCAAAGGCAAGAGAAGCAAGGGCAAAAATGAACTATTGGGATTTCATCAAGATCAAAAGCTTTTGCACAGCAAAGGAAACAGTTAACAAAATCAAAAGTCAACTGACAGAATGGGAGAAGATATTTGCAACCGACATATCAGATAAAGGACGAGTGTCCAAAATCTATAAAGAACTTAGCAAACTCAACACCCAAAGAACAAATAATCCAATCAAGAATTGGGCAGAGGACATGAACAGACATTTCTGCAAAGAAGACATCCAGATGGCCAACAGACACATGAAAAAGTGCTCCATATCACTCAGCATCATGGAAATACAAATCAAAACCACAATGAGATATCACCTCACACCAGTCAGAATGGCTAAAATCAACAAGTCAGGAAATGACAGATGCTGGTGAGGATGCAGAGAAAGGGGAACCCTCCTCCACTGTTGGTGGGAATGCAAGCTGGTGCAGCCACTCTGGAAAACAGCATGGAGGTTCCTCAAAATGTTGAAAATAGAACTGCCCTATGACCCAGCAATTGCACTACTGGGTATTTACCCTAAAGATACAAACGTAGTGATCCAAAGGGGCACGTGCACCCGAATGTTTATAGCAGCAATGTCCACAATAGCCAAACTATGGAAAGAACCTAGATGTCCATCAACAGATGAGTGGATGAAGAAGATTGGTATATATACACAATGGAATATTATGCAGCCATCAAAAGAAATGAAATCTTGCCATTTGTGACAACATGGATGGAACTAGAGTGTATCATGCTTAGCGAAATAAGTCAAGCAGAGAAAGACAACTCTCATATGATCTCCCTGATATGAGGAAGTGGTGATGCAACATGGGGGCTTAAGTGGGTAGGAGAAGAATCAATGAAACAAGATGGGATTGGGAGGGAGACAAACCATAAGTGACTCTTAATCTCACAAAACAAACTGAGGGTTGCTGTGGGGTGAGGGGTTGGGAGAAGGGGGGTGGGGTTATGGACATTGGGAGGGTATGTGCTTTGGTGAGTGCTGTGAAGTGTGTAAACCTGGTGATTCACAGACCTGTACCCCTGTGGATAAAAATATATTTTTATAAAAAATTAAAAATTTAAAAAAAAAAAAACTACTCAGTTGTACCCAGAATGTTCACTTTTCCTAGGCTTCCTTAGGTCTGGTAACAGCAAGTGCATCTGCAAGGGTTTCCTGTTGTCAACCCACAGCCCCCGGAACCCACACTCATGTGGGAGCTTTAGAACTTATCTCCAGGAAAGACAGTAAAAGGCAAAGGGATTTATGGACAGCACGTGAGCTCCAGATAAATCCATGGGGCTTCCTGCTGCTGTTTTGTTCCAGTATATTCCTTTTAAGTGCTTTATACTAGTAAAAGTTGGGAAACAAACATAATGTCCTGAGCATGGAACTGGTTAAAATATGATGCATATCCTTACAACAGAATACTATCAAAATAGAACCAAGTACACCTTTGCAACTGACATGAAATAAGTCCAAAATACATTCTTAATGGGAAAGAGAAAACAGTGTACTACATTGCGTATAATTGTTATTATCTGTGAAGGAAAATGAGGGAACACATGCACATGTATACATATTAATTAACTTTTTTGAATGTTTTCTTTATTTATTTGAAAGAAAGAGAGAGCATCTGAGCAAGGGAGAGGGGCAGAGGTCAAGAAAGAAGCAGACATCCCCACTGAGCAGGGAGCCTGACCACTCAAGAACAGGAGCTCCAATCCCAGGATGCAAGAATCATGACCTGAGCTGAAGGCACACGCTTAACCCACTGAGCCACGCATGTGCCCTGTCAATAAACTTTTCTTTTTAATTTTTTGTAATAATATATTTGTTCATTATTATTGTGAGATTTTTTATTTAAATTCAACAGTTAACATATAATTGTTAGTTTCGAGGTACAGGTCAGTGACTCATCAGTCTCATATAATCCCCAGTGCTCATTACATCATGTGCCCTCCTTAACGTCCATCACCCAGTTACCCCATCCCTCTATCCCTCTCCCCTCCAGACACCCTCAGTTTGTTTCCTATCATTAAGAGTCTGTATGGTTTGTCTCCCTCTCTGGTTTCCTCTAGTTTTATTTTTTTCTCTCTTCCTCTATGATCCTCTGCTTTGTGTCTTAAATTCCACAGATCAGTGAGATCATACGATAACTGTCTTTCTCTGAATGACTTCTGTCATGTCCTCCAGTTCCACCTAGTTGTTGCAAATGCCAAGATTTCATGTTTCTGATGGCTGAATCATATTCCATCAAATATATTAATAATATTTATTACTTAAATCTGTGTAAGAGATAAAGATGGTGAAGGGACATAAAAAAATGAACTGCGTCTGGAAAAGAAACTGGGGCCTAACAAACAACGACCAAAGGAAAACATCCTTTTTACCAGATTTGTTTCTCAGTATTGCATTTACGCTTACCATTTGCATGTGCGATGCATACATAGCTATAAAGGAAAAAGTCAAAGAAACTACCTCATTGCAGCCCCTTCTCGGTCGGTAAGGAAGATCCTGGTAAATAGAAAGTCCAGACAATGATGTTAGGAAGAAAACTTAAAAGGACCACCGCGATGAAACCTTGAGTTGACCCAGACACCCCTACCTGTCACCCTGCAGCAGCCCCACAGACGGAAGCACACAACCTCGCCTTCCGCACATCTAACCACCGACAGGATGGAGAGCTCCTGGTACACAGTAGGCGCTCTTTATCCGAAGCCTATTGGCTTACTTTCGCGCAGTGTTCCTCAGAATTTCAAAGGGCCTTTAGCAAGCCACCTCTACGGAAGAACCAGGAGGTCACGTTCTGGTCCCCGGGCACCCCGCAAGGGCGGCGCAGGGCCCCTGCCGGCTCTGGCGGCGGCGACAATGGGACCCGCCCGAGAGGGCGAAGGTGTGGGGCGAGAGCTGGGATTTCCCCTCCTCCGCAACCCGCTCTCCCGGCAGCGCCTGGTTCCCGGGCTGTGCCCCCCCCCCCCCCCCCCGGGTCCGGGGTTTGCGCCTCTGGAGGAAGCGGGAGGCCCTCCCTGTAAAACCCCCAGACCTCCCTCCGCGAGCCGTGACCCGACCCCGTGGTGGCGGAGCCCTGGGGGTGAAGGGACCTGGGAATAACGGGGCGGGACGGGTGTCTCGGGGCTCAGGGGCCGCGCCGCCCGAGTGTTACTCGAGGAGCCCGGGAGCTCGAAGAGCATCATCCCCGGCGGGAGCCTGGCTCTCCCGAATCGAAGCACCGCGTCACCACCCAGGGCCCCGTGCGCACAGACTGTCCGTGCGGGCCCTGGCGTCCTTCCTCACTCCGCCCAGGAGGAAGGAGGGGAGCTGAGGAGGACCGGGGGTGGGGCGGGGAAACTCAGCTGGAGCAGGGAGCGCTCCCAGAACTGGATTGCTGGGGAGCTCCTGCCCCCTGCTGGCGCAAAAAAGCGCCTTTACACGCGCGTTTATTGAGGGTTGACGAGGGCGGCCAGCATCAGCTCCTCTTCGTGGTCAAGGCCTCAGCCTCTGGAAAGGCTAGGAGAGGCGGTGGGCCGGGGGTCGATGACGGCTGCGGATTCCCGAGGGAAGGCATTAAAAAGAAGAACTGAGGTGCCCACAGATAAAGAGCGGTTGGATCAGCTGCGCTTGCCACTTAGGGGAAAGGGGGTGTCTCCTCCAGGCCCCCCATTAGGCCTCATGGATGGCCAGAGTGGAGATTCAGTTGAGTGAGGAACTGGTCATGGCTAGCCGGAAGCCCACATCAGTCCGTGACCTTGACATCTCAGGAATATTGTGTAGTGGCAGTAGGGCCCTTCGTTGGCAGAGCCTTATTCAGTAATCATTTGAGTACCTACAGGCTAGAGGAATAGCAGAACAAACAAGCAAACAAACAAAAAACAAAAAAAAATAATAAGTATGTAAATTGTATAGACAGTTAAAGGGATAAGGTCTAGGGGGAAATATGGAAAACTCAGGACCCACACAGCAAAACAAATAGAAAGAGTTCCTTATGACTTATTTGGAAAGAAGAAGGAAGTCATAAGATAGTCTGACCTAGCAACTGGACAAAAACAAAAAGACACCAAATGCCTGAAGTGAGCAACGGCCTAAGCCTGGGGAGCCATTCTGACAATCAGACCCATAGCTCTGCAGAAACAATAAAACTAAACCTTAAAAGGAACGTGGGGCTCATCATGTAGTATCAGTCTCTGACTCACTGTTCTCACTCATCTGGCAGGTGCCTGACACACAAAGACCTCAGCAACCAGGGGAGAGGGAGTGTTCTAAGAGGTTGAATATGACGGAATATCGTGTATGATTCAAGATACTAATGTTCTGTTATTTCGGTAACAAGAAATTGGCACCACTACTTTTGCAGTCAGCAAGCATATAAAAGTCTAGAGAAAGAAACAGCCCAAATAGCAGGCCTTCGAACTAATCCCCTTCCAGCCAGGCAGCAGTGTGGAGAAGACACAGGCATGTTGCAACAGAGACCACACAATGGACATATCAAATGCCCTGAACTTGCTTTAGGATTGTAGGGCTGAAGCAAGGGCCAAGACAACCACCAGGGTCTACTCACATCACACACAGCTTCTGACAGAGTTCAGGACAGGCTATTACAGAATATGGCAACTTGGCAAATTCAATCTTTTAAGTTGAAGAAATTTGAGAAAGGACAGGTACAGGAAAGACTTACTGACCTTCTCTGGAAGCAGGTCATAAAACCCTCCTGGGAGAGGGTTTCCGGCACCCAGAGGAAAGGAGTGTCATTATCTGCAAAAATGGAGTGACATCTGAACAAACATCTTGCTAAGTTCCCCCCCATTTACTACACTTAGCTTGTACCCTTTGTTCTAGCACATCCTTCCACCACTTTCCACCTTTCATCAAACCTGGCATACACACACTCAGGTTTAACCACTTCTTTAGGGCCTTATTTCCTTGGGAAGGCTCTCCTCTTAAACCTATAGGAAATAAAAGGGTATTCTTTTCTCTTGTTAATTTGTTTTTTTTTTTTTTATTATCGGGCCCCAGCTGAGAACTTAGAAGGGTAGAAGGAATGGATATTATTACTCCACTACACTTGTTAGATTTGGGATAATTTAAGAGAGATAGGGAGGAGAGGTAGACTCTTCCAGTTGTGTCCTCCCCAATCTGTCTTGCACTTTACTTCTGGTAGCAGTCAGTTATTCAACTCCCTGTTTCAAGAGAAGGTAGAAATTTTGTTTCAGGAATCAGGCAGAATCGCAGTCTTGAGAACTTGGGCAGTGGGTGAAAATCAGCATGAGCCAGAGAAAATGGTTCTCCACTAGGAATGGGTTTGAGATTCACCGTGGAGCTCATCAAACACAGACATGCAAAAGACCTCCTTCCCAAAAAGTTTGTTTCAGGAGGCCTGGAATCTAGGCCTTCTTAAAAGTCTCTTAGGCACTTCTGATGAAAGGGGCCATGGTTGGGAACTCCTGCCCAGGCACAGGGGTAATCTGATACTGTTTACCTCTGCTAGTGGGCTCAGGGTGCTATCAAGTTGTGGGACTGGAGAGAAGGGGGGCTTGTGGCTGTAGAATAGGATACATGAGGGGTAGGCACACAGACAACTTGTTTGGTTTGGTTTGGTTTGGTTTGGTTTGGTTTGGTTTGGTTCTAATTAAGTAGCTTTAATTTTTCAGGGTAGTTTTAAGTTTACAGAAAAATAGTTTATAGAAAGAATAGAAAATTCTCTTGTGCTTCTCCCTTCCCCGCTTTCCTACCCATACAGCCCACAGTTTTCCCTTTATTAAAATCTTCCTGGGGGGGTGGTCCTTTTCATATAATTGATGAGCCAATATTGATGAAGGCTCACTAAAGTCCACAATTTAATAATGATCAATTCTCTGCATTATATATTCCTATGGGTTTGGACAGTGCATAATATTACTGTAGGAGAACAAGCCATCTTCCTCAGCTCTCTTATGGTCTCTGACTGGGTCTCAAAATTGAACTGACAGAGATAAGTAAGAATAAAGCATGCAAATTCACTTAAATTTTCACATGTACATGGGAGACTCCGTAAGGGAATGAAGACCTAAAATAACGACCAGCACTGGAAGCTTTTATACCCTTTAGACAAAGACACAATACATTTTGAAGACTTGACAGGATAAAGGGGTTTGGTTTATGGGTAGGAAATGGTGAAGAAATAACTAGAAAGAAAAGGGTTAGTATAACAAGGTTTGTTTCCAGATTCCTCTGGTGCCACCTCTGGCTGGTAACATTGTCTCCAGGAAAAGAATTTATTTCCTGACTTTAGGCAAAAAAGGAGAGCCTTTCCTGCATTTATGGATTCTTAACTGCCTTTAGTACAAAATAAAATTTATGTCAAAGAGCCATAGCTTGGGGTCACAGAGTCTGGTTTCCTTCAGCATGAACAAAGATGATCTCCTCATGTACTTAGATTTTCTTTGATTTCTTTCAGCAGAGTTTTGTAGTTTTCCTCATAATGAGCTTGTTCATTTTTTTAGTAGATTCATATCTACATATTTCATTTTTCTTGGGTGCGTATGTAAATTTTTTTCTCAAATTTCAATTGTTCGTTACTGGTACCTAAGAAAGCAGTTGATTTTTGTATATTAACCTTATATCTTGTGATTTTGCTCTGAAAAGACATCATTTTTATCCTGTATATAACTGAAGACATTAAAAAGCAAGAGTGTTCCCCTATTCTATTGATGCTCAAGGAGTACTAATCTGGAAGGGATGTGTAGAACAGATTGGAAGGAAAAGAGGCTAGAGGCAGGGAGTCCCTGTAGGAGACTTTCCTGTGAGCCCTCCAAAAAACAAGAAGATTCCAAGTAAGTGTATTACAGCACCAGTGGAAAAGCAAGAACAGACCGAAGAGGCAAATACCCTAAACTGGCCTTTCTCCTTCATGTCCATGGGTCTCTGTTGCCAGACTCCAACATGTCCGTGTACCCAATGTGCAGCAAGCCAAATTCTGAGACACTGGATTTAAAGCAAGGAAAGCTTTGTAGTCTAGAGAGCAGCCCAAGGAGAAAGAAAGGGATCGTTCCTAAAGCTTCCTTGCCCTCTTGCCCTGTTGATCTATAAGGGACAACTTAACACACATGAAAGGAAGCTAAGGGGTTTCCTGACACTTGCTGGGAGGTCCTTGGAAAATCTGGAGATAAGCATTCTTCTGGACAGGGAGGCACAACTTGGGATCTGGGATCAGATACATCAAGATACATGTTTCTGTCTGGTCTCTGTTATGTTTCTACAATCCAGGTAGATAGGTAACCCAGAGTAGAAGTAAAAAGACAAAATTAATGATTGATTGTGCTGAAGGTTAAGAAGTAAGGAAAACAGAGGGCGCCTGGGGGGCTCAGTGGGTTAGAGCCTCTGCCTTCAGCTCAGGTCATGATCTCAGCTTCCTGGGATCGAGCCCCACACTGGGTTCTCTACTCAGCGGGGAGCCTGCTTCCCCCCAACCCCTGCCTGCCTCTCTGCCTACTTCTAATCTTTCTCTCTGTCAAGTAAATAAATAAATAAAACTAAAAGGAAAAAAAAGTAAGGAAAACAGAGGCACATGTGTATCTCCGTCATTTGACTTTCCAATTGGTTTGCACTCAGGTCCTGATCTCATAGGTGGTGGGACTGAGCCCCAATAGGACGAAGTGCTGGAAGGGGAGTCTCCCCCCTCTCCCTTTGCCCCTCCACACACTCATGCCCTCTCTCTTTTTCTCTCTCTCAAATGAAAAAATAAGTTTTTCAAAGAGAGTACGTAACACATAATTAAGTAGGAAACAGCACAACTTAGACCTAAGTGTATCACACAAACAATAAAATTACAGTGGTCCTTATGGTTTCAGAATGGGTCCAGGAACCAGCTTCTGGCTTCCTCTTACATGCAGTTCCCTCATGGGATGCCCTTACCATCCTCTTCACCTAACTTCTTATTAATCTGAAAATAAGTTCAGGTGTCAGAGCCTTCTGTCTACCAGCTCCTCAGAGCCGCCTGGCACCTCCTCCACTGCAGCCAAAAGACCTATTTACAGTTGTTAATATACCATGTATGTCTCTATTAATCTGACCATCTCCTTCATTAGATTATGAATTCTTGAATCTATACGGGACAACTTATACACATGAAAGGAAGCTAAGGAGGTTCCAGAAAGTTGTTGGGAGGTCCTAGAAAAATCTGGAGATAAGAGTTTTCTGAAGAGTGAGGCACAACTTGGGATCTGGGATCAGATCCATCAAGATACATGAGAAGCCCAACAACATACCCATAAATCAATAATTCAATGGAGTCTGCTGTTGCAATTCACAACATTACCAGGTACCTGGCAGCTATTGTATCAAATTTACCTTGGGTGTTTTCTCCTAAAGAACTGAAAGCATAGAGGTTCAAAACACTGAAGCTTCCTATGGAGAAGGAAGCACCAAACCCATATCAGGAAATCACCATTTCCTCACAGTTTCTTTGAGGAAGTTATCACTTCTTTGTTCCTTTAAGGAGGCTTGGTCTTCCTGCATCTGCAGGGATACTGGTTTTAAACAGTGAGTTGGAGGATGTGGGTCTCATCCATACTGTGCACAAGAAGGGCCTCTTCCAAGCCCCAGGTTTCCCTTTCCTCTTTCCTCGGGCTCAGAATCCTTGTCTGCTTCAGGTAGGCCACGCTGGCATACCTGGAAAAGGAAAAGCAGACAAAAGCCTCTGAGCCTGGGACTAACCACTGCCTCTGTCCTCAGCAGGACCCCCAGCAAGGAGACCTGGTAAGAGGAGAAGCCTGGGGCTTGGGGAGATAGAGCCGAGGTGATGGCCCGATAGCCCAGGTTAAATAGATGGAGGAGAAATTATCCAGGAGGGAGGAGGGAAGAGGCATGATTCTAGACCCATAAGCACAGGACAAAGAGAATAATAGGATCTGTCAGTCAAAGAAAAGATCATCTTAATTCACATTCCTCGTCATTGGGCTTCAGGAACTTCAAAGAATTGTGAGACCCATGTTGGAAAGATTTTTTTTAAATAGACTTTAAAAATAAACAAACAAATAAATAAATAAAATGGACAAGAAACCTTGAAAGACGCAATGAAGATCTAAATGGTTGTGAATGATAATTTTGCTCTTACTGCTTCTACTACTATCATTCTCTTATTTTCTTCCCTCTTCCCACACAGAAGGGATGATGCTGGATCTTCTGGGACCATTTCCTCTCCTTCTGGTGCTGCTGGGATCATGGGGGCCAGTGCCACTTGCTGCTAGTCCTCCAAACCTGAAAGGGCTCAAGGGATTGAAATTCAGCATGTAAGAGCAGGTCCTGTCCAATGCAAGACAGAAATGAGTGGGGCCAATAATTATACTCAGACTTGTAAACCTTCAAACACCTTTCTGCACAACACCTTCCAGAACACGGCTGCTACCTGTCTTTTGCCCAAGACAGATTGTGAGACTGGCAACAAAACTGACACTGGAGTGTGAATTGTATTAACATGACTTACTTCTGTCACTCTGGAGGGACAGTGTGACTGCCGCTACAAGGCTACCCTCCAGAACCCGTTCTAACTTGTTAAATGTAACAAGTTTCAGCCAGGTTACCCTCCCAATAGTATGCTTCCTGTACACTTAAACAGTACCAGATCACAGCCCCCTGGATGGTTTGATTAGACTACATTTCCCATTACTTTGCCTCACACTTGGTGCAGGTTCTCTTGTGCTCCCTTCTGCCTTTTGTTTTTTTTTTTCATTGTTGATTTCCATGGTTCCCATAGAAGAAAGAAGGAGGGGAATGAGAGAATTATGGGGCCATGATTCCAGACTAGAGTTGGGGACAAAAACAAATAGAATTCCTTTCTGTTTTGGAGCTTTGTGTGTTTTGGAGAAGGGCAATAGGGAAAGGGGCAAGGAAAGACCCAAGCCCCCATATTTTTAATCTTGGGACATCATCCAAGTTTGTGGCATTCTGTTCACAGTAATAAAATCACTTTCTGCTACATTTTAATGACCTTGAGTGTGTGTGTTTGGGATGACTTTCACATCATTGCCAGCCTGGAGCCATCTAGATTGCATTTGCTGACATTCTTAGGAGAACTAGCTGGGCCTTAGGCATCCTTTTATGTTATTCTGCAACCCGGGGCCTCTGCCCACTTCTCTCACCCTGTGTCTTTTTGGAACTTTGGAGCAAGAATATTCTCCATCTCATCAAACTCTACTCATGGCTTTTACATATTTCCCTTGAAACCATGACCTATGTTTATTTGGAGGTGGCACAGATATTTCATAAAATGTCCACAGTACTTTCACATACAGGTTCTAACACTGACAACCAATGCATCCTACATCTTTACTCTTGGTTTCCATATCTCATCAGATAATTTTAAATGTCAGTAGATGTAAGGAGAATAATCCCCTGTAGCCTTAGAATCAATTCTCCCATGATCTATTGCAATGCATGGAAAGAAAGCATAGATCAAGGGGAAAAAAATACAGGGGAGCTAAAAACATGCATGTCTTACTTAAACACTGAAATCTCACAAAAGTAATGGTGTTTTTAAAGAGGTAGAAGACATAGAAATTAAGGGACTGGGATTCAGAAAATGCCTGAGATTAAGAACCTAGGTACAGATGTAGGGGAGGAAAAATAATTTTCCTTCTACCATTCTAGGTTCTTAGCTGTGAGCCCGCACCCCCAGTATAAACAGGCAGAGTAACAGGACAAAAACTATTTTAATTATATACATACATAGTGGATCCCCACAAAAATATGAGACTAAAAAGCAGCTGTCCACCTGGGACTTATGGACCATCCTGGGCTAAGGAAAGGATAGGGATCTAGGGCTTTAAAAGAGGGAAATGCAATTCAGAGGAAGGTGAGAGGAGGAAATGTTTGTGAAAGGAAATTAGCCCTGTCATGAAGATGACTCTCCCAGATGAAAGTGACCCCTGACATGGCTCACTTCCTGTACTGGACCCTTTTCTAATGTAAATTTGCCTTCCAAAAGTGTAACCTCTCCTCTGCATTCAGAACTTCTCCTGGTCTACACTTTCTCACAATAAACAGCTTAAGATAATTCTTGTGCCAGAAAGGATTATTTGGAGGTCGCCTATTCTGGTACTCCTCATACCTTTCCATTTCCCTGCCAACTACTAACTCATTGGATTAACAGTCCAGGGTAGGTCAAAGTGCTTTGTAGCCTGATCTGTCTTTGAGTAGCAGCCAAACATAATGCCTATCCCAAAGGCCACCTACTGAAGTAGTTACAAGTGTATCAGTTATCTGTACTGCACAATGGTTCTTTCCAAACCAAGCGATTCCTTTAATAGCTGTGCTAGTCAGACTCACTCTAATTCATGCCACATCTTTATGTCAGGACGAGAAACAAAGACAGAAAATATGAAGCTTCGGGTTTCAAAAGTCTGGATTCCAAGGGTGCTAAATACTCAAGGCCCCTCTCAGTGGGAAGACATAAGAAGGCCAGGACAACCTGGCACTTGAGAAAGTGGGTACCCAGTAGGGGAACTTCTCCCATGGGACTTCAGTCTGCCACTTTAGAGCAGCTTTCAATAGTATTAATCTTAAGCAGCGTGACATTTACATTGCCTAGGTTCAAAGTATTCAAGCCAAGTGCAGGGGGAGTAGAAACAAGGATCTGTGTTCACATTCCATAAGAACCAGTATAGGAACATAGCATCATCCTCAGGGAAAGAGGTGAATTGACCTGATCAGTAATCACAATGAACTTAGGTATTGTATAAATATTCCTGGACACTTCAGCAGATTATTGGAGAAAGTAACCTAGTAAAAGGCTGAATTTCCTTTCACTCAACCACTCTGTTACTCTACCTTACTCAACTATTTCTCAACAATCATTATTTATGTATTACAGAACACACTAATTGAAGAAATTGTGGGAGGAAATAAGAATGAAAATAACTTGAAGAAAACCTTTTATGCCCAGAGGCATTTGTTCTGAATTGAAAGACCAGACCAGGGTAGACTGTCTCTCAGATTTGTGTTATTTTCTGCATGTAATCAGGTATTGTGGGAGAGTCAAGATAATTGACTAAATCAGATATTCATTTAGGTATATTCCTAAGTCAGCTTCAATGACCTGACAGTCATTATAGGAATGACACAAAAGTTGCAAACCTTAATATTTCAGCAAATATCCCAGCCGCTCTCAACTCTGGTTTCATATGAAGTTCATCTGGGAGCTTTATCAAAAACAAAGTCAGTGACTGGATCCCATTGAGAAAGTAGAAAATATATGTTGATTTCTGCCTCTGATTCCTGGCACAGGGCTCTTGAAAGCCTTGTAAATTCCTAAGTGATAGGAGCACTGGGAACATCTTTTCTTATAAGAAAGAGACCCTTGGCAGCCACCTGGGAGGTTTCTGGATGGGGCTGATCACCAGCAAGATGGAGTCATGATGGCCTCACCCCCATCCTCAAGAGAGGGGAGAGGGGCTGGAAATGGAGGTAATAATTTCCCTGCCTGTGTGAGGTAGCCTTTATAAAGAGCCCAAAAGTTCGGGGTTAGAGGAACTCCTGGGTTAGAAACACATTTATGATGTGGGAAACAAAAGGAAAGAAAAACTAAATTTCCTTACTCCCTACAGCCCATGACAAGTCCTTGACACAAGCAGAGTGACACTCCTCTAAGAACTCAGCTGCATCAATGTTACTACTTTGCCAAGGGCTACTGGCAATCATAGCCTGATCTTCAGGATCCTGTAAGTCTACTATAACATATAAAAGTCCGTTGGGGATTTCCATTATCTCTACTCCTCCCCAAGATATATGATGACATGATCCCCAAGCATATGGCCCACTTATATAAATCTGAAAGACCTCATGATGAAGTTTTTACAAGACAGTAATAAATGATCTCTTCCTGGCAATAGCTAGCCCCTTCAAAATCCTGGAACCTTCCTGCCCAGTTCATTAGAGACTTACCCTATCCCTAAAGCTCTCCAAACTTGAAAGTATATAATGGGCCACTCCTCATGATCTGAGTGCAGCTCTATCTGCCCTCAGGTCCTGTCCCCCTGCTTTAATAAAGCCCCTTTTTTGTGCCAAAGACATCTCAAGAATTCATTCTTGGTCCCTGGCTTTAAGCCCTAACATCCTTACTACATCATCTACAGTGGGAGGGTGATGCACACCAACTCCATGAGGACAGAAGCTTAATCTTTAGGGATACTCCCAGACCTTATCCAACATAACTCTTTATCTGGCTGTGCATCTCTCTCCTTATCATATGCCTTCAAAAACAGTAAAGCATATGTGTTTCCTTGAGTTCTGTATGTGGTTCTAGCAAATCAATCCAACAAACAAGGGGGTCGGGGGAAAGCTGAGACTTACAGCCAGGCAATCAGGAGACTTGTGATTGACATCTGGATTGGGTGAGCCTCGGGGAATGAGTCCCTAATCTGGGGGAGCTGACACTATCTCCAGGGAAGTAGTGTCAGAATTGAGTTAAATTGTAGAATATCCAGCCAATACCCCAGAGTTGCCTGTTGTAGGAAACCACCTCCACTGCACACACATACACCCCCACTGCAAATCTGGGGTCAGAGGTGTTGTGAGTGTGGAAGCAGTGTGACAGTAATGGAGAGACAGAGAAGCTGTTTGTCCCATTAAATGAATTTGATGAACGCTTAATAAACAACCAAATGAATTTCTGAGGATGGGGCCCGGCTTGATGGAATATTTTTTAAAGGTCCCTGCCTGACTGTAACGGGCAGTCTGATACAGGAACTACTGTACATCTAGAGGTGGGACTACTGGACAAGGGGAAGGGGAGGAGAAGGAAGAATTAGGAAGAGAGACACCACATGTATCCCACAAAGATGAAATAGTTATTGTCTGGCCTGTATAGAAAAGGTCTGCTACTTTTGGTCAACAAAACTATTCCATGGATGTTGTCTTCTGGCTGTGGCTGACCTAGGTGGCTAGAATTCAGTAGGAAGGAAGATACCCAGCAGGCTGAGAATTTGTAAGTAGTGCCTCAGGATAACATGGACTCGGGACTGGAAAGATATTTGGCCTCTTGGTATCTCTCATCAGTGTTCTTTTCTATGCATTCCCTCAGTCTGGGTATAGCAGATTCATTTCCTTGACCCTTCTGTTTCACATGGTGAGCCCATGTTCATCTCACTTTCTATTTCTCCCTTAAATAGAATTTTCTGCTGAAGGATGTCTGGTTGACCCACCTGCATCAGTCAATCATATCGCTCAGACAGAGTTCAATGGCACTAATGTACCTTCTGGAGCCTTCTTCTGTGGCCACACAGGAGATAGGATTAGAGCTGGAACTGCCCTTACACAGAAAAGTGGGGTCTCTGGAATCTTGGCCCCCATGTCAGGGATGCCCACCCACACACTTTGCAACACTTTTGAAGTTCTCACCTTTTAACTTTTCATTTAACTTTTTTTTTTTTAAAACAAATTCTAGTGAACTTGGGTCTCCAAATCATGACCCTGAGATGAACCATCTCTTGCTGTACAGACTGAGCCAACCAGGCAACCCCTTTCAAGGCACTCCTTAAAAGTCTACCTATAGTGGTTGGAGAACACCAGAGCCAGCATGGCCTGGACTGAGACCCACACTTGTACCCATCTTGTGTCTCCCCTTCCAGGCTTTCCTGACCCTTTGCCTTTCCTCCCAGCGTAGGAAACTCTGAGGAGCTTCAGGATCTGTGGCTCTGGTGGCATCCTAAGACCAGACCTCATTCCAAGACAGTGAGCCCTTGCTTAGAAATGTCATAGTTCTGAGAAAATAAGCTAAGGACACAATTCAAAATATATCACCTACAGAATTTGAGAATTAAATCCAATGACATGGTACTTTAAAGGAATAAAAGAGAATTTATGTTGATTAGAAGATGCAGGTCCAGTGAAAACAAGGAACTGCTCTGACAGCCTGACCTCCTGTCTTACACGGACGCCTTAGCTACTTCCATAGGGAAGAACGCAGAGTAGATAATCTAAACCTGTTTGGATTCATTAATTTCCTAGTATGAATGCTTTTTTATATAAGTCATCTTTTCAATTTGTAAGGTTATTTTTGAAAATGCCATACTATCTACCCAGTGCTAACAGAAACAGAAAGTGCTGTTTGTCCACAATTAAGGCAAGCCTACAAAGGACAGCCCAGTGTGAGGGTGAAAGGAGAGGGGCCAGAAAGCCTCACAAGAGAGGAGAAGCTAAGCTCAGGGGAATGGGGAGTCTTCTGGAGTTCCTTATGCTTCTTGGTGGCTTTTATTATTTTTTTTCTTGGTAGGTATTACTAAGTCTTTCCCCTACCCTTTCATGGGCTCATTTCATGTTTAAGGTGATTAATTATTTTTCAAAATTTAAGCAATGTAGATCAATACAAGCCAATATATAGTACGCAACACTAATAAACATCATTTTTCATTTTGCTTAGCATTTTGTCAATAAATAAAATATAAAAACCTTAGCATCCACTTTTTTCTTCTCTCCATTCTCACTCTGACTGTAACGGGCAGTCCTCCTAACACTTCACAAATGAATGCATAAAATTGGAGTGTATTCAGCCCTATTTTTACATTTGTACTTCATGTTTAATATATTTATAAGCAAAATCTAGTGCTCTGGGAGCAATTTTAAAATCATGTACACAAGACAAACCATAAGAGACTCTCAATCTCACAAAACAAACTGCGAGTTGCTTGAGGGAGGGAGGTAAGGGATAGGGTGGCTGGGTTATGGACTTTGGGGAGGGTATGTGCAATGCTGAGTGCTCTGAAATGTGTAAGCCCAATGATTCACAGACCTGTATCCCTGGGCAAATAATACATTATATGCTAATATAAAACAGAAAAAAAGAAAATAAATGTACACAAATTCTATCATATGGGTCAAATCTTTCTGCAATTTGCTCTGTTGTTCAATCATTAGTGCTTTTAAGTCTCAATATTAAAATGTATGTTTCTCATTCCTTTCCTTGTTGTGATGTATTGTTGTCCCTTTGTATCAATAAAACACCATTCCTTTAGTAATCTTCAGTTGGTGAATATTTGGAATATTTCAAAAGTTTCCAAGCGATGTAACAATGAATATCTTTCTATATGTCTTTGTGTGCATGTGTAGAAAAATTTTAACAAGGTACATCTAGATGTGGAATTGCCATGTCCTATACATTTTCAATTTTTCCAAGTTTGCCATAATTTCTTCAAACTGATCAGAGCAGATTATATTTTCCCAAAGGTAGCCAGACCAACATATACCATTCTACATGCTCTTCTTACAGTGTGATATTAATTCTTCTCTGTTAAAAGATATGGTCTGTGTTACCGTTACTTGAGTATGGGTGAGTTTTAGGAAATCACTTCCAAGGAATAGAATCAAAGTGACTTCTCACATGATTTCCAAGGCCAAGTCATAAGAAGTGATACAGCTTCTGCTTGGTCCTGCGTTTCTGTCTTGGGATACAATCACCATGTTCTAAAGAAACCCATGCCACCCAGAGAGGCCTTGCATTGATGCTCCAGCCACCTAAGACCTAGGCCACCTAAGGTCTCAGCCAACATCAATCACTCATCCTGCGGGTGAATGAGACTATAGATGATTCCAGCTCTTAACCTTTCAGTCTTCCAGCTGTGACTTCAGTTGTTGGAACAGAGACAAGGGGCCCTCACTATGGCCTATCTGAATTCCTGACCCATTCCAATTTTTCGCTTGTTTTTAACAACGACAACAACAAACCCAAAGCAGGGAGATTTGTCCCACAAAGCTTTTAAGGGAAATCCTGACCACTATAGCAGCCCAGGGCCCCAGCTTTTACCCAACATGGGGATGTTCTTTCTTCCCTTCCTGCGGTCATGTTGTGTAGCACCCTCCGAATAACAGTTTACCAACAACAGTTGTTAAACTCACAGTAAGTGAGAGTGCAGGGCAGGCTGCCAATTCATGTCCTGAACTCCACTAATGCTGTGTTCCAGCTACAGTTTTTTTTAAATTAATTAATTTATTTTCAGAAAAACAGTATTCATTATTTTTGCACCACACCCAGTGCTCCATGCAATCTGTGACCCCTCTAATACCCACCACCTGGTACCCCAACCTCCCAGCCCCCCGCCACTTCAAACCCCTCAGATTGTTTTTCAGAGTCCATAGTCTCTCATGATTCACCTCCCCTTCCAATTTATCCCAACTCCCTCTCCTCTCTAACACCCCTTGTCCTCCATGATATTTGTTATGCTCCACAAATAAGTGAAACTATATGATAATTGACTCTCTTTGCTTGACTTATTTCACTCAGCATAATCTCGTCCAGTCCCATCCACGTTGATACAAAAGTTGGGTTCCATCCAGGACACACTTGACATTTCATTACCTGTCTCCTTAGGCTCCTCCTGACTATGACAGTCTCTCAAGCTATCCTTGTTTTCAAAGACCACGACAGTTCTGTAGAGAACTGCTCAGGTATTTTTGGCCAAATGTAATGGTGTAGCTTGAAACCAATTTTTCTTAGAAGTAGTCATTAATTGGTAGGCCCAGGCTTTCAGAATTCTCCCATTCTGGCAAGGGAGAGGAGTTGACTCTTGCCCTGTGAACACCTGTGGTAGGAATAAAAAGGGAAACTCCTCAGAAGTGGAGTTTGAAGGTCAGTTAGTACATACTTCATTGAGGGAAGTGATAGCGCTGCTAGGGTGAAAAAATTCGTTCTAGAGAGCAAAATCATGCCATTTTATTGTGCTTATTTATTTATTTTCACACTGACCCATTTTTAACATGCAGCTTTCCAAGCAGAGAGGACGGGGCCTGGCAGGTGTAGCGGGACCAGGATCTCTGCACAGACCCGGCTCCCAGAGCAGAAGGTTCATCACACCACATCTTCCTGCTATCTCCGCAAGCACAGGGCAGGGTGGCTGTCTGGGTCCATATGGGCCAGCCTAGGGTGACCTGGGCCTGGTACTTGACAGCTTCTCCCACGTGGGCGCTACTGGCCACCTGGGCGGGAAAGCAAGCTCCAGAACCTGCTCTAGGTCCCAGCTCAGGTATGCCTTCCCCCAGGGGGGCTCCCACTGTAGTCCCCCAGGAGGGGTTTATTCCCCCCAGCAGTGGAGTTGCAGTTGCTCCACATCTTTGACGGTTTGGGCTATGGTCAGTCGTTGTCATTTTGACTATTAGAGTTAAGTATGTAATGGTCCTAATTTGCATCTCCCTAATGACTAATGGTATTGAACACTTGGATATTTAGATTTCCAATTACTAAATTTTGAGTTTTGAACCCAAAATGGATGAAAGACCCACACATGAGACAAGAATTTATCAAAATCCTAGAGAAGAACACAGGCAGCAACGTGTTCAGCCTCAGCTATAGCAACTGCTTACTGGACACATCTTCAAAGGCTAGGGAAACAAAAGCAAAAATGAACTCTTGGGATTTCATCAAGATAAAAAGCTTTTCTACAACAAAGGAAACTGTCAACAAAACTAAGACAACTGATAGAATGGGAGAAGATATTTGCAAATGAACTACCAGATAAAGGGCTAGTAACCAAACTCTACAAGGAATTTATCAAATTCAAAATCCAAAGAATAAATAATCCAGTCAAGAAATGGGCAGAAGACGTGAACAGACATTTCTGCAAAGAACACATCCAATGGCCAACAGACACATGACAAACTGCTCACCATCACTTGGAATCAGGGAAATACAAGTCAAAATCACAATGAGATATTGTTTCACACCAGTCAGAATGGCTAAAATTAACAAGTCAGGAAACAACAAGTGTTGGCAAGGATGCAGAGAAACACTAACGCTGCTGGCAGAAATGCAAGTTGCTATAGCCACTCTGGAAAACAGTATGGAGGTTCCTCAAAACATTAGAAATAGAGCCATCCTATGACCTAGCAATTACAATACAATCATTTACCCCAAAGATACAAATATAGTGTTTTGAAGGAGCATCTGTACCTCAATGTTTAGAGCAGCAATATCCACATAGTTAAACTATGGAAAGACCCCAGATGTCCATGGGCAGGTGGATAGATAAAGAAGATGTGGTATGGATACACAATGGTCTATTACTCAGCCATCCAAAAATAAATAAATGAAATCTTGCCCTTTGCAATGACATGGATGGAACTAGAGGGTATTATGCTAAATGAAAGAAGTCATTCAGAGGAAGACAATTATCATATGATTTCACTGATATGTGGAATTTTGAAACAAAACAGGGGAGCATAGAGGAAAGGAGAGAAAAAGAAAACAGGATGAACTCAGAGAGGTAAACAAGCCCTAAGAGACTCTTAACCATAAGAAACGAACTGAGGTGGGGGGTGCACCTGAGTGGCTCAGTGGGTTAAGCCTCTGCCTTCTGCTCAGGTCATGATCCCAGTTCCTGAGATAGAGCCCTGCATCAGGCTCTCTACTCAGTGGGGAGCCTACTTTCCCCTCTCTCTGGCTGCCTCTCTGCCTATTTGTGATCTCTGTCTGTCAAATAGGAAAGAAAAGAGAAAAGAAGAAAAGAAAAGAAAAGAAAAGAAAAGAAAAGAAAAGAAAAGAAAAGAAAAGAAAAGAAAAGAAAGAAAAGAAAAGAAAAGAAAAGAAAAGAAAAGAAAAGAAAAGAAAAGAAAAGAAAAGAAAAGAAACAAACTGAGGATTGCTGGAGGGGAGGAGGGATGGGTTTACTGGGTGATGGACATTAAGGTAGGCATGTGATATAATGAGCACTGGGTGTTATATACAGCCAATGAGTCACTGAACTCCACCTCTGAAACTAATAAGACACTTTATGATAATTAATTGAATTTAAAATAAGATAAATTTAAGCTAAAAAATAAAATTCTGAGTTTTGAGATTTCTTTATGTATTCTAGATACATATTTAAAATCAGATACAAAATTAAAATCAGACATCTGATTTGCAAATATTCTCCCAGTTAGTAGCTTTTCTACTCATTCTCCTGACACTTCTTTTAAAAAGAACACAAGTTCTTGGGGTGCCTTGGTGGCTCAGTGGGTTAAAACCACTGCCTTCAGCTCAGGTCATGATCTCAGGGTGCTGGGATCGAGCCCTGTGTAGGACAGCTCAGCAGGAAGCCTACTTCCTCCTCTCTTTCCCTCTACCTGCCTCTCTGCCTACTTGTGATCTCTGTCTGTTGAATAAATAAAGTCTTTTAAAAAATAAAATAAAGGACATAAATTCTTTAAATGGTGTTTACAGCTTTATTGACAGAGAGCTGAAACACAGGACACTACGTATATGTAAAGAATACAATCTGACAAGGTTGGACATATGCATATACTCATGAAACCACCACCATCATCAAGATTGTAAAGGTATCCGTCTTTTCCCTAAATTTTCCTCATACTACTTTAGAATCCCTCCATCCTGATTTTTTGCCCCCAACCCACCCCATCTTCATAGTAAGTTTTGAAACCTAATGGCATTAGCCTTTCAACTTTGCTCTTTTTAAGGTTGTTTTGGATATCCTAGGGGCCCTTGGCTGGCTCAGTAGATAGAGCATTGGACTCTTGATCTTGGGGTTGTGAGTTTGAGCCCCACCTTGGGGGCACAGATTACTGAAAAATAAAATCTTTAAAAAAAAAAAGAGTTTTTTGGCAATGCTAGTTTCTTTGTATTTCCATATGAATTTAAAAACAACTTATCCTCCAGGGATTTTTATTAGGATTGAGTGGAATCTATAGATCAATTTGGGGAGAATCCACATCTTAATAATATTGAGTCTTTAGACACATGAACATAGGATGACTCTCTTCTTTAAATTCTCTTGGCACGTTTGTTGATTTTTAGTATGGGGGGGGGGGTTCTGGAGTGCTATCCCAAACTATAGCACATTGGCAAAATAAAAGTGAGTCTCATCAATCTGTTCCCATTCCTGAGATGAAGAAGGAAAGCCTGGAGCCTTCCCTTCTGCCTTCACTAACACCAAGCTCCAGGGCTCTATTCCAGGATGTAAGATGGGATGAGCTATGTCAGAGACCAGAAGATGTCACGGGAGTCTGCTTGGGAATCTACCTGGGATCCCTCTCCCTCTGCCTCTCCCTCCTTCAGGACCTGCAAGCTGTGTTTATGAACACAATTAACAAAATCATGTTTGCTCTTTTAATTGACCATGCATGCACATATAAATTATATATTATATAAAATTGTTGTGTGATGCTTTTCAGTTTTAGTTAAATGATTTCACCACAGCAGAGACACTTGGTGTATAGCTCTTTTGTTAGCCCCCTTGCATTGATTGTTAATATAGATAAATGTGTGTTTCCTGTTCGGTGTTTGCAATATTATGTAGTAAGCTGCTGCTGGTACTCTAGTAAAGCAGTTGTCAAAGTGTGATCCAAGGACCTTGATGGTCCCCCAAACTCTGTCGCGGTGTCTGTGAGGTCCTAACCCAAAAACTATCCATCTGTGAGAGGCTGGCTTTTCTTAGTATAATCTGACACAACAACACTGTGCCATATAGATTTAATGGAAAAGCATATATGACAATCCAGCTTTCTATTTTTAAGCTAGGCATTAAAAGAATGTTCAGAAATGTGAAACAATACCATTGTTCATATCAATTTTTTGGTTTTGGAAAGCAGAATTACTTGCCATAGAAACACATCAATGTCATAGGATGGATTCACTGTTGTTATTTTTAAATGAGTTAATGAGTAAATCTTAGGAAGTTTTCTCCATGTTAAATTTACAATATGGTGAATATGAACAGATAAACGCAAAAACCCTCTTTGGAGTCCTCACTTATTTCTAAGACTCTAAAGGTGAATCAGGAGCAAAAACTCTGAGTCCTGCCACTGTAGAATATCCGCAGGAGCTTGGAACACATGAATGCGGTGGTGCTGGCCAACCCGGAAGTATGCATACATATGGACGCTGTAGCTGATGGTGTTTTCTAACATTGTGTGAGCCTGAATATCCGACCGTGGTTTACCCACTGTCAGATTGTTATCCTAGGCAGCGGAGGAGGTGGGTTGGCACTCCTCTGTCATAGCAAAGCAACTGTATTTGGTCACTCATCAGTGACTTCCCCAATAGGGGTGGGGGGGTGGGGGCGTACTGAGCATTAGAAGAAGGTTTTAAAAAAGTGAAGCACATTGGTGGCTCAGTGGGTTAAGCCTCTGACTCGCGATTTCAGCTTAGGGCATGATCTCAGGGTCGGGAGATCAACCTCCAAGTTGGGTTCTATGCTCAGTGCAGAGATGGCTCAAGATTCTCCCTTTCCATGTGTGTTGCCGCCCGCTCTCCGCCCCCTCCACGCTGCCATCCCCCCCCCCCCCCCCCGCCAGCACGCATGTGCTTTCTCTCCCTGCTGAGCCTCAGACTAGGAGCCATTCTTTCTTTTCCACCAGGTGAGCAACAAAATTCTCTATGATAAGGATGTAATCAGTTGGATGGCAGGTCACCATAGATTCTGAGAACAGGTAAGAGTCAGTATCATCTCTAGGGAATTGGAGGAAGGGGTTACTGACAGAGGACAGCACTGTTGTGAGGCTTCATAAAAATGTCTAGAATGAAATCAGTACACCCTCGCAGTGTCAGGCCCCTTCATTTCCAATGCTCAGTGGAAAGTTATGATGTATATACATGATGAGTGAAGCCAAGGTATGTTAGGATACACCGCACCTATCAAACAAAGTTTCCTCCGGATGTCATGTTCCAGGCCTCTTGACTGCCTATTAGACCAAAGGTAGATGAAGGGAAGAAACTTTATCAGAGACAGCTGAGGATGGAAACTCTGACACTCGTGTCTGCTGAGAGGCATCTCTGTGTATTCTCCAGTTATCTAAGCTAGAGGGTCTTAGAGGTTTGATATCATCCTCTAGTCTTTTGAGCTGATCTTTTCTCTTGTTCAGTTGAACAACAGTTCTGAGCCACAGGCCTTGGCATCTCCCCTAGAATAAAATCAGCTTAAAAATGGTTTGCATAGCCTTAAATAGTGATGCAATCTCTATGTAAAAACAATTTCATTTCAGATAATCATACCTTTTTGCATGAATTTCTAATGATTTAGGAAAATCAGATTTACATAGATAAATAATGCATCTCAGTCAAACTCACCATACACTTTCCTCTACAGACACACACACAGACACACACACACACACACACACACACACAAACACACACACCCTATTCCCTAATCAGAGTATTCAAATTCTAGATAAAGTCTGAGCTGAAAAGAACTCCTAAAGACATTCATGCTAAACACCTCATTTTCCAGCTAAGGAGCAGTAAAGGTAGAGAGGTCAAGCTCACTAAAGAAAATTAACAATAGAAATGGGTATTAAAAAACATATTTTCTTGTTCTGAGGATACATTAGTACACTATGGCAATCCCCAAATGAGATTTGCAGTCTGTAGAGAACTCCAAGGGAACCTGCTAGACCAGGGCACTGAGACGGGAGGGAAGGAAAGAAGGGAAAGGTAGAGAAAGATGTGTGACAAGGCAGGAGGATGTGATGATGGAGTGAGTTGCTCACAGGAGTGCTTGGAGGGGCAAGGAGAGATGGAGACAGGCCCAGGGAATGGGAGGTGCTGGGGGCCTGGGGTCTGGTTCAGGAGAGAAGAGTATCTGTCCAAGGAAATGCAGGTGCCCTATTCTTTGGGTCCTCATTCCCTCCTTTAGGACAGACACCTGATGCAGGTAAGGAAACACATTTACCATATGCTAAATATCCTCATATAAATTTTTGTTGACTAAGCTATATATTGTCCAGTAATTGCCACTAATCCGAACCACTAATTTTAGAGAATGTGTTTTTTTCCTCTTGGTTGTCTTCAGAGGACTCCTTTAGTCTCATGCTACAAAGGTGGCTTCTCCTCAATATAAAGATGAGTGTTTTCATAGAGAATAAATTTCTACATATTTCCTGGTCCTGCTGCCTGTCACATATCCCCTTCGAAAGTTAAGGTCAACTGAAGGACAATGGGTTGAATCAGAGATATACTCCTCATGGATGATAGACCCTGTACATAACTACTTAGCCAAGCAGAGCACACCCAGGGATTGAATATTTTAAGGCCAATGAGCAGTTATGTGGGGCCATGAACACACCAAATTGTAAAATCTGTAAATAATTAATTAAATAAGACTCACTGAGCATAGTAAATTTCAAAACATGTAGTTCTCTGTTCTTTTTTTTTTTTTTAATTTTTTATTTTTTATAAACATATATTTTTATCCCCAGGGGTACAGGTCTGTGAATCACCAGGTTTACACACTTCACAGCACTCACCAAAGCACATACCCTCCCCAATGTCCATAATCCCACCCCCTTCTCCCAAACCCCCTCCCCCCAGCAACCCTCAGTTTGTTTTGTGAGATTAAGAGTCACTTATGGTATGTCTCCCTCCCAATCCCATCTTGTTTCATTTATTCTTCTCCTACCCACTTAAGCCTCCATGTTGCATCACCACTTCCTCATATCAGGGAGATCATATGATAGTTGTCTTTCTCTGCTTGACTTATTTCGCTAAGCATGATTCGCTCTAGTTCCATCCATGTTGTCGCAAATGGCAAGATTTCATTTCTTTTGATGGCTGCATAGTATTCCATTGTGTATATATACCACATCTTCTTGATCCATTCATCTGTTGATGGACATCTAGGTTCTTTCCATAGTTTGGCTATTGTGGACATTGCTGCTATAAACATTCGGGTGCATGTGCCCCTTTGGATCACTACATTTGTATCTTTAGGGTAAATACCCAATAGTGCAATTGCTGGGTCATAGGGCAGTTCTATTTTCAACATTCTGAACTTATACAGGCATTCAGTAAAGTGTCAGGATATAAAATCAATGCACAGAAATCAGTTGCATTTCTCTACACCAACAGCAAGACAGAAGAAAGAGATATTAAGGAGTCAATCCCATTTACAATTGCATCCAAAACCATAAGTTACCTAGGAATAAACCTAACCAAAGAGACACAGAATCTATACTCAGAAAACTATAAAGTACTCATGAAAGAAATTGAGGAAGACACAAAGAAATGGAAAAATGTTCCATGCTCCTGGATTGGAAGAATAAATATTGTGAAAATGTCTATACTACCTAAAGCAATCTACACATTTAATGTAATTCCTATCAAAGTACCATCCATCTTTTTCAAAGAAATGGAACAAATAATGCTAAAATTTATATGGAACCAGAAAAGACCTCGAATAGCCAAAGGGATATTGAAAAAGAAAGCCAACGTTGGTGGCATCACAATTCCGGACTTCAAGCTCTATTACAGAGCTGTCATCATCAAGACAGCATGGTACTGGCACAAAAACAGACACATAGATCAATGGAACAGAATAGAGAGCCCAGAAATAGACCCTCAAATCTATGGTCAACTAATCTTTGACAAAGCAGGAAAGAATGTCCAATGGAAAAAAGACAGCCTCTTCAATAAATGGTGCTGGGAAAATTGGACAGCCACATGCAGAAAAATGAAATTGGACCATTTCCTTACACCACACACAAAAATAGACTCAAAATGGATGAAGGACCTCAATGTGCGAAAGGAATCCATCAAAATCCTTGAGGAGAACACAGGCAGCAACCTCTTCAACCTCTGCCGCAGCAACATCTTCCTAGGAACAACGCAAAAGGCAAGGGAAGCAAGGGCGAAAATGAACTATTGGGATTTCATCAAGATCAAAAGCTTTTGCACAGCAAAGAAAACAGTTAACAAAATCAAAAGACAACTGACAGAATGGGAGAAGATATTTGCAAACGACATATCAGATAAAGGACTAGTGTCCAGAATCTATAAAGAACTTAGCAAACTCAACACCCAAAGAGCAAATAATCCAATCAAGAAATGGGCAGAGGACATGAACAGATATTTCTGCAAAGAAGACATCCAGATGGCCAACAGACACATGAAAAAGTGCTCCATATCACTCAGCATCAGGGAAATACAAATCAAAACCACAATGAGATATCACCTCACACCAGTCAGAATGGCTAAAATCAACAAGTCAGGAAATGACAGATGCTGGCGAGGATGTGGAGAATAGTTCTCTGTTCTTGACCAATGATAAAGCAGACAGAAGTTCAAGGCTCGAACCCCTGTTGGGTTCCCTGTTCCCCTAAGAATCTACTTCTTGCTCTTATGCTCCCTTCCCCAAATTCATGTTCTCTGTCTCTCTCTGTCAAATAAGTGAATAAAATCTTTAACAGAGAGAAAGCATAAGCAGGGGGAGTGGCTGTCAAAGGGAGAAGCAGGATCCCCCTGAACAAGGAGCCTGATGCAGGACTGGATCCCAGGATCCTGGGTTCATGACCTGACTTGAAGGCAGGTGCTTAACTGACTGAGGCTCCCAGGGGTCTCTAAATAAAATCTTAAAAAAAAAAGGAAGTTCAAGAATATTGAAATCTAGGCATTACATCGCCTAGAAAACAATGTTGCCACTATAAAATACACCCCAGGAGAAAGCCTAAGGAAATGGGAAAATATTCTCTTCATATTGTTAAGAAAAAAATAAAAAAGCAGAAGATAAAATGCTATATATCCTATCCCACATTTTCATTTCAAATACAATCAGAATAAATACTGATTGGAAATTGTGAAAATGAAGAGTGTTTACCTTCGTCTGGATTACAGCTTACTAAGTTTCTTTGGTTTTGGTTTTGCTTTGTTTTAAGGATTTTATTTATTTATTTGAGAAAGAGAGCATGCTTCCACAACCTGGGGGTGGAGTGCACAGAGGGAGAAGCAGACTGAGCAAGGAGTCCCATGCAGAACTCCATCCCATGACCCTGAGTTCATGACATGAACAGAAGGCAGCCACTTGATCAATTCAATCACTTAAACGCCGCTATTTTTATTTTTGGTCTTTTTTAAGATTTGTGATTTTTCCAAAATTCCTATCATTTCTGAATTGAATATGTGTTACTTCTCTAAAAAGAAAAAAAGTGATGTTATTTAACATATTGCCTTTTTTTTTAAAGATTTTATTTATTTATTTGACAGACCGAGATCACAAGTAGGCAGAGAGACAGGCAGAGAGAGGAAGGGAAGCAGGCTCCCTGCTGAGCAGAGAGCCCGATGTGGAGCTCCATCCCAGGACCCTGGGATCATGACCTGAGCCGAAGGCAGAGGCCTTAACCCACTGAGCCGCCCAGGCACCCCAACATATTGCCTTCTTAAATCAGATGTTGAGGTTTTTTCCAGCCTCATCAAACCCTCTTCTTACTGCAGTGGGACCATACTTTCACCTTGAGTTTTGGACACCTCTTCCAGGTGGGTAATACAGATAGAGGAATGTTTGGAATCACAGGGTAGCTCAGAGAATTCTTGACTGATTTCTGTGGGGTTAATTCACTTCTTTCTCCCCAAGAAGACTTTGAGAAAAATGCTTCACCCTCTGGATAACTGCAATTCTTAAGATTTATTTATTTAGCAGAGACAGGAAACCCTCCTACACTGTTGGTGGGAATGCAAGCTGGTGCAGCCACCTGGAAAACAGCATGGAGGTTACTCAAAAAGTTGAAAATAGAGCTACCCTACCACCCAGCAGTCACACTACTGGGTAATTACCCTAAAGATGCAAATGCAGTGATCCGAAGGGGCACATGCACCAAAATGTTTATACCAGCAATGTACACAATAGCCAAACGATGGAAAGAACCTAGCTGTCCATCAACACATGAATGGATAAAGAAGATGTGGTGTATATATATACAATGGAATACTACGCAGCCATCAAAAGAAATGAAACCTTGCCATTTGCAGCAATGTGGCTGGAACTAGAGGGTATTATGCTGAGCGAAATAAGTCAATCAGACAAAAACAATTATCATATGATCTCCCTGATATGAGGAATTTGAGAGGCAAAGTGGGTGGTGTGGGGAGTAGGGAAGGAAAAAATGAAACAAGATGGGTCAGGAGAGAGACAAACCATAAGAGACTCTTAATCTCACAAAACAAACTGAGGGCTCCCAGGGGAGGAGAGGTATGGGGAAGGCAGTTGCGTTATGGACATTGGGGAGGGTATGTGCTATGATGAGTGCTGTGAAGTGTGTAAGCCTGACCATTCACAGACCTGTACCCCTGGGGCAAATAACACATTATATGTTAATTTTTTAAAACATTTATTTTTTTTAGAGAGAGAAGACAAACAAGCACATGTGAGGATGGGGCAGAGGGTGATGGAGAGAGAAACCAGCAGACTCCAGGCTGAGTGTAGAACCCAATGTGGGCCTTGACCTCAAGACCCTGAGATCTAGAGATAAGTCAAAACCAAGAGTTGGTCACTTTGACTGTACCACTCAGGGATCCCAGCTGCAATATTTTTTTAAGTATTGATTGACTGGTAGGGAGAGGGTGGTTGGGTTATGGACAATGGGGAACCTATGTGCTATGGTGAGTGCTGTGAAGTATGTAAACCTGGCAATTCACAGACCTGTACCCCTGGGACTAATAATACATTATAGGTTAATAAAAAAATTAAAAATTTAAAAAAAAAAGATTGATTGATTTTTAAGTAGTTTCTATACCCTATGTGGGACTCAAAAATCATGACACCTAGATCAAGAGTCAACATGCTCTTCTGACTGTGCCAGCCATGGGCCCCAGCCAATTATTCTTTGATGTCTTTCAGAAGGATGACTGGTAACACACACCATCCAGACAATCTCTATTTTGATACAAAAATATTTTTCTCTAAGAAGAATTGCCATTGACTTCTCCCTTGGTGTCCCACCATTCTTTCTTGAGAAAGCAGTTTGGTGTTGGGAAGAAAGCACATTTTGCCTGATGACTGTTTTAGGTATCATTAAAAGTCACTAAAAGACCTAATATGTAGGGGACCTGGGTGGGTCAGTTGTTAAATGAGCATCTGCCTTCAGCTCAGGTCATGATCTGAGGGTCCTGGGCTCCAACCCCACAGCGGGCGCCCTGTTTCTCTCTCTCTTTCTGCCTGCTGCTCTGCCTGCTTGTGCTCTCTCTCTGTCCAATGAATAAATAAAATATTTTTTAAAGATTTTATTTATTTATTTATTTATTTATTTAGATATGAGAGACAGAGAAAGAGAGAGGTAGAGGCAGAGGAAGAGGGAGAAGCAGTATCTGAACAAAGTAGGGAGAATGATGAGGGCTCAATCCCAGGATCCTGGGATCATGACCTGAGCTGAAGGCAGATGCTTAACTGAGTCACCCAGGTGCCCTGGTTGCCATTTAGTTTTATTGATGGTTTCCTTCATTGCACAGAAGCTTTTTTTTTTTTTTATGTAGTCCCAATGGTTTATTTTTGCATTTACTTCCTTTGTCTCAGGAGACATATCTAGAAATTTGTTGCTATAGTTGAAGTTAGAGAAATTACTGCCTGTGCTCACTTGTAGGATTTTTATGGTTTCAGGTCTCACATTTAGGTCCTTAATCCATATGGTTTGTTTTTGTTTGATAAAAAGGAAAAAAAAAGTGGTCCAGTTTCATACTTTGGTATGAAGCTGTCCAGTTTTCCCAACCATTTTGGTGCTTTTTTTGTTTTAATTTTTTTATTAACATATAATATATTATTAGACCCAGGGGTACAGGTCTGTGGATTGCCAGGTTTACACACTTCACAACACTCACCATAGCACATACGTTCCCCAATGTCCATAACCCAACCACCCTCTCCCTACCCCCATACCCCTGGCAACCCTCAGTTTGTTTTGTGAGATTAAGAGTCTCTTATGGTTTGTCTCCCTCCGGATTTCATTCTGTTCCATTTTTTCCTTCTCTAACCCCCAAACACCTACTTTTCTCTCAAATTCCTCATGTCAAGGAGATCATATGATAATTGTTTTTCTCTGATTAACTTATTTCCCTCAGCACAATACCCTCTAGTTCTATCCATGTCATTGCAAATGGCAAGATTTAATTTCTTTTGATGGCTGCCTAGTATTCCACTGTATGTATATATATCACATCTTCTTTATCCATTCATTTTTTTATTAATTTTTTATTTTTTATAAACATATATTTTTATCCCCAGGGGTACAGGTCTGTGAATCACCAGGTTTACACACTTCACAGCACTCACCAAAGCACATACCCGCCCAATGTCCATAATCCCACCCCCTTTTCCCAACCCCCTTCCCCCCAGCAACCCTCAGTTTGTTTTGTGAGATTAAGAGTCACTTATGGTTTGTCTCCCTCCCAATCCCATTTTCTTTCATTGATTCATCTCCTACCCACTTAAGCCCCCATGATGCATCACCACTTCCTCATATCAGGGAGATCATATGATAGTTGTCTTTCTCCGCTGGACTTATTTTGCTAAGCATGATACGCTCTAGTTCCATCCATGTTGTCGCAAATGGCAAGATTTCATTTTTTTGATGGCTGCATAGTATTCCATTGTGTATATATACCACATCTTCTTGATCCATTCATCTGTTGATGGACATCTAGGTTCTTTCCATAGTTTGGCTATTGTGGACATTGCTGCTATAAACATTCGGGTGCACGTGCCCCTTTGGATCACTACATTTGTATCTTTAGGGTAAATACCCAATAGTGCAATTGCTCGGTCATAGGGCAGTTCTATTTTCAACATTTTGAGGAATCTCCATGTTGTTCTCCAGAGTGGCTGCACCAGCTTGCATTCCCACCAACAGTGTAGGAGGGTTCCCCTTTCTCCGCATCCTCGCCAGCATCTGTCATTTCCTGACTTGTTGATTTTAGCCATTCTGACTGGTGTGAGGTGATATCGCATTGTGGTTTTGATTTGTATTTCCCTGATGCCGAGTGATATGGAGCACTTTTTCATGTGTCTGTTGGCCATCTGGATGACTTCTTTGCAGAAATGTCTGCTCATGTCCTCTGCCATTTCTTGATTGGATTATTTGTTCTCTGGGTGTTGAGTTTGCTAAGTTCTTTATAGATTCTGGACACTAGTCCTTATCTGATATGTCGTTTGCAAATATCTTCTCCCATTCTGTCAGTTGTCTTTTGATTTTGTTAAGTGTTTCCTTTGCTGTGCAAAAGCTTTTGATCTTGATGAAGTCCCAATAGTTCATTTTTTCCCTTGCTTACCTTGCCTTTTGCGTTGTTCCAAGGAAGATGTTGTTGTGGCAGAGGTCGAAGAGGTTGCTGCCTGTGTTCTCCTCAAGGATTTTGATGGATTCCTTTCTCACATTGAGGTCCTAAATCCATTTTGAGTTTATTTTTGTGTGTGGTGTAAGGAAATGGTCCAATTTCATTTTTCTGCATGTGGCTGTCCAATTTTCCCAGCACCATTTATTGAAGAGGCTGTCTTTTTTCCATTGGACATTCTTTCCTGCTTTGTCGAAGATTAGTTGACTGTAGAGTTGAGGGTCTATTTGTGGGCTCTCTATTCTGTTCCATTGATCTGTGTGTCTGTTTTTGTGCCAGTACCATGCTGTCTTGATGATGACAGCTTTGTAATAGAGCTTGAAGTCCGGAATTGTGATGCCACCTACATTGGCTTTCTTTTTCAATATCCCTTTGGCTATTCGAGGTCTTTTCTGGTTCCATATAAATTTTAGCATTATTTGTTCCATTTCTTTGAAAAAGATGGATGGTACTTTGATAGGAATTGCGTTAAATGTGTAGATTGCTTTAGGTAGTATAGACATTTTCACAATATTTATTCTTCCAATCCAGGAGCATGGAACATTTTTCCATTTCTTTGTGTCTTCCTCAATTTCTTTCATGAGTACTTTATAGTTTTCTGAGTAGAGATTCTGTGTCTCTTTGGTTAGGTTTATTCCTAGGTATCTTATAGTTTTGGGTGCAATTGTAAATGGGATTGACTCCTTAATTTCCCTTTCTTCTGTCTTGCTGTTGGTGTAGAGAAATGCAACTGATTTCTGTGCATTGATTTTATATCCTGACACTTTACTGAGTTCCTGTATAAGTTCTAGCAGTTTTGGAGTGGAGTCTTTTGGGTTTTCCACATATAGTATCATATCATCTGCGAAGAGTGATAACTTGACTTCTTCTTTGCCGATTTGGATGCCTTTAATTTCATTTTGTTGTCTGATTGCTGAGGCTAGGACCTCTAGTACTATGTTGAATAGCAGTGGTGATAATGGACATCCCTGCCGTGTTCCTGACCTTAGCGGAAAAGCTTTCAGTTTTTCTCCATTGAGAATGATATTTGCGGTGGGTTTTTCATAGATGGCTTTGATGATATTGAGGTATGTGCCCTCTATCCCTACACTTTGAAGAGTTTTGATCAGGAAGGGATGCTGTACTTTGTCAAATGCTTTTTCAGCATCTATTGAGAGTATCATATGGTTCTTGTTCTTTCTTTTATTGATGTGTTGTATCACATTGACTGATTTGCGGATGTTGAACCAACCTTGTAGCCCTGGAATAAATCCCACTTGGTCGTGGTGAATAATCCTTTTAATGTACTGTTGAATCCTATTGGCTAGTATTTTGTTGAGTATTTTCGCATCTGTGCTCATCAAGGATATTCGTCTATAGCTCTCTTTTTTGGTGGGATCCTTGCCTGGTTGATGCTGGCCTCATAAAATGAGTTTGGAAGTTTTCCTTCCATTTCTATTTTTTGGAACAGTTTCAGGAGAATAGGAATTAGTTCTTCTTTAAATGTTTGGTAGAATTCCCCCGGGAAGCCATCTGGCCCTGGGCTTTTGTTTGTTTGGAGACTTTTAATGACCGTTTCAATCTCCTTACTGGTTATGGGTCTGTTCAGGCTTTCTATTTCTTCCTGGTTCAGTTGTGGTAGTTTATATGTTTCTAGGAATGCATCCATTTCTTCCAGATTGTCAAATTTATTGGCGTAGAGTTGCTCATAGTATGTTCTTGTAATAGTTTGTATTTCTTTGGTGTTAGTTGTGATCTCTCCTCTTTCATTCATGATTTTATTTATTTGGGTCCTTTCTCTTTTCTTTTTGATAAGTCGGGCCAGGGGTTTATCAATTTTATTAATTCTTTCAAAGAACCAGCTCCTACTTTCGCTGATTTGTTCTATTGTATTTTTGGTTTCTATTTCTTTGATTTCTGCTCTGATCTTTATGATTTCTCTTCTCCTGCTAGGCTAAGTGTTTCTATCTTGTTCTTTTTCCAGCTCCTTGAGGTGTAGGGTTAGGTTGTGTACCTGAGACCTTTCTTGTTTCTTGAGAAAGGCTTGTACCACTATATATTTTCCTATCAGGACTGCCTTTGTTGTGTCCCACATATTATGAACCGTTGTATTTTCATTATCATTTGTTTCCATGATTTTTTTCAATTCTTCTTTAATTTCCCGGTTGACCCATTCATTCTTTAGAAGGATGCTGTTTAGTCTCCATGTATTTTGGTTATTTTCAAACTTCCTTTTGTGGTTGAGTTCTAGCTTTAGAGCATTGTGGTGTGAAAATATGCAGGGAATGATCCCAATCTTTTGATACCGGTTGAGTCCTGATTTAGGACCAAGGATGTGATCTATTCTGGAGAATGTTCCATGTGCACTAGAGAAGAATGTGTATTCTGTTGCTTTGGGATGAAATATTCTGAATATATCTGTGATGTCCATCTGGTCCAGTGTGTCGTTTAAGGCCTTTATTTCCTTGCTGATCTTTTGCTTGGATGATCTGTCCATTTCAGTGACGGGAGTGTTAAAGTCCCCTACTATTATTGTATTATTGTTGATGTGTTTCTTTGATTTTGTTATTAATTGGTTTATATAGTTGGCTGCTCCCACGTTGGGGGCATAGATATTTAAAATTGTTAAATCTTCTTGTTGTACAGACCCTTTGAGTATGATATAGTGTCCTTCCTCATCTCTTATTATAGTTTTTGGCTTAAAATCTAATTGTTCTGATATAAGGATTGCCACTCCTGCTTTCTTCTGATGTCCATTAGCATGGTAAATTCTTTTCCACCCCCTCACTTTAAATCTGGAGGTGTCTTCGGGCTTAAAATGTGTTTCTTGGAGGCAACATATAGATGGGTTTTGTTTTTTTATCCATTCTGATACCCTGTGTGTTTTGACAGGGGCATTTAGCCCATTAACATTCAGGGTAACTATTGAGAGATATGAATTTAGTGCCATTGTATTGCCTGTAAGGTGGCTGTTACTGTATATGGTCTCTGTTCCTTTCTGATCTACCACTTGTAGGCTCTCTCTTTGCTTAGAGGACCCCTTTCAATATTTCCTGTAGAGCTGGTATGGTGTTTGCATATTCTTTCAGTTGTTGTTTGTCCTGGAAGCTTTTAATCTCTCCTTCTATTTTCAATGATAGCCTACCTGGATATAGTATTCTGGGCTGCATGTTTTCTCATTTAGTGCTCTGAAAATATCATGCCAGCTCTTTCTTGCCTGCCAGGTCTCTGTGGATAAGTCAGCTGCCAATCTAATATTTTTATCATGTATGTTACAGACTTCTTTTCCCGGGCTGCTTTCAGGATTTTTTTCTTTGTCACTAAGACTTGTAAATTTTACTATTAGGTGACGGGGTGTGGGCCTATTCTTATTGATTTTGAGGGGCGTTCTCTGAACCTCCTGAATTTTGATGCTCGTTCCCTTTGGCATATTGGGGAAATTCTCCCCAATAATTCTCTCTAGTATACCTTCTGCTCCCCTCTCTCTTTCTTCTTCTTCTGGAATCCCAATTATTCTAATGTTGTTTTGTCTTATGGTGTCACTTATCTCTCGAATTCTCCCCTCGTGGTCCAGTAGCTGTTTGTCCCTCTTTTGCTCAGCTTCTTTATTCTCTGTCATTTGGTCTTCTATATCACTAATTCTTTCTTCTGCCTCATTTATCCTAGCAGTGAGAGCCTCCATTTTTGATTGCACCTCATTAATAGCTTTATTGATTTCAACTTGGTTAGATTTTAGTTCTTTTATTTCTCCAGAAAGGGCTTTTATGTCTCTCGAGAGGGTTTCTCTAATATCTTCCAGGCCTTTTTGGAGCCGGGCTAGAACCTTGAGAATTGTCATTCTGAACTCTAGATCTGACATATTACCAATGTCTGTATTGATTAGGTCCCTAGCGTTCGGTACTGCCTCTTGTTCTTTTTTTTTTGTGTTGAATTTTTCCGTCTTGTCATTTTGTCCAGATAAGAGTATATGAAGGGACAAGTAAAATACTAAAAGGGTGGAAACAACCCCAGGAAAATATGCTTTAACCAAATTAGAAGAGATCCAAAATCGTGAGGGGGGAGAAAGGGGATAAAAAGAGGTTCAAAAAGGAAGAAATAAAAAAAAAAAAGAAAAAGAGAAAAAAAAAAGAAAAGAATTTAAAAAAAAAAGAAAACACCTAAGAAAAATGTAAAAAAGAAAAAATATATGTATTAGGTAAATTAGTAAAAAATTGTTAAAAAAGAAAAAGGTAACAGTTAAAAAAAAAAATTTTACCCGAAGGCAAAAAAAAAAAAAAAAAAAAAAGAAAGAAAAAAATTAAATTAACCGCAAGACTAAAAAAAATCACAGGGAAAAAGCCATGAGTTCCATGCTTTGCTTTCTCCCCCTTAGAATTCTGCTGCTCTCCTTGGTATTGAAACCGCACTCTTTGGTAGGTGAACTTGGTCTCGGCTGGATTTCTTGTTGATCTTCTGGGGGAGGGGCCTATTGTAGTGATTCTCAAGTGTCTTTGCCCCAGGCGGAATTACACCGCCCTTACCCGGGGCCGGGGTGAGTAATCCGCTGGGGTTTGCTTTCAGGAGCTTTTGTTCCCTGAGCGCTTTCCGTAGAGTTCCGGAGGACGGGAATACAAATGGCGGCCTCCTGGTCTCCGGCCCGGAGGAGCCGAGAGCCCAGGGCTGCACTCCTCAGTGCGCGCTCAGAGAACCGCGCTCAGTTACTCCCGTCTGCCTGACCGCTGGCCGCGCTCCGAGCTCACCGAGCCTGCGACCGGTTCAAGGTAACACCGAGCTGCGAGCTTACTGTCGGCTCTGTCTCTGTAGCCAGCTTTCCCGGTCCAATACCTGCAAGCTCTGTGACACTCAGACACCCCCGATCCTTCTGTGACCCTGCGGGACCTGAGGCCACGCTGACCCCATGTGGGCTTTGCCCCGGGTAGCCTCTGGAGCGATGTCCCTCAGCGGAACAGACTTTTAAAAGTCCTGATTTTGTGCGCGGTTGCTCTGCGGCTTGCCAGGAGCCGGCCCCTCCCCCCAGGGTCTATCTTCCCGTGGCTTTGGATTCACTTCTCTGCCGGTCCTACCTTTCAGAAAGTGGTTGTTTTTCTGTTTCCAGAATTGCTGTTCTTCTTCTCTTCGATCTGCTGATGGATTTGCAGGTGTTTGCAATCTTTAGATAAGCTATCTAGCTGATCTCCGGCTAGCTGAAGTAGTCTCGGCCTGCTACTTCTCCGCCATCTTGACTCCTCCTCTTCCCGCTAACACATTTTCTAACTCAACTTTTATTTGCCTTTTTAGGCATTCGCTTGGGGAGGCGGATCTGGGAATTCAGAAAATACTCCCAGGGCACATGTACATTTTGGAAAATGGTTTCCAAAACCCATCATTACCTCTAGGGACTGGCTTTCGTAAGATTATTAACACACTTTCTGTCTTTCCAAACTTCTACTTTGCAAAACTGCTCAGGAGAAGGGAGGCATGACTCTAAGGTGGGAATTGTCCTAGATAAATATGGACACGGACAACAGGACACATATTCCGCCTTTAAGATGGATGGCCTTCTTCAGCCGAAGATGGTGGCGCCGGCGCACGTCCCCAGCCGCGACTACAGATCCGGCCCCTCAGTCCCAAACCTATCCATTCATTTTTTTATGGACATTTAGGTTCTTTCCATTTTTTGGCTATTGTAGACATTGCTGCTATAAACATTTGGGTGCATGTTTCCTTGAGATCTCTACATTTGCATCTTTAGGGTAAATACCCAGTAGTGTGATTGCTGGATCATACAGCTGCTCTATTTTCAACTCTTTGAGGAACCTCCATGCTGTTTTACTGAGTGGCTGTACCAGCTTGCATTCCCACCAACAGTGTAGGAGGGTTCTCCTTTCTCCACATCCTTGCCAGCATCTGTCGTTTCGTGACTTGTTAATGTTAGCCCTTCTGACTGGCATGATGTGGTATCTCATTGTGGTTTTGGCTTGCATTTCCCTGATGCTGAGTGATATGGAGCACTTTTTCATGTGTCTCATCAGCCATCTTGATGTCCTCTTTGCATAAATGTCTGTCCATGTCTTCTGCCCATTTTTTGATTGCATTATTTGTTCTTTGGGTGTTGAGTTTAATAAGTTCTTTATAGATTTTGGATACTAGCCCTTTATCTGATATGTCATCTACAAATATTTTCTCCCATTCTATCAGCTGTTTTGTGGTTTTGTTGACTGTTTCCTTTGCTGTGCAAAAGTTTTTGATTTTGATGAAGTCCCAATAGTTCATTTTTGCCCTGGCTTCCCTTGCTTTTGGCGATGTTTCTAGGAAGAAGTTGCTGTGGCTGAGGTCTAAGAGATTTCTCCCTGTGTTCTCCTCAAGGATTTGATGGATTCCCTTCTCACATTGAGTTCTTTCATCCATTTAGAGTCTATTTTTCTGTCTAGTGTAAGAAAATTTTCCAGTTTCATTTTTCTGCACGTGGCTGTCCAATTTTCCCAACACAATTTGTTGAAGAACTGTCTTTTTTCCATTGGATATTCTTTGCTGTTTTGTCAAAGATTAGTTCACCATAGAGTTGAGGGTCTATTTCTGGGCTCTCTAATCTGTTCCACTCATTTATGTGTCTGTTTTTGTGCCAGTACCATACTGTCTTGATGATGACAGCTTTGTCATAGAGCTTGAAGTCTGGAATTGTGATGCCACCCACTTTGGCTTTCTTTTTCAACATTCCTCTGCCTATTCAAGGTCTTTTCTGGTTCCATATAAATTTTAGGATAATTTATTCCATTTCTTTGAAAAAATGGATGGGATTTTGATAGTGATTGCATTAAATGTGTAGATTGCTTTAGGTAGCATAGACATTTTCACAATATTTTTTCTTCCAATCCATGAGCATGGAACACATTTGCATTTCTTTGTGTCTTTCTCAATCTCTTTCATAAGTACTTTATAGTTTTCTGAGTACAGATTCTTTGCCTCTTTGGTTAGGTTTATTCCTAGTTATCTTATGGTTTTAGGTGCCATTGTAAATGGCATGGACTCCTTAATTTCTCTTTCTTCTGTCTTGTTGGTGTATAGAAATGCAACTGTTTTCTGTGCATTGGTTTTATATCCCGACACTTTACTGAATTCCTGTACAAATTCTAGCAGTTTTGGAGTGTAGTCATTTGGGTTTTTCCACGTAAAGTATCATATCATCTGCAAAGAGTGAGAGTTTGACTACTTCTCTGCCAATTTGGGTGCCTTTAATTTCTTTTTGTTTCATGATTGCTGAGGCTAGGACTTCCAGTACTGTGTTGAATAGCAGTGGTGATTATGGACATCCCTGCCGTGTTCATGACCTTAGGGGAAAGGCTTTCAGTTTTTCTCCACTGAGAATGATATTCACTGGGTTTTTCATAGATGGCTTTGATGATATTAAGCTTTGTACCCTCTAACCCTACACTTTGGAGAGGTTTGATCAAGAAAAGATGCAGTACCTTGTCAAATGCTTTTTCAGCATTTATTGAGAGTATCATATAGTCCTTGTTCTTTCTTTTATTAATGTACTGTATAACACTGATTGACTTGCAGATGTTGAGCCAAATGCGGCTGTGGAATAAATCCCACTTAGTCATGGTGAATAATCCTTTTAATGTACTGTTGGATCCTATTGGCTAGGATTTGGGTGAGAACTTTCGCATCTGTGTTCATCAAGCATATTGGTCTGTAATTCTCTTTTTTGATGGGGTCTTTGGTTTGGGGATCAAGGTATTGCTAGCCTCATAAAATGAGTTTGGGAGTTTTGCTTCCATTTCTATTTTTTGGAACAGTTTCAGGAGAATAGGAATTAATTCTTCTTTAAATGCTTGATAGAATTCCCCTAGGAAGCCGTCTGCCCCTGGGCTCTTGTCTGTTGGGAGATTTTTGATGACTGCTTCAGTCTCCTTACTGGTTATGGGCCTGTTCAGGTTTTTTATTTCATCCTGGTTCAGTTGTGGTAGTTTATACATCTCTAGGAATGCATCCATTTCTTCCAGATTGTCAAATTTGCTGGCATATGGTTGCTCATAATATGTTCTTATAATTGTTTGTATTTCTTTGGTGTTGGTTGTGATCAATCCTCTTTCATTCATGATTTTATTTATTTGGGTCCTTTCTCTTTTCTTTTTCATAAGCCTGGCCAGGGGTTTATCATTCTTACTAATTCTTTCAAAAAACCAGCTCCTAGTTTCGTTGATTTGATCTATTGTGGGGTTTTTTGTTTTGTTTTGTGTTTTGGTTTCTATTTCATTGATTTCTGCTCTGGTCTTTATTATTTCTCTTCTCCTGCTGGGTTTAGGCTTTCTTTGCTGTTCTTTCTCCTGCTCCATTAGGTGTAGGGTTATGTTGTGTACAAGAGACTTTTCATGATTCTTGAGAAAGGCTTGTATCGCTATATATTTTCCTCTCAGGACTGCCTTTGCTGTGTCCCACAGATTTGGAACCATTGTGTTTTCATCATCATTTGTTTGCATGAATTTTTTCAATTCTTCTTTAATTTCCTGGTTGGCCCATTCATCTTATAGTAGGATGCTCTTTAGCCTCCATGTTTTTGGGATATTTCAAAATTTCCTCTTGTGATTGAGTTCTAGCTTCAGAGCATTGTGGTCTGAAAACATGCAAGGAATGATCCCAATCTTCTGGTACCAGTTGAAACCTGATTTGTGACCCAGGATGTGATCTATTCTGGAGAATGTACCATGTTCACTAAAGAAGAATGTGTATTCTGTTGCTTTGGGATGGAATGTTCTGAATATATCCATGATGTCTATTTTGTCCAGTGTGTCATTCAAGGCCTTTATTTCCTTGTTGATCTTTTGCTTGGATATGTCCATTTCAGTGAGGGGGGTTGTTAAAGTCCCCTACTATTATTGTATTTGTCAATGTGTTTCTTTGATTTTGTTATTAATTGGTTTATCTAGTTGGCTGCTCCACTGTTAGGGACATAGATATTGAAAATTGTTAGGTCTTTTTGTTGGACAGACCCTTTGAGTATAATATAGTGTCCTTCCTCATCTCTTATTTTAGTCTTCGGCTTAAAATCTAATTGATCTGATATAAGGAATGCACCCCAGCTTTCTTTTGATGTCCATTAGCATGGTAAATTGCCTTCCACCTCCTCACTTTAAATCTGGAGGTGCCTTTGGGTGAAAAATGAATTTCTTGTAGGCAGCATATTGATGAGTTTTGTTTTTCTTCCATTCTGATACCCTTGTCTTTTGATTGGGGCATTTAGCCCATTTACATTCAGGGTGACTATTGAGAGATATGAATTTAGTGCTGTTGTATTGCCTGTAAGGTGACTGTTACTGTATATTGTCTCTGTTCCTTTCTGGTGTACTACTTTTAGGCTCTCTCTTTGCTTAGAGGATCCTTTCAATATTTCCTGTAGAGCTGGTTTGGTGTTCACAAACTCTTTTGGTTTTTGTTTGTCCTGGAAGGTTTTTATGTCTCCTTCTATTTTCAATGATAGCCTAGCTGGATATAGTATTCTTGGCTGCATGTTTTTCTCATTTAGTGCTCTGAATATATCATGCCAGTTCATTCTGGCCTGCCAGGTCTCTGTGGTTAATAAGTCTGCTGCCAATCAAATATTTTTTACCAATGTATGTTACAGACTTCTTGTCCCAGGCTGCTTTCAGGATTTTCTCTTTGTCACTAAGACTTGTAAGTTTTGCTATTATATGACAGTGTGCGGACCTATTCTTACTGATTTTAGAGGGATTCTCTGTGCCTCCTGGATTTTGATGCTTGTTCCCTTTGCCATATTAGGGAAATTCTCTATAATAATTCACTCCAATATACCTTCTGTCCCCATCTCTCTTTCTTCTTCTTCTGGAATTCCAATTATTCTAATATTGTGGTGTCTGATGGTATCACTTATCTCTCGAATTCTCCCCTCATGGTCCAGTAGTTGATTGTCTCTCTTTTGCTCAGCTTCTTGATTCTCCATCATTTGGTCCTCTATATCATTAATTCTCTTCTGCCTCATTTATCCTAGCAGTAAGAGCTTCCATTTTTTATTGCCCTCATTAATAGCTTTTTTGATTTCAGTTTCATTAGATTTTAGTTCTTTTATTTCTCCAGAAATGGCTTTTATTTCTCCAGACAGTGTTTCTCTAATATCTTCTATGCCTTTCTCGAGCCCAGCTAGCACCTTGAGAATCGTCATTCTAAACTCTAGATCTGACATATTACCAATATACGTATTGATTAGGTCCTAGCCTTTGGTACTGCCTTTTTTCCTTTTCTTTTTTTTTTTTTTTTTTTTGGTGCTGATATTTTCCACCTTGTCATCTTATGCAGATAAGAATATATGAGTGAGAGAATAAAATACTGAAAGGGTGGAAATGACCCCAGAAAAATGTGTGTTAACCAAATCAGAAGAGACCTGAAATTGTGGGGAGAAGAAAGGGAGTAGAAAGAAGATCAAATAGTTTTTTTAAATTAAATATAAAAAGAAAATATATATATCAGACTGGTGAATAGAACAGAGCAACCCACTTGATTTGGGGAGTATTTTGGTCTCTTAGAGGAAACTACATCCCAAAATGTTAAGGAAAGGGGGAAAAGTACACACACACACACACACACACACACACACAGAACGGTAAATATGATGAATGAATAGAACATGACCGTAAAGATGAAATTTTATAAAAATTATAAAACAGGTGTTCATAAGATAAGTTGGTTGGGAAAAGAAAGAAAAAGTGGAGAGAATTTGCTCAGGCCAGAGACTAGAACAAACCCTATGCTAGATTTATTTTTATTCTATTAGAAGAAGATGTATTCCAAAATATTTTAGAAGAAAAAAAGACAAGAGGACAACCGCAACTACTTCATAGATACAAGTTCTATTTTTAATTCATTCCCACTATTCTGGCTCATTTTTTTTATATATAACACTTTTACCTATTTACCATCATAGTGAGATGTCCAGCACATCAAATTACATAATAACCTTTTAACCTGAACTTTTTGATACATATACCTGTGTTTTTCTTTTGCTTTTATATTTTTTTAAATTTTCTTTTATTTTAGTTTATTTTTCCTTTTTCTTTTTTTTTTTTAATATTCATATACAGTTAAGCTTCAAGGTAATTCCCTTTCCCCAGTCATTGCTACCCCTACAGGTAAACGAGTTTTTAATCCCCCTTTATCTTAGGAAAGTTGAGTCCTTTAACAAAGATATCAAGATACATCCAGGAAGAATCAAATTAACCTTCCTCACCCACACTGAGAATTTATAACTACTCCCCCATCTTTTTCTTCCTCCAGTGTTTCTGTGTATTTGTTTTTATCCTGGTAGTATATAAACCTTATATTTGAGGTTCTTATTGACGAGGTTCTTTTGTTTGTTTGTTTTTACTTATTTATTTTCTTTTCTCTTGTCAGCTCCTTTTGTTGGTCTTTTTGTTTGTCTGTTTTTGTTTATATACTTCATAAATCTTGCCTTGGGGCCCATTTGGTCTGGGCCTTCTCTTTTATTTTTTCTTTATTTTTTTTTTTCCTGTCTGTCTTTCTCTCTCTTTCTTCTTTTTTTTTTTTTTTCCTTTTTTCTTTCTTTTGGGTGGGGACTCTGGACTGTTCAGAAGCTTTCTAGGGTGCACCTTCCCTGAACCACTGTCAATACATTCAGCTACACATCCATTCAGCCATCTCTCAGCAAAATGACTAGAAGAAGGAATGCCCAAAAGAAGAAAAATTCAGAGACCAGACTTTCTACAACAGAGCTAATGGCTATGGACATAGACAATATATCAGAAAGGGAACTCAGGCTAACTATTATGCAGGCAATAGCTAGGTTGGAGAAAGCCATTGATGACAAAATGGAATTGATTAGGGCAGATGTGAAAGCCAACAGGGATGATATTCACAATGTTCTCAATGAGTTTCAATCTAATCTAAATTCTCTAAAAGCTAGGGTAACTGAGACAGAAGATAGAATCAGTGATCTGGAAGACAGAGAAAAAGGATCAGGAGAAAGCCTAGAACAAACAGCTTAAAAGCCACGAAAACAGAGTTAGGAAAATAAATGATGCCATGAAATGTTCCACATCAAAATATCTGGAACCCCTGAGGGGGAGGAGAAAGAAGGAAGACTAGAAGATATAGTTGAACAAATTCTCCATGAACATTTTCCCAATCTTGTGAATGGAACCAGCATTCATATACTAGAGGCAGAACGGTCGCCCCCCAAGATCATAGAATCTAGAAAGACCTCAAGACACCTGATAGTGAAAATGATGAATCATAATTGTAGACAGGAGCTCTTGAAAGCAGCTAGGACAAAGAAATTCCTTATGCACAGAGGAAAGCCCATCAGAATAATGTCAGACCTGTCCACAGAAACCTGGCAAGACAGAAAGGGCTGGCAAGACGTATTCTGGGCACTAAATGAGAAGAACATGCAGCCAAGAATACTTTATCCAGCAAGACTGACATTCAAAATGGATCAAAAGGTAAAGAGCTTCCAAGACCAGCAAGGTTTAAGAGTATGTGACCACCAAACTGACACTGCAGGAAATATTAAGGGGGGTTCTATAAAAGAGGAAATATCCTAAGAATATCATTGAACAGAAATATATGGAGACAATCTATAGAAACAAAGACTTCACAGGTTATTGATGTCAATAAAAACGTATCTCTCAATAATCACTCTCAACATGAATGGCCTAAATGTGCCCATAAAATAACACAGGGATGCAGATTGGATAAAACAACAGGACCAATCCATATGTTGTCTACAAGAGACCCATTTCAAACCTAAGGATATGCCCTTAAAAAATTAGAATAAAAAATAAATAAAATTGAAAATATTTTATTAGGAGGAGACAAGATTGCAGGGAAGTAGGTGAAGGTGCTGTTTCAACCTATACCCTAAAGTGAGCTGATTACCTGAGATTAGAATTATACACTTCTGGATCTCTACGGAGGCAAAAGATGCCAGTGGGCAGACAAAATGGAGTGGGAACATCAGACTGATATCGGAAGATAAACAAAAGGGGGAGGAAGCCACCAGAAGTGACCCACTGGAAAGTAATACCCCAATACAAGAGTGCCCTGCAATTGGGGACCAGCATTAACTTGGAGTCTGGTTGAAAGCACTCAAAAAGAGCAAAGGATCATGGGGGGAAATTGTGGGAATCTGGGCAGTTAGGGACAGGGGCTTAAGTCCCCCGACCCAGGACAATCACCCCTGGCCCTGTCCTGGACTGGAAGTGAAGGGATGGAGAAGCATCTTTCATGCCAATCGGCCTCAAAAAAAGGTCAGGGTAGTGATTCTCATATCAGATAAACTAGATTTTAAACTAAAGACAGTAGTCAGAGATACATAAGAACACTACATAATTATTAAAGGGACTATCCACCAAGAAGATCTAACTATTGTAAATATTTATGCCCCCAATATGGGAGCAGCCAATTACATAAGAAAACTGCTAATGAAGAGAAAGAGTCACGGGACACCTGGGTGGATCAGTTGGTTAAGCGGCTGCCTTTGGCTCAAGTCATAATCCCAGTGTCCTGGGATGGAGTCCCACATCAGGCTTCTTGCTCGGTGGGGAACCTGCTTCTCTCTTGGTCTCCGCCTGCCACTTTGTCTGCTTGTGCTTGCGCATGCTCTCTCTCTCTCTGAGAGAGATTTGTCTCTCTGACAAATAAATAAAAATAAATATTAAAAAAAAGAGAAAGAGTCATATTGATATGAATACATTAATAGTAGGAGATCTTAACACACCTCTCTCAGTAATAGACAGATCATCCAAGCATAAAATCAATAAAGAAACAAGAGCATTGAATGACACATTGGAACAGATGGACCTCATAGATATATACAGAATGTTCCACCCTAAAACTCAGAGTACTCATTCTTCTCTTGTGCACATGGAATCTTCTCCAGAATAGACCACATACTGCGTCACAAATCAGGACTCAACCAATACCAAAAGACCGAGATTATTCCCTGCATGTTCTCAGATCACAATACTTTGAAACTGGAGCTCAATCACAAGGAAAAGTTTGGAAGGAACTCAAACACCTGGAAGCTAAAGACCACCTTGCTTAAGAATGCTTGGATCAACCAGGAGATCAAAGAAGAACTGAAACAATTCATGGAAACCAATGAGAATGAAGACACTCCAGTACAAAACCTATGGGATACAGCAAAGGCGGTCCTAAGGGGGAAATACATAGCCACCCAATCCTCCCTCAAAAAAATTGAAAAATCCAGAGTACACCAGTTGTCTCTACACCTTAAAGAACTGGAGATCAACATATGAAGCCAACTCCACACAAGGAAGGGAAAATATCAAGATAAGAGCAGAGATCAAAGAGATAGAAATTAGAGACACAGTAGAATGCATCAATGAAACTAGAACCTGGGAATCAATAAGATCGATAAACCACTGACCACACTAATCCAAAAGAAAAGAGAGAAATGTTGGGAGCTACGGCATGGTTGGAGTAGTGGATCCAACCAGGCCCTGACTTGTGTCTCCTTTGAAGTCCAGACACCCTGATAAGGAGTCAACGACAGGAAAGTTGAGTAACACTGAGAAAGGATCTGTGCTATGTGTCGTGTGCTCACCTACGTGACTTCCCACACACTCTCCCTACAGAAGGGAACAATGTGGTCAGGGTCATGAATTCTTAGTTGGTCCTTGTTGTTCCTGTACTTCCCATAACCCACTCCCTGGTTGATTGTCTTGCTAATGACATTAGCTGAGACTTACCTGGCATCATGAGGTTTGCTTGTAGTTAATGTAAACTTGTTATAGAAACTTGCAGTCATCTGGCTAGATACTGATGTATTACTCCACCTATTGTGGTCTGCCTTATAAAAGATTATAAGATGTGGAATAAAATCAGTACTGTTGGACATCATCCTCAGTACTCCTCCTGCCCCCATCTCGTTGTCTCTTAATTTCTTTTCACCATCCTCTTACCCTCACGTTTCCTGGTCAATTTGTCACACTGGCCATGACAGAGAAGGCCCAAATTAATAAAATTATGAATGAAAAGGGAGAGATCACAAATAACACCAAGGAAATAGAAACAATCATCAGAAGTTTTTATCAACAGTTATATGCCAAGCAACCTAGGTGAAATGGATGCATTCTGGGAAAACTATAAACTTCCATAATTGAACCAGGAAGAAATTAACAAATCAGGACTCAGCCGATACCAAAAGACTGATATTATTCCCTGCACATTCTCAGATCACAATGCTTTGAAACTGGAGCTCAATCACAAGGAAAAGTTTAGAAGGAACTCAAACACCTGGAAGCTAAAGACCACCTTGCTTAAGAATGCAACCTAGATGAAATGGATGCACTCCGGGAAACCTATAAACTTCCATAATTCAACCAGGAAGAAATTGACAACCTCAATAGACCAATATCTAGTAATGAGATTGAAGCAGTGATCAAAAACCTCCCAAAAAACATGAGCCAAGGACCTGAAGGATTCCCTGGGGAATGCTACCAAACTTTCAAAGAAGAAATAACACCTATTCTCCTGAAGCTGTTTCAAAAAATTGAAGCAGAAGGGAAACTTCCAGACGCTCTTTATGAAGCCAGCTTTACCCAGATCCCTAAACTAGGCAAAGACCCCACCAAAAAGGAGAATTTCAGACCAATATCACTGATGAATATGGATGCTATGATTATCAACAAGATCCTAGCAAATAGGATACAACAGCACATTAAAACCATTATCCACCATGAACAGGTGGGATTCATCCCTAGGTTGCAAGGATGATTCAACATTCGCAAATCAATCAATGTGATAGAACAAATCAATAAGAGAAGAGAGAAGAACCACATGGTCCTCTCAATTGATGCAGAAAAAGCATTTGACAAAACCCAGCATCCGTTCCTGATTAAAACGTTTCAAAGTATAGAGATAGAGGGAACATTCCTGAACTTCATCAAATCTACCTATGAAAGACCCACAGCAAATATCATCCTCAATGGGAAAAAGCTCACAGCCTTCCCATTGAGATCAGGAACACGACAAGGATGCCCACTCTCACCACTCTTGTTCAACATAGTATTAGAAGACCTAGCAACAGCAATCAGACAACAAAGAGAAATAAAAGGTATCCAAATTGGCAATGAGGAAGTCAAACTCTCTCTCTCTCTTCTCAGATGACATGATTCTTTATATGGAAAACCCAAAAGACTCCACCGCCAAACTACTAGAACTCATACAGCAATTCAGTAATGTGACCAGATACAAAGTCACTGTACAGAAATAAGTTGCTTTCTTATACACTAACAATGCAAATACAGAAAGGAAAATTAGAGAATCAATTCCATTTACTATAGCACCAAGAACCATAAGATCCCTGGGAATAAACCTAACCAAAGTGGTAAAGGATCTGTACTCGAGGAACTACAGAACACTCATGAAAGAAATTGAAGAAGACACAAAAAGATGGAAGACCATTCCATGCTCTTGGATCGGAAAAATAAACATTGTTAAAATGTCTATACTGCCTAGAACAATCTATAATTTCAATGCCATTCCGATCAAAATTCCACTGGTGTTTTTCAAAGAGCTTGAGCAAATAATCCTAAAATTTGTATGGAACCAGAAGACCCTGAATTGCTAAGGAAATCTTGAAAAAGAAAAAACAAAACTGGGGCATCACGTTACCTGATTTCAAGCTTTACTACAAAAGCTGTGATCACCAAGACAGCATGGTACCAGCATTAAAACAGACACATAGACCAGTGGAACAGAGTAGAGAGCCCAGACATGGACCCTCAACTCTATGGTCAAATAATCATTGACAAAGCAGGAAAAAATATACAGCGGAAAAAAAGACACTCTCTTGGGGGGAGACAAGATGGCGGGGAAGTGGGAGGAGACGCCCTTTCAACCTGTACCTTAAAGTGAGCTAATACCTTCCAAAGAACTCTGATCGCCCACAAAATCAGCCTGAGATCAGAATTATACACGTCTGGATCTCTACCAGAGAAGAAGACGCCAGTGGGCAGGTAAAGCGGAGTGGAAAAGTCGGACTGATATGGGAAGATAAACAAAATGGGGAGGGAGCCACCAGAGACAGCCCACTGGAAAGTAATATCCCAATACGAGAGTGCCCTGTGTCTGGGGACCAGCATTAACTCGGGAGTCTGGTAGAAAGCACTCAAAAAGAGCAAAGGATCACCGGGGGGAAATTGTGGGAATCGGGGTGTTAGGGACAGGGGCTTAAGTCCCCAGACCCAGGACAGCTACTCCTGGCGCAGAGCCAAAGAGAGTGAGGCAGAGAAACCAGGTCTTGGTCCCTGAACCACCAGTGCGCCTGAGAGTGCGTGGGGCCCTGCTCCTGTGAGGGGCTGGGAGCCTCGCCAGCCAACAGAAGCACAGCCTTTTTGCAGTCCCCATATGAGTGCCCTTCCATGCCATCAGAGTCCGAGTTGTGCCCCACGCCCTTCCCTGATAGAGGTGTGCACAGGCGCCAGCCCGGTGCTCTCAGACTCGGAAAGACCAGGCACTTCCAGCCTGGGCCAGCGGGAAAATCTCAGTGTGCAATCGCTGCTTAGAACCTCTCTGGCAGTCTGGAGCTGCCCAGACAGCCACCGCTGCCATGGCTTTGGGTACAAGCAAAAAATCCTGAGTCCCCAGGGACCGCGACTGGGAACCTGCTCTGCCAGTGGCCAAGGGGGGATTTATTTGGGCTCTGCAGCCAGACTGAGGCTTCTCTCTGAGAGGGAGGTCAGGGTGCAGTTTGCTTTCCTCTAAACCTACAAAAACCATCAAAGGCGGTCAAGGCGAGAGAGAAAAACAAAAGTGAACAAATATAAAAACCTCCAGAGAACAAAAGCCTGAAAAAAACTGTTTCCTCAGAGCCCAGCCCCTTGAGGGGGTCAGGAGGACTTTACTCAGAGAACATCATTGACTGAAAACCCACGTGGCAGGCCCCTCCCCCAGAAAACCAACCAGGAAAGGAAAAAAAAAAAAAAGACAAGAGAACAACCACCACTACTTCATAGGACAATTTTTATTATTAATTCGCTCCCACTATTCTGGCTCATTTTTTTATATAGATAATTTTTTATTATTATATAGATAATTTTTAACCTATTTACCATCACAGTGAGATGTCCAGTACATCAAATTCCATAATAACCTTCTAACCTGAACTTTTTGATACATACACCTGTGCTTTCCTTTTGCATTTCTATTTTTTAAATTTCTTTTTTTAATTTTAGTTTAGTTTAGTCTAGTTTATTCCTTTTTTAAATTTTATTTTCTAATATTCATATAGAGTTAAACTTCAAGGTAATCCCCTTTCCCCAATCAATGCTACCCCTATAAGTAAACCAATTCTTAATCCCCCTTTATCTTAGGAAAGTTGAGTCCTTTAACAAAGATATCAAGATACATCCAGGAAGAATCAAAACAACCTTCCTCGCCCACACTGAGAATTTATAACCACTCTCCCATCTTTTTCTTCCACCAGTGTTTCTGTGTTTTTGTGTTTGTTCTGATAGTATATAAATCTTACACTTGGGGTTCTTTTTGATGAGGTTCTTCCTTTATTTGCATATATATATGCAAATATATATATATATATAATTTTTTCTCTTGTCATATACTTTTATTAGTCTTTTTGTTTGTCTCTTTTTGTTTGTATACTTCATAAATCTTACCTTGGGGCCCATTTGGGCTGAACCTTCTCTTTTATCTCACCTTTCATTCCTGTCTCTCTCTCTCTCTCTCTCTCTCTCTTTTTTCTTTTCCTTTTCTTTTTTCTCTCATTTGGGTGGGGAACCCTGATTGCTCAGAAGCGTTCCAGGGTGTACCTTGACTGCACCACGGTCGATACATCCAGCTACACCCATTCAGCCATCTCTCACCAAAATGACAAGGAGGAGGAATGCCCAACAGAAGAAAAATACAGAAGATGGGCCTTCTGCAACAGAGCTAATGGCTATCAACATAGACAATATGTGGGAAAGAGAATTCAGGCTAACAATTATCCAAGGAATAGCTAGGTTGGAGAAAGCCGTGGGTAACCAAACAGAATTGATTAAGGCCAAACTGAAAACGACCAGAGATCATGTTTCCGATGTTAGGAAAGAGCTGAAAGCTACCAGGGATGAGCTTCACAATGCTCTCAATGAGTTCCAATCTAATCTAAATTCTCTAAAAGCTAGAGTAACTGAGACAGAAGATAGAATTAGTGATCCGGAGGACAAACAGATAGAGAGAAAGGATCAGGAGGAAGCCTGGAACAAACACAGCTTAGAAGCCACGAAAACAGAATCAGGGAAATAAATGATGCCATGAAACATTCCAACGTCAGAATTATTGGAATCCATAAAAGGGAGGAGAAATAAAGAAGTCTAGAAGATATAGTGGAACAAGTTCTTCATGAAAATTTTCCGAATCTCATGAATGAAACAGTTTCTCCCCAAGATTACAGATTCTCAAAAGTCCTCAAGACACCTACTAGTAAGAATGAAGAATTATAAAAATTATTCATTGAAATTTGAAAGCAGCTAGGACAAAGAAGCTCAATAAGTACAGAGGAAAGCCCATCAGAATAATGTCAGACCTGTCCACCGAGACCTGGCAAGCCAGAAAGGGCTGGCAAGATATATTCATGGCACTGAATGAGAAGAACATGCAGCCAAGAATACTTAATTCATCAAGACTGACATTCAAAATGGATGGAGAGATAAAGAGTTTCCAAGATGGCAAGGCTTAAAAGACTATGCAGCTACCAAGCTGATACTGCAGGAAATATTAAAGGGGGTTCTATAAAAGAGGAAAGAGCCTAATAATAGTATTGAATAGAAATATAGAGACAATCTACATCAAGAAAGACTTCAAAGGTAACACGATGTCAATAAAAACGTATTTATCGATAATCATTCTCAATGTGAATGGCCTAACTGCACCCATAAAATGGCACAGGGTTGCAGATTGGATAAAATGACAGGACCCATCCATATGTTGTCTACCAGGGACCCATTTTGAACCTAAAGATACAACCAGACTGAAAGTGAAGGGATGGAGAAGCATCTTTCATGCCAGTGGGCCTCAAAAGAAGGCTGGGGTAGCGATTCTCATATCAGACAAATTAGATTTTAAACTAAAGACTGCAGTCAGAGATATAGAGGACGCTACATCATTCTTAAAGGGACTATCCACGAAGATGATCTAACAATTGTAAATGTCTATGCCCCCAATATGGTAGCAGCCAATTATATAAGGAAACTGTTAATCAAGATAAAGAGTCATATTGATATGAATACACTAATCGTAGGAGATCTTAACATGCCTCTCTCAGAAATAGACAGATCATTGAAGCAGAAAATCAATAAAGAAACAAGAGCATTGAATGACACATTGGACCAGATGAACCTCATAGATATATACAGAATGTTCCACCCTAAAACAACAGAATACTCATTCTTCTCGAGTGCACATGGAATATTCTCCAGAATAGACCACATACTGGGTCACAAATCAGGACTCAACCAATACCAAAAGACCGAGATTATTCCCTGCACGTTCTCAGATCACAATGCTTTGAAACTGGAGCTAAATCACAAGGAAAAGTTTGGAAGGAACTCAAACACCTGGAAGCTAAAGACCACCTTGCTTAAGAATGCTTGGATCAACCAGGAGATCAAAGAAGAACTGAAACAATTCATGGAAACCAATGAGAATGAAGACACTCCAGTACAAAACCTATGGGATACAGCAAAGGCGGTCCTAAGGGGGAAATACATAGCCACCCAAGCCTCCCTCAAAAAAAATTGAAAAATCCAGAGTACACCAGCTGTCTCTACACCTTAAAGAACCGGAGAATCAACAACAAATCAAACCAACTCCACACATAAGAAGGGAAATCATCAAGATTAGAGCTGACATCAATGAGGTAGGAACCAGAGATACGGTAGAATGTATCAATGAAACTAGAAGCTGGTTTTTTGAAAGAATCAATAAGATCGATAAACCATTGGCCACACTAACCCAAAAGAAAAGAGAGAAAGCTCAAATTCATAAAATTATGAATGAAAAGGGAGAGATCACAATGAATACCAAAGAAGTAGAAACAATAATCACAAGTTATTATCAACAGTTATATGGCAATAAGCTAAGCAACCTAGATGAAATGGATACATTCCTGGAAAACTATAAACTTCCCAAATTGAACCAGGAAGAAATTGATAAAGTGAATAGACCAATATCTAGTAACAAGATTGAAGCAGTGATCAAAAACCTCCCAAAAAACAAGAGCCCAGGCCCTGATGGATTCCCTGGGGAATTCTACCAAACTTTCAAAGAAGAAATAACATCTATTCTCCTGAAGTTGTTTCAAAAAATTGAAGCAGAAGGGAAACTTCCAGACTCTTTCTATAAAGCCAGCATTACCTTGATCCCCAAACCAGGCAAAGACCCCACCAAAAAAAAAAGAATTTCAGACCAACATCACTGATGAATATGGATGCCATGATTATCAACAATATCCTAGCAAACAGGATCCAATAGTACATTAAAAAGATTATCCACCATGACCAGGTGGAATTCATTCCTGGGCTACAAGGATGGTTCAACATTCGCAAATCAATCAATGGGATAGAACAAATCAATAAGAGAAGAGAGAAGAACCACATGGTCCTCCCAATTGATGCAGAAAAAGCATTTGACAAAACCCAGCATCCGTTCCTGATTAAAACGCTTCAAAGTATAGGGATAGAGGGAACAATCCAGAACATCATCAGATCTACCTATGAAAGACCCACAGCAAATAGCATCCTCAATGGGAAAAAGCTTGCAGCCTTCCCATTGAGATCAGGAACACGACAAGGATGCCCACTCTCACCACTCTTGTTCAACATAGTATTAGAAGTCCTAGCAACAGCAATCAGACAACAAAGAGAAATAAAAGGTATCCAAATTGGTAATGAAGAAGTCAAACTCTCTCTCTTTGCAGATGACATGATATTTTATATGGAAAACCCAAAAGACTCTACCCCCAAACTATTAGAACTCATACAACAATTCAGCAACATGGCAGGATACAAAGTCAATGTACAGAAATCAGTGGCTTTCATATACACTAACAATGCAAATACAGAAAGGGAAATTAGAGAATCGATTCCATTTACTATAGCCCCAAGAACCATAAGATCCCTGGGATTAAACCTAACCAAAGAGGTAAAGCATCTGTACTCAAGGAACTACAGAACACTCATGAAAGAAATTGAAGAAGACACAAAAAGATGGAAGACCATTCCATGCTCTTGGATCAGAAGAATAAACATTGTTAAAATGTCTATACTACCTAGAGCAATCTGTACTTTCAATGCCATTCTGATCAAAATTCCACCGGTATTCTTCAAAGAGCTGGAGTAAATAATCCAAAAATTTGTACGGAATCAGAAGAGACCCCGAATTGCTAAGGAAATGTTGAAAAACAAAAATAAAGTGGGGGGCATCACGTTACCTGATTTCAAGCTTTACTACAAAGCAGTGATCACCAAGACAGCATGGTACTGGCATTAAAACAGACACATAGACCAGTGGAACAGAGTAGAGATCCCAGACATGGACCCTCAACTCTATGGTCAAATAATCTTCAACAAAACAGGAAAAAATATACAGTGGAAAAAAGACAGTCTCTTCAATAAATGGTGCTGGGAAAACTGGGAAGCTATATGTAGAAGAATGAAACTCGACCATTCTCTTACACCATACACAAAGATAAACTCAAAATGGGTAAAAGACCTCAATGTGAGACAGGAATCCATCAGGATCCTAGAGGAGAACATAGGCAGTAATCTCTTTGATATCAGCCACAGCAATTTCTTTCAAGATATGTCTCCAAAGGCAAAGAAAACAAAAGCAAAAATGAACTTTTGGGACTTCATCAAAATAAAAAGCTTCTGCACAGCAAAAGAAACAGTCAAGAAAACAAAGAGGCAATCCACGGAATGGGAGAAGATATTTGCAAATGACAGTACAGACAAAAGGTTGATATCCAGGAATTATAAAGAACTCCTCAAACTCAACACACACAAAACAGACAATCATATCAAAAAATGGGAAGAAGATATGAACAGACACTTCTCCAATGAAGACATACAAATGGCTATCAGACACATAAAAAATGTTCATCATCATTAGCCCTCAGGGAGATTCAAATTAAAACCACATTGAGATATCACCTTACACCAGTTAGAATGGCCAAAATTAGCAAGACAGGAAACAACATGTGTTGGAGGGGATGTGGAGAATGGGGAACCCTCTTACACTGTTGGTGGGAATGCAAGTTGGTGCAACCTCTTTGGAGAACAGTGTGGAGATTCCTCAAGAAATTAAAAATAGAACTTCCCTATGATCCTGCAATTGCAGTCCTGGGTATTTATCCCAAAGATAAAGATGTCATGAAAAGAAGGCCATCTGTACCCCAATGTTTATAGCAGCAATGGCCACGGTCGCCAAACTGTGGCAAGAATCAAAATGCCCTTCAACGGATAAATGGATAAGGAAGATGTGGTCCATATACACTATGGAGTATTATGCCCCCATCAGAAAGGACGAATACCCAACGTTTGTAGTATCTGAGTGGCTCAGTCAGTTAAGTGTCTGCCTTTGGGTCAGTTCATGATCCCAGGGTCCTGGGATCAAGCCCCTCATCTTGGGCTCCCTGCTTAGCAGGAAGCCTGCTTCTCCCTCGCCCTCTGATGCTCCTCCTGCTTATGCTCTCTATCTGTTCAATAAATCAATAAGATGATTTTAAAAAAATAAAGAGAATTTTGAAACTTTTCAGTTTATCCTTCCCTCCCAATCAGAAACTTCAATTACTATGGACTCTGAAAAACAATCTGAGGGGTTTGAAGTGGTGGGGGGTGGGAGGTTGGGGTACCAGGTGGTGGGTATTATAGAGGGCACAGATTGTATGGAGCACTGGGTGTGGTGCAAAAATAATGAATACTGTTATGCTGAAAATAAATAAAAAATAAATTTAAAAAAAGTCTCATTCAGGGCACCTGGGTGGCTCAGTTGGTTAAGTGACTGCCTTCAGCTCAGGTCATGATCTTGGAGTCCTGGGATTGAGTCCCACATTGGGCTCCCTGCTCAGCAGGAAGTCTGCTTCTCCCACTGATCTCTCTCCTCTCACGCTCTCTCTCTTCCTTTGTCTCTCTCTACCTCTCAAATAAATAAACAAAATATTAAAAATAAATAAATTAATAAAAAAAGAAACTTCAATTACTGTCACCTCTACTTACCTCTACTACTAGATCAGAATTAAAAGTGAACTTTTAATTTTGACTTTTGAAGAAACAATATCAGTAGTGGTAATAATAACATTAAAATTCTTTTAGGGCTTACAGTGTGCTTTGAATAGGGTGACCCTATAATTTGCTGTCTGGTTGGGACACTTTTGAGAGTGAAGAGGGACATTATTATATATTAGCCAAGAAATGAGCATAAATAGGGATGGTCCTCAGCAAGCAGGGGCACTTAGATGGTTTCATAGCTATGAACCAGTTTCACATGATAGAGAGCTAAAGGAGCTCTCCGTGGTCTCTCTGTAAGGGCACTAATCCCATTCCCAAGTGCTCCACCTCCATGACATAATCACCTCTCAAAGGCCCCACTTCTAGTTACCAACCCATTGAGACTTGGGTTTTAATATACAAATTTGGGGTGGGGGTGGGAAACAAACATTCAGTCCATAGCATCTTAGAATAAGGTACTTAAATTATTCCTAACTTACAGATAAGGAAACAAATACAGAAGTTGATATATTATTGATCTTTAAAATCATAATGCAGGACTTTTGGGTACACATCTGCACTCAACCAAAAAATGCAAGTTGGAGTTTCAGGAATAAATAAAAAGGTGAACTGATTCCAGATCACTGTCCAAACAGACTCCAGTTGCTATGCACTTAAATTCTCTTTTATTAGTGCGTTGCCAATCATCCATGTGTTTTATAAATGACAAACTGAGGTCCAGAGAGGTGATAACATTTTCCTGAACATAACATACCAGTCATGAAGCTGCATCTAATACATATGGTCTCCTCACTCTACAGGCTTTAGTCAAATTCTCAAGAGCGGTTTATGGAAATGAATATCACACCGTATATGCCTAAAGAAATGACAACTGTGATGTATGTCAAACTACTTGAGAGAAATTTTGAGAGATTGATATCATATTTAATCTGTGTAATGAAGATAAATACTGAAACTGAGATTTAATGTATGGGAAATGAGGTTTCTCAGTAATGGCTCACAGACTCATTCTATACTGGATAGCTGTCCCCATGACCTAGAGGACAACAGAGATGATGCAGACATTCTCAGAACCCAGTTTTAAAACAGGGGTTAGAGGCAAACCAGACTCAAGTCTCACTGCTTGGAGAAAATCTCATTGCCGGAAGGGACATTCTTCTGCTGCTCATATTCTTAGTCAATGTCACTGTTTCTCCAGCTGCATCCTTTTCCTTGTCTAGTACCCACCTCCCCCTTTCCACCATCATCACAGACAAGACAGTCTCCTATTCCTTTACCCATGTCAGCCCCCTTCCTGGAGCTATGCTCTCTCTCTGTGCTGTATTTACACTGTCTTCTCCCATACTGACTCTTTCCTAAGATGTGCAGCCCTTCATGTCACCTTCTCCCCAGCCATCCCCATCATGTTAGTGCACAAATTTGCTCCAGCTCGTCACTGTCAGCCTCCTCGTTAACTCCATTTCTTTCACTCTGACTTTTTCTTCAACCTATTGGAATAACGGTTCTCTGAAAGTACTCCAGAAAATACTCCATTGATCTCCTGATTATCACATCTCATCATCCAATAAAATATTACCTTCTTAAACATTTTTAAAAATTGTAAGTTATCCATAGGTACATGTATATATATAAATATACACGTAGTGTGTGGGTATACTCTATATATATGCACGTAGACAGAGAAAGAGTGTTAGTTTTTTTCTATCAATCTTCTCTTTTAACTGTACCATTTAGTCCATTTAGATAACATAATTATTCATTTTTATTTTCCTCAGTGAATACCTACTACCTTATTTTGCCTTTGCTATTAGTCTCATTTGTCTGGCATTTCTATTTCCTATCCTTTCTTCCCTTCTTTTGGATTAGTGGTGTAATTGTCTGTCATTCTGTGACAGCCATTAAAGCTGTTCAAAATAATTCGCTCATTCCAGGCACCTGGAAGGATCCTATTTCTCTGTCTCTTGTACTTAAAAGTGACTATGAGGTTTTCTCCGGTCAATGAAGTGTAAATAGAAGTGACATATGTCCCTTCCAGCAGAAGCATTAAGAGCTGTCCTCTGTGGTGCTGTTTTTTTTGTTGTTGTTGTTGTTGTTGTTGTTTTGTTTTGTTTTTTAGGTTTTATTTATTTACTTAGAGTCAAAGAGAGAGAGTGGGTAAAAGGCAGAAGAGGAGGAGGGAGAGAGTGAATCCCAAGCAGCCTCCAAGCTCAGCCCAGAGCCCAACTCAGAGTTTGATCTTATGACCTGAGATCATGACCTGAGCCAAAATCAAGAGGAGGATGCTTAACCAGCTGAGCTGCCGGGGCATCCCAGTGCTATGTTCTTTCCTCTGCCTCTTTGATTAAGACAGTGTGTGTCAAGAGCAAGCCTGCCTCAGCCTGTTTTCCCAAGTGACAATAGCAGGCAGAGCCCCTAGGCTGGACCAAGATAGATATGTAGCAGGAATGACAAAGAAACATTAAACTACTGAAATTTTGAGATTGTATGTTACTGCAGCACAACTAGACTCTCCTAACTGATCCACAGTCTACTTACTCTCTGCTAGTTTGGAATTCAAACCCTGTGTTTCCCTTCTTTTCACTGCTTATCTTAGAAATTCTCAAATGCATACTAAACATAGAGAAGTCTAATCAATACTTTTAGTCATCTTTTGAACACAGCAATTCACATCACTTCCAAGTTATGTTCCTGACATATATTTTAATTTTATCTTCTTAACTCAACAAGAAATTATTGCTTTATATACTCAAAAGATCTTTGACTTGTTCACATACTTATCACCATCTTTCTTTATTCCTTCCTGAATTCATATTTCTGATGAGTAGCCTTTCTTTGTAACCTCAAATCCATTCTTAGAAATTTTTTAGTGGAAGACTGCTTTAATGAAGTCATATAACTCCATTAGGTTTTGTTTTATATTATTGTTTTGTCAGCAAATGCCTTATTTTATTCATTTCTAAGTGCCAGAGTAAATAATTCTATGTTGGTGTGTTGAGAAATCAAAGCCAGTGTATTGAATTAAGATTATGATGTGCTAAAGAGGGGGAAAGCCATTCACATGGTCAGGTTACACCCTCAGCATTCCAGCTGCCACTTTCAGGAAGTGAAAAGCCCAGGGCACAGTTTCAGGACATGGATACAGAAGCAAAGTCATAAGATTTGTCCCGTGCCTTGGTAACTGAGCCAGCTTGACATTGCTTGGGGGTTTCATTTGACTTTAGTTCCTCTCCTCCACCCTAACCTTCTAGGAGTGGTTGCTGTGGCCAAGAACTGTAACACATCCACCTTCCATATGCAGGAGAGCTGAAGTGGCCAACACTGGGTGAGGTCGCAGGTCTCCTCCTCTCCAAGCCCAGACCCCCCCTCCCAGACCCTAGGTCCATGCAGTCTTCCAGCTGCAGAAAGCAGAATGCCCGCCACACCAGAAGAGGTGCTGTTGGAATTCCAGTCACGCCAGGACTCCTGGGGAGACAGAGGACCTCCATTTCTCTGGTGCTCTGGGGATCATGTGTTTATGTGTCCTTTGCAAACCTGCAAGAGTTATTTGTTTGATGCAAATGGCCCCCTGAGATGACAAGGACTTTGCTGCGGTTCAGGCATCATTACCGTAGTGGCTTTCTTTGCTGCTCCTTGTGAGCCAGAAGACAGATGAGGTTCACATGGTACGGTTCCTATAAACAAGACTCACCCTTCTCAGCAGTCCTGAAAAAAGAGTGGTGTGGATGGTTCCCTACAATGTCCTTCCTCACAATGTCTTTGGTTCCCACTAAAGTGAAACCAAGATGCTCCTCCCACCTATCTCTCTTTGGAAGCCAAGCCCCTTTGTAATCTGTATACAATTCCCTCCCCAGGGATCCTGGGATCACAGAGACTGGCCCTCTGCTATGTCCTAGAGGCCAAGCTAGAGATCCAGGTCAGTGGCTGAAGAGATGGTCTCAGGGACTCCTTCTTCTTCTGTTTTGGATTAGAGGGACCAGGGTGGTTGAGGTTAGCACCTGAAAAAACTTGAGCTGGACCAATATCGGGATGGAGCATGTGGGCTGCAGGGAAACAAAGGCACTGGGGGAGGGAAGCATTGCTCTTGGGAATACAATGGCATCCCTCTATGATGCTGGTGTTAGGAACTGGGCTGTTGTCCTTGTGTTGGAGAACAATAGGCCTCACTCTGTCCGTCATGATCCTATAGGTCATGTGGTATTTCAGGGATACAGTTCAGCTCATGTTTTATTCAAAAGGATTTCCTGATAAGCACCTTGAGCACTGGGTATAAATGTACTTATTCTTCAAATGTATTTTATTTTTTTAAATGTTTTTAAGATTTTATTTATTTATTTGACAGGGATAGATAGAAAGCACAAGCAGAGGGGGCAGCAGAGGGAGTGGGAGAAGCAGGCTCCCCAGTGACCAGAGAGCTGAGCTCGAGACAGGACTAGATCATAGGAATTCAGATCACAACCTGAACTCAAGGCAGACACTTAACAGACTGAGCCATCCAGGTGCCCCCTCAAATAGATTTTAAATTTTAAAATCTCTAATATTCAGACATAGGACTGCAGGATTTTAGTTCACTGTCAAGTCACCACCCAGAGGGAAAAGACCACCTCTCTCCAGCTAGTAGGACTTAAATACTCTTTGACAAGAGTCTATGTGAGCATCTCAATCCTTGGAAAATTGCACAGGAGGAGGGGTACCTTTCCAGCTGACCCAAACGGAGACTGTGAGCCAGGGAGGCCACAGGTAGGAGCTGGGGTTCTTTATCAGGCAATGCTTTTTCTCTTCTCTCCCTTTCCTGGCTAGGCTCTTCCAGAGGAGTGAGACCACCATAGCTCAGGAGAGGTTCTTCATCCTGTTCCCACTACTGGTTCTGGTGCTGCTGGTGCTGGGCAGTGTCCAGCCTTCTCTGGCCAAGGAGTCGAGGGCCGAGAAGTTCCTGTGGCAGCACATAGACTCGAACAACTCCACCGTCAATGCCAGCTACTGCAACCAAATGATGAAGCGCCGGAATATGACGGTTGGATTTTGCAAGCCGGTGAACACGTTTATCCACGAGCCTCTGCCAGATGTCCAGGTCATCTGCTTCCAGGGAAATGTAACCTGCAAGAACGGGAAGCCCAACTGCCACCAAAGCAGTTCCAAAATGCGCATCACCGACTGCCTCCTGAAGAAAGGCTCCAAATACCCCAAATGCGACTATGAGAGCACGCAGTAAGAGAAATTCATCATTGTGGCCTGTGAGTGTGTACAGTATGAGACAGTCCACTTTGATGGTTCTGTGTAGGTCTGCACCTGAGGCCAGAGTAGCAAGATGCCCCACCTCCCTGTTGTGGCAGCTGCTTCTCCCCTCTCCCTTCCTGGGTCTGAAAGAACTCCAGCCAGGGCTCCTATCCCAAACACACATGCATTCCTACCCAGGACCTGCCCCTTTATGGTTTGGGAGGTGAGGGGGTCCCTGTGTAAACCACTTCCTGGATTCTTTCAGGAAAACACAGTTCCAACCACCTGGATTTCTGAAACTGTCACCATCCTGATACTGTTGTGTGATTGCTTTCCTGCTTGGGTGAGAACTGTAAATCAGGGTAGATTTCGTAAGCATCGAATAGAATCATTACGTACCTTTGCTCCTGACTCTTGGTTCTCCATGACCTGAGATCATCCCTTTGCTCAGAGATGCCTTGCTGTAAAATATGAAGCTGTTAAGTATGGGCTATTTGAGATGAAAGGGAGCTACAGTCTGGGACTGTCCTGCTGGGTGAGCTGATGGAGGGGGAGCTCAAATACCAAAATCTCTGGCACAGAAGGAAGGAAGGGTGACCTCAAGAAAATCCTGCTCAGACCCTGGCTGGGCAGGAGTAGGGGATGAAATTATGATCCTAAGTTTTCCTTTTCCTTTTATTGAGTGAACTATTACCAGATCACATTGACCATCTCTTAGTTGGAAAGTCAGGACATTCCATTTAGGAGCTAGAAGGGTCTGTAAGGATTATTAAATTAAATGAGAATAAGTAGATTTTGACTCATGTATCCACTTTAATGGATTAGGCCTGCCTAGAACGTTGCAGAAAAAAATTCTAATAAGTGATAAGGTTGAATGACAGCCTCTGTTGAAGGCAGGATGGAGGTAAATGTGTGTGTTCCACTTGCTATCCCTGAGATAGTAATCCCCACTTTTACAGAGGAACAGCCTGAATCTGAGGAATGGGTAAGTGACTTGCTCACGGCTGCTGCTACTTAGTGGCACAGCTGAGACTAGACCCCAGGTCGCTGGCCTCCAGTCCTTGTTCTTTCTGCTACCAGAGTGGACTCAGGAAGAAAATCCTGCAGTCTCCCTTTTCCTAAGTGTGGTGGGGAGAGCACCTGGGTGGCTCAGTCTGTTAAGGGATCTACTCTTGATTTCCTGCATATCATGCTCTCAAGGTCCTGGGATCGAGTCCCATATTGGGCTTTGTGCTCAGCTCAGAGCCTGCTTTGGGTCTTCCTCTCTCTCCTCCTCTGCCCCTCCCCTGCTTGCACATGCGCTCTCTCTCCCTCTCCTCCTCTTCCTCTGCCCCTCCCTTGCATGTGCTCTCTTGCGCTCACTCTCTCTCACTCTCTCTCAAATAAATAAGTAAATCTTTAAAAACAGAAAAGTAAGGTAGAAGTAATTATGGATATGGCATCAAGAAAGTAGGTCTAGGGAGACCCGAGAAACAAGATCAGAAAGGATGGCATAGTAGGGTACATAGTTCCCAGGTTCTATTGGACGTCCTGTTCTGGAAAATTCACTGATCAAATCACTCAGGAGGAGGAAACTCATATTTTCCCACAGGAAGCATAGCTTCACTTTTCCAGTATTCTACCTTCGTCTCTTGGGCTTTAAGGAATGGTGGGTGCACTCTATGGCAGCCATGATATTTTATTTAAGTTCCATAGTGTGATGTCCAGAGCTTGTAGTTTTTGCAGCATCCATGCACTCCTGAAATTCCTTCAGCCAATCTAGACACACGGAGAGGTCAAACCATCAATTCTTTCCTCAATACTTTTTTTTCTTTTTCCTTTCTTTTTTTTGTAAAGATTTTATTTATTTATTTGACAGAGATAGAGAGAGCACAAGTAGGGAGAGCAACAGAGGGAGAGGGAGAAGCAGGCTCTCTGATGATCAGGGACGTGAGGTCGTACTCGATCCCAGGACCCTGGGATCATGACCTGAGACCTTTAATGTCTGCCGTTGGCTCAGGTCATGATCCCAGGGTTATAGATGGAGCCCCACCTTGGCCTCTCTGCTCAGCGTGCAACCTGCTTCTCCCTCTCCTTCTGCCTGCCTCTCCCCCTGCTTTGTGCTCTCTCGCTCTGACAAATAAATAAATAAAATCTTAAAAAATAGAAAAAAAAATAAACACAGTTTGCACCCGGAGATGACAGGGGTATGAAAGGTGAGAAAACCATTGGAACAGAGGCTAGTTCCATCTGTCACATTCTACAAATACATTTTGTTAAGGAAACATGACTACCTAGAAAACAAAGCCCTGACAAGCCAGGTAGTTCAGTCTGGATGATATACCCTTCTTAGAGATGAGACTCAGAGGCAGCCTGAATGGGCAGAACTGACCTTAACCCTACCACACCCTGCCTCCCTCTGAGCAGCAGTGCTCAAGGAAGAGCCCTGGAGCTTGGAAGTAGCCCCTCAGGACTCTGCTGCTCCCTGCTATCACCACCCTGTCTGGGCCTCAGGACAATCTCTAGCATGGGGACAGTCAGAACTACCTTGTAGTCTGGTGTGAGGGTTCAGTGAGGCAATTTTGATAAATTGTCTTACAAATGGGAACTTTCAATCTGTTCCAGAATATGCTCCAAGTGAATGTAAAAATGAGTTAGCTGTCCATCTTAGTATCTTAGTTTGTCCGTTGTATACTAAAATGACTATTATTTTAACTGTCTCCAGCATTAAAAGACCAAAGTCTAATCCAATTGATACTGACTTCTCAGATGCCCATTATGGAAAAATAATAATAATAATAACTACTCAGTTGTGTCCAGAATGTTCACTTTTCCTAGACTTCCTTAGGTCTGGTAACAGCAAGTGCATCTGGAAGGGTTTCCTGTTGTCAACCCACAGCCCCTAGAACCCACACTCATGCGGGAGCTTCAGAACTTATCTCCAGGGAAGACCGGTAGCACGCGGAGGGACTTATGGACAGCATGCATACTACAGATAAATTCATGGGGCTTCGGGCTTCTGTTTTGTTCCAGTATATTCCTTCTAACTGGTTTATACTGGTAAAAGTTGGCAAACAAACAGAATGTCCTGAACATGGGACTGGTTAAAATATGATGCGTTTCCTTACAACAAAATACTATGCAAATAGAATCAAATACACCTTTGCTACTGACATGAAATATGTTCAAAATTTATTCTTAGTGGGAAACAGGAAATAGTGTACAACATTGTGCATAAAATGTTATTATTGGCGGGGCACCGGAGTGGCTCAGTTCATTAAAGCCTCTGCCTTCGGCTCTGGTCATGATCCCAGAGTCCTGGGATCGAGTCCCCCATCAGGCTCTCTGCTCTGCAAGCAGCCTACTTCTTCCTCTCTCCTCTCTCTCAGCCTGCCTCTCTGCCTACTTGGGATCTCTATCTGTCAAATAAATTAAAAAAATATTTTAAAAATAAAAAACAGTGTTAATATTGGTGATGGGAAAAGAGGAGAGAAACACATGCCTGAGGATACATATTAATTCACCATTTTTAATGTTTTCTTTATTTACTTGAGAGAGAGAGAGAGCCTGTGAACAAGGGAGGGGGCAGAGGTCAAGAAAGAAGCAGACATCCCACTGAGCAGGGAGCCTGACCACTCAAGACCAGGGGCTCCAATCCCAGGAACTGGGGATCATGACCTGAGCTCAAGGCAGACATTTAACCCACTGAACCTCCCAGGTGCCCTGTCAATAAACTTTTATTTTTATTTATATTTTTGGTAATAATATATTAGTTTATTATTATTTTAATTTTTTTCATTTAAAGTCAACTAATTAACATACAATTATTGTTGGTTTCAGAGGTGCAGGTCAGTGACTCATCAGTCTCATATAATCCCCAGTACTCATTACATCATGTGCCCTCCTTAACGTCCATCACCCAGTTACCCCATCCCTCTACTCCTCTCCCCTCCAGAAACCCTCAATTTGTTTCCTATCATTAAGAGTCTGTATGGTTTGTCTCCCTCTCTGGTTTCCTCTGGTTTTATTTTTTCCTCTCTTCCCCTATGATCCTCAGCTTTGTGTCTTAAATTCCACAGATCAGTGAGATCATACGATAATCGTCTTTCTCTGAATGACTTCTGTCACTTAGCATAACGTTCTCCAGTTCCACCCAGTTGTTGCGAATGCCAAGATTTCATGTTTCTGACAGCTGAATCATATTCCATTGCATATATTAATAATATTTAATACTTAAATCTGTGTAATAAATAAAGACTGTGAAGAGACATAAAGAACTGAACTGCGTCTGGAAAAGAAAACTGGGGCCTAACAAACAACGACCAAAGGAAAACATCCTTTTTACCAGATTTGTTTCTCAGTGTTGCATTGATGCTTACCATTTGCATGTGCAAGGTGTCCATAGATATAAAGGAAAAAGTTAAAGGGACTACCTCACTGCAGCCCCTTCTCTGTCAGTAAGGAAGATCCTGGTAATAGAAAGTCCAAAAAATGGGGTGCCTGGGTGGCTCAGCGGGTTAAGCCTCTGCCTTCTGCTCAGGTCTTGATCTCAGGGTCTGAGATCCAGGCCCCCATCAGGAACTCCACTCAGTGAGGAGCCTGCTTCCCCTCTCTCTCTGCCTGCCTCTCTGCCTACTTTGATCTCTCTCTCTGTGTCAAATAAATAAATAAAATCTTAAAAATTAGAAAAAAGTCCAGACAATAGCATTAGGAAGAAAACTTATAAGTACGACCACGATGAAACCTTGAGTTGACCCGGACACCCCCACCTGTCATCCCGCAGCAGCCCAGCAGACAGAAGCACACAACCGTGCTTTCCACACAACTAACCACCATCGTGATGGAGAGCTCGTGGTACAGAGTAGGTGCACTTTATCTGAAGCCTATTGGCTTACTTTCAGGCAGTGTTCCTCAGTGTCAGCCATTTTGACAATCAAACCTGTAGCTCTGCAGAAAAAATAATACTAAACCTTAAAAAGAACATGATGCTCATCAGGTAGTATCAGTCCCTAACTCACTGTTCTGACCACTCACTTGTCAGGTGCCTGACACAGAAAGACCTCAGCAACCAGGGAAGACGGAGTGTTCTAAGAGGTTGAATATGAGTAAATATCATGTATGATTCAAGATATTGATGCTCTGTAATTTCGGTGACAAGAATTTGGCACCATTACTTTTGCAGTCAGCAAGCATATAAAAGTCTAGAGAAAGAAACGGCCGAAATAGCAGGCCTTCGAACTAATCCCCGTCAAGCCAGGCAGCAGTGTGGAGAAAACACAGGCATGTTGCAGCAGAGACCCCAAAATGGACATGTCAAATGCCCTGAATTTGCTTTAGGATTGTGGGCCTGGACCAAGGTTTATAAGCCAACCGCCAGGGTCCATTCACATGACACACAGCTTCTGACAGAGTTCAGGACATCCTATTACAGAATATGGCAACTTGGCAAATTCAATCTTTTAAGTTGAAGAAATTTGAGAAAGGACAGGTACAGGAAAGACATACTGACCTTCTCTGGAAGCAGGTCATTAAACCTTCCTGGGAGAAGGTTTCCTACACCCAGAAGAAAGGAGTGTAATTATCTGCAAAAATGGAGTGTCATCTGAACAAACATCTTGCTAAGTTGCCCACCAATTGCTACACTTAGCTTGTACCCTTTGTTCTAGCATATCTTTATACCACTTTCACCTTTCATCAAACCTAGCACACACACACTCAGGTTTAACCACTTTTTTAGAGCCTTATTTCCTTGGGAAGGCTCTCCTCTCACCATAAACCTATGTGAAATAAATGGGAATACTTTTCTCTTGTTAATCTGTTTGGGGTTTTCTTATTCTTATTATTATAGGGTCCCAGCTGAGAATGTAGAAGGGTAGAAGAAATGGATATTATTCCTCCACTACACTTGTAAGATTTGGGATAATTTAAAAGAGATAGAGAGGAGAGGGAGACTATTCCAGTTGTGTCCTCTCCAATCTTTCATGCAGTCGTTCAAATAGGTGTTTTAAGACAAGGTACAAACTTTGTCTCAGGAATCAGGTAGAAGGCCAGTCTTGAGAACTTGGGAACTGGGTGAAAATCAGTGTCAGCTAAGAAAAATGGTTCTCCACTAGGAATGGATATGAGATTCACCATGGAGCTCATCAAACACAGACATGCAAAAAAGACCTGCTTCCCAAAAAGTCTGTTTCAGGAGGCCTAGAATCTAGGCCTTCTTAAGAGTCTCTTAGGCACTTCTGATGAGAGAGACCAGGGTTGGGAACCCCAGTTAGGCACAGGGGTAATCTGATACTGTTTGTTTCTGCTAGTGGGTTCAGGGTGCTATCAAGTTGTGGCACTGCAGAAAGAAGTGGGGCTTGTGGCTGTAGAACAGGATACATGAGGATTAGATACACAGACAACTCATTTGGTTTGAGTTGGTTTGGTTAGGTTTGGTTCTAATTAAGTAGCTTTAATTCTTCAGGGCCCTTTTAGGTTTACAAAAAAAAAAAAATGAGTAGAAAGAATAGAAAATTCTCTTGTGCTTCTCCCTTCCCCTCTTTCCTACCCACACATCCCACAGTTTTCCTGTTATTAACATCTTCTTTGGTGGGGGAAGGGTGTCATCCTTTTCCTATAATTGATGAGCCAATATTGATGATGGCTAACTAAAGTCCACAATTGAATAATGATCAATACTCTGCATTATATATTTCTATGGGTTTGGACAGTGCATAATATCACTGTAGAAGAGGAAGCCATCTTCCTTGGCTTTCTCATGGTCTCTGACTGGGTCTCAAAATTGAACTGACCGAGATAAGTAAGAGTAAGGCATACAAATTCGCTTAAATTTTCGCATGTACATAGGAGCCTCCGTAAGGGAATGAAGACCTGAAATAGCGACCAGCACTGGAAGCTTTTATACCCTCTAGACAAAGACACAATACATTTGTGGAGACTTGTTTGGTCTACAGGTAGGAAATGGCAAAGAAATAACAACAAAGAAAAGGGTTAGTATAACAAGGTCTGTTTCAGATTCCTCTGGTGCCAGTCTGGCTGGTAACATTGTCTCCAGGAAAAGAATTTATATCCTACCTTTAGGCAGAAAAGGAGAGCTTTTCCTGCATTTATGGATTCTTAACTGCCCTTAGTACAAAATATTATTTGTGTCAAAGAGCCATAGCCTGGGGTCACAGAATCTGGTTTCCTTCAGTATGAAGAAAGATGATCTCCTCATGTACTTAGATTTTCTTTTATTTCTTTCAGCAGAGTTTTGTAGTTTTCTTCATAATGAGCTTGTTCATTTTTTTAGTAGATTCATATCTACATATTTAATTTTTCTTGGGTGCGTATGTAAATTTTTTTCTCAAATTTCAGTTGTTCATTGCTGGTACCTAAGAAAACAATAGATTTTTATATATTAACCTTGTATCTTGTGATTTTGCTCTGAAAAGACATCATTTTTATCCTGTAGATAACTGAAGACATTAAAAGCAAGAGTGTTCCACTATTTTATTGATGCTCAAGGAGTACTAATCTGGAAGGGATGTGTAGAACAGATTGGAAGGAAAAGAGGCTAGAGTCAGGGCGTCCCTGTAGGAGACTTTCCTGTGAGCCCTCCAAAAAACAAGAAGATTCCAAGTAAGTGTATTACAGCACCAGTGGAAAAGCAAGAACAGACCGAAGAGGCAAATACCCTAAACTGGCCTATCTCCTTCATGTCCATGGGTCTCTGTTGCCAGACTCCAACATGTCCGTGTACCCAATGTGCAGCAAGCCAAATTCTGAGACACTGGATTTAAAGCAAGGAAAGCTTTGTAGTCTAGAGAGCAGCCCAAGGAGAAAGAAGGCGATCATTCCCAAAGCTGCTTTGCCCTCTTACCGTGTTGATCTACAAGGGACAACTTACACACATGAAAGGAAGCTAAGGGGTTTCCTGACACTTGCTGGAAGGTCCTTGAAAAATCTGGAGATAAGCATTCTTCTGGACAGTGAGGCACAACTTGGTATCTGGGATCAGATACATCAAGATACATGTTTCTGTCTGGTCTCTGTTATGTGTCTACAATCATTAGGTACCGCAGATTATAAGTAAAAAGACAAAGTTAATGATTGATTGTGCTGAAGTTTAAGAAGTAAGGAAAACAGAGGCACCTGTGTGTCTCTGTCATTTGACCTTCCAATTGGTTTGCACTCAGGTCCTGAACTCAGGGGTGGTGGGATTGAGCCCCAATAGGATGAAGTGCTGCTGGATGGGGAGTCTCCCTCCTCTCCCTCGCCGCTCCACCCACTAATGCTCTTTTTCTTTCTCTCAAACAAATAAATACGTTTTTCAAACAGAGTACATAAAACATAATTAAGTAGGAAACAACACAACTTAGACCTAAGTGTACCATGCAAATAATAAAATTACAGGGATCCTTGTGATTTCAGAATGGCTCCAGGAACCAGCTTCTGGCTTCCTCTTACATGCAGTTCTCTCATGGGATGCCCTTTACCATCCTCTGCACCTAACTTCTTATTAATCTGAAAATAAGTTCAAGTGTTAGAGCCTTCTATCTACCGGCTCCTCAGAGCACACTGGCACCTCCTCCACTGCAGCCAAAAGAGGTATTTACAGTTATTAATGTGCAATTTATGTCTTCATTAGTCTGACCATCTCCTTCATTAGATTATGAACTCCTGAATCTATACAGGGCAACTTATACACATGAAAGGAAGCTAAGGTGTTTCCAGAAAGTTGTTGGGAAGTCCTAGAAAAATCTGGAGATAAATATTCTTCTGGAGAGTGAGACACAACTTGGGATCTGGGATCAAATACCTCAATATACATGAGTAGCAGAGAGTCTGGCCCAACAACATACCCATAAATCAATAATTCAATGGAGTCTGCTCTTGCAATTCACAACATTACCAGGTACCTAACAAATATTGTATCAAATCTACATTGGGTGTTTTCTCCTAAAGAACTGAAAGCATAGAGGTTCCAAACACTTAAGCTTCCTATGGAGAAGGAAGCACCAAACCCATATCAGAAAGTCACCATTTCCTCACAATTTCTTTGAGGAAGTTATAACTTCTCCTTTGTACCTTTAAGGAGGCTTGGTCTTCCTGCATCTGCGGGGATAATGGCTTTAAACAGTGAGTTGGAGGATGTGGGTCTCATCCACACTGTACACAAAAAGGGCATCTTCCAAGCCTTAGGTTTCCCTTTCCTCTTTCCTAGGGCTCAGAAACTATCCCTGCTACAAGCAGACCATGCTGGCATACCTGGCAGAGGAACTGCAGGCAAAAGCCTCTGAGCCTGGGACTAACCACTGACTCTGTCCTCGGTAGGACCCCAAGCAAGGAGACCTGGTAAGAGGAAAAGCCTGGGGGCTGGGGAGTTAGAGCCGAGATGATGGCCAGATGGCCCAGGTTAAATAGATGGAGGAGAGATTTTCTAGAGGGAGGAGGGAAGAAGCAGGATTCTGGACCCATAAGCACAGGACAGAGAGGAATTGGATCTGCCAGTCAGAGGAAAAGTCATCCTAACTCACATTTCTCCTCCCCAGGCTTGTGGACCTTCATAGAATTGTGAAAATCACATCAGAAAGAGGATGGTATTAAAAAAATAGACTTAAGAAATCTTGAAAGGCACAATGAAGATCTAAATTGTTGTGAATGATAATTTTGCTCTTACTGCTTCTACTACTATCATTCTCTCACTTTCTTCCCTCTTCCCACACAGAAGAAATGATGCTGGATATTCTGGGACCATTTCCTCTCCTCTGGTGCTGCTGGGATCGTGGGGGCCAGTGCCACTTGCTGCTAGGCCTCCAAACCTCAAAGGGTTCGAGGGTTTGAAATTCAGCATGTAAGAGCAGGTCCTGTCCAATGCAAGACAGAAATGCGTGGGGCCAATAATTATACTCAGACTTGTAAACCTTCAGACACCTTTCTGCACGACACCTTCCAGAACACAGCTGCTACCTGTCTTTTACCCAAGACAGACTGTGAGACTGCCCCGAAATACTGCCACTGGAGGGAGAATCATATTAACATGACTTACTGCTATCAAACTGGAGGGACAGGGTGACTGCCACTACAAGGCTAGGCTCCAGAACCGGCTCTACCTTGTAAAATGTAACAAGTTTCAGCCAGGTTACCCTCCCAATTGTATGCTTCCTATACACTTAAACAGTACCAGATCACAGCCTCCTGGATGTTTGATTAGACTAAGGTTCCCATTACTTCGCTTCATACTTGGTGCAGGTTCTCTTGTGCTCCCTTCTGCCTTTTTTTTTTTTTTCATTGTTGATTTCCATGGTTCCCATAGAAGAAAGAAGGAGGGCAGTGAGAGAATTATGGGGCCATGATGCCAGACCAGATCTGGGGACAAAAACAAATAGCATTCCTTTCTGCTTTGGACTTTGTGTGTTTTGGAGAAGGGCAATAGTGAAAGGGGCAAGGAAAGACCCAGGCCCCATATTTTTAATCTTGGAACGTCTTCCAAGTTTGTTGCATTCTGTTCCCAGCAATAAAATCACTTTCTGCTGCATTGTAATGACCTTGAGTGTGTGTATTTGGGATGCCTTTCACATCATTGCCAGCCTGGAGCCATCTAGATTGCATTTACTGACATTCTTAGGAGAACTAGTTGGGCCTTCGGCATATTTGAGGTTAATCTGCAACCCAGGGCCTCTGCCCACTTCTCTCACGCCTGTGTTTTTGGGAACTTTGGAGCAAGAATATTCTCCATCTCATCAAACTCTACTCATAGCTTTTTACATATTTCCCTTGAAACCATGACCTATGTTTATTTGGAGGTGGCACAGAAATTTCATAAAATGTCCACAGTACTTTCACACACAGGTTCTAACCCTGACAACCAATGCAGCCTATGTCTTTACTGTTGATTTCCATATTTCATCATTAATGTTTTAAATGCGTGTAATATAGGGGGAGAATAATCCACTGTAGGCTTAGAGTCAATTCTTCCATGATCTATTACAATGCATGAAGAGAAAGCATAGATCAAGAAAAAAAAAGTACTCGGGAACTAACAACATTTCTGTCTTACTTAACACTGAAATATCACAGAGTAATGGTGTTTTTGAAGAAGTAGAAGACATAGAAATGGAGAGACTGGGATTCAGAAGTTGGCTGGGATTAAGAAGTTAGGTCCTAGATGTAGGAGAGGAAACATAATTTTCCTTCTACCATTCTAGGTTCTTAGCTGAGAGTCCTACCCCCAGTATATAAAGGCAGAGTACAAAAACTATTTTAATTATGTACATACATAGAGGATCCCCACAAAAATATGAGACTAAAAAGCAGCTATCCACCTGGGACTTATGGACCATCCTGGGCTAAGGAAAGGATAGGGATCTAGGGCTTTAAAAGGGGTAAAAGCAATTCAGAGGAAGGTGAGAGGAGGAAAATTTTGTGAAAGGAAATTGGCCCTGGAATGCAGATAACTCTCCCAGATGAAAGTGATCCCTGTCATGGCTCACTTCCTGTACTGGACCCTTTTCTAATGTAAATTTCCCCTACAAAAGTGTAACCTCTACTCTGCTTTCAGAACTTCTCCTGGTCTACACTTTCTCACAATAAACAGCTTAAGATAATTCTTGTGCCAAAAAGGAATATTTGGGATGGCGTATTCTGCTACCCCTCATACCTTTCCATTTCCTTTCCAACTACTAACTCATTGGATTAACAGTCCAGGGTAGGTCAAAGTGCTTTGTAGCCTGATCTGTCTTTGAGTAGCAGCCAAACATAATGCCTATCCGAAAGGCCACCTACTGAAGTAGTTACAAGTGTGTCAGTTATCTGTGCTGCACAATGGTTCTTTCCAAACCAAGCAATTCCTTTAATAGCTGTGCTAGTCAGACTCACCTTCCTTTATGTCACTTCTTTATGTCAGGTCTTAGAAACAAAGACAGAAATATGAAGTTTCAGGTTTCAAGAGCCTGGATTCCAAGGGTGCTAAATACTCAAGGCCCCTCTCAGTGGGAAGGCATGAGAAGGCCAGGACAACCTGGCACTTGACAAAGTGGGTACCCAGTAGGGGAACTTCTCTCATGGGACTTGAGTCTGCCACTTTAGAGCAGCTTTCAATAGTATTCATCTTAGTGTTGATATTTACATTGCATAGGTTCAAAGTATTCAAGCCAAGTACAGGGGAAGTAGACGCAAGGATCTGTGTTCACATTAAGTAGGTACCAGTGTAGGAACATAGCATCATCCTCAGGGAAAGGGGTGCATTGACCTGATCAGTAATCACAATGGACTTATATATTATATAAATATTCCTGGACACTTCAGCAGATTCTTGGAGAAAGTAACCTAGTAAAAGGCTGAATTTCATTTCACCCAACCACTCAGTTACTCTACCTTACTCTACTATTTCTCAACAATCATTATTTATACATTAAGGAAGAACTCTGATGAGGGGATATGTAAAGTGAAACTTAAGAAATGAGGAGACATTCACATAAAAGGACATTTCAGGCAGGAAAAAATAACAAGTGCAAAAGCCCTGTAGCAGGAAAAACTTGGCATCTTCTCTCCCCCTAAAGAGCCTGGTGTGGCTGGGGAGAGGCAAGGGGATATGAGATGGTGGTGACAAGGCATAGAGAGAAGAAATAAAATACCAAATAGAAGGAATCAGGTTGAGGTGTCAGTAGCTCTTGTATTTCTTGTCACAGAAATGGCATGGCCTCAGGAGAATAGGAAAAGGAAAACCTAGATTTCTTTTTATTTTTTTTTTAATTTTATTTATTTATTTTAGAGAGAAAGTGAATGGGAACAGGGGGATGGGGTGGTACAGGGGCAGAGGGAGAGAGTATCTCAAGGTGATTCTATACTGAGCCCAGAACCCAAAATGGAGCTCAATCCATCCCATAACCCTCAGACCATGACATGACCCTCAAGCAATGAGGGCTTCACTGAGCCACGCATGTACCCCAAGAAAGCACAGATTTCCTAAAGGAAGAGACAACATGGACTGTAGACTCTCATCTGAAGGAAATTTAAATTAGCTCACCACAAGGAGTCATGCAAGATCCAACCTGAGGGCCAGCAGTCAAATCCCAGGTCAACAGCTCTCTCCACACCTGAGAGTGAGGTGACATGTCTGAGGGGCTCAGAGGTCCCCTTGCAAAAGACAGAAGTATGTAATGAGCCTCAGCACTAGACAGAGAGGAGTTGAGTGACACTTTCCCTGGAGGAGTCTATGCTAAGCGTGCCACTATTGGCAACAGGAAGTAGGAGCAGTAGGAATTGAAATGACAGCTGCAGTGGCAAAAACAAACTATGTTAAGTAATGACAAATTCTGTACAGATGTTGACTTACCGTCAATACTGAGGGAAGAGAAAAATTAATTGCATTCAAATGCAAACACAAAGATTTAGAATCATTATGACAGCAGCAGAGAAGGCTGGGAGACGACCCACTGGACTGTGAAAGATAAATGTGGCCTCTTCATCCATTGGATCTCTCTATACGGTTTTCTTCCTACCAAAAAAAGTGGAACAGGTGGGCTGGTCTTTGAAAAAATCAACATTCCCACACGTCAATGATCATGAAAGACCACTGATGGAATAAAGATCTTCTGTCTGAGTGTCCCCTCCTTTGCTGTGGACTAATTCCCTTCTTTGTCAACATCATTTATCGGGGTCTGGTCAGTCTGTCCACACAGAATGCACACAGCTTATCTGCTCTGGGCACATGGCCTCCATGTGCAGCCTGTCCAAGAACCCGAAAGCTTGTTCTCAGGATGGTTTCGTTGAATCTGATCAATCACATGATCTGTCCACACATTCTTGATTAAAATCAAGGTTGCCTTCTGATTTCTCTGCTTATGGCAAATCCTGAAACTGTGCCTGACCCACTCTAGGTCCTCCTGTGTAGAGCAATGGCTTTAATCTCCATGGTCACTCATCTCCACCTCCTTCTCATGTGCATTTGAGGGGTAGGGATGGTGTAGGACAGAGCTTGTGCCTGTCATGCGGAAGGCCCAGGAGAACAGACTTGGAGATTATGCATGCAAAAGCCTTTCCTGCATCACATATGCTCTCTCAGCTGTGTGCTTCCCCTAGTCAAGGCCAGTGTCAGGTGTCACATTATTTGCCCTGTGTCTTTAGCCACCTTTAATCATAACAGTTCCACCGTCTCTGTATCTTAGGTCTTTGAAAGTTTTTTTTTTAGCATTGATATTCTTTTATTTTTTTTTTCAGTATTCCAAAATTCTTTGTTTATGTACCATACCCAGTGCTCCATGCAATACATGCCCTCCATAATAACCACCACCAGTCTCACACAACCTCCAACCCCTCACCCCTCCAAATCCCTCAGTTGTATCTCAGAGTCCACAGTCTCTCATGGTTTGTCTCCCACTCAATTTCCCCCAACTCACTTCATCTCTCCATCTCCCAATGTCCTCTGTGTTATTCCTTATGCTCCATAAGTAAGTGAAACAATATGATAATTGACTCTCTCTGCTTGACAGATACAATGGAGTATTATGCCTCCATCACAAAAGATGAATACCCAACTTTTGTATCAACATAGAGAGGACTGGAAAAGTTGATGCTGAGTGAAGTAAGTAAAAGTCTGAAATTTTTGAAGAAATCAGCATCACTTTTTAATTTTTCCTTCTAAATAGACATCATTTGGGGGAACAGTTTAAGATTCACAGCAAATAATGAGCAGAAAGAAGAATTCTCATATACCCTGGGTCCCCATGTCTCCCCATGCACAGCCTCCCCCATTGTCAACATCCTGCACTAGAGCAGTACATTTGTTTTAAATGACAGACCTACTTTGACACATCACCCAAAGTATAGGGTTCACTTTGGGTGCTGTCTATGTGTATGTAACTCAGGTTTTATCTCTTGCTAGTCTATCTTTTGTCAGTTTAATTTGTACATTCCTAGTCTCTGAACCTAAGAGGGTGGAGGAAAAAGTTTCTTCCTCCACTCTGTTTCCTCCACCTATTCCATAAACACATGTCCAGGTTGAACCCTGGCTCTTCACAACATTAACCTTTGTGCTCATTCTCACTCTTGTAATACATCTAACATAGTCTGAGAATTGTTTTGCCCATCCCACCATGATGAACTCCAAAAGTTTAGGATGTGTTTGCAGTTTTTCCCTTATCTCTACCCTACCCTGCTGAATACTGATGATTTACAACTAAACCATAAAGTCAGAGATAATGAAAGTATTGTTGTTTAGTAAGTGTGCCGTACAGCAATGTATAAGCAGCACCACGAAGTTAGCTGTAAGCTATACTATGACACTGGGGCTCTAATTCAGGCCCATGCTTTTTCTTACTACATGATGTTCCACAAAGTCACAAATGAAGTTAAGTGGGCATAGAGTCAGGAGCAGAAAGTGTTTTTGAGACTGATATGGTAACATGCAGATAAGCAGGCATATCTACTTGATCATCCCAGAGAGAGCCGTCTTCTCTTTCCTTAGACTCGTCATTGGACAAAATGAACTGATTATAAGGGCCATCCTCTCAAGGGGCTGGAAGATCAGTGAAAGTTCAGAACAAACCCCAGACCTCTCTGACTTACTCCTACACCCAGTCTAAATACTTTTCACTGGAAGAGAGTATTTTCTGAAACTTGATCAGTCAACAAGCACTCAGAAATGTTAAGCAAAAACTACATTGTTCACTGAGAACTTAAGCCAAGAATGATTTCATTCTTCAGCTGTAACCCCAGTCATCTGAGCTGGCTGGCCATTTCCAGGTCTGAGATTCTATCCCCAATGGTCCGTTTTTCTGAGGCTTGGGTACATCCGAGAGATTTGAAGATGTCTTGAGGCAACTTCCCCCAGGAACCTAACAGGAATTGAGAGGGCTCTTGAGAGGCAGTTTTGGAGATAGGGCAAGACAGGGCACTGCAGATAAGATACCTCCTGCTCTGGATCTATTCCTTTCCTCTTTCTGGCCACTCTATTGTCTACCAAGAAGAAGGGAGTAGCCAAAGGCAATCTTTAGGTGCAAGGAAAGCTGCATTGTTTAGACCCCTCTGCCTCCAGTCTTCATTCACTCCCTTCGCTTCCTATTTACAAACTTGTCTGTCCCATTTTTCCCCCAGGGAGACTCAGGTACAGCCATGTTTCCCACCATTGTCCCAATGAGTTATGCTAGGTTGTATATGGTTATCCCAAGGCTCTCTCGAAGGCGCTGCTTTGAATGCCTCAGTGCCTCCTGACAGTTACCCCACAGTAAATCTCAGTGTGTCTAGTATGATGTCCAAGCCCAGATCTGCCTGTGTTTTCCTGATACACCCATTCCATTTTTACTGCTTTCTGATTCTCTATAAAGATAAAAGTTATAGCATCTGGGTGGCTCAGTCACTTAAGGTCTGCCTTTGGGTCAGGCCATGATCCCAGGGTCCTGGGATCAAACCCCTCACATCGAGCTCCCTGCTCAGCAGTGAACCTGCTTATTCCTCTCCCTCTGATGCTCCTCCTGCTTATGCTGTCTCTATCTGTCCAATAAGGTCTTCTAAAAAAAATAAAGAGAACTTTGAAACTTTTCAGTTTATCCTTCCCTCCCAATCAGAAACTTCATTCACTGTCACCTCTACTAATAGATCAGAATTAAAAGTGAACTTTTAATTTTGACTCTTGAAGAAACAATATCAGTAGTGGTAATAATAATAACATTAAAATTATTTTAGGGCTTACAGTGTGCTTTGAATAAGGTGACCCTATAATTTGCTGTCTGATTGGGACACTTTGAGAGTGAAAAGGGACATTATTATTTATTAGCCAAGAGAATGAGCATAAATAAGGATGTCCCTCAGCCAACAGGGGCATATATATGGTTTCATAGCTATGAACCAGTTTCACATGAGAGAGGGCTAAACGAGCTCTCCATGGTCTCTCTTGTAAGGGCACTAATCCCATTCAAGAGTGCTCCACCTTCATGACATAATCCCCTCTCAAAGGCCTCACTTCTAAATACCATCCCATTGAGACTTAGGTTTTAATATACAAATTTGGGGTGGGGCTGGGGAAACAAACATTCAGTCTATAGCATCTTAAAATAAAGTATTTTATTATTCCTAATTTACAGATAAGAAAACAAATACAGAAGTTTGTATATTATTGATCTTTAAAATCGTAATGCAGGACTTTTGGGTATTCATCTGCTTTCATCCAGAAAAATGCCAGTCGGTGTTGCAGGAATAATTAAAAAGGTGAATGTAATGGTGAGCACTCTGAACTCTGCATTTAAATAGTCTTTTATTAGTGCTTTGCCAATCCTCCAGCTTGCGTGTTTTATAGATGATGAAACTGAGGTCCAGAGAGGTGATAAAATTTTCCTGAACATAACATACCAGTCATGAAGCTGCAACTAATACATATGGTCTCCTCACTCTAGAGACTCTAGTCAAATTCTCAAGAGTGGTTTATGGAAATGAAAATTACATTGTTATGTGCCTAAAGAAATTATAAGGACCTACTTAGCAAGAGGCTTCCATTAAAATTAAACTGTCCCTGCCCCCATACCCCCAGGGTATTCCCTTAAAACAAGTCCCAGAAACCAGCTCCAGGTAACAAAGCCCAGATACAAGGGTGGGTCAGGCCAGGTGGAGACATCCGATCAGTGGGGGGATGCATACTGTCTCCCTCCTTACCAAGGAGTATGGGCCCCGCCTTTTGGGAGCCTTTTGGGCGCCAATCCTAACCAAGGTGTGATAGGCTAAATCAAATGTCTACTAGGATAAATTGTAACTCAATTGGTCACCTACCATCACTGTGGAGTTTCCTGTGTGTGTTACAATCTCATTGGTCACCTGTGCATGGCCAGGCCTGACTGCATGGCCTTTGACCTTAAAAACTAGACTGTGAAACAGAGAAGGATCACCTTCTCTTGTAAGAGGTGCATCCCTGAACGTTCGGTTTGATTCTTGATGCTTGGCGTGAAATAAAGCTTTGCTTGACCTTCCCTTTATATCAGTCTCGCTCCTTTAATCACGGACCCATTATTGGGGTATAACATATGGGGGCTCGTCCGGGATTAAATGACAAGAACTGAGCAAGCATCAGAATTTCTGGGAAAAGCATCGAGGTAAGATCTCACAGATTTTACTCTGTGGGATCCGATGATCTCCAGGTGCTCTGTGAGATCGGTTGTTGTGTCTGGGTGGAGCTCCAGGTATAGCCCACCTGGGTGAAGCTGGACGCTGCCATGCTCCCCAGGGCTGGAGAGGATGTGGGGACGCACCTTCCCTCCACTGGAAGATCGCCAGGGAGTTCAATTCCCCTTAGACAGTCAGGGGGTTTCAGTCCCCATAGGCAGTCACCTAGGTGGTCAGGGGGTTCAAGTCCCCTGAAAGGCCAGAAGATCAAAAAGTCCCCACCGGTGGCAGGTTCTGGGTAAGAACTCCTGGGCCTGTGGTTGTCTTTGTCTTGTCTTTTTGTTGTCTTCTGTGCTGTTGGTTGTGTTTGAAGAAATAGGACAAGCAGAGAGTAAGGGAACTCTGACTTTTAATGGCTATAACTGGAGCCAACTGGGGGTAGTCTAATTCGAGACAGAGACTTTAAGGAATATTCCCAAGTTTATTTGTTTGCCAAAACAAACTTTGTTTTGGGGACATTCCTTGCCCTCTCTGGCCCGACAGGGACTACCTAGCGCCTCCCTCTTGCTGGTGGGAAAGCATGGTGTGTGCTCCTCTCTTGGAGATGATGAGCCCTAGAACTGGGAACCCTTTCTCTGCATTCTGGTGGCACTTTGTTCTGTTCTTCACTGTTGGGAAACAAGAAGAGAACACCCTGGACCTAATACCCCCAACGCCAGATCTTCCCCCCCGGGTCTCAGGTAAATATTCAAAGTGGAGTGGGCCCAGGAGGAACATAGTTCAGTATTTGAACTACTTTAAGTTTGTTGGGTTAATTAGGATGAATATGTCTTTTGAGTTAACAGTAGTAAATGTGAAACTTCAGAGTTTTTACTTAAAGTCAAGTAAGCTCGTGTTATTTGTTAAAATCTGTGTTAAATCTAATAGCAAAGAGATGACTGAACTGATGATTAATTGTCTGTCTCAAAGTTTTAATGGGTAATTCTTAAGGTAGCTTTCAAAGTCTTTGGTAACCTGAAACTTTAACCAAATGTATAAAATGCTAGAGCGCTGGTTGCTGGAACTAGGTTTGTGCTTTTGAAATCTGTTGGCAAACATGTTTTGTGCTTAACTGATTGATAAATTTGCTATCTAAAGAATTCTGTTGTAACAGTTCACAATTGGTTTATATTTAATCTTCAGTAGAGGTTAAGGTATTTCTAAGAGTACAAAGTTCTGGCTAAGTGTAATTAAGACTGATGGAAATAAGGGAAACAACTCTGTAGAAAAGTAGGAAATATGTAAAAAGGAGAGAAAAAGACCAGATGCCTGATTCTGTTTAAATAATAAATAAAAACGGGCCTGGGGCCGCTTTCTGAGCTAGATCCATTCCTAAAGAATGGAAGGGGAGACCCAGTGGGGAGAGGTGTCCTACCTGTTTGAATCTGAAGAATGCCTGACTGTGTGAATGTGTCTGTATGGCTCCACCGCTTCCGCTGCAGAGTCTGAGTGGGCTGCACCCTGAGTCTCACGGGGTGTCATATGGCATAATGGTCATCTACTCCACAAAGTAGCCTGATCTGGGGTTTATATGGACCAACCTTAGCTAAGATGCTCCTAAGTTCCTGTGAGGGACATGAGCAGGACAGCATCTGAAAGATCCTCCTCCCTTTGTCTGAGACATCATTCATGGGAGGGAAACCCAGAAAACTCAAGACTGCAGGCTTAAAAATTAAAAAAAGAAAAACACTGGTATAGAAAAGCTGGTTTTCTCTCTGTTTAAAAGGGCAGTTTTCTTCAGTTAATTGAAATGTAAATGGTCTTCTCTTTGACTGCCCAGAGTTGTAAATGAGATCTCTTTGGCTCATAAGGCTTCCTTGATATGCCAAGTTACTCAGCAAGTACTGATGCGAGTACCCAAATGCAACCCAATGATAAATCTTGGGTTGCATTTGGGTAAATGCTGTAATTATTCTAGAGGTTCTATACATTTCCTACAATTTTAATGTTTTGATAAGGGTCATCACTTGATATTTAGCTATATCTGTTCTGAGTTTTTTCATTTGTAATTGTTTAAGTTCTCTTGTAAGATGAATTCCGCCTTACAGGAAATTCATATGGGAAGACTTTCAGGACAAATACGGATCTTTGATATGTTAAAATCCTGGGAACTGAAATGGGTAAAAATTTACAGAAGTAAGGGCTACATTCGGACTAAACCAGAATTAGTAACATGGGACTAGATGGACTGAAAGGTTGTGATGTTGTGTCTTTAATGTTTTAAACATTGCTGTTTCTGTAATGTTTGCTCCTCTAGGCTAGGGAAACTTTTTCTTAAGTTATCTGTAACTAATAGAGATGTAAAGGTATTCATTTGTAAACAAATCAAGGCATTCAACTTTTCTCTCTATCTGAACCCTCTGAAACCTACATGTCTCAGTTAAGTATTCTTTCTTCCTTGGCAATCAGTCATTTGCATAAGTTCAATAAGAATCTTCTCCTTGTAACAGGACAGCATTGGAAACACTGGTCATTTTACCAAGGCTTTGACTGGAACATCATATTTGAAAAGACTCAGATATAACCAGCTTAAAGGAACTAAGGCTGATTTTATAAAACCTAGAGCCGTAAAGCCCCTTGGAACTGTTGGCCTGATACCTTGCTTACAGAGTTCCCAGCAGCCTGACCAGGTGAGTAAAGAATGTCACTCCCTGGTAGGAGGAGGAATCTCAGATTACTTTGGGCACCTCAGGAGTTCACCCAAATCTGACAGGTATTGCAGGCATGTCTGATGGCAAATTGTGGCTTGGCTTCTGGCCCAGAGAGGCTACTAAAAGTTCAACCTAGAGATTCTTTATGAGAAGTTCCAGCAAAGCAGATTCTAAATCTATATGATTACTTACTGTTCTTGCGGAGCTTATGTAAATTATTAGGCCAAGTTTGTTAAAACTGGGCTTGTTTTTCAAATGAATAGGTCCTGATTTGTATATCTGTGGAAATGGTTATTTTAGAGAGAAAAATTGTTTTAATAACATGCCTTTATGGGTGTCAAATTCTAGATTAGATTGCTATTAAATGTTTGTTTACCTAAGCTAGACAGCTTAAGGTAAACTGCAGAGAAGTTGCACGATAACCGTGTTGACGATCTTGCCTTTGCCAGTCAGTCAGCCCCAGATATAAGGAAGTAACTTCAGAAAAATGAAGAATTTGAAAGGAAGAATCTGACTGAGTTAGTGGAAATAATGGAAATAGCTGCTGAGGACTATGGGTCATGATTACAGGGGACAAGACCTCTCTTACAGACTCTGCAGGGAAAAGGGTACTGGGTGTCAGCAATGAAAACACAGCTTTGTAAGAGCCACACCACTTATTTAGACTTTGGTCTCCATGAGGGAATTCCCTGAGATGGTGAGCTACTGCAGGCTGTGGATACCACGGTTCATGGAGATGGCGCAACCTCTCTATGAACTGGCTAAGGGAGGACTCACTACGGTTGAGTGGACAGCTGAGGCAGAATAAGCATTTCAGGAATTACAAACAGCTGTACAGATTGCCCCAGCATTGACCATCCCAGATGTTGCCAAGCCCTTCCACTTGTATGTGGATGGAAAGGCAGGGGTGACTGAAGGAGTTTTGACTCAGACTCTGGGGCAGACTCAAAGGACAATAGCTTATCTTAGCAAGAAACTAGATCCAGTAGCAGCTGGGTTCCCCCTTGCCTGCGCATAATTGCTGCCACAGCCCTCCTGGTCAAGGATGCAGGTACATTTAGAGAAGTGGACTAAATTAGATTATGAAGGAGATTGGGCTAAGACTAGAAGAAACTAGTAAGCCAAATACATCAGGGCACTTATCTGGGGACACGCAAACTTAAGGAGCTTATGGGCAAGCAGTTCCAGATTTCTAAATTAGGGTGTATGGCTCAAGAAGTGGTTGATAGATGTGCTCAATGTCAGGCAGTAAATGCGGGAGGAACTAGAATGGGAAGAGGGAAAAGAGAAAGAGGTAAGGAACCACGAATTTATTGGGAAATAGATTTTACAGAGATGAAACTGGGAAAATATGGGCACAGGTATATGTTAGTTTGTGTAGATACCTTTTCAGGCTGGGTAAAGGCTTTTTCTGCCGAACATGAGATGGCAGGAATGGTAACCAAAAAGCTACCAGAGATTTGGGTCACCTCTTGTGACTGGGTCAGACAAAGCCCTGCATTTGTGAGTTCAGTCTCACAGGTATTGGCCAAAGCCATAGGCACTAATTGGAAACTACATGTACCTACCAGCCCCGGAGCTCAGGGCAAGTAAAAAGAATGAGTCAGACTCTTCAAGAGACCTTGACAAAATTAATTCTGGAAACTGGCGGTGGGTGGGTGGATATCCTTCCCTTCGCCCTCCTCTGGGTGCAATGCACACCCTACTTAAATAAGGTGACTGCATTTGAAATAATGTTCGGAAGACCTGCCCATTGCCCTCGATTACAAGAGATTGCTATAGCAAAAATGACTGATCAGTCTATACTCCAGTCACTGCAGGCATTACAGTCTGTCTTAAAAGAGCCCCTGCAGGGATCCGGACTGACCACACTGGCATGGAGACGGAGGTGGAGCCACGCCCTTCCCAGTCCCGGGACTTGGTTTAGATACGTCGCTGCCTCTGGAGGGGGCACCTAGAGTGAAAAACCTGGAGCCTTGCTGGAAGGGACCATTTACTGTCATCCTGACCACTCCCACGGCAATAAAAGTAGGAGGCATCAGGGCCTGGATTCACGAGGGTCACGTCAAAAGAGCTGAGGACAAGATCGCCCCCCAGAGGTGAATGCTGCTGCCAATGGACCCTGCCGATCCTGGACTAAAAGTAGACTCAAAAAACAATGAGCTCATTAAATTCATTGTTGCCCCTTTTGTTAAGATATAGGCGGGAGGTATGAGCAATTGCAAAATTAAAAAACGGGGGACTTAACTTACTGTTTCTCATAAAGGGAAGTGGGGGGCTCTGCATAACCTTAGGAAAGAAATACTGTTTCTGGGTAAATCACACTGGAGTCATTAAAACAGTCTAGCAGCCGTTAAAAAGGGCGGTATAGAACTGGCTAAAAAGTCAAACATTTGACTAGTCTCCCAAGAAAAGGGGGTAATGTAAGGATGTACTTAGCAAGAGGCTTCCATTAAAGTTAAAATGTCCCTGTTCCCCTTCCCCCAGGGGATTCCCTTAAAACAAGTCCCAGAAACAAGCTCCAGGTAACAAAGTCCAGATACAAGAGTGGGTCAGGCCAGGTGGAGACATCTGATCAGTGGGGGGGATGCATACTGTCTCCCTGGTTACCCAAGAGTATGGGCCCGCAATCTGGGAGCCTTTTGGGTGCCAATCCTAACCAAGGTGTGATAGGCTAAATCAAATGTCTACTAGGGTAAATTGTAACTCAATTTGTCATCTACCATCATTGGGAAGCTTCCTGTGTCTGTTAAAATCTCATTGGTCATCTGTGCATGGCCAGGCCCAACCGCATGGCCTTTGCCCTTAAAAGCTAGACTGTGAAACAGAGAAGGATCGCCCTCCCTTGTAAGAGGTGCATCCCCGAACGTTCAGTTCGATTCTTGATGCTTGGCATGAAATAAAACTTTGCTTGACCTTCACTTTATATCAGTCTCGCTCCTTTAATCACAGACCCAATTATTGGGGCATAACAGAAATGACAACTGTGATGTATGTCAAACTACTTGAGAGAAATTTTGAGAGATTGATATCACATTTTAATCTGTGTAATGAAGATAAATACTGCAACTGTGATTTAATGTATGGGAAATGATGTCTCTCAGTAATGGCTCACAGACATATTCTATACTGGATAACTGTCCCTGTTACCTAGAGGACAAACAGAGATGATGCAGACATTCTCAGAACCCAGTTTTAAAACAGAGGTTTGAGGCAAACAAGACTCAAGTCTCACTGCTTGGAGAAAATCCCACTGCTGGAAGGGACATTCTTCTGCTGCTCATATTCTTAGTCAACGTCACTGTTTCTCAGCTGCAAGCTTTTCCTTGTCTGGTACCCACCTCCCCCTTTCCACCATCGTCACAGACAAGATAGTCTCCTATTCCTTTACCCATGTCAGCCCCCTTCCTGGAGCTATGCTCTCTCTCTGTGCTGTATTTTCACTGTCTTCTCCCATACTGACTCTTTCCCCAAGATGTGCACCCCTTCATGTCACCTTCTCCCCAGCCATCCCCATCATGTTAGTGCACAAATTTGCTCCAGCTCGTCACTGTCAGCCTCCTTGTTAACTCCATTTCTTTCACTCTGACTTTTTCTTCAACCTATTGGAATAAGGGTGCTCTGAAAGTACTCCAGCAAATACTCTATTGATCTGCTGATTATCACATCTCATCATCTAATAAAATATTACCTTCTTAAACATTTTTTAAAATTGTAAGTTATCTATATGTATATGTATATACATATAATCTTACATGTATTATGTGTACATAAATATACACATAGTGTGTGAGTGTGAGTATACTCTCTCTATATATGCACATAGACAGAAAAAGTGCTAATTTTTTTTCTATCAATATTGTCTTTTAACTGTACCATTTAGTCCATTTACATAATTATTCATTTTTATTTTCCTCATTATTTTTATCATTTTATTATTATCCTACCTTATTTTGCCTTTTCTATTAGTCTCATTTGTCTGGCATTTCTATTTCCTATCCTTTCTTTGCTTCTTTTGGATTAATGGTGTAATTGTCTGTCATTCTGTGACAGCCATTAAAGCTGTTCAAAATAATTCTCTCATTCCAGGCACCTAGAAGGATCCTACTTCTCTGTCCCTTGCACTTAAATGTGACCATGAGGTTTTCTCCGGTCAATGAAGTGTGAATAGAAGTGACATATGTCCCTTCCAGCAGAAGCATGAAGAGCTGTCCTCTGCGGTGCTGGGGTTTTTTTTTTTTATGTTTTATTTATTCACTTAGAGACAGAGAGAGAGAGTGGGTAAAAGGCAGAGGAGGAGAGAGAGAATCCCAAGCAGACTCCAAGCTCAGCCCAGAGCCCAACTCAGAGTTTGATCTTATGACCTGAGCCAAAATCAAGAGGAGGATGCTTAACCAGCTGAGCCACTGAGGCATCCCAGTGCTATGTTCTTTCCTCTGCCTCTTTGATTAAGACAGTGTGTGTCAAGAAGAAGCCTGTGCCAACCTGTTTTCCCAAGTGACAATAGCAGGCAGAGCCCCTAGGCTGGACCAAGATAGATATGTAGCAGGAATGACAAAGAAACTTTACTGAAATTTTGAGATTGTTTGTTACTGCAGCACAACTAGACTCTCCTAACTGATCCACAGTCTACTTATTCTCTGCTAGTTTGGAATTCAAACCCTGTGTTTCCCTTCTTCTCATTGCTTATCTTAGAAATTCTCAGATGCATACTAAACATAGAAAAGTCAAATCAATACTTTTAGTCATCTCTTGAACACTTGGCAATTCACATCACTTCCAAGTTATGTTCCTGACATATATTTTAAATTTATCTTCTTAACTCAACAAGATATTATGGCTTTATATAGTCAAACACCTTTTATTTGTCCATATATGTATCATCATCTTTTTTTATTCCTTCCTGAATTTCATATTTCCACTGAGGAGCTTTTCTCAGTAACCTGATATCCATGCTTAGAAATTTTTTTAGTGGGAGGCTGCTTTAATGAAGTCATGTACTCCATTAGGTTTTGCTTTATTTTATTGTTTTGTCAGCATCCCTTATTTTATCTTTATTTCCAAGTGCCAGGGTAAATAATTCTCTGTTGGTGTGTTGAGAAATCAAAGCCAGTGTATTGAATTAAGATTATGATGTGCTAAAGAGGGGAAAAGCCATTCACATGGTCAGGTTACACCCTCAGCATTCCAGCTGCCACTTTCGGGAAGTGAAAATCCCAGGACGACATTTCAGGACATGGATACAGATGCAAAGTTGTAAGATTTTTCCCATGCCCTGGTGACTGAGCCTGCCTGACATCCCTTGGGAGTTTGGTTTGACTTTAGTTCTTCTCCTCCTCTCTGACCTTCTAGGAGTGGTTGCTGTGGACAAGAACTGCTGCACACCCACCTTCCACATGCAGGAGAGCTGAAGTGGCCAACACTGGGTGAGGTCACAGGTCCCCTCCTCTCCCTGCCCAGGAAACATCCCCCTCCCAGAACCTAGGTCTGCCCAGTCTTCCAGCTGTGGGTGCCTGGATGCTGGCCCCACCAGCCCCCACCCCCAGAGAGGTGCTGTTGGAATTCCAGCCATGCCAGGACTCCTGAGGAGATAGAGTACCTCCCTTTCCCTGCTGCTCTGGGGATCACACGTTTATGTGCCCTTTGCAAACCTGCAAGAGCTATTTGTTTGTTGCAAATGGCCCCCCAAGATGAAGATGACTTTCCGGGGTTCAGGCATCATTGCCATAATGGCTTCATTGTTGATCTTTGTGAACCAGCAGACAGATGAGGTTCACATGATACTATAAACAAGACTCACCCTTCCCAGCAGTCCTGAAAAAAGCGTGGTGTAGATGATTCCCTACAATGTCCTTCCTTACAAGGTCCTTAGTTCCCTCTAAAGTGAAACCAAGATGCTCCTCCCACCTATCTTTCCTTGGAAGCCAAGCCCCTTTGTAATCTGTATAAGATTCCCTCCCCAGAGATCCGGGGATCACAGAGACTGGCCCTCTGCTCTGTCCTAGAGAACAAGCTAGACATCCAGGTCAGTGGCTGAAGAGATGATCTCAGGGACTCTTTCTATTATGCATTGATTGGAGGGACCAAGGTGGCTGAGGTTAGCACCAAAGGAAGCTTGCAGTGGACCGATATCAGGATGGAGCATGTGGGCTGCAAGGAACCAAAGGCACTGGGGGAGGGAAGCATTGCTTTTGGGAACACACTGGCATCCCTCTATGATGCTGGTGTTAGGCACTGGGCTGTTGCCCTTGTGTTGGAGGAAAACAGGCCTCGCTCTGTCCGTCATGATCCTGCAGGTCATGTGGTATTTCAGGGATGCCGATCAGCTCATGGCTTATTCAAAAGGATTTTTTAATAAGCCCCTTGAGCACTGGGTATAAATATATTAATTTTTCAAATGTATTTTATTTTTTTGTCTTGTTTTTAAGATTTTATTTATTTATTTATTTATTTATTTATTTGACAGGGATGGATAGAAAGCACAAGCAGAAGGGGCAGCAGAGGGAGAGGGAGAAGCAGGCTCCCCACTGAGCAGGGAGCTGGGTTCGAGACAGGGCTCGATCCCAGGACTCCCAGATCATGACCTAAGCCCAAGGCAGACACTTAACAGACTGAGCCACCCAGGGGCCCCCTCAAATGTATTTTAAATTTTAAAATCTCTAATATTCAGACACAGGACTGCAGGATTTTAGTTCACTATCAGGTCACTACCCAGAGGCAAAGACCCGCCTCTCTGCAGCGAGTGGGAGTTGAATGCTTTCGGACAAGAGTGTATGTAACTGTCATATTCCTTGGAAAATTGCACAGGAGAAGGGGTAGCTTTCTGGCTGACCAAAAGGGAGACTGTGAGCCAGGGAGGCCACAGGTAGGAGCTGGGGTTCTTTCTAAGGCAATGTTTTTTCTCCTCTCTCCTTTTCCCAGCTAGGTTCTTCCAGAGGAGTGAGACCACCATGGCTCAGGAGAGGTTCTTCATCCTCTTTCTACCACTGGTCCTGGTGCTGCTGGTGCTCGGCTATGTCCAGCCTTCTCTGGCCAAGGAAACGCAGGCTGAGAAGTTCCTGCGGCAGCACATGGACCCAGACACCTCCACAGTCACTGCCAGCTACTGCAATAAAATGATGAAGCACCGGAATATCATGGTTGGAGATTGCAAGCTGGTGAACACGTTTATCCACGAGCCTCTGCCAGATGTCCAGGCTGTCTGCTTCCAGGAAAATGTCCCCTGTAAGAACACGAAGCCCAACTGCCACAAAAGCAGTTCCAAAATGCGCATCACCGACTGCCACCTGAAGAAAGAGGCCAAATACCCCAAATGCGAATACGAGACCCAGCAGCTACGGAAATCCATCATCGTGACCTGTGAAGGGAATCCATACGTGCCAGTCCACTTTAACGGTTCAGTGTAGGTCTGCACCTGAGGCCAGAGCAGCGAGATGCCCCACTTCCCTGTTGTGGCACCTGCTTCTCCCCTCTCCCTTCCTGGCTCTGAGAGAAAGAACTCCAGCCAGGGCTCCTGTCCCAAACACACATGCCTTCCTACCCAGGGCTTGCCCCTGTGTGATTTGGGGGATAAGGGGCACCCTCTGTAAACCACTTCCTGGACTATTTCAATAAAACACAGTTGCAACCACCTGGATTTCTGAAGCTGTTGCCATCTGGTACTGTCTGTGTGATTGCATTCCTGCTTGGGTAAGAACTGTAAATCTGGGTAGATTTCGTAAGCATCGAATAGAATCATTACGTGCCTTTGCTCCTGACTTTTGGTTCTCAGTGACCTGAGATCATTCCTTTTCTCAGAGATACCTTGTCAAATATGAAGTTGTTAATTATGGGCTATTTGAGATGAAAGGAAGCTACAGTCTGGGACTGTCCTGCTGGGTGAGCTGATGGAGGGTGAGCTCAAATGCCGAACTCTCTGGCATGGAAGGAAGGACAGGGTGACCTCAAGAAAACCCGGCTTAGACCCTGGCTGGGAGGACATGGGGCTGAAATTATGATCCTAAATTTTTCTTTTCCTTTTATTGAGTGAGCTATTACCATATCACAAAAATGGCCATCTCTTAGTTGGAAAGTCAGAACATTCCATTTAGGAGCTAGAAAGGTATGTAAGGATTATTAAATTAAACAAGAATAACTAGATTTTGAATCATGTATCCACTTTAATGGATTGGGCCTGCCTAGAACGTTGCAGAAAAAAATTCTAATAAGCGATATGGTTGAACAGTAGCCTCTGTTGAAGGCAGGATGGCGATAAATGTGTGTGTTCCACTTGCCATCCCTGAGATAATGTAATCCCCACTTTTACAGAGGAACGGCCTGAATCTCAGAAAGGGTAAGAGACTTGCTCATGGTTGCTGCTTCCTAGTGGCAAAACTGAGACTAGACCCCAGGTCTCCTGGCCTCCAGTCCTTGTTCTTTCTTCACCACAGTGGACTCAGGAAGAAAATCCTGCACTCTCCCTTTTTTTAAGTGCAGTAGAGGAGGGCACCTGGGTGGCTCAGCCTGTTAAGGGGCTTACTCTTGATTTCAGTGCATATCATGATTTTCAGGTTCGTGGGATGGAGTCCAGTTTGGGCTTTGTGCTCAGCTCAGAGCCTGCCTGGAGTCTTCCTCTCCTCCTCTGCCCCTCCCCTGCCTGCACCTTCTCTCTTTCTCTCTCTTAAATAAATAAGTAAATCTCTAAAAAAGAAGTAAGGTAGAAAAGATTATAAATATGGCATCAAGGAAGTAGGTCTAGGGAGACCTGAGAAACAAGATCAGAAAGGATGGCATAGTAGGGTACTTAGTTCCCTTGGTTCTGTTGACCTCCTGTTCTGAAAAGTTCACTGATCAAATCACTCAGGAGGAGGAGGAAAATCATTTTTTCTCACAGGAAGCGTAGCTTCACTTTTCCAGAATTCTACCTTTGTCTCTTGGGCTTTTAGGAATGGCGGGTGCACTCCATGGCAGCCTTGATATTTTATTTAAGTTCTGTAGTGTGATGTCCAGAGCTTGTAGTTTTTGCAGCATCCATGCACTCTTGAAACTCCTTCAGCCAGCCTAGACACACAGAAATGTCAAACCATCAATTCTTTCCTCAATACATTTTTTTCTCTTTCCTTTCTTTTTCTTTTAAAGATTTTATTTATTTATTTATTTGACAGAGAGAGAGAGAGAGAACACAAGTAGGGAGAGCAACAGAGGGAGAAGCAGGCTCTCTGAATATCAGGGAGCTGAGGTGGGGCTCGATCCGAGGACCCTGGGATCATGACCTGAGACCTTTAATGTCTGCCTTTGGCTCAGGTCATCTCCCAGGGTTATAGATGGAGCCCCACCTTGGCCTCTCTGCTCAGCGGGGAACCTGCTTCTCCCTCTCCCTCTGCCTGCCTCTCCCCCTGCTTTGTGCTCTCTCACTCTGACAAATAAATAAATAAAATCTTAAAAAATAGAAAAAAAAATAAACACAGTTTGCACCTGGAGATGACAGGTGTGTGAAAAGTGAGAAAACCATTGGAACAGAGGCTAGTTCCATCTTTCACATTCTAATTACATTTTGTTAAGGAAACATTGACTACCTAGGAAACAAAGCCCTGACAAGCCAGGTAGTTCAGTCTGGATGATATACCTTTCTTAGAGATGAGACTCAGAGGCAGCCTGAATGGGCAGAACTGACCTTAAACCTACCACACTCTGGCTCCCTCTGAGCAGCAGTGCTCAAGGAAGAGCCCTGGAGCTTGGAAGTAGCCCCTCAGGACTCTGCTGCTCCCTGCTATCACCACCCTGTCTGGGCCTCAGGACAATCTCTAGCAAGGGGACAGTCAGAACTACCTTGTAGTCCGGTGTGAGGGTTCAGTGAGGTAATTTTGATAAATTGCCGTACAAATGGGAACTTTCAATCTGCTCCAGAGTATGTTCTAAGTGAATGTAAAAATAAGTTAGCTGTCCATCCTAGTACCTTAGTTTGTCTGCCATATACTAAAATGGCTATTATTTTAACTGTCTCCAGCATTAAAAGACCAATGTCTAATCTAATTGATACTGACCTCTCAGATACCCATTACAAAAAAATAATCATAATCATAATAAAAATATCTACTCAGTTGTGCCCAGAATGTTCACTTTTTCTAGGCTTCCTTAGGTCTGGTAACAGCAAATGCATCTGGAAGGGTTTCCTATTGTCAACCCATAGCCCCTGGAACCCACACTCATGCGGGAGCTTCAGAACTTATCTCCAGGGAAGACCGGTAGCACACAGAGGGACTTATGGACAGCATGCGCACTACAGATAAACCCATGGGCCTTAGGGCTGCTGTTTTGCTCCAGTATATTCCTCCTAATTGGTTTATGCTAGTAAGAGTTGGCAAAAAAAACAGAATGTCCTGAACATGGGACTGATTAAAATATGATGCATATCCTTACATCAGAATACTATGCAAATAGAACCAAGTACACTTTTGCTACTGACATGAAATAGGTTCAAAATATATTCTTAATGGGAAAGAGGAAATAGTGTACAACATTGCATAAAATGTTATTATTTGTGACAGAAAAAGAGGAGAGAAACACATGCACCAGTATACATGTTAATTCACTTTTTAAAGAATGTTTTCTTTATTTACTTGAGAAAGAGAGAGCCTGTGAGCAAGGGGGAAAGGACAGAGCTCAAGAAAGAAGCAAACATCCCACTGAGCAGGGAGCCTGACCACTCAAGACCAGGGGCTCCAATCCCAGGACCCCGGGATCATGACCTGAGCTCAAGGCAGACATTTAGCCCACTGAGCCTCCCAGGTGCCCTGTCAATAAACTTTTATTTTTATTTATATTTTTGGTAATAATATATTAGTTTATTATTATTTTAATTTTTTTCATTTAAAGTCAACTAATTAACATACAATTATTGTTGGTTTCAGAGGTACAGGTCAGTGACTCCTGGGTCTCATATAATCCCCAGTACTCATTACATCATGTGCCCTCCTTAACGTCCATCACCCAGCTATCCCATCCCTCTACACCTCTCCCCTCCAGAAACCCTCAGTTTGTTTCCTATCATGAAGAGTCTGTATGGTTTGTCTCCCTCTCTGGCTTCCTCTGGTTTTATTTTTTCCTCTCTTCCCCTATGATCCTCTGCTTTGTGTCTTAAATTCCACAGATCAGTGAGATCATATGATAATTGTCTTTCTCTGAATGAGTTCTGTCACTTAGCATAACGTCCTCCAGTTCCATCCAGTTGTTGCAAATGCCAAGATTTGATGTTTCTGATGGCTGAATCATATTCCATCAAATATATTAATCACATTTAATACTTAAATCTGTGTAATAGATAAAGACAGTGAAGGGACATAAAAAACTGAACTGCGTCTGGAAAAGAAACTGGGGCCTAACAAACAATGACCAAAGGAAAACATCCTTTTTACCAGATTTATTTCTCAGTGTTGCATTTACGCTTACCATTTCCATAGATATAAAGGAAAAAGTCAAAGAGACTAACTCCCTGCAGCCCCTTCTCGGTCGGTAAGGAAGATCCTGGTAATAGAAATTCCAGACAATGACGTTAGGAAGAAAACTTAAAAGGACCACCGGATGAAACCTTGAGCTGACCCAGACACTCCCACGTGTCACCCCGCAGCAGCCCAGCAGACAGAAGCACACATCCCTGCCTTTCACACAACTAACCACCGTCGTGATGGAGAGTTCATGGTACAGAGTAGGCGCTCTTTATCTGAAGCCTATTGGCTTACTTTCCTGCAGTGTTCCTCAGTGTCAGCCATTTTGACAATCAGGCCCGTAGTTCTGCAGAAACAATGAAACTAAACCATAAAAGGAATGTGGAGCCCATCAGGTAGCATTAGTCTCTGACTCACTATTCTGACCACTCACTTGTCAGGTGCCTGACCAGATAGACCTCAGCAACCACGGAAGAGGGAATGTTCTAAGAGGCTGAATATGGCTGATATCGTGTATGATTCAAGATGCCAATGTTCTTTCAATAACAAGAATTTGGCACCATTACTTTTGCAGTCAGCAAGCATATAAAAGTCTAGAGAAAGAAACAGCCCAAATAGCAGGCCTTCGAACTAATCCCCTTGAAGCCAGGAGCAGTTTGGAAAAGACACAGGCATGTTGCAAAAGAGGTCCCAAACTGGATGCATCAAATGCCCTGAACTTGCTTTAGGATTGTAGGGCTGCACCAAGGACCAAGCCAATGGCCAGGGTCCATTCACATCACACTGAGCTTCTGACAGAGTTCAGGACAGGTTATTACAGAATATGGCAACTTGGCAAATTCAATCTTTTAAGTTGAAGAAACTTGAGAAAGGACAGGTACAGGAAAGATTTATTGACCTTCTCTGGAAGCAGGTCATTAAACCCTCCTGGGAGAGAGTTTCCTACACCCAGAGGAAAGGAGTGTCATTATCTGCAAAAATGGAGAGACATCTTCCTAAGTTGCCCCCAATTAGTACACTTACCTTGTACCTTTTATTCTAGTGCATCTTTCCACCACTTTCCACTTTTCCTCAAACCTGGCATACATACACTCGGGTTTAACCACTTCTTTAGAGCTTTATTTCCTTGGGAAATAAGCTTATGTGAAATAAATGGGAATTCTTTTCTCTTGTTAATCTGTTTGTTGTTTGTTTGTTTGTTTGTTGTTTCATTATACAGTCCCAACTGAGAACATAGAAGGGTAGAAGGAATGGATGTTATTCCTCCACTACACTTGTAAGATTTGGGATAATTTAAGAGAGATAGGGAGGAGAGGTAGATTCTTCCAGTTGTGTCCTCCCCAATATGTCTTGTACTTTACTTCTGGTAGCAGATAGCCATTCAACTGCCTGTTGAATGGCAGTTGAAAAGTAGAAACTTTGTTTCAGGAATCAGGTAGAAGGCCAGTCATAGGAACTTGGACAGTGGGTGAAAATCAGTGTCAGCTAAGAAAAATGGTTCTCCACTAGGAATGGATATGAGATTCACCATGGAGCTCATCAAACACAAACATGCAAAAAAGACCTCCTTCCCAGAGTCTGTTTCAAGAGGCCTGGAATCTAGGCCTTCTTAAAAGTCTCTTAGGCACTTCTGATGAAAGGGGTCAGGGTTGGGAACTCAAGTTAGGCACAGGGAAAATCTGATACTGTTTACCTCTGCTAGTGGGATCAGGTGCTATCAGGGTGCTATCCAGTTGTGGGACTGGAGGGGGGGGGGGGCTTGTGGCTGTAGAATAGGATACATGAGGGCTAGGCACACAGACAGCTTGTTTGGCTTGGTTTGGTTTCGTTTGGTTCTAATTAAGTAGCCTTAATTCTTCAGGGCATTTTTAGGTTTACAGAAAAATTGAGTAGAAAAAAATAGAAAATTCTCTTGTGCTTCTCCCTTTCCTACCCGCACAGCCCACAGTTTTCCTGTTATCAACATGTTCCTTGGGGTGTTCATTTTCCTATAATTGATGAGCCAATGTTGATGATGGCTAACTAAAGTCCACAATTTAATTATGATCAATTCTCTGCATTATGTATTTCTATGGGTTTGGACAGTCCATAATATCATTGTAGGAGAAGAAACCATCTTCCTTAGCTGTCGGAGGCAGGCCCCTGGCCAGGGCGGCCTCCGCCATTAAAAGATGGTGCCTGGCTAGTTGCCAGGTTAGGATTGCCTCGTGAGACTAAGGGGAATGCCCAAAGAGGAAGTAAACAGCATTGGTTGCTAGCGAAGTGGTTCGCTTAGGTGCACAGCCTGATTCGCTCCCTCCTGTACCCTGCTCACTGATTGGTCATGTAAATGTATATAAGTGTGTAGACTTGTGGAAATAGAGAGAAGATACATCTGAACTGGAGCTTCTTGTCATCCTTGTGGGTCGAGGATGATACTCAGCTCTCTTATGGTTTCTGACTGGGTCTCAAAATTGAACTGACAGAGATAAGTAAGAGTAAAGCATACAAATTCACTTAAACTTTCACATGTACATGGGAACCTCTATAAAGGAATGAAGACCTGAAATAGCGACCAGAGCTGGAAGCTTTTATACCCTTTTGACAAAGACACAATACATTTTGGAGACTTGACAGGATAAAGGGGTTTGGTTTATGGGTAGGAAATGGGGAATAAATAACTAGAAAGAAAAGGGGTAGTATAACAAGGTTTGTTTCCAGATTCCTCTGGTGCCACCTCTGGCTGGTAACATTGTCTCCAGGAAAAGAATTTCCTGCCTTTAGGCAAAAAAGGAGAGCCTTTCCTGCATTTATGGATTCTTAACTGCCTTTATTACAAAATATTTATTTGTGTCAAAGAGCCATAGTTTGGGTTCACAGAGTCTAGTTTCCTTCAGCATGAACAAAGATAATCTCCTCATGTACTTAGATTTTGATTCCCTTAAGGAGAGTTTTGTAGTTTTCCTCATATTGATTTTATTCATTTTTTAGTAGATTCATATCTACATATTTCATTTCTTTTTGGTGCGAATGTAAAATTTCTTTTCAAATTTCAACTGTTCATTGCTGGTATCTAAGAAAGCAATTGATTTTTGTATATTAACCTTGTATCTTGTGATTTTGCTCTGAAAAGACATCGTTTTTAATCCTGTACATAACTAAGACATTAAGAGCAAGAGTGTTCCCCTATTCTATTGATGTTCAAGGAGTACTAATCTGGAAGGGATGTGTAAAACAGATTGGAAGGAAAAGAGGCTAGAGGCAGGGAGTCCCTGTGAGTTTTTCTGTGAGCCCTCCAAAAAACAAGAAGATCCCAAGTAAGTGTATTACAGCACCAGTGGAAAAGCAAGAACAGACCGAAGAGGCAAATACCCTAAACTGGCCTTTCTCCTTCATGCCTATGGGTCACATACCTCTTCATTGGGCTTCAGGACCTTCATAGAATTGTGAAGCTCATGTTGTAAAGATGATGCTTTAAAAAAATGGACTTAAGAAATCTTTAAAGGAGGCACCTGGGTGGATTAGTGGGTGAAAGCCTCTACCTTTGGCTCAGGTCATGATCCCAGGGTCCTGGGATTGAGCCCTGCAATGGGCTCTCTGCTCAGCAGGAAGTCGGCTTCCCTTCCTCTCTCTCTGCCTGCCTCTCTGCCTACCTGTGATCTCTGTCTGTCAAATAAATAAATTAAATCTTTAAAAAAATTTTAAAAAAAGAAATCTTGAAAGACGCGATGAAGATCTAAATGGTTGTGAATGATAATTTTGCTCTTACTTCTTCTACTACTATCATTGTCTTATTTTCTTCCCTTCTCACACAGAAGAGATGATGCTGGATATTCTGGGACCATTTCCTCTCCTCTGGGTGCTGCTGGGATCATGGAGGCCATTGCACTTACTGCTAGGCCTCCAAACCTCAAAGGGTTCAAGGGTTTGAAATTCAGCATATAAGAGCAGGTCTTGGCCAAGGCAAGATGGAAATGCATGGGGTCAATATTTATACTTAGACTTGTAAACCTTCAGACACCTTTCTGCATGACACCATCCAGAATGCAGGTGCTACCAGTCTTTTGCCCAAGACAGACTGCGAGACTGGCCAAAAACACCGCCACTGGAGTGTGAATTGTATTAACATGACTTACTGCTGTCACTCTGGAGGGACAGTGTGACTGCCTCTACAAGGCTACTCTCCAGAACCGGTTCTACCTTGTTAAATGTAACAAGTTTCAGCCAGGTTACCCTCCCAATAGTCTGCTTCCTGTACAGTTAAACAGTATCAGATCACAGCCTCCTGGATACTTTGATTAGATGAAGGTTCCCATTACTTTGCCTTACTCTTGGTGCAGGTTCTCTTGTGCTCCCTTGTGCCTTTTTTTTTTTTTCCATTGTTGATTCCCATGTTTCCCATAGAAGAAAGAAGGATGGCAGTGAGAGAATTATGGGGCCATGATGCCAGACCAGAGCTGGGGACAAAAACAAATAGCAACAAAAAGCTCCTTTCTGCTTTGGAGCTTTGTGTGTTTTGAAGAAGGGCAATAGAGAAAGGAGCAAGGAAAGACTCAGGCCCCAATATTTTCAATCTTAGAACTTCTTCCAAGTTTGTTCCATTCTGTTCCCAGCAATAAAATCACTTTCTGCTGCATTGTAATGACCTTGAGTGTGTGTGTTTGGGATGCCTTTCGCATCATTGCCAGCCTGGAGCCATCTGGATTGCATTTGCTGACATTCTTAGGAGAACTAGCTGGCCCTTAGGCATCCTTTGGTGTTATTCTGCAACCCAGGGCCTCTGCCAACTTCTCTCACCCCTGTGTCATTTTGGAACTTTGGAGCAAGAATATTCTCCATTTCATCAAACTCTACTCATGGCTTTTATGTATTTCCCTTGACACACTGATCTATGTTTATTTAGAGGTGGCACAGATATTTCATAAATTGTTTGTAGTACTTTCACACACAGGTTCTAACACTGACAACCAATGCATCCTACATCTTTACTGTTGGTTTCCGTATTTCATCAGATAATGTTTTAAATGTCAGTAGTAGTAGGGAGAATAATCCACTGTACCTTAGAATCAATTCTCCCATGATCTATTGCAATGCATGAAAAGAAAGCATAGATGAAGAAAAAAAAAAGTAATGGGAAGCTAAAAATAAGCCTGTCTTGCTTAAACACTGAAATATCACAGAGTGATGGTGTTTTTGTAGAAGTAGAAGACATAGAAATTGAAGGACTGGGATTCAGAATTTGGCTGGGATTAAGAAGTTAGGTCCTAGATGTAGGAGAGGAAAAATAATTTTCCCTCTTTCATTCTAGATTTTTAGCTGTTAGTCCCATGCCCCCTCTATAAAGGCAGAGTAACAGGACAAAAACTATTATAATTATGTACATACACAGGGGATCCCCACAAAAATATGAACCTAAAAAGCAGCTGTCCACCAGGGGCTTATGGACCATCCAGGGCTAAGGAAAGGATAGGGATCTAGGGCTTTAAAAGAGGGAAAGGCAATTCAGAGGAAGGTGAGAGGAGGATATGTTTGTGGGAGGAAATTAGTCCTGTCATGAAGATGACTCTCCCAGATGAAAGCAGTCCCTGACATGGCTCACTTCTTGTACTGGACCCCTTTCTAATATAAATTTCCCCTAGAAAAGTGTAACCTCTACTCTGCTTTGAGAACTTCTCCTGGTCTACACTTTCTCACAATAAACAGCTTAAGATAATTCTTGTGCCAAAAAAGAATATTTGGGAGTAGCCTATTCTGCTACCCCTCATACCTTTCCATTTCCCTGACAATGACTAGACTCACTGGGTTAACAGTCCAGTGGAAGTCAAAATATTCTGTAGCCTGATCTGTCTTTGAGTAGCAGCCAAACATAATGCCTACCCAAAAGGCCACCTACTGAAGTAGTTACAAGTGTGTCAGTTATCTGTGCTGCACAATGGTTCTTTCCAAACCAAGGGATTCCTTTAACAGCTGTGCTAGTCAGACTCACTTTCCTTTATGCCACATCTTTACGTCAGGTCTTAGAAACAAAGACAGAAATATGAAGTTTTGGGTTTCAGGAGCCTGGATTCCAAGGGTATTAATTACTCAAGGCCCCTCTCAGTGGGAAGATATAAGAAGGCCAGGACAACGTGGCACTTGACAAAATGTGTACCCATTGGGGAACTTCTCTCATGGGACTTGAGTCCTCCAATTTAGAACAGGTTTCGATAGTATTAATCTTAAGCAGCGTGACATTTACATTGCATAGTTTCAAAGTATTCAAGCCAAGTGCAGGGGGCATGGACACAAGGATCTGTGTTCACATTTGGTAGGAACCGGTGTAGGAACATGTAGCATCATCCTCAGGGAAAAGGGTGCATTGACCTGATCAGTAATCACAATGGATTTACATGTTGTATAAACATTACCTTGGAGATTCTTGGAGATTCGTGGAGAAAGTAAGATTCTTGGAGAAAGTAACCTAGTAAAAGGCTGAATTTCCTGTCACCCAACCACTCAGTTACTCTACCTTATTCAACTATTTCTCAACAATCATTATTTATACATTACAGAACACACAAATTGAAGAAATTGTGGGAGGGAATAAGAATGAAGATAACTTGGGGAAAATCTTTTATGCCCATAGGCATTTGTTCTAAATTAACAGACCAGACCAGGGTAGACTTTCTCTCAGATTCGTGTTATTCTCTGCATGCAATCAGATATTGTGGGAGAGTCAAGATAACTGACTAAATCAGATATTCATTTAGGTATAGTCCTAAGTCAGTTTCAATGACCTGACAGTCATTATAGGAATGACTCAGAAGTAGCAAACCTTAGAAATGAACTTAGCAAAAAAAAAAAAAAAAAAAGAAATGAACTTAGCAAATATTCCAGCAGCTCTCAACTCTGGTTTCATATGAAGTTCATCTGGGAGCTTTATAAAAAAACAAAATCAATGACTGGATCCCTGTGAGAAAGTAGAAAATATATGTTGATTTCTGTCTTTGATTCCTGGCACAGGGCTCTTGAAACCCTTGTAAATTCCTAAGTGATAAGAGCACTGGGAACATCTTTTCTCATAAGAAAGAGAACCCTGCGTGGTCCCAGGATCCTGGGACTGAGCCCAGCATCGGGCTCTCTGCTCAGTGGGGAGCCTGCTTCCTCCTCTCTCTGTCTTTGCCTGCCTCTCTACTTGTCTGTCAAATAAGTAAATAAAATCTTAAAAAAAAAAAAAAAAGAATGAAAGGAAGGAAGAGAACCCTGGCAGCCACCTGGGAGGTCTCTGGATGGGGGCTGATCACCAGAAAGATGGAACCATGATGAAAAGCTTGGTAATTTTGGCCTCACCCCCAACCTCAAGAGAGAGGAGAGCAGCTGGAAATGGAGGTAATAATTGCCCTACCTGTGTGAGGTAGCCTTTATAAAAAAAAAAAAAAAAGTTCAGGGTTAGGGGAACTAATGGGTTGGAAACACATCTATGACGTGAGAAACAAAAGTGAAAGAAGAACTAAATTTCCTTACTACCTGCAGCCCATGACAAGCCCTTGACACAGGCCGAGTGACACTCCTCTAAGACCTCAGCTGCATCAATGTTACTACTTTGCCAAGGACAACTGGCAATCATAGCCTGATCTTCAGGATCCTGTAAGTCTACTATAACATATAAAAGTCCTTTGGGAACTTTCATTATCTCTACTCCTTCACAAGATATATGATAACATGATCCCCAACCATATGGCCCACTTACATAAATCTGAAGTCCTCATGACTGATGTTTCACTAGACAGTAGTAAATGACCTCTTCCTATCAATAGCTAGCCCCTTCAAGGTCCTGGAATCCTTCCTGCCCAGTTCTTTAGAGATTTACCTATCCCTAAAGTCCTCTGAACTTGGAACTATATAATGGACCACTCCTCATCACCGGAGTGCAGCTCTATCTGCCCTCAGGTCCTGCCCCCCTGCTTTAATGAAACCATCTTTTTGCACCAAAGACATCTCAAGAATTTGTTCTTGGTCATTGGCTTTGAGGCCTAACATCCTTCCTATATCATCCACACTGGGAGGGTGATGCATGCCAACTCCATGAGGACAGAAGCACAATCATTAGGGACCCTCCCAGACCTTACCCAACATAACTCTTCATCTGGCTGTGCATCTCTCTTCTTGTCATATCCCTTCAAAAACTGGGAAAGCATATGTGTTTCCTTGAGTTCTGTGAGTGGTTCTAGCAAATCAATCCAACAAGGGGAAAGCTGAGACTTATAGCCAGGCAATCAGGAGACTTGGAATTGACATCTGGATTGGGTGAGCCTCGGGGAATGAATCCCTAATCTGGGGGAGCTGACACTATCTCCAGGGAGGTAGTGTCAGAATTGAGTTAAATTGTTGAACATCCAGCCGGTGCCCCAGAATTGGCTGTTGTAGGAAACCACCTCCCCCCTCCACACACACACCCACTGCATATCTGAGGTCAGAGGTGTCGTGAGTGTTGTAGCAGTATGACAGTAAAGGTGAGACACAGAAGTTGTTTGTCCCATTAAATGAATTTGATGAACACTTAATAAACAACCAAATGAATTTCTGAGGATGAGGCCAGGCTTGATGGAATATTTTAAAGGCCCATGCCTGACTGTAATGGGCAGTCTGATTCAGGAACTACTGTCCATCTAGAGGTAGGACTACCAGGCAAGGGGGAGGGGAGGAGAGAATGAGAGGGGAAGAGAGACACCACATATAACCCCCTAAAATGAAATAGTTCTTGTCTGGCCCTGTATAGAAAAGGTCTGCTACTTCTGGTCAACAAAACTATTTCATGGATGTTGTCTTCTGGCTGTGGCTGAATTTAGTAGGAGGGAAGACTCCAGCAGGCTGAGAATTTGTAACTAATGCCTCAGAAAATTATGGACTCAGGACTGGAAAGATATTTGGCCTCTTGGTGTCTCTCATCAGTGTTTTTTTCCATGCATTCCCTCAGTCTGTAGGTAGCAGATTCATTTCCTCGAACCTTCTGTTTCACGTGGTGAGCCCATGTTCATCTCACTTTATACTTCTCCCTTAAATATAATTTCCTGATGAAGAATGTCTGGTTGACCCACTTCTGTCAGTCAGTCATCACTCAGAGTGGCACAAATGTGTCTTCTGGAGCCTTCTTCTGTGGGCCATGCAAGAGATATGATTAGAGCTGGAACTGCCCTTACACAGAAAAGTGGAGTCTCTGGAGTCTTGGCCCACATGTCAGGGATGCCCACACACACACTTTGCAACACTTTAGAAGTTCTCACCTTTTAACTTTTCATTTAATTTTTTTAAAGCAAACTCTAGTGAATCTGAGGCTCAAAACCATGACCCTGAGATGAACCGTCTCATGCTGTACAGACGGAACCAACCAGGCACCCCCCTTTAAGGCACGCCTTAAGTCTACCTGTAGTGGTATGAAGTCACTTCCAAGGAATAGAATCAAAGTGACCTCTTGCATGATTTCCAAGGCCAAGTCATAAGTAGTGATACAGCTTCTGCTTGGTTCTCCCTTTCTGTCTTGGTATGCAATCACCATGTTCTCAAGAAACCTATGCAACCCAGAGAGGCCATGCATAGATGCTCCAGCCACCTAAGACATAAGCCACCTAAGGTCTCAGCCAACATCAATCACTCATCCTGTGGGTGATTGAGACTATAGATGATTCCAGCTCTTAACCTTTCAGTCTTCTAGCTATGGCTTCAGTTTTCGGAACAGAGACAAGGGGCCCTCACCATGGCCTATCTGAAGTCCTGACCCATTTCAATTTGTCACTTATTTTTAACAACGACAACAACAACAAACCCAAAGCAGGGATATTTGTCCCACAAAGCTTTTAAGGGAAATATTGACCAATATAGCAGCCCATGTCCCCAGGTTTTACCCAAGCATGGGGATGTTCTTTCTTCCCTTCCTGCGGTCATGTTGTGTAGCACCCTCCAAATAACAGTTTACCAACAACAGTTGGTAAACTCACAGTAAGCTAGAGTGCAGGGCAGGCTGCCAATTCCTGTCCCGAACTCCACTAATGCTGTGTTCCAGCTACAGTTTTAATCAAACCAGCTCACCGTGAGGGAGTCCCAAAGTGTTCACTCCCAAGGACAAAGGAAAGCAGGGGAGTATGTTAATTGTTTTATTCTTAGTATGATTGAACTGAAACCCATACTTGATTCAGAGTTCCTTAGTTTTTACCAACATCCTTTTTCTGTGCCAGGGTTCCATCCAGGATACACTTGGCATTTCATTACCTGTCTCCTTAGGCTCCTCCTGACTATGACAGTCTTTCAGACTATCCTTGTTTTCGAAGACCACGACAGTTCTCTAGAGAACTGCTCAGGTATTTGGCCAAATGTAATGGTATAGTTTGGAAACCAATTTTTCTTCAAAGTAGTTATTAATTGGTAGGCCCAGGCTTTCAGAATTCTCCCATTGCAGGCAAGGGAGAGGAGTTGACTCTTGCCCTGTGAACACCTGTGGTAGGAATAAAAAGGGAAACTCCTTGGAAGTGGAGCTTAAGGTCAGTCAGTACATACTTCATCGAGGGAAGTGATAGCGCCACTAGGGTGGAAAAACTCGCTCTTGAGAGCAAAAACATGTTATTTTATTGCACTTACTTATTTATTTTTCACACTGACCAGTTTTTAACATGCAGCTTCCCAAGCAGAGAGGATGGGGCCTGGAAGGTGCACTGGTACCAGGGTCTCTGCACAGACCCAACTCCCGGGGTAGAAGGTTCATCATGCCACATCTTCCTGCTGTCCTGCCAAGCACAGAGCAGTGTGGCTGTCTGGGTCCAGCTGGGTCAGCCCACAGCGACATCAGTCTGGTGCTTGACAGCTTTGCCCATGTGGGCACCCCCTCCCACTGCTGCTTCTGGACACCAGAAGTCCCTTGGGGATGGGGTGGGGGACTGCCAGTGCTCCTGACACCAAGGAGCACCCTGTAGGAATGGGCCTGGGCACCTGCCCTCCCCTGGGGGCTGGTGGAAAGTGCATCCAGGAAAGGTCTGGGATCCCACTATGAAGATGTGGTGGGGGGCGGGGGAATTAGGGGCGGGGGTCCTGGACACCTGGGTGGGAAAGCGAGCTGGAGAAGCTGCTGTAGGTCTGGACTCAGGCATGCCCTCCTCCTGGGGGGCACTTGTTGTGGTACCCCAGGAGAGGCCTTCATTCCCCCCGCAATGGAGTTGCAGTTGCTCCACATTTTTGATGGCTTGGGCTATGGTCAGTAGTTTTCATTTTGACCATTAGAGTAAGTGTATAATGGTTCTAATTTGCATTTCCTTAATGAACAATGATATTGAACACTTGGATATTTTGATTTCTTATTACTAAGTTTTGAGTTTTGAACTCAAAATGGCTGAAAGACCCACACATGAGACAAGAATTTATCAAAATCCTAGAGAAGAACACAGGCAGCAACTGTTCAGCCTCAGGGGCAACAACTGCTTACTGGACATGTCTTCAAAGGCTAGGGAAACAAAAGCAAAAATGAATTCTTGGGACTTCCTCAGGATAAAGAGCTTTTCCACAACAAAGGAAACTGTCAACAAAACTAAGTCAACTGATAGAATGGGAGAAGATATTTGCAAATGGCATACCAGATAAAGGGCTAGTATCCAAACTCTACAAGGAATTTATCAAATTCAAAATCCAAAGAATAAATAATCCAGTCAAGAAACGGGCAGAAGACATGAACAGACATTTCTGCAAATAACACATCCAAATGGCAACAGACACATGACCAACTGCTCAACATCACTTGGCATCCAGGAAACACAATCAAAACCACAATGAGATTGTGTTTCACTAGTCAGAATGGATAAAATTAACAAGTCAGGAAACAACAAATGTTGGCAAGGATGCAGAGAAACTCTTACACTGCTAGCAGAAATGCAAGTTGATAAAGCCACTCTGGAAAACAGTATGGAGCTTCCTCAAACATTAAAAATAGAGCCATCCTATGCAATTGGACTACTAAGCATTTACCCCCAAAATACAAATATAGTGTTTTGAAGGAGCACCTGTACCTCAATGTTTAGAGCAGCAATGTCCACATAGTTAAACTATGGAAAGACCCCAGATGTCCATGGGCAAGTGAATGGATAAAGAAGATGTAGTATGGATACACAATAGACTATTACTCAGCCATCAAAAAAAAAAAAAATGAAACCTTGCCCTTTGCAATGACATGGATAGAACTAGAGGGTATTAAGCTAAGTGAAGGAAGTCATTCAGAGAAAGATAATTATCATATGATTTCACTCATATGTGGAATTTTGAAACAAAACAGGGGAGCATAGATGGAAGGAGGGACAAAGAAAACAGGATGAAACATCCTAAAAGACTCTTAATCATAAGAAACAAACTGAGGTGGGGGTGCACCTGAGTGGCTCAGTGGGTTAAGCCTCTGCCTTTGGCTCAGGTCATAATCCCAGGGTCCTGGATCAAGCCCCACATCAGGCTCCATGCTCAGCGGGGAGCCTGTTTTCCCCTCTTTCTCTACATGCCTACTTGTGGTCTCTATCTGTCAAATAAATAAAGAAAAGAAAAGAAACAAAATGAGCATTGCTGGAGGGGAGGGTGGGGAATGGGTTAACTGAGTGATGGACGTTAAGGAGGGCATGTGATATAATGAGCACTGGGTGTTATATACAGCCAATGAGTCACTGAACTCCACCTCTGAAACTAATAAGACACTATATGATAATTAATTGAATTTAAAATAAAATAAATTTAAGTTAAAAAAATAAAATATTGAGGACAACAAGATGGCAGGAAAGTATGAGAGGCACCAATTCAACCTATACCCTAAAGTGAGCTGATTACCTACCAAAGAACTCTGATCACTCATGAAACCAGCCTGGTATTAGAATTATACACTTCAGGATCTCTATGGGGCCAGAAGATGCCAGTGGGCAGGTAAAGTGGAGTGGGAACATCGGACTGATATCAGAAGATAAACAAAAGTGGGAGGGAGCCTCCAGAAGTGACCCGTTGGAAAGTAATATCCCAAAACGAGAGTGCCCTGCGATTGGGGACTAGCATTAACTTGGAGTCTGGTTGAAAACAGAAAAAGCAAAGGATTGTAGGGTAAAATTGTGGGAATCTGGGCAGTTAGGGACAGGGGTTTAAGTCTCCCGACCCATGACAACCACCCCTGGCACTGAGCCAGAGAGAGTGCTGCGAAGAAGCCAGGTTTTGGTCCCTGAGCTGACAGCATGACAGCACGACTGAGAGCTTTTGGGTGGCAGCTCCCTTAAGGGTGAGGGAGACTCACCAGCCAGCAGAAACACAGCCTTTTGCACTCTCCACATGTGAACCGCACTACCAGAGTCTGAGTCTTGCCCCACACCCTCCCCTGAGAGAGGTGCATGCAGGTGCCAGCTGGTGCTCTCTCAGACCCTGGGAGTCTGAGCACTCCCAGGCCCAGCCAAGTGGGAACATCTCAGTGCTCTATCGCTGCTTGGGACCTCTCTGGCCATGTGGAGCAGCTCAAACAGCTGCAGCTATCGTGGTTTGGGGTACAAGCAGGAGTTCCTGTGACCCCAGAGACTGTGACTGGGAATGTGCTCTGCCAGTGGCCAAGGGGGAATTTATGTGCTCTGGAGCACCCAGAGGGGAACAGACAGGCTTCTCTCTGAGAGGGAGGTCCGGGTGCAGTTTGCTTTCCTCTAAACCTCCAAAAGCCATCAAAAGCTGCCAAGGGGAGAGAAAACAAATGAACAAACAAACAAAAAAAAAAAAACTTCCAGAGAACAAAAGCCTGAATACCTGGTTTCCTCAGAGCCCACCCCATTGATGGGGGCAGGAGGACTTAACTCCAGAAAGACTCCCTGAAAACCCACATGGCGGGCCCCTCACCCAGAAAGCCAACCATAAAAAAAAAAAAAAGACAAGAGGACAAACACCACTACTTCATAGATACAACTTCTTTTATTTTTAATTCATTTCCACTATTCTGGTTCATTTTATATATATATAACTTTTTAACCTATTTACAATCACAGTGAGATGTCCAGTACATCAAATTCCATAATAACCTTTTAACCTAAAATTTTTGATACATATACCTGTGTTTTTCTTTTGCTTTTCTATTTTTTAATTTTTTTAATTTTAGTTTAGTTTATTTTTTTTTTAATATTCATATAGAGTTAATTTCAAGGTAATCCTTTTTCCCCAATCAATGCTACCCCTTAGGTAAACCAGTTTTTAATCCCGCTTTATCTTAAGACAGTTGGGTCCTTTAACAAAGATATCAAGATACATCCAGGAAGAATCAAAATAACCTTTCTCGCACACACTGAAAATTTATAACTACTCTCCCATCTTTTTCTTCTGCCAGTGTTTCTGTGTATTTCTTTCTGTCCTGGTAATATATAAATCTTATACTTGGGGTACTTGTAGATGAGTTTCTTTTTTTGTTTTCTTTTTACTTATTTATTTCCTTTTCTTTTGTCATCTACTTTTGTCAGTCTTTTTGTTGGTATACTTCATAAACCTCACCTTGGGGCCCATTTGGGTTGGGACTTCTATTTTATCTTTCTTTTTTTTTTCTCACTCTCTTTTTCTTTTTTCTTTCTTTTGGGTGGGAACTCTTGACTGCTCAGAGGTGTTCCAGGGTGCACCTTCCCTGCACCACTGTCAGTACATTCAGTTACACATCCATTCAGCCATCTCTCACCAAAATGAATAGAAGGAGGACTTCCCAACAGAAGAAAAATTCGAAGACTGGGACTTCTGCAACAGACCTAATGGCTATGGACATAGACAATATGTCGGAAATGGAATTCAGGCTAACAATTATCCAGACAATAGCTAGGTTGGAGAAAGCCATGGATGACAAAATGGAGTTGATTAGGGCAGAAGTGAAAGCTACCAGGGATGATGTTCACAATGTTCTCAATGAGTTCCAATCTAATCTAAATTCTCTAAAAGCTAGAGTAAGCGAGACAGAAGATAGAATCAGTGATCTGGAAGACAAACAAATAGAGAAAAAGAATCAGGAGGAAGCCTGGAACAAACATCTTAGAAGCCACAAAAACAAAATTAGGGAAATAAATGACACCATGAAATGTTCCAACGTCAGAATTACTGGAATACCTGGGGGGGGGGGGGGGGAAGAAGATTAGAAGATATATTTGAACAAATTCTCCATGAACATTTTCCCAATCTTGTGAATGGAATCAGCATTCATGTACTAGAGGCAGAAATACCTCCCCCCAAAATCATACAATCTCTCAAGACACCTGATAGTGAAAGTGATGAATCATAATTGTAGACAGGTGCTCTTGAAAGCATCTAGGACAAAGAAATTCCTTATGCACAGAGGAAAGCCCATAAGAATAACGTCAGACCTGTCCACAGAAACCTGGCAAGCCAGAAAGGGCTGGCAAGACATATTCAGGGCACTAAATGAGAAGAACATGCAGCCAAGAATACTTTATCCAGCAAGACTGACATTCAAAATGGATAGAAAGGTAAAGAGCTCCCAAGACCAGCAAGGTTTAAAATACTATGTGACCACCAAGCCAACACTGCAGGAAATATTAAGGGGGGTTCTACAAAAGAGGAAAAATCCTAAGAATATCATTGAACAGAAATATATGGAGACAATCTATAGAAACGAAGACTTCACAGGTAACATGATGTCAATAAAAACGTATCTCTCAATAATCACTCTCAACATGAATGGCTTAATGCACCCATAAAACAACACAGGGTTGCAGATTGTATAAAAGAACAGGACCCATCCATAGGTTGTCTACAAGAGACACATTTCAAACCTAAGGATACACCCAGACTGAAAGTGAAGGGATGGAGAAGTATCTTTCATGCCAGTGGGCCTCAAAAGAAGGTCAGGGTAGTGATTGTCATATCAGATGAATCAGATTTTAAACTAAAGACTGTAGTCAGAGATACAGAAGGACACTGCATAATACTTTCTTTTTTTAATTTCTTTTCCTCATAACAGAATTCATTGTTTTTTGCACCACACCCAGTGCTCCATGCAATGTGTGCCCTCCATAATACCCACCACCTGGCTCCCCCAACCTCCCACACCCCTCCCCGCCCCTTCAAAACCCTCAGGTTGTTTTTCAGAGTCCATAGTCTCTCATGGTTCATCTCCCTCTCCAATTTCCCTCAGCTTCCTTCTCCTCTCCATGTCCTCCGTGTTATTTCTTATGCTCCACAAATAAGTGAAACCATATAATAATTGACTCTCTCTGCTTGACTTATTTCACTCAGCATAATCTCTTCCAGTCCCATCCATGTTGATATGAAAGTTGGGTATTCATCTTTGCTGATGGAGGCATAGTACTCCATAGTGTATATGGTTCCTTATCCATTCATCCATTGAAGGGCATCTTGGTTCTTTCCACAGTTTGGCGACCATGGCCATTGCTGCTACAAACATTGGGGTACAGATGGCCCTTCTTTTCACTACATCTGTATCTTTGGCGTAAATACCCAGTAGTGCAATTGCAGGGTCATAGGGAAGCCCTAATTTTAATTTCTTAAGGACTATCCACACTGATCTCCAAAGTTGCTGCACCAACTTGCATTCCCACCAACAGTGCAAGAGGGCTCCCCTTTCTCCACATTCTCTCCAACACATGGTGTTTCCAAGGACACTGCACAATTCTTAAAGAGACTAGCAATTGTAAATATTTATATGGGAGCAGCCAATTACATAAGAAAACTGTTAATCAAGAGAAAGAGTCATACTGATATGAATACATTAATAGTAGAAGATCTTAAAAAACCACTCTCAATAATACACACGTGATCCAAGCAGAAAATCAATAAAGAAACAAGAGCATTGAATGACACATTGGACCAGATGGACCACATAGATATATACAGAACACTCCACCCTAAAACAACAGGATACTCATTCTTCTCGAGTGCACATGGAACCTTCTCCAGAATAGACCACATGCTGGGTCACAAATCAGGACTCAACCGATACCAAAAGACTGACATTATTCCCTGCATATTCTCAGATCACAATGCTTTGAAACTGGAGCTCAACCACAAGGAAAAGTTTGGAAGGAACTCAAACACATGGAAGCTAAACACCACTTTGCTTAAGAATGCTTGGATCAACCAGGAGATCAAAGAAGAACTGAAACAATTCATGGAAATCAATGAGAATGAAGACAATCTGGTCCAAAACCTATGGGATACAGCAAAAGCGGTCCTAAGGGGGAAATACATAGCCATCCATGCCTACCTCAAAAAAATTGAAAAATCCAGAGTACACCAGCTGTCTCTACACCTTAAAGAACTGGAGAATCAATGACAAATTAAGCCAATGCCACACAGAAGAAAGGAAATAATCAAGATTAGAGCAGAGATCAAAGAGATAGAAACCAGAGACACAGTAGAACACATCAATGAAAATAGAAGCTGGATTTTTAAAAGAATCAAAAAGATCGATAAACCATTGGCCACACTAACCCAAAAGAAAAGAGAGAAAGCTCAAATTCATAAAATTATGAATGAAAAGGGAGAGATCACAATGAATACCAAAGAAGTAGAAACAATAATCACAAGTTATTATCAACAGTTATATGGCAATAAGCTAAGCAACCTAGATGAAATGGATACATTCCTGGAAAACTATAAACTTCCCAAATTGAACCAGGAAGAAATTGATAAAGTGAATAGACCAATATCTAGTAACAAGATTGAAGCAGTGATCAAAAACCTCCCAAAAAACAAGAGCCCAGGCCCTGATGGATTCCCTGGGGAATTCTACCAAACTTTCAAAGAAGAAATAACACCTATTCTCCTGAAGTGGTTTCAAAAAATTGAAGCAGAAGGAAAACTTCCAGACTCTTTCTATGAAGCCAGCATTACCTTGATCCCCAAACCAGGCAAAGACCCCACCAAAAAGGAGAATTTCAGACCAATATCACTGATGAATATGGATGCTAAGATTCTCAAAAAGATCCTAGCAAATAGGATCCAACAGCACATTAAAAAGATTATCCACCATGACCAGGTGGGATTCATCCCTGCGTTGCAAGGATGGTTCAACATTTGCAAATCAATCAATGTGATAGGACAAAGCAATAAGAGAAGAGAGAAGAACCACATGGTCCTCCCAATTGATGCAGAAAAAGCATTTGACAAAATCCATCATCCGTTCCTGATTAAAACGCTTCAAAGAATAGAGATAGAGGGAACATTCCTGAACTTCACAAAATTTACCTATGAAAACCCCACAACAAATATCATCCTCAATGGGAAAAAGCTCACAGCCTTCCCACTGAGATCAGGAACACAACAAGGATGCCCACTCTCACCACTCTTGTTCAACATAGTATTAGAATTCCTAGCGACAGCAATCAGACAACAAAGGGAAATAAAAGGCATCCAAATTGGCAATGAAGAAGTCAAACTCTCTCTCTTCGCAGATGACATGATACTTTATATGGAAAACCCAAAAGACTCCACCGCCAAACAACTAGAACTTATACAGCAATTCAGTAATGTCGCAGGATACAAAGTCAATGTACAGAAATCAGTGGCTTTCTTATACACTAACAATGAAAACATAGAAAGGGAAATTAGAGAATCGATTCCATTTACTATAACACCATTATCTTCATTGGAGAAGTGTCTGTTCATGACTTCTGCCCATTTTTTTTTTTGATTATCTGTTTTGTGTGTGTTGAGTTTGCGAAGTTCTTTATAGATCCTGGATATCAGCCTTTTGTCTGTACTGTCATTTGCAAATATGTTCTCCCATTCCGTGGGTTGCCTCTTTGTTTTGTTGAGTGTTTCCTTTGCTGTGCAGAAGCTTTTGATCTTGATGAAGTCCCAAAAGTTCATTTTCGCTTTTGTTTTCTTTGCCTTTGGAGACATATCTTGAAAGAAGTTGCTGTGGCTGATATCGAAGAGGTTCCTGCCTATGTTCTCTTCTATGACTCTGATGGATTCCTGTCTTACATTGAGGTCTTTTATCCATTTCGAGTTTATCTTTGTAAATGGTGTAAGAGTATAGTCGAGTTTCATTCTTCTACATATAGCTGTCCAATTTTCCTAGCGCCATTTATTGAAGAGACTGTCTTTATTCCACTGTATATTTTTTCCTGCTTTGTCGAGATTATTTGACCATAGAGTTGAGGGTCCATATTGGGCTCTCTACTCTGTTCCAGTCGTCTATGTGTCTGTTTTTATGCCAGTACCATGCTGTCTTGGTGATCACAGCTTTGTAGTAAAGCTTGAAACCAGGTAACGTGATGCCCCCAGTTTTGTTTTTCTTTTTCAACATTTCCTTAACAATTTGGGGGTTTCTTCTGATTCCGTACAGATTTTCGGATTATTTGCTCCAGCTCTTTGAAAAATACCGGGGAAATTTTGATCGGAATGGCATTGAAAGTATGGATTGCTCTAGGCAGTATAGACATTTTTACAGTGTTTATTCTTCTGATCCAAGAGCATGGAATGGTCTTTCATCTTTTTGTGTCTTCTTCAATTTCTTTCATGAGTGTTCTGTAGTTCCTTGAGTACAGATCCTTTACCTCTTTGGTTAGGTTTATTCCCAGGTATCTTATGGTTCTTGGTGCTATAGTAAATGGAATCGATTCTCTAATTTCTCTTTCTGTATTTGCATTGTTAGTGTATAAGAAAGACACTGATTTCTGTACATTGACTTTGTATCCTGCCACAATACTGAATTGTTGTATGAGTTCTAGTGGTTTGGGGGTGGAGTCTTTTGGGTTTTCCATATAAAGTATCATGTCATCTGTGAAGAGAGAGAGTTTGACTTCTTCATTGTCAATTTGGATACCTTTTATTTCCCTTTGTTCTCTGTTGTCTGTCAGGAGAATATCTATTCATTCTCCTGACACTTTTTTTAAAGAACACAAGTTCTTTAATTGGTGTTTACAGCCTTATTGACAGAGAACTGACACATGGTACACTGAATATATGTAAAGAATACAATCTGGTAAGTTTGACATATAGGTATACTCATGCAACCACCACCATCATCAAGATCGTAAAGGTATCCATCCTTTCCCCCAAGTTTTCTTCATACTACTTTAGAATCCCTCCCTCCCAATTTGCTGCCCCCAACCCATGCTAACGTCATAATAAGTTTGAAACCTAGTGGCATTAGCCTTTCAACTTTGCTCTTTTTAAAGTTGTTTTGGCTATTCTAGGGGCCCTTGGCTGGCTCAGTGGATAGAGCATTGGACTCTTGATCTCGGTGTTGTGAGTTTAGCCCCACATTGAGGGTACAGATTACTGAAAAATAATATCTTTTTTTTTTTAAGTCTTTTGGCAATGCTAGGTTCTTTGTATTTCCATATGAATTTTAGAAACAGCTTATCCTCCAGGGATTTTTATTAGAATTGAGTGGAATCTATAGACTAGTTTGGGGAGAATCCACATCTTAATAATATTGAGTCTTTAGACACATGAACATAGGATGACTCTCTTCTTTAAATTCTCTTGGCACATTTGTTGATTTTTAGTATGGGGGGCGGGAGGATTCGGGAGTGCTATCACAAACTATGGCACCTTGGCAGAATAAAAGTGTGTCTCATCAATCTGTTCCCATTCCTGGGATGAAGAAGGAAAGCCTGGAGTCTTCCCTTCTGCCTTCACTAACACTAAGCTCCAGGGCTCTAGTCCAGGATGGAGGATGGGATGAGGTAGGTTAGAGACCAGGAGACGTCATGGGAGTCTGCTTAGGAGTCTTCCTGGGATCCCTCTCCCCCTGCCTCTCCCTGCTTCAGGTCCTACAAGCAGTGTTTATGAATACAGGTAACAAAACAAGTAACATGTTTGCTCTTTTAATTGATCATGCATGCATGTATAAATTATATATTATATGAAATTGTTATGTGATGCTTTTAGGTCTCTGAGTTAAATGATTCCACCACAGCAGAGACTCTTGGTGTACAGCTCTTTTGTTAGCCCCCTTGCATTGATCGTTAACATAGATAAATGGGTGTTTCCCGTTGGACATCTGCAATATCATGTAGCAAGGTGCTGGTGCTCTAGTAAAGCAATTGTCAAAGTGTGGCCCAAGGACCTTGATGGTTGCCCAAACTCTGTCGAGGTGTCTATGAGGTTCTAACCCAAAACTATCCACATGTGGGAGCCTGGCTTTTCTTTGTATTATCTGACAGAACAACATTGTGCCATATAGATTGAATGGAAAAGCAGATATGAGAATCCAGCTGTCTATTTTTAAGCTAGGCATTAAAAGAATATTCAGAATGTAAAGCAATGTCATTGTTCATATTAATTTTTTGTTTTGGAAAGTGGAATTACTTGTCATAAAAATACATCAATGTCATAGGATGGATTCACTGTTGCTATTTTGAAATGAGTTAATAAGTAAATCTTAGGAAGTTTTCTCCATGTTAAGTTTACAATATGGTCTATCTGAACAGATAAGCGCAAAAACCCTCTTTGGAGTCCTCACTAATTTCTAAGACTCTAAAGTGAATCAGGAGCAAAAACTCTGAGTCCTGCCACTGTAGAATATCCAGCAGAAGTGTGGAACACGAGAATGCGGCCGTGCTGGCCAACAAGGAAGCATGCATACATATGGACGCTGTAGCTGATGGTCTGTTTTTACATTGTGTGAGCCTGAATATCTGACCATGGTTTACCCACTGTCAGATTGTTATTCTAGGCAGCAGAGGAGGATGGCAGCGGAGGAGGTGGGTTGGCATTCCTCTGTCATAGCAAAACAACTGTATTTGGTCACTCATAGGTGATTTCCCCAGTTGGGGAAGGGGGGTGGGGGGTGTACTGAGCATTAGAAGAAGGTTTTAAAAAAGTGAAGCACATTGGTGGCTCAGGGAGTTAAGCCTCTAACTCTCAAATTCAGCTCATGGCATGATCTCAGGGTCGGGAGATCAACCCCCATGTCGGGTTCTATGCTCAGTGCAGGGTCCACTCAAGATTCTCTCCCTCTCCCTGTGTGTTGTTGCCCCCATTCTGCCCCCGCACACCATGCATGCTTTCTCTCTCTCTCTCTCTCTCTCTCTCTCTATATATATATATATATATATATATATATATATGAAAGAAGGCTGTTCAGTGAGACTTTTTGGTGGGGCCTATTAAGATACATTAGGAGAAACTAAGCTTGTGTGGTGATCACTCTTGTGCAATCCATGCGTTCGTCTCAGCCACAAAGTGAATATTGCCTGGGCCTTTGTAGCATTTAGAAAACAGCAGACTTTGAGGCCTTTGCAAGGATGTTCTGTCATTACCTGGCCTCAGTAAGAATCCATAGTGACCCCCTTTATGAAGTCTTTTGGATCTGGTGGTCTAGGCATCGATATTTCTCCTCCATGACGAGTCAACCCTGTTACAACTTGAAATATCAGGAGGCCCTGAGAGGTTGTCTATAGGAGCTCAAGAACCTGACTGGGACTCAGAGAAGTGCAGTGGGGCCTGCAGGGACAAGAGAAGCACAAGGGCCTCTGTGTTAGAGGCACCAGTTACCTCACAACGGGGCCTGGCTAGGGCACTGGCCATTCATTCTCTGGGAGATCGTGATAGAATGGCCCCCATATTTAACCCTTCTCTGCATTCACCCCCTTGGGCACCTCCCGGTGACTCTGGGCTGGGTTTGTACCTGATCTGGACCAACAGAGTGGGACAGAAGTGACTGCATGAAGTGTTGTGTCTAAGCCTTGGTGTTTCTGGTTTCACCACATTGGAAACTAGAGCATCCTGGAAAAAGCAGCTCCCCTGCGGTCAAGTTCATAGTGGAGGTTGTGGGGAAAAAGTCCTAGAGGGTGGATGGCCATGAGGAGAGAGAAGCCCTGTGTCCCAGCTGTCCCAGACAATGGATGAAACAGGAGAGTGATGTCACCCGGAATTCTGTAGCCTGAGTTAGAGCTGCAGGAACAGGCTCAGCTGGCACTAGACAGAGGACATACAAGCCATCCCAGCCAAGCCTCAGAGCAGGAGCTCACTCCTTCTTTTCTACCAGGTAAACAATAAAATTCTCTATGATAGGGACATAATCAATTGGATGGCAGGTCTCCCTAGATTCTGAGAACAGGTAAGAGTCAGTATCATCTCTAGGGAAGTGGAGGAAGGGGTTACTGATACAACAGCATTGTTGTGAGGCTTCATAAAAATGTCTAGAATGAAATCAGTACACCCACACAGTGTCAGGCCCCTTCATTTCCAATGCTCAGTGGAAAATTATGATGGCTATACATTAGGAGTGAAGCCAAGATATGTTAGGATACACAGCACCTGTCAAACAAAGTTTCCTCCAGATGTCATGTTCCAGGCCTCTTGATTGCCTATTAGACCAAAGGTAGATGAAGGGAAGAAACTTTATCAGAGACAGATGAGAATGGAAACTCTGACACTCATGTCTGCTGACTTAGAGGCATCTCTGTGTATTCTCCAGTACTCTAAGCTAGACAGTCTTAAAGGTTTTAAATCATCCTCTATCTTTTGAGCTGATCTTTTCTCTGGTTCAGTTGAACAACAGTTCTGAGCCACAGGCCTTGGCATCTCCCCTAGAATAAAATCAGCTTAAAAAATGGCTTGCATAGTTTAAAATAGTGATGCAGTCTATAAGTAAAAACAATTTCATTTCAGATAATCATACCTTTTTGCATGAATTTGTAATGATTTAGGAAAATCAGATTTACATAGATAAGTAATGCATCTCAGTCAAACTTCCCATACACTTTCCTCTACAGACACACACACACACACACACACACACACACACACACCCTTATTCCCTAATCAGAGTATTCAAATCCTAGATAAAGTCTGAGCTGAAAAGAACTCCTAAAGACATTTGTGCTAAACACCTCATTTTCCAGCTAAGGAGCAGTAAAGGTAGAGAGGTCAAGCTCACTAAAGAAAATTAACAATAGAAATGGGTATTGAAAAATATATTTTCTTGTTCTGAGGATACACTAGTACACTGGCAATCCCCAAATGAGATTTGAAGTCTGTAGAGAACTCTGAGGGTACCTGCTAGACCAGGACACGGAGACTAGAGGGAAGGAAAGAAGGGGGAGGTAGAGAAAGATGTGTGACAAAGCAGAAGGATGTGATGATGGAGTGAGTTGCTCACAGGAGTGCTTGGAGGGGCAAGGAGAGATGGAGACAAGCCCAGAGAATGGGAGGGGCTGGGGGCCTTGGGTCTGGTTCAGGAGAGAAGAGTATCTGTCCAAGGAAATGCATGTGCCCTATTCTTTGTGTCCTCATTCCCTCCTCTAGGACAGACACTTGACACAGATAATTATCCTGTATGCTTAATCTCCTCATATAAATCTTTGATGCCTAAGCTATATATTGTTCAGTAATTGCCTCAATCACTAATTTTTGTAAATGTGCTTTTTTCCATTGGTTGTCTTCAGAGGACTCGATTAGTTTTCATGCTACAAAGATGGCTTCTCCTCAATATAAAGATGAATGTTTTCATAGAGAATAAATTTCTACATATTTCCTGGTCCTGCTGCCTGTCACATATCCCCTTCAGAAAATTAAGGTCAAGAGAAGGACATTGGTTTGAATCAGAGCTCTACTCCTTATGGATAATGAGACCCTATACATAACTACTTAGCCAAGCAGAGCACACCCGAGGATTGGATATTTTAAGACCAATGAACAGTTATGTGGGACCATGAACACACGAAATTGTGAAATCTGTAAATAATTAATTAAATAAGAATCACTGAGCATAGTAAAGTTCAAAACATGTAGTTCTCTGTTCTTGACCAATGATAAAGTAGACTGAAGTTCAAGGACATTGTGTGTGACCTGGGTGTCTCAGGTCATGTTCTCAGGGTCCTGGAATTGAACCACTGTTGGGTTCCCTGCACCCCTGAGTATCTACTACTCCTTCTTATGCTTCCTCTCTGCATGTTCATGTTCTCTCTCTCTGTCACAAATAAGTAAATAAAATCTTTGACAGAGAGAGAGCACAAGGAGGGAGAGTAGCTAACAAAGGGAGAAACATGCTCACCCTGAGTAAGGAACCTGATGCAGGACTGGATCCCAGGATCCTGGGTTCACGACTTGACTTGAAGGCAGGTGCTTAATTTACCAAGCCACCCAGGAGTCACTAAAAAAAAAAAAAAAAAAAAAAAAAAAACCTTTAAAAAAGTAGGGGGGGGGCACCTGGGTAGCTCAGTGGGTTAATGCCTCTGCCTTCAGCTCAGGTCATGGTCTCAGTGTCCTGGGATCGAGCCACACATCAGGCTGTCTGCTCAGCGGGGAACCTGCTTCCTCCTCTCTCTCTGCCTGCCTCTCTGACTACTTGTAATTTCTGTCTATCAAATAAATAAAATCTTAAAAAAAAAAAAAAAGGAAGTTCAAGAATACTGAAATCTAGGCATTACATTGCCTAGAAAACAATGCTGCCACTATAAAATACACGCCAGGAAAAAGCTTATAGAAATTGGAAAATATTCTGTTTATATTGTTATGACAAAAAAAAGCAGAAAATAAAATGCTATATATCCTATAACACATTTTCATTTCAAATATAATCAGAAAAAAAAACTGGTTGGAAATTGTGAAAACAAAGAGTGTTTATCTTTCTTGAGATTACAGCTGACAAGGTTTTGGGGTTTTTGTTTTGCTTTGTTTGAAAGATTTTATTTATTTACTTTAGATGGAGAGAGCATACTTGCACAACCTGGGGGTAAGGTGCACAGAGAGAGAAGCAGACTCCTCACTGAGCAAGGAGTCCCACTTAGGGCTCCATCCCAGGACCCTGAGATTATGATGTGAGCTGAAGGCAGCCACTTGATCAACTGAATAACCCAAGCACCCCTGTTTTTGTTTTCGGTCTTTTTTAAGATTTGTGATTTTTTCCAAAATTCCTAACATTTCTGAATTGAATATGTGTTGCTTCTCTAAAAAGAAAAAAAGTGATGTTATTTAACATATTGCCTTCTTAAATCAGATATTGAGGTTGTTTCCAGCCTCATCAAACCCTCTTCTTACTGCAGTGGGACCACACACTCACCTCAAGTTTTGGACTCCTCCTCCAGGTGGGTAATACAGATAGAGGAATGTTTGGAATCCCAGGGTTGCTCAGAGAATTCTTGACTGATTTCTATGAGGTTAATTCACTTCTTTCCCCCGCAAGAAGATCAAGAAAAATGCTTCACCCTCTGGATAACTGCAGTTCTTCTTAAGATTTATTTATTCATTTTAAGAGAGAGATGGGGCGAGCAAGGAAGTTTGAGGATTGTGAAGAGGGATAGGAAGAGAGAAACCAGCAGACTCCAGGCTGAGTGTGCAACCCAATGTGGGGCTTGACCTCCAGACCCTGAGATCTAGAGTTAAGTCAAAACCAAGAGTCGGTCACTTTGACTGTAACACTCATGGGTCCCAACTACAATATTTTTTTAAAGATTGATTGTTTTTTAAGTAATTTCTATACTCAATGTGGGACTCAAAATCATGAGTCCTACATCAAGAGTCAGCATGCTTTTCTGACTGAGCCAGCCAAGGGCCCCAGCCATTTTTTCTTTGATGTCTTTCAGAAGGATGACGACAACACACACCATCAGAGAATCCCTATTTTGATACCAAAATATTTTTCTCTAAGAAGAATCATCATTGACTTCTCCGTTGGTGTCCTACCACCCCTTCTTAAGAAAGCAGTTTGGTGTTGGGAAGAAAGCACATTTTGCCTGATGACCATTTTAGCTTATCATTAAAACTGTCATTAAAATTCCTGATACTTGGTGTGCCTGGATGGCCTAGTTGTTAAGTAAGCATCTGCCTTTGGCTCAGGTCATGATCCCAGGGTCCTGGGCTCGAACCCCACATCGGGGTCCCTGCTCAGTGAAGAGCTTGCTTCTCTCTCTCCTTATGCCTACCACTCTGCCTACTTGTGCTATATCTCTGTCCAATGAATAAATAAAATCTTTTAAAATATATATTTTAATTATTCAATTATGAGAGACAGAGAAAGAGAGAGGCAGAGGCAGAAGCAGAGGGAGAAGCAGTATCCTGACTAAGCAGGGAGCATGATGAGTGTCCAATCCCTGGATCCTGGGATCATGACCTGAGCTGAAGGCAGATGCTTAACTGACTGACCCACCCAAGTGTCCCAGTTGCCATTTAGTTTTATTGATGGTTTCCTTCATTGCCCAGAACCTTTTTCTTTTGATGTAGTCCCAGTGGTTTATTTTTGCCTTTACTTCATCTCAGGAGACATATCTAGAAATTTGTTGCTGTAGATGATGTCAGAGAAATTACTGCCTGTGCTCACTTCTAGTATTTTTATGGTTTCAGGTCTCACATATAGGTCCTTAATCCATTTGGGGTTTGTTTTTGTTTGGTAAAAGGAAGTGGTCTGGGGCACCTGGGTGGCTCAGTGGGTTAAGCCGCTGCCTTCGGCTCGGGTCATGATCCCAGGGTCCTGGGCTCGAACCCCACATCGGGGTCCCTGCTCAGTGAAGAGCTTGCTTCTCTCTCTCCTTATGCCTACCACTCTGCCTACTTGTGCTATATCTCTGTCCAATGAATAAATAAAATCTTTTAAAATATATATTTTAATTATTCAATTATGAGAGACAGAGAAAGAGAGAGGCAGAGGCAGAAGCAGAGGGAGAAGCAGTATCCTGACTAAGCAGGGAGCATGATGAGTGTCCAATCCCTGGATCCTGGGATCATGACCTGAGCTGAAGGCAGATGCTTAACTGACTGACCCACCCAAGTGTCCCAGTTGCCATTTAGTTTTATTGATGGTTTCCTTCATTGCCCAGAACCTTTTTCTTTTGATGTAGTCCCAGTGGTTTATTTTTGCCTTTACTTCATCTCAGGAGACATATCTAGAAATTTGTTGCTGTAGATGATGTCAGAGAAATTACTGCCTGTGCTCACTTCTAGTATTTTTATGGTTTCAGGTCTCACATATAGGTCCTTAATCCATTTGGGGTTTGTTTTTGTTTGGTAAAAGGAAGTGGTCTGGGGCACCTGGGTGGCTCAGTGGGTTAAGCCGCTGCCTTCGGCTCGGGTCATGATCTCAGGGTCCTGGGATCGAGTCCCGCATCAGGCTCTCTGCTCAGCAGGGAGCCTGCTTCCCTCTCTCTCTCTCTGCCTGCCTCTCCGACTACTTGTGATTTCTCTCTGTCAAATAAATAAATAAAATCTTTAAAAAAAAAAAAAGAAAGAAAGAAAGTGGTCCGGTTTCATTTTTTGTTATGTTGCTGTCCAGTTTTCCCAGAGATTTGTTGAAGGGAATGTCTTTTTGCCTTTGGATAGTCTTACTTACTTTGGTAAAGATTAATTGGCCACTAACCAATTAAAGATTAATTAGACTAATTAATTGAAGAGGAACTGGTGGGTAGAAAAACAGAATTGCTACAGACACAATGTTTGAAATGTTAAATCCCACATGTGATGGTATTAGGAGATCAAGCACTTGAGAGGTGATTAGGTCATGAGGGTGTAGCCCACAGGAATGGGGCCAAGGAGAACTCCCTGCCCTGCCACCATATGAAGACACAGCAAAAAAGGTAGCCATCTATAAACCTTCTATAAATGGTGGCATTCTCAGCACACAACAAATCTGCTGGTGCCTTGACTTTGGGCTTTCCAGTCCCCTAAACTATTAGAAAGAGATGTTTGTTCTTTATAAGCCATCTAGTATATGGGCTTGCTACAGTATTCTGAACAGACTAAGACAAGGACCACAGATAGTGTGGTCAGGGTAGAACTCCAGTGAAGGGATATTTAAAGTGAAACCTGTCAAATGAAGACACAGTCATATAAAAGAATATTTCAGGCAGGAAAAAATAACAAGAGCAAAAGCCCTGTAGCAGGCAAAACTTGGCATCTTCTTTCACCTTAAAGAGGTTGGTATGGTCAGGGAGAGGTGAGGGGATATGAGATGGTGGTGACAAGGCTAAAGAGAAGAAATAAAATACCTAATAGAAGGAATCCAGTTGAGGAGTCAGTAGCTCCTGGATTTCTTGTCATAGAGATGACATGGCCTCAGGAAAATGGGAAAAGGAAAGCCTAGATTTCTTTTTATTTTTTTAAGATTTTATTCATTAATTTTAGAGAGAGTGAGTGGGAACAGGGGAATGAGGTGGAACAGAGGCAGAGGGAGAGAGAATCTCAAGCAGATTCTAACTGAACATGGAACCCAACATGGAGCTCAATCTCATGACCCTCAGACCATGACATGAGCTGAAATCAAGCACTGAGGGCTTCACTGAGCCACCCATGTACCCCAAGAAAGCACAGATTTCCTAAAGGATGAGACGACATTGACTGTAGACTCTCATTTGAAAGAAATTTAGATAAGCTCACCCCAGGGAGTTATACAAGATCAAGCAGTCAAATCCCAGGTCAACAGCTCTCTCCACATCTGAGAGTGAGGTGACACGTCTGAGGGGTTCTGAGGTCCCCTCAGACAGAAGGATGTAATGAGCCTCAGTACTAGACAGAGAGGAGATGAGTGATGCTTTCCCTGGAGAAGCCATTCAAAGAGCACCACCATTGGCAGCAGGAAGTAAGAGCAACAGACATTGAAATGACAGCAGTGGTGGCAACAACAAACTATGTTAAGTAATGACAAATTCCATACAGATGTTGACTTACTGTCAATACTGAGAAAAGACAAAAATTAACTGCATTCAAATACAAACAGAGATTTAGAACCATTATGACAGAGTGGCAGAGAAGGATGGGAGATGCGCCACTGAACTATGAAAGAAAAATGTGGACTCTCCATCCATTGGATCTCTCTATACAGTTTTCTTCCTACCAAGAAAAGTGGAATACATGGGCTGGTCTTTGAAAGAATCAGGGTTCCAACATATCAACGATCATGAAAGACCACTGATGGAATAAAGATCTTCTGTCTGATTATTCCGTTCATTCTCAGAAGCCTAATTCCCTTCTTTATCAACATCATTTATTGTGGTCTGGTCAGTCTGTCCACACAGAGTGCACACAGCTTATCCTCTCTGGGCATGTGGACACTGTGTGCAGCCTGTCCAAGAGCCTGAAAGCTTGTTCTCAAGAGAGTTTCATTGATTCTGATCAATCACATGGTCTGTCCACATATTCTTGATTAATATCAAGGTTGTCTTCTCATTTCTCATCTTATGGCAAATCCTGAAACTTCACCTGCCCCACTCTAGGTCCTCCCGTGTAGAGCAATGGCTTTAAATCTCCAGGGTCACTCATCTCCACCTCCCTCTCGTGTGCATTTGAGCAGTAGGGATTGTTTAGGACAGCGCTTGTGCCTGTCATGTGGGGGGCCTGGAAGTACAGACTTGGAGGTTATGCATGCAAAAGCCGTTCCTGCATCACATTATGCTCTCTTAGCTGTGTGCTTCCCCTAGTCCGGGGTCAAGGCGAGTATCAGGTGTCACAGTTAGTTGCCATGTATCTTTAGCCACCTTTAATCTATAATATTTCCACAGTCTCTGTATCTTAGGTCCTTGAAATATTTTTTTAGCATTGACATTCTTTTATTTTTAATTTTTTTTCAGTGTTCCAAAATTTTGTTTATGCACCACACCCAGTGTTCCATGCAATACATGTCCTCCATAATACCCACCAACAGGCTGACCTAACACCCCACCCCTATCCCATCCAAAACCCTCAGATTGTTTCTCAGAGTACATAGTCTCTCATGGTTTGTCTCCCCCTCTGATTTCCCCCAACTCACTTCTCCTCTCCATCTCCCAATGCCCTCCATGTTATTCCTTATGCTCCATAAGTAAGTTAAACCATATGATAATTGACTCTCTCTGCTTCACATATACAATGGAGTATTATGCCTCCATCAGAAAGGATGAATATCCAACTTTTCTATCAACATAGACAGGACTGGAAGAGATGATGCTGAGTGAAATAAGTAAAGGTCTTTGAAATTTTTTTTTTAATTTTTATTTTTTATAAACATATATTTTTATCCCCAGGGGTACAGGTCTGTGAATCACCAGGTTTACACACTTCACAGCACTCACCAAAGCACATACCCTCCCCAATGTCCATAATCCCACCCTCTTCTCCCAAACCCCCTCCGCCCAGCAACCCTCAGTTTGTTTTGTGAGATTAAGAGTCATGGAGGTTCCTCAGAATGTTGAAAATAGAACTGCCCTATGACCCAGCAATTGCACTATTGGGTATTTACCCTAAAGATACAAATGTAGTGATCCAAGGGGGCACATGCACCCGAATGTTTATAGCAGCAATGTCCACAATAGCCAAACTATGGAAAGAACCTAGATGTCCATCAACAGATGAATGGATCAAGAAGATGTGGTATATATACACAATGGAATACTATGCAGCCATCAAAAGAAATGAAATCTTGCCATTTGCGACAACATGGATGGAACTAGAGCGAATCATGCTTAGCGAAATAAGTCAAGCAGAGAAAGACAACTATCATATGATCTCCCTGATATGAGGAAGTGGTGATGCAACATGGAGGCTTAAGTGGGTAGGAGAAGAATAAATGAAACAAGATGGGATTGGGAGGGAGACAAACCATAAGTGACTCTTTGAAATTTTTGAAGAAATCAGCATCTCTTTTAAATTTTTCCTTCTAAGTAGACATCATTTTTTGGGACAGTTTTAGATCCACAGAAAAAAATGAGCAGAAAGCAGAATTCTCATATACCCTGTGTCCCCATGCCCCCCCATGCACAGCCTCCCCCACTCTCAACATCTTACATTAGAGCAGTACATTTATTACAAATGATGGACCTACATTGACACACCACCTCAAGTCCAGAGAATCCATTAGGGTTCACTCTTGGTGCTGTATATGTGTATATAGCTCAGGTTTTTTCTCTTGCTAGTCTATCTTTTGTCAGTTTAACTTGTACATTCCCAGTCTCTGAACCTAAGAGGTTGGGGGGAAAAGTTTCTTCCTTCCCTTTGTTTCCTCCACCTATTCTGTAAACACATGTCCAGGTTGAAACCTGGCTCTTCACAACATTAACACTTGTGCTCATTTGCTCACTCTTGTAATACATCTAACATACTCTGAGAATTGTTTTGCCCATACCACTATGATGAACTCCAAAAGTTTAGGATGTGTTCGTAATTTTTCCCTCATCTCTACCCAACCCTACTGAAGACTGATGTTTTACACCTAAACCATAAAATCAGAGATAATGAAAGTATTGGTGTTTAGTAAGTGTGCCGTACAGCAATGCATAAGCAACACCATGTTGTTAGCTGTAGACTATACTGTGGCATTGGGGCTCTAATTCAGGCCCATGCTTTTTCTCACTACATCATGTTCCACAAAGTCACAAATGAAGTTAAGTAGAAATAGAGTCAGGAGCAGAAAGTATTTCTGAGACTAAGATGATAACATGCAAATAAGCAGGCATATCTATTGGATATGGAACAATATCTTCTCTTTCCTTAGACTTGTCATTGGACAGGATGAACAGATTACAAGGGCCATCCTCTCAAGGGACTGAAAGGTCAGTGGAAGGTCAGGACAAACCCCAGACCTCCCTGACTTACTCCTACACCCAGTCTAAACACTTTTCCCTGGAAGAGAGTATTTTCTGAAACTTGATCTATCAACAAGCACTCAGAAATGTTAAACAAAAACTACATTGTTCGCTGAGAACGTAAGCCAGTAATGATTTCACTCTTCAGCTGTAACCCTGGTCATCGGAGCTGGCTGACCAAGTTTCAGATCTGAAATGCTATCTCCAATGGTCCGTTTTTCTGAGGCCTGGGTACATCTGGGAGATTTGAAGCTGTCTTGAGGCAACTTCCCCCAGGAACCTAACAGGAATCGAGACCTCTTGAGAGGCAGTTTTGGAGATAGGGCAAGACAGGGGACTGTAGATAAGACACACCCTGCTCTGGATCTGCCCCCTTCCTCTTTCTGGCCACTCTACTGTCTATGACACAGAAGGGAGTAGCCAAAGGCAACATTTAGGAGCAAGGCAAGCTGCATTGTTTAGACCCCTCTTCCTCCAGCCTTCATTCACTCCCTTCGCTTCCTATTTACAAACTTGTCTGTCCCATTTTTCCCCCAGGGAGGCTCAGGTACAGCTATGTTTCCCATCATCGTCCCTATGAGTTATACTCAGTTGTACATGGTTATCCCAAGGCTCTCTCGGGGGCTCTGCTTTGGATGTCTCAGTGCCCTCTTACGGTTACCCCAGAGTAAATCTATGTGTGCCTACTGTGATGTCCAAGTCCAGATCTGCCTGTGATTTCCTGATACACCCATTCCATTTTCACTGATCTCTGATTCTCTATAAAGACAGAAGTTACGGCACCTGGGTGACTCAGTCAGTTAACTGTCTGCTTTTGGTCATTCATAATCCCAGGGTCATGGGATCAAGCCCCAAATCTCAGGCTCCCTGCCAGGAGTGAACCGGCTTCTCCCTCTCCCTCCGATGCTCCCCCTGCTTATTCTCTCTGTCAAATAAATATGTAAAATCTTTTTAAAAAATAAAGATAGAATTTAGAGATTGTCAGTCTATCTCTCCCTCCCAACCAGAAACTTCAATCACTGTCACCTCTACTAAATCAGAATTGAAACTGAACTTTTAATTTTGACTCTTGAAGGAACAATATCAGGAGTGATAATAATAATATAAAAATTCTATTAGGGCTTACTATGTGTTTTCAATAGAGTGACCATATATATAATTTACTGTCTGAATTGGGACACTTTTGGGAGTGAAGAGGGACATTATCATTTATTAGTCAAGGGAATGAGAATAAATAGGGATGGGCTTCGGCCAACAGGAGCATATGTATGGTTTCATAGTTATGAACCAGTTTCACATGATGGAGGGCTAAAAGAGCTCTCTGTGGTCTCTCTTTTAAGGACACTAATCCTATCCACTAGTGCTCCACCTTCATGACATAATCACCTCTCAAAGGCGTCACTTCTGAATACCATCTCGTTGAGACTTGGGTTTTAATATACAAATTTGGGATGGCGGGTGGGAAACAAACATTCAGTCTATAGTATCTTAGAATAAGGTACTTTAATTATTCCTGATTTACAGATAAGGAAACAAATACATAAGTTGATATATTACTGATCTTTAAAATCCTAATACAGGACTTTTGGGTATTCATCTGCACTCAACCAGAAAAATCCAAGTTGGAGTTTCAGGAATAATTAAAAAGGTGAACTGATTCCACAGCCCCATCCAAACACACTCCGGTCCCTATGCATTTAAATTCCCTTTTATTAGTGCTTTGCCAATCATCCAGCTTGTGTGTTTTATAGATGACAAAACTGAGGTCCAGAGAGGCGAAAAATTTTTCCTGAACATAACATACCAGTCATGAAGCTGCAAATAATACAGATGGTCTTCGCTCTCTACAGGCTCTAGTCAAATTCTCAAGAATGGTTTATGGAAATGAATATCACATTGTATGTGTTTAAAGAAATGACAACTGGGATGTATGTCTAACTACTTGAGAAAAATTTTGAGAGATTGATATCACATTTTAATCTGTGTAATGAAGATAAATACTGCAACTGTGATTTAATGTATGGGAAATGAGGTCTCTCAGTAATGGGTCACAGACTCATTCTACACGGGATAACTGTTCTCATGACCTAGAGGACAACAGAGATGATGCAGACATTCTCAGAACCCTGTTTTAAAGATTTTTTTTTTATTTCACAGAGAGAGAAAGTTCACAAGTAGGCAGAGAGGCAGGCAGAGAGAGACAGGGGGAAGCAGGCTCCCCGTTGAGCAGAGAGTCTGATGTGGGGCTCAATCCCAGGACCCTGAGACCATGACCTGAGCCGGAGGCAGGGGTTTAACCCACTGAGCCACCCAGGTGCCTCCTGAACCCTGTTTTAAAACAGAGGCTTGAGGCAAACAAGACTCAAGTCTCACTGCTTGGAGAAAATCCCATTGCTGGAAAGGACATTCTTCTGTTGCTCATATTCTTAGTCAACCTCACTGTTTCTCAGCTGCATCCTTTTCCTTGTCTGGTACCCACCTCCCCCTTTCCACCATCCTCACAGACAAGAAAGTCTCCTGTTCCTCTATCCATGTCAGCCTCCTTGCTGGAGCTATGCTCTATCTCTGTGCTATATTTTCAGTATCTTCTGCTGTACTGACTTTCCTCAAGATGTGCACACCTTCAAGTCACTTTCTTTCCAGTCACCCACATCACACTAGTGCACAGATTTCCTTCATCCCCTCATTGTCAGCCTCCTTGTTAACTCCTTTTCTTGTCTCTGACTTTCTCTTTAATATATTCGAATAAGGGTGCTCTGAAAGTACTCCAGCAAATGCTCCATTGATCTCCTGATTATTACATGTCATCATTTAATAAATATTTCCTTCTTAAATATTTTTTAAAATTGTAGGATAGATACATATCTTATATATAAATAATGTTATGTATATATAAATATACACATGGTGTGTGTGCCTACTCTCTCTGCATACGTGCACATAGAAAGAGAAAGAGAGAGTGTTAATTTTTTCCCCACTATCAATCTTATCTTTAACTGGACCATTGAGCCCATTTATATAATGTAATTTTTCACTTTTATTCTCCTCTGTGAATATCTACTAACTTATTTTGCCTTTTCTATGTGTCTCATTTGTCTGGCATTTCTGTTTCTTACCCTTTCTCTCTTCTCTTGGATTATAGGTGTATTTGTCTGTCATTCAGCGACAGCCATTAAAGCTGTTCACAAATAGTTCTCTTGTTCCAGGCACCTAGAAAGATCCTATTTCTCTGTCCCTTGTATTTAAATGTTAACATGAGGCTTTCTCTGGTCAATGAAGTGTGAATAGAAGTGAAATGTGCCCCTTTCAGCAGAAATTTTAAGAGTTTCCTGTGGGGTGCTGGGTTTTTTTTTTTTTAAGGTTTTATTTATTTACATAGGGAGACACAGAGAGAATGAGTGGGAGGAAGGCAGAGAGAGAGAGAATCTCAACAGTCCCCATGCTCATCCCAGACCCCAACTCAGGGATTGATCTCATGACCCAAGATCATGACCTGAGCCAAAGTCGTGAGCAGGTTGCTTAACCGACTGAGCCACCTGGGCATCCCAGTCTTATATTGTCTTTCCTCTGCCTCTGTGATTATGACAGTGTGTGTCAAGATGAAACCTGTCTCAGCCTGTTTTCCCAAGTGACTACAGCAGGCAGATACCATTGGCTGGACTAGGATAGACACACAGCAGTAAATGAGTAAGAAACTTTAAACTGCTGAAATTTTAAGATTGTTTGTTACCACAGCACAACCTAGACTATCCTAACTGATCCACAGTCTACTTATTCCTTCTGCTAGCTTGGAATGCAAACCCTATGATTCAAATCTTTTCATTGTTTACCTTAGAAATTCTCAAATGCATAGTAAACACAGACAAGTCTACTCAGTACTTTTAGTCATCTCTTGAACACTTGGCAATTCACATCACTTCCAAGTTATGTTACTGATGTTTATTTTAATTTTATCTTCTTAACTCAACAACACATCATGGCTTTATATACTCAAGACATCTTTGATTTGTTCACATATTTGTCATCATCTTCTTTTTATTCCTTCCTGAATTTCATATTTCCATTGAGTAGCTTTTCTCTGTAATCTGAAATCCATGATTAGAAATATTTTTAGTGGAGGGCTGCTTTAATGAAGTTGTAAACTCTATTAGGTTTTGTTTTATTTTATTGTTTTGCCAGCAAATCCTTATTTTATCTTCATTCCAAAGTGCAGGGTAAATAATTCTATGTTGGTGTGTTGAGAAATCAGAGCTAGTGTATTCAATTAAGATTATGATGTGCTGAAGAGGGGAAAACCCATCCACATGGTCAGCTTACACCCTCGGCATCCCAGTTACCACTTTGGGGAGTGAAAAACCCAGATCACCATTTCAGGACATGGATACAGAAGCAAAGTCTTAAGATTTGTTACTTACAGTTCCCAGAAATGGAAGATGGAGAGTTGTGGGGAGATAATGAATTAATGGCACAATGAACCAGAGGAAGGGGCAGTCCTCTGTTCCTGCTCAGAAGCAAGCAGAAGAGAGAGAACAAGGTAACATGTACCTATCCCTTAAAAAGTGGTTGATGTAGAAGTCACTAACTTTTCACCTGCTCAGCTCTAAGTGGTTATTTTGTTTTATCTTTGAGAGGTAGGGGAGGAGGGGCAGAGGGAGAGGGACAGGGAATCATAAGCAGACTCCCTGGTGACAGGGAGAAGCCTGATGGTGGCTGGATCCCAAGACCCTGAGATCACGACCTGAACTGAAATCAAGAGCTGGACACCTAACCACCTGATGCACCAGGCTTCCCTCAGAGATTCTCTTACCTGAATAAAGACAATCTTCTGAGAGTGAAACTGCCCTAGATCTCCACTGGGGAAGCTTTACACCCTGGAAGAGAACAGGCCACTCATGCCTACATAAGCAAACATTATCACAAACTGTCTTACTTCCCACTTGTTCCCTAAAAGCTCATTTATCTTCCCCAAAAACACAAAAGCAAGACCCCATTTATATCCTATTTTCCTCCCTTCCTTCCCCTATGACGTTAATCTAGAAACCCCTATCCCTTGCTGTTCAGGGAACCACTTCATTGAGCTCCGACACAGGCGTGCGAATAAACATTGTCTATTTTCCTGTCAGTCTTTTTTTATCAGGGACATTGCAGGCTCTCTGACATGAACCTAAGTGGTTAAGGGAAGTTTTCCTCCCAACACCACTCCAGATGATATGCGTGCTATGTAAGGACAAAGAGACAGACCAAACCTGGGTGAAGGGTAGGGTGCTAGGCAAATTACATAAAAGTAAAAGTTCACACCATACCACATCCTCCTCACCCCACTGGAACTTTCCAATTCATACTTGTTAGCAAGTCATGCTGACTTCGGAAGGAGTTCTTGGATATCATGTGGCAACATAATAAAAATTCTTCCTTTAAAGAATTTTGTTCTTTCTACTAAGGTCCCTCTCTTCTCTCCTCTTCCCCTTTCTTCCTCTCCTTGGGGCTTCAAAATGGCCTACTTTTTCATGTTCAGGCTTTTTGCCAAAAAAAAAAAAAGCCTGGGAGGTTTTTACTTCACCCCTACTTTCTTAGGAAGTCAGAGATGGCCCATGTCAATGACGCAGATTCTTTATGGAGGATGTCAATAGCACCCTATGTGAGCCATCACTAGAGCTAGCATTTATCATGCTTTCCAAGGACCTCTCCAAGCCTTCTGCCCATCTTACCTTATTTTGTCCTCATAATAAACCTAAGATGTACTTATCATCATCCCCATTTCACGGTCGAGGAAACGGAGGAACAGGGAAAGAAATTCAGTTCTGGGAGTTGCCCAGCTCCTCAGGTGCTAAATCAAAGTTTCGACTGAGACCATCTAAATCCAGAGCAAGAAGGGAGGTATGATTATTCTCATTCCAGAGGAATGGAAATTGTCACCCAGAAGAGACAGGTCTCTTTTTAGGAGGTGTGAAATTGTATAAAATTTCTGGGCATGACAGACTCCATCTTGAAGCTCCATTTCCCCTTGTAGTGAAGTTTTGAACTGGGTGGAAAGACCTTTTGAAATGGCCAGACACAGTAATTGTTTTATAATAAGTTGTGTATAAAGGCAACGGGACCCCTGGCGTCTGGGTCATAAAACTGCCAGTGTGGCCTTCTGATGACAGATGATTAATTCATGCAAATCAGAAATCGTGTGTTATGGTAACACCAATGCATTGATCAACCCAAGCATAAATCATCAGGGCACAGTCTGTCAGAGCCTTCAGCTCCCTGATGCAAGTCAGGTACTTGTCCCCAACCCTTTATCCCCAACACTCTGCTCTTCCTGAACAGGAGAGAGCTTTTGAGGCATTGCTCCAAAAAAACACAATCCTGAGAATTCCCAGTAAAGGCTTTTGTTCTTGTTCAGTTTTTCCTACTTTCTCAGTTGACAGAGGGAATTCTGCTGCTAAGAAATATGGTGTTCTCTACTTTTTTCTCCAAAAGGGATTTGAGGGTGTTTTTTTTTAAAGGTCATTTCCAATCCCAGGATGGGGCTCAAACCTGCAACCATGAGATCAACAGTCCCATAAGCTGGTGACTGAGCCAGCCTGACATCCCTTGGGGACTTGGTTTGACTTTAGTTCCTCTCTGCCACTCTGACCTTCCAGGAGCAGTTGCTGTGGCCAAGATTTGCCGCACACCAACCTTCCACATCCAGGAGAGCTGAAGTAGCCAGCACTGGGTAAGGTCGCAGGTCTCCTCCTCCTCCCTGCCCGGCCACTGCTCACGCCCATCCCCAGACCTCAGGTCCTTGCAGCCTTCCATTGGGGGGCACCTGGATGCCCCACTCTCTTCCCCACAGAAAAGATGTTGTTGGAATTCCAGCCACGCCAGGACTCCTGGGGAGACAGAAGACCTCCCCCTCTCTGCTGCTCTAGGGATCATATGTTTATGTGTCCTTTGCAAACCTCCAAGCACTTTTTGGTGAAAATGGCCCCCTGAGATGACCGAGACTTTGCTGGGGTTCAGACATCAATACTGTAGAGGCCAAGATTCACCCTTCCCAGCAGTCCTGAAAAAAGAGTGGTGTAGATGATTCCCTACAATGCCCTTCTTTAAAAGGTCCTTGGTTCCCTCTAAAGTGAAACCAAGATGCTCCTCCCACCTATCTTTCCTTGGAAGCCAAGCCCCTTTGTAGTCTGCATAAGATTCCCTCCTCAGGGATCCCGGGATCACAGAGACTGGCCTTCTGCTCTGTCCTAGGGACCAAGCTAGAGATCCAGGTCAGTGGCTGAAGAGGAGATCTCTGGGACTCCTTCTATTTATGCGTTGGATTGGAGGGACCAGGGTGGCTGAGGTTAGCACCTGAGAAAGCTTGGACGGGACCAGTATGGGGATGGAGCATGTGGGCTGCTGGGAACCAATGACGCTGGGGGAGGGAAGCATTTCTCTTGGGAATACTATGGCATCCCTTTGTGATGCCGGTGTTAGGCACTGGGCTCTTTCCCTTGCCTTGCAGGACAACAGGTCCCTGTGCATCATGATTCTGCAGGTCATGGTGGTAGTTCAGGGATGCCGTTCAGTTCACGGTTTATTCAAAAGGATTTTCTGCTAAGCCCCTTGAGTACTGGGTATAAATGTATTTATTTTTCAAATGTACTTTATTTATTTTTTAGTGTTTTAAAGATTTTATTTATTTATATGAAAGAGATTGATAGAAAGCACAAGCAGAGGGGGCAGCAGAGGGCGAGGGAGAAGCAGGCTCCGCATTGAGGAGGGAGCTGGGCTGGAGGTGGGGCTCTTTCCCAGGACACCTGATCATGACCTGAGCTCAAGGCAGACACTTAACAGACTGAGCCACTCACGTGCCTCCTCAAATTGATTTTAAATTTTACCTCTAATATTCAGACCAAGGACTGTAGGATTTTAGTTTACTGTCAAGTCACCACCCAGAGGCAAAGACCACCTCTCTCCAGCTAGTGGGACTTAAATGCTCTTAGACAAGAGTGTATGTGAGCGTCTCGTTCCTTGAAAAATTGCACAGGAGAAAGGGTACCTTTCTGACTGACCCAAATGGAGACTGTGAGCCAGGAAGGCCACAGGTAGGAGCTTGGGTTCTTTCGAAGGCAATGTTTTTTCTCCTCTCTCCCTTTCCTGGCTAGGCTCTTCCAGAGGAGTGAGACCACCATGGCTCAAGAGAGGATCTTCATCCTCTTCCCACCACTGGTCCTGGTGTTGCTGGTGCTTGGCTGTGTCCAGCCTTCGCTAGCCAAGGAGTCTCAGGCCGAGAAGTTCCAGCGGCAGCACATGGACCCAAACACCTCCACTGTCACTGCCAGCTACTGCAATGAAATGATGAAGCGCCGGAATATGACAGTTGGACGGTGCAAGCCAGTGAACACGTTTATCCACGAGCCTCTGCATAAGGTCAAGGCCATCTGCTCCCAGGAAAATGTCCGCTGCAAGAACGGGCAGTCCAACTGCTACAAAAGCCGCTCCAAGATGCGCATCACCGACTGCCGCCTGAAGAAAGGCTCCAAATACCCCAAATGCGACTATGAGACCAAGCAGCAAGAGAAATTCATCATCGTGGCCTGTGAGTGTGTACAGTATGAGACAGTCCACTTTGATGGTTCTGTGTAGGTCTGCACCTGAGGCCAGAGCAGCGTGATACCCCACCTCCCTCATGGTGGCACCTGCTTCTCCCCTCTCCCCTCCTTCCTCTTAGAGAAAGAACTCCAGCCAGGGCTCCTATCCCAAACACACACACATTCTTGCCCAGCATTTGCCCCTGCATGGTTTGGGGGTGGAGGGGGGCCCGTGTGAACCACTTCACTGCTTCTTTCGATAAAACACTGTTGCAACCACCGGGATTTCTGAAGCTGTCGCCATCTGGTACTGTCTGTGTGATTGCATTCCTGCTTGGGTGAGAACTGTAAATCTGGGTAGATTTGGTAAGCATCAAATAGAAGCATTACATGCCTTTGCTCCTGATCCTTGGTTTTCAGTGACCTGAGATCATTCCTTTTCTCAGAGATGCCTTGCTGCCAAATATGAAGCTGTTAAGTATGGGCTATTTGAGATGAAAGGGAGCTACAGTCTGGGACTGTCCCGCTGGGTGAGCTGATGGAGGGTGAGCTCAAATACCATACTCTCTGGCATGGAAGGAAGGACAGGGTGACCTCAAGAAAATCCTGCTCAGACCCTGGCTGGGCAGGAGTAGGGGATGAAATTATGATCCTAAATTTTTCCTTTTCTTTTTATTGAGTGAACTATTATCAGATCGCAAAAATGGCCATCTCTTAGTTGGAAAGTTGGAACCTTCCATTTAGGAGCTAGAGGGGTCTGTAAGGATTATTAAATTGCAGGAGAATAAGTAGGATACTCGAGTATCCACTTTAAATGGATGGGCCTTCCTAGAATGCTGCAGAAAAAAATTCTAATAAGTGATGTGGTTGAACAGTAGCCTCCGTTGAAGGCAGGATGGAGGTAAATCTGTGTGTTCAACTTGCCATCCCTGAGATAATGCAATCCTCACTTTTACAGAGGAACATCCTGAATCTCAGAAAGGTTAAGTGACTTGCTCAAGGCTGCTGCTACATAGTGGCACAGCTGAGACTAGACCCCAGGTCTCCTGGCCTCCAGTTCTTATTCTTTCTGCTACCAGAGTGGACCCAGGAAGAAAATCCTGCAGTCTCCCTTTTCTTTTCTTTTTTTTTAAATTTTTCTTAATGATTTTATTTATTTATTTGAGAGAGAGAGAGAGCATGAGAGGAGAGAGGTCAGCAGGAGAAGCAGACACCTGCCAAGCGGGGAGTCTGATGTTGGACTCAACCGCCGGACTCCAGAATCATGATCTGAGCTGAAGGCAGTCGCTCAACCAACTGAGCCACCCATGCGCCCCTCCCTTTTCTTAAGTGCAGTGGAGAACTACACTTGTAGTCAGAACTACCTTGTAGAGAGCACAAGTAGGGAGAGCAACAGAGGGAGAAGCAGGCTCTCTGGGAGCCTGAGGCAGGGCTCAATCCCAGGACACTGGGATCATGACCTGAGACTTTTAATGTCTGCCTTTGGCTCAAGTCATGATCCCAGGGTTATAGATGGAGCCCCACCTTGGCCTCTCTGCTCAGCGGGGAAACTGCTTCTCCCTCTCCCTCTACCTGCCTCTCCCCCTGTTTTGTGCTCTCTCTCTCTGACAAATAAATAAAGAAAATCTCAAAAACTAAAAATAAATCAGAAAAAAAAGTAAATAACACAGCTTGCACCCAGAGATAACAGGGGTGTGAAAGGTGAGAAAAACATTGGAACAGAGACTAGTTGATCTGTCACATTCTACAAATACATTTTGTTAAAAAAACATGACTACCTAGGAAACAAAACCCTGACAATCCAGGTAGTTCAGTCTGGATGATATGCCCTTCTTAGAGATGAGACTCAGACGCAGCCTGAATGGGCAGAACTGACCTTAACCCTATAGAACCCTGCCTCCCTCTGAGCAGCAGGCCCAACCCTGTCTGGGCCTCAGAACAATCTCTAGCATGGGGACAGTCAGAACTACCTTGTAGTCTGGTGTGAGGGTTCAGTGAGGCAATTTAGATAAATTGTCTTACAAATGGGAACTTTCAATCTGCTCCAGAATATGCTCCAAGTGAATGTAAAAATAAGATGGCTGTCCATCCTAGTACCTTAGTTTGTCCGCCATATACTAAAATGGCTTATTTTAACTTTCTCCACTATTAAAAGACCAAAATCTAATCCAATTGATATGCCTGGCTAGCTCAGTCGGTAGAGCATGAGACTCTTAATCCAACTGATACTGGTTTCTCAGATACCCATTACAAAAAAAAACAATCTGAGGGTTTTGAAGGGGCAGGGGGTGGAAGGTTGGGGGAACCAGGTGGTGGGTATTAGGGAGGACACAGATTGCATGGAGCACTGAGCGTGGTGCAAAAACAATGAATACTATTACGCTGAAAAGAAATAAAAAATTTTTAAAAAGGAAAAAAAATCATAATCATAATAAGAATAACTACTCAGGAGGGAGGAGTCAGGATGGCGGAGAAGTAGCAGGCTGAGACTACTTCAGCTAGCAGGATATCAGCTAGATAGATTATCTAAAGATTGCAAACACCTGAAAATCCATCAGCAGATCGAAGAAAAGAAGAACAGCAATTCTGGAAACAGAAAAACAACCACTTTCTGAAAGGTAGGACTGGCAGAGAAGTGAATCCAAAGCGATGGGAAGATAGACCCGGGGGAGGAGGGGCCGGCTCCTGGCAAGCGGCGGAACAACGGAGCACAAAATCAAGACTTTTAAAAGTCTGTTCCGCTGTGGGACATCGCTCCAGAGGCTAAACCAGGGCGAAGCCCATGCGGGGTCAGCGTGGCCTCAGGTCCCGCAGGGTCACAGAAGGATCGGGGGTGTCTGAGTGTCACAGAGCTTGCGGGTATTGGAACGGGAAAGCCACCTACAGAGACAGAGCTGACAATAAGCTCCCAGCTCGGGATTACCTTGAACCGGTCGCAGGCTCGGTGAGCTCAGACCGTGGCCGGAGGTCAGGCAGACGGGAGTTACTGGGCGCTGTTCTCTGAGGGCGCACTGAGGAGTGGGGCCCCGGGCTCTCACTCCTCCAGGCCAGAGACCAGGAGGCCGCCATTTGTATTCCCGTCCTCCAGAACTCCACAGAAAGTGCTCAGGGAACAAAAGCTTCTGAAAGCAAACCCAAGCGGATTAGTCAGCCCGGCCCCCTTGTAAGGGTGGTGCAATTCCCCCTGGGGCAAAGACAATTGAGAATCATTACACCAGGCCCCTCCCCCAGAAGATCAACAAGAAATCCAGCAGAGACCAAGTTCACCTACCAAGGAGTGCGGTTTTAATACCAAGGAGAGCAGCAGAATTCCAGAGGAGGAAAAAGCAAAGCACGGAACTCATGGCTTTCTCCCCGTGACTTTCTTTATTGCAGTTAATTTAATTTTTTTCTTTTTCATTTTTTTTCTTCTTCTGCTAAAATTTTTTTAACTATTACCCTTTTCTTTTTTAACGTTTTTTAACTAGTTTATCTAATATATATATATATATATATATATATATATATATATATATTCTTTTTATATTTTTCTTTATTTGTTTTCTTTTTTTAATTCTTTTCTTTTCTTTTTCTTTTTCTTTTTTTTCTTTCTTTTTGAACCTCTTTTTATCCCCTTCCCCCCACCCATGATTTGGGATCTCTTCTGATTTGGTTAAAGCATATTTTCCTGGGGTTTTTGCCACCCTTTTAGTATTTTACTTACCCCTTCATATACTCTTATCTGGACAAAATGACAAGGCGGGAAAATTCACCACAAAAAAAAAAGAAAAAGAGTCAGTACCGAAGGCTAGGGACCTAATCAACACAGACATTGGTAAGATGTCAGATCTAGAGTTCAGAATGACAATTCTCAAGGTTCTAGCCGGGCTCGAAAAAGGCATGGAAGATATTAGAGAAACCCTCTTGGGAGATATAAAAGCCCTTCCTGGAGAAATAAAAGAACTAAAATCTAACCAAGTTGAAATAAAAAAAAAACTATTAATGAGGTGCAATCAAAAATGGAGGCTCTCACTGCTAGGATAAATGAGGCAGAAGAAAGAATTAGCGATATAGAAGACCAAATGACAGAGAATAAAGAAGCTGAGCAAAAGAGGGACAAACAGCTACTGGACCACGAGGGGAGAATTCGAGAGATAAGTGACACCATAAGACGAAACAACATTAGAATAATTGGGATTCCAGAAGAAGAAGAAAGAGAGAGGGGAGCAGAAGGTATACTGGAGAGAATTATTGGGGAGAATTTCCCCAATATGGCAGAGGGAATGAGCATCAAAATTCAGGAGGTTCAGAGAACGCCCCTCAAAATCAATAAGAATAGGCCCACACCCCATCACCTAATAGTAAAATTTACAAGTCTTAGTGACAAATAGAAAATCCTGAAAGCAGCCCGGGAAAAGAAGTCTGTAACGTACAATGGTAAAAATATTAGATTGGCAGCTGACTTATCCACAGAGACCTGGCAGGCCAGAAAGAGCTGGCATGATATTTTCAGAGCACTAAACAAGAAAAACATGCAGCCAAGAATACTATATCCGCTAGGCTATCATTGAAAATAGAAGGAGAGATTAAAAGCTTCCAGGACAAACAACAACTGAAAGAATTTGCAAACACCAAACCAGGTCTACAGGAAATATTGAAAGGGGTTCTCTAAGCAAAGAGAGAGCCTACAAGTCGAAGGTCAGAAAGGAACAGAGACAATATACAGTAACAGTCACCTTACAGGCAATACAATGGCACTAAGTTCATATCTCTCAATAGTTATCCTGAATGTTAATGGGCTAAAGACACAGGGTATAAGAATGGATAAAAAAACAAAACCCATCTATATGTTGCCTCCAAGAAACACATTTTAAGCCCGAAGACACCTCCAGATTTAAAGTGAGGGGGTGGAAAAGAATTTACCATGCTAATGGACATCAGAAGAAAGCAGGAGTGGCAATCCTTATATCAGATCAATTATATTTTAAGCCAAAGACTATAATAAGAGATGAGGAAGGACACTATGTCATACTCAAAGGGTCTGTCCAACAAGAAGATCTAACAATTTTAAATATATATGCCCCCAACATGGAGGCAGCCAACTATATAAACCAATTAATAACAAAATCAAAGAAACACATCAACAATAATACAATAATAGTAGGGGACTTTAACACTCCCCTCACTGAAATGGACAGATCATCCAAGCAAAAGATCAGCAAGGAAATAAAGGCCTTAAATGACACACTGGACCAGATGGACATCACAGATATATTCAGAACATTTCATCCCAAAGCAACAGAATACACATTCTTCTCTAGTGCACATGGAACATTCTCCAGAATAGATCACATTCTCGGTCCTAAATCAGGACTCAACTGGCACCAAAAGATTGGGATCATTCCCTGCATATTTTCAGACCACAATGCTCTGAAGCTAGAACCAAACCACAAGAGGAAGTTTGGAAAGAACCCAAATACATGGAGACTAAACAGCATCCTTCTAAAGAATGAATGGGTCAACCGGGAAATTAAAGAAGAATTGAAAAAATCATGGAAACAAATGATAATGAAAATACAATGGTTCAAAATCTGTGGGACACAACAAAGGCAGTCCTGAGAGGAAAATATATAGCGGTACAAGCCTTTCTCAAGAAACAAGAAAGGTCTCAGGTACACAACCTAACCCTACACCTAAAGGAGCTGGAGAAAGAACAAGAAAGAAACCCAAAGCCCAGCAGAAGAAGAGAAATCATAAAGATCAGAGCAGAAATCAATGAAATAGAAACCAAAAAAACAATAGAGCAAATCAACGAAACTAGGAGGTGGTTCCTTGAAAGAATTAATAAAATTGATAAACCTCTGGCCAGACTTATCAAAAAGAAAAGAGAAAGGACCCAAATAAATAAAATCATAAATGAAAGAGGAGAGACCACAACTAACACCAAATACAAACTATTATAAGAACATACTATGAGCAACTCTACGCCAACAAATTTGACAATCTAGAAGAAATGGATGCATTCCTAGAAACATATGAACTACCACAACTGAACCAGGAAGAAATAGAAACCCTGAACAGAGCATAACCAGTAAGGAGATTGAAGCAGTCATTAAAAATCTCCAAACAAACAAAAGCCCAGGGCCATCAGCTTCCTGGGGGAATTCTACCAAACACTTAAAGAGGAACTAATTCCAATTCTCCTGAAACTGTTCCAAAAAATAGAAATGGAAGGAAAACTTCCAAACTCATTTTATGAGGCCAGCATCACCTTGATCTCAAAACCAGACAAGGATCCCATCAAAAAAGAGCTATAGACCAATATCCTTGATGAACACAGATGCGAAAATTCTCACCAAAATACTAGCCAATAGGATTCAACAGTACATTACAAGGATTATTCACCACGACCAAGTGGGATTTATTCCAGGGCTGCAAGGTTGGTTCAACATCCTCAAATCAGTCAATGTGATGCAACACATCAATAAAAGAAAGAACAAGAACCATATGATATGCTCAATAGATGCTGAAAAAGCATTTGACAAAATACAGCACCCCTTCCTGATCAAAACTCCTCAAAGTGTAGGGATAGAGGGCACATACCTCAATATCATCAAAGCCATCTATGAAAAAACCACCGCAAATATCATTCTCAATGGAGAAACACTAAAAGCTTTTCCGCTAAGGTCAGGAACATGGCAGGGATGTCCATTATCACCACTGCTATTCAACATAGTACTAGAAGTCTTAGCCTCAGTAATCAGACAACAAAAGGAAAGTAAAGGCATCAAAATCGGCAAAGAAGAAGTCAAATTATCACTCTTCGCAGATGATATGATACTATATGTGGAAAACCCAAAAGACTCCACTCCAAAACTGCTAGAACTTGTATAGGAATTCAGTAAAGTGTCAGGATATAAATTCAATGCACAGAAATCAGTTGCATTTCTCTACACCAACAAGACAGAAGAAAGAGAAATTAAGGAGTCAATCCCATTTACAATTGCACCCCAAACCATAAGATACCTAGGAATAAACCTAACCAAAGAGGCACAGAATCTATACTCAGAAAACTATAAAGTACTCATGAAAGAAATTGAGGAAGACACAAAGAAATGGAAAAATGTTCCATGTTCCTGGATTGGAAGAATAAATATTGTGAAAATGTCTATGCTACCTAAAGCAATCTACACATTTAACGCAATTCCTATCAAAGTACCATCCATCTTTTTCAAAGAAATGGAACAAATAATTCTAAAATTTATATGGAACCAGAAAAGACCTCGAATAGCCAAAGGGATATTGAAAAAGAAAGCCAAAGTGGGTGGCATCACAATTCCGGACTTCAAGCTCTATTACAAAGCTGTCATCATCAAGACAGCATGGTACTGGCACAAAAACAGACACATAGATCAATGGAACAGAATAGAGAGCCCAGAAATAGACCCTCAACTCTGTCAACTAATCTTCGACAAAGCAGGAAAGAATGTCCAATGGAAAAAAGACAGCCTCTTCAATAAATGGTGCTGGGAAAATTAGACAGCCACATGCAGAAAAATGAAATTGGACCATCTCCTTACACCACACATGAAAATAGACTCAAAATGGATGAAGGACCTCAATTTGCGAAAGGAATCCATCAAAATCCTTGAGGAGAACACAGGCAGCAAGCTCTTCGACCTCAGCCGCAGCAACATCTTCCTAGGAACATCACCAAAGGCAAGGGAAGCAAGGGCAAAAATGAACTATTGGGATTTCATCAAGATCAAAAGCTTTTGTACAGCAAAGGAAACAGTTAACAAAATCAAAAGACAACTGACAGAATGGGAGAAGATATTTGCAAACAACATATCAGATAAAGGACTAGGGTCCAAAATCTATAAAGAACTTAGCAAACTCAACACCCAAAGAACAAATAATCCAATCAAGAAATGAGCAGGCATTTCTTCAAAGAAGACATCCAGATGGCCAACAGACACATGAAAAGTGCTCCATATCACTCGGCATCAGGGAAATACAAATCAAAACCACAATGAGATATCACCTCACACCAGTCAGAATGGCTAAAATCAACAAGTCAGGAAATGACAGATGCTGCAGAGGATGCGGAGAAAGGGGAACCCTCCTACACTGTTGGTGGGAATGCAAGCTGGTGCAACCACCACAGTGGAAAACAGTATGGAGGCTCCTCAAAATGTTGAAAATAGAACTGCCCTATGACCCAGAAATTGCACTACTGGGTATTTACCCTAAAGATACAAACGTAGTGATCCAAAGGGGCACGTGCACCCACAAGTGGCCTTGTCCGCAGCAGTGGCTTCCTCTGGGTGGCAGCCTTGTCAGAGTGGTATTGTGGGGAGCAGAGTCTGTGTCATCTGGGTTGTCCTCCTTCTCATCATCTCTGTCATCGTTTCCTCTTTGACGTTGGGAGCGGCCTCGTCCGGGAAGCGGTCTTGTCCAGAATGGCCCCTTCTTGGGAGCGGCCCTGTCTGGGGAGCAACCTCATGGAGCAGCGGCCTCCTCTTGGGAGTGGCCTCTTCTTGGGAGTGGCTCCCATCATGGAGCGGCCTCATCTGCGGAGCAGCCTCATCTAGAGCGGCCTCGTCTGGAGCGGCCTTCTTGGGAGTGACCTTGTCGGGAATATCGTCCTCGCCTTTTCATAAGAGCTAGCCCTGACCGGTCAGTTTGATTCTTGATGCTTGGCGCAAAATAAAGTTTTGTTTGACCTTCGCTTTGTATCAGTCTCGTTCCTTTGATTACGGACCCTAACATTTGGGGGCTCGTCCGGGATCAAACGACGAGAACTGAGCAGCATCAGAATTTTTAGGAAAAGCCTCTGGAGGTATTGGGTTTTGAGGTATTGGGTTCGGAGGTATTGGGATCTGAGGTATTGGGATCCTATCTGTCTGTCTGGTTGGAGCTCCAGGGTATAGCCCACCAGGGAGAAGCTGGACGCAGCCATGCTCCCCAGGGCTGGAGTGGATGCGGGGACGCCCCATCCCTCTGCTGATAGATCGACAGGGGGTTCGAGTCCCCTTGTACAGTCGGGGGATTCGAGTCCCCCTGGGTGGTCGGGGGGTTCGAGTCCCCCTGGGTGGTTGGGGGGTTTGAGTCCCCCTAGACGGTCGGGGGTTGCGAGTCCCCTGCCTCCCCTTAGACAGTTGAGGGGTTCAAGTCCCCTTAGACGGTTGGGGGATAAAGATAGCCTCCACCAGTGGCTAGCTCTGGGTAAATTAAAAAGTGTGGGGGCGCCTGGGTGGCTCAATGGATTGGGCCACTGCCTTCGGCTCAGGTCATGATCTCAGTGTCCTGGGATCGAGCCCCGCATTGGGCTCTTTGCTCGGCAGGAGCCTGCTTCTCTCTCTCTCTCTTTGCCTGACTCTCCGCCGACTTGTGATCTCTCTCTCTGTCAAATAAATAAATAAAATCTTTTTAAAAAAGTGTGTAGAAATTAATGCACTTCATAAATTTGGTCAGTAGGTCAAAGAGAAAAATCAAATGAGGAAATTCATTGAGCTATACAAAAACAAAAATGCAACACACCAAAGCTTATGGAATGCCACTAAAACAGTACTTAAAGGGAAATTATAGCAGTAAGCACCTGTTTTAAAGGATACAAAAAAAAAAAAACCTCAAACCCTACCTTAAAAATATTGAGAAGAGAACAAACTGAACCTGAAACAAGCAGGGGAGATAAAACCTTAAGCTACAATAATCTAGACTGTGGTACATGCAGGCATAAAGATAAACATACAAATCAATGGAATTGAGTACAGAAATAACAATTTGTGGTCAGTTGATGCTTGGCAGAGGTGCCAAGACAATTCAAGTGGCAAATTTGGGGTAAGAATCGCTGGGTCTGCAGTTGTCTTTGTCTGGTTTTTTTGTTGTCTATTGTGCGGTGTGTTGTGTTTGTAGGGGACCAAGAAAGCCCCCCCAGCAGCAGGCTCTGGATAAGGATCGCTGGGTCTACGTTTGTTTTTGCCTTGTTCTTTTGTTGTTGTCTGTTGTGCTGTTTGTTATGATTGAAGGAATGTGGCAAGCAGAGAGTAAGGGGACACTGGCTTTCATCTCTCTGTTCCTCATAATAGATGTGGGGCTTCTCCCTCACTCATTTTGTGTGTTAAGGGCTATAACGAGCCACCTGGAGTTAGTCAAATGCCGGGTTGAGGTGTCCAATGCTGATGCTCATTGGAACTGGGCGTGGAATATGAGTGCCTAGTGGGCCATTTTTGGTAAGCAGAACTGGCACTGTGGGATGAACCGACCTCGAGACAGAGACTTTAAGGAATATCCCCAAGCAGCTGCCGAAACTTCTTTGTTTCAGGGAATTCCTTGCCTTCTCTGACCCGACGTGGACTGCCTAGCCCCTCCCCCTTGCTGGCAGGGAAAGCATGGCATCTGAAGTGGAATGGGCCCAGGTGGAACATGAGGTTTGTTGGTGAAGGGATGGCTGGGCCGATGGTTAACTGTCTGTTTCAAGGGTTTAATGAGTAATTGTTAAAGTGGCTTCTGAAATCTTTGGTAACCTGAAACTGTGAAGGGTTGCTTGAATGACAAATGGAGTTAAATTTGTTGGACATCTAGATCTTAACCAAATGGGATGAAATGCTAGGGTGCTGGTTGCTGGAACTGGGTTTGTACTTTTGAAATCTGCTGGTGAACACATTCTGTGCTTAACTGATTGATAAATTTGCCATCTAAAGAATTCTGTTGTAACAACTCACAATTGGTTTTGTCTTCAGTAGAGGTTAAGGTATTTCTAAGAGTACACAATTCTGTTAGGTGCAATGAAGACTGATGGAAATGAGAAAAGCAACTCTGTATGTAAAAAGTAGGAGATATGTAAAAAGAGAGAAAAACAGCCCTGAGGTCACTGTCGGAGCTAAATCCATTCGTAAAAGAAAGGAAGGGGAGACTGATCACCTCCCATTAACCAGGGATACCCAAAGGGAGGATGTACAACCTGTTTGAATCTGGAGAGTGCCTGACTGTGTGAATGTATCTCTATGGCTCCACCGCTTCCGCTATGGAGTCTGAATGGACTGCACCCTGAATCTTGCAGGGTGTCATATGGTATAACGGTCATCTACTCCATGGAGTAGCCTGGTCCAGGGTTTATACGGACAGACCTTAGATAAGACGCTCCTAAGTTCCCACAAGGGATGTGAGCAGGACAGCATTCAGGGACAGCCCTGCTCCAATGGCAGAGCAGACCACAGCTGTTCTCTCTGGGCTCCTCCACCCAGAATCTGGGAGATGGAATGAGAAATTCTGTGCAATGAATTTGGACTCTGCTCAGCACCTCTGTGTTGGCTTTCAGACCTAGAAAAACGAGTCTGAGGGTCCACTTTGAGTCTAGGAAGCCATCTTCTAAGGGGAAGAAAACTCTCTGAAGCTCCATGAGCTGCCCGTCCCTCTTCTCTGATGTCTGGACTCAAAGGGTCACACGAGGGCCCATGGGAGGAGCTCGGGAGTCAAGGCTTCAAATCTTGGCCATCGGAGGCTGCCAGGGACCTATCCCAATTGATACACGTGCAGCTGCTGGCATGTTCCTGAATATGCTGGCTCTCTGCAGCCTCTGCATCTTTGAACAACATGTCCATCTGTCTGAAACATCATTCTGTTCCAAACACTTAGAAACCCTCCACTACCTCTTCCTTTGTACAGAAAGGGTATGACCACAAGGCATCAGTAACCCAAGAAGGCCGGGGGCCAACGTAACTGTGAAGGAGAGAGATATGGTAGCTAACCAAGCCTGGACACATTAAGGTAACAGTAGGGTATGAGAAAGTTCAGCTTCCTCCAGCAAGGGGAGGACAGTTCCATGTTACATAGGGTGTTGCGTACACTCATCTGAGAATATTGGGTAAGAACCCTATGATTGTCTACGGCCATACCACCCTGAACGCGCCCGATCTCGTCTGATCTTGGAAGCTAAGCAGGGTCGGGCCTGGTTAGTACTTGGATGGAAGACTGCCAGGGAATACCGGTTGCTTTCACTTTGATCTCCAAGAGGGAATTTCTTGGGATGGTGGGCTACTGCAGGCTGTGGATGCTGCCTTCATGGAGATGGCACAACCTCTCTATGAACTGGCTAAGGGAGGACTCACTATGGTAGAGTGTGGACAGCTGAGGCAGAAGGAGCATTTCGGGAATTACAAAGAGCCTACTGTGTGCCCCAGCATTGGTCATCCCAGATGTTACCAAGCCCTTCCACTTGTATGTGGATGAAAAGGCAGGGCTGACTAAAGGAGTTTTGACTCAGACTCTGGGGCCTTGGTGAAGGCCAGTGGCCTATCTTAGCAAGAAACTAGATCCAGTAGCAGCTGGGTTACCCCTTGGTTTCTGCATAATTGCTGCCATGGCCCTCCTGGTCAAGGATGCATGCAAATTGACTCTGGGTCAAAATCTCATATTGACCACCACCCATGTTATCGAGGGCCTTCTCCGGACTCCACCAGACCAGTGGATGACAAACGCCTGAGTGACGAGGTATCAGGCCCTCCTCCTGAATGAAAAAAGTGATCTTCCGGCCCCCGGCAGTACTAAATCCAGCCACGTTGCTACCAGAGGTGCTGGCTGACCACCCACACGACTGTGGGAAGGTCCTAACCCAAGTCGCGGGAATAAGGCCAGATCTCAGAGACACTCCCCTCCCGGATGCGGAAATGACTCTGCTCACAGAAGGGAGTAGTTACATGGTCAATGGAAAGAGGTATGCGGGGGCTGCAAGACTCTGGACGACAGCCCTGCCACACAGGATCTTGGTGGAAAAGCAAAGCTGATTGCATTCACCAAGGTGCTACAGATGGCCAAGGCCACGGACACTAATTGGAAACTACAGTGTGCCTACTGGCCCCAGAGCTCTGAGCAAGGAGAGAGAATGAACCAGACTCTCTAAGAGACCTTGACAAAGTTAATTCTGGAGGCTGGCGGTGGATGGATGGATCTCCTTCCTTTTGCTCTCAGGGCATGATGTACACCCTATTTAAACAAGGTGATCCCATTTGAAATAATGTTTGGGAGGACCCCTCCCTCACTCTGGCCTAGGCTACAGGAAGTTGCCCTAGCAGAAATGACTGATCAGTCTATACCCCAATCACTGCAGGCATTACAGTCTGTCTTAAAAAGAAGGGATCCAAACTGCCCACACTGGGACAGAGACAGTGGTGGAACCACATCCCAGGGACTTGATTTGGATATGTCACTATCACGTGGGGAACTTGAAGCCTCACTGGAAGGGACAATTTACTGTTATTCTAACCACCCCCACGGCAGTAAAAGTAGAAGGCATTAGGGCCTGGGTTCATGCGGGTCACGTCAAACGAGCCGAGTAAGGATGCCCCCCAGATGGGAGCGACAGCGGACAGACCCAGCTGACCATGGACTAAAAAATTGTAAGTTTATTGTTGCTATACTAAAGAAGTTTATTGTTGCTATACTAAAGAAAATTGGGGTGATAAAATGTTAGTCTTATATGTTCAATATAAGATAGAACTATCTGAGAAGCCAAGTATTTGACTAATCTCCAAAGAAAAGGGGGGAATGTAAAAGCCTGCCCCTCCCAGAGGAACTTGCTTGTGGACCCCGATGTAGTGGTGGGGCAGGCCAGGTGGAGATGTCCAATTGGTGCAGCATGTGTATATCCACTAGGGTGGATTGAGATCCGATTGGCCACCTGTATAGGGGTGGGACTCAACCAACCGCATAAAGGTTGCTGCGAGGCTAGCAGGAGAGGAGAGCTGCGACCGGAGCGGAAGGAGAGCTGCGACGGGAGCGAAGAGTCGGCCGAGTGGAGGAGCTGTAACAGCTCTTATAAGAGCTATAACCGCCACTAGCGGTCCCACCACCGGCAGTCCCTGCGCCTGCAGCCTCCAGCCTCCAGCCACCTGCAGCTTCCAGCCACCTGAGGCCCCGCCTCTGGTGGCCCCGAGCCACCTGCAGCCTTCAGCTGCATGCAGCTTCCAGCAGCCCCGAGCTGCCCAGATACCAGCAATCCAGCTGTCAGCAGTCCCTCGATGCCTGCGGCCTGAAGACACCAGCGGTCCAGCTGTCAGTGGTCCCTTGATGCCTGCGGCCCTGAGACTCCAGTGGTCCAGGGGCCCAGCGGTCAGCAGTCCCCACGCCTGCAGCCCCTAGACATCAGCGGTGCCGAGACACCAGCAGTCCAGCGACCCAGCGGTCAGCGGTCCTGACGCCTGCAGCCCCTGGATGCCAGCGGTCCCGAGACGCCAGTGGCCCTGAGATGCCAACGGCCCCTAGCCGCCAGCAGCCTTGTCGCAAAATGCCTCGCGACCCCGAGCAACGAGCGGCCTTGTCCGCAGCGGTGGCTTCCTCTGGGTGGCAGCCTTGTCAGAGTGGTATCGTTGGTAGCAGAGTCTGTGTCATCCGGGTTGTCCTCCTTCTCATCATCTCTGTCATCGTTGCCTCTTTGACGTCGGGAGCGGCCTCGTCCGGGAAGCGGTCTTGTCCAGAATGGCCCCTTCTTGGGAGCGGCCCTGTCTGGGGAGCAACCTCATGGAGCAGCGGCCTCCTCTTGGGAGTGGCCTCTTCTTGGGAGTGGCTCCCATCATGGAGCGGCCTCATCTGCGGAGCAGCCTCATCTAGAGCAGCCTCGTCTGGAGCGGCCTTCTTGGGAGTGACCTTGTCGGGATCATCGTCCTTGCCTTTTCGTAAGAGATAGCCCTGACCGGTCAGTTTGATTCTTGATGCTTGGCGCAAAATAAAGTTTTGTTTGACCTTCGCTTTGTATCAGTCTCGTTCCTTTGATCACGGACCCCAACACTAACAAACAACGACCAAAGGAAAATCCTTTTTACCAGATTTGTTTCTCAGTATTGCATTTACGCTTACCATTTGCATGTGCGATGCATACATAGCTATAAAGGGAAAAAGTCAAAGAAACTACCTCATTGCAGCCCCTTCTCGGTCGGTAAGGAAGATCCTGGTAAATAGAAAGTCCAGACAATGACGTTAGGAAGAAAACTTAAAAGGACCACCGCGATGAAACCTTGAGTTGACCCAGACACCCCCACCTGTCACCCTGCAGCAGCCCCGCAGACGGAAGCACACACCCTCGCCTTCCGCACATCTAACCACCGACAGGATGGAGAGCTCCTGGTACACAGTAGGCGCTCTTTATCCGAAGCCTATTGGCTTACTTTCGCGCAGTGTTCCTCAGAATTTCAAAGAGCCTTTGGAAAGCCATCTCTACGGAACAACCAGGAGGTCACGTTCTGGTCCCCGGGCGCGCGGCAAGGGCGGCGCAGCGCCCCCTGCCGGCTGTGGCAGCGGCGACAGCGGGACCCGCCCGAGAGGGCGAAGGTGCCGGGCGAGAGCTGGGGTTTCCCCTCCTCCGCAACCCGCTCTCCCGGCAGCGCCTGGTTCCCGGGCTGTGCCCCCCCCCCCCCCGAGTCCGGGGTTTGTGCCTCTGGAGGAGGCGGGAGGCACTCCCTGTAGAACCTCAAGACCTCTCTCCGCGAGCCGTGACCCGACCCCGCGGTGGCGGAGCCCCTGGGAATGAAGGGACCTGGGAATAACGGGGCGGACCCGGTGTCTCGGGGCTCAGGGGCCGCGCCGCCCGAGTGTTACTCGAGGAGCCCGGGAGCTCGAAGAGCATCATCCCGGGCGGGAGCCTGGCTCTCCCGAATCGAAGCCCAGCACCGCGTCACCACCCACGGCCCCGTGCGCACAGATTCCCCGGGAGGGCCCTGGCGTCCTTCCTCACTGTGCCCAAGAAGAAGGAGGGGAGCTGGGGAGGAGCGGGGGCTGGGCGGGGAAACTCAGCTGGAGTTCCTGCCCCCTGCTGGCGGCAAGGCGCCGTTACACGCGCGTTTATTGAGGGTTGACAAGGGCGGCCAGCATCAGCTCCTCTTCATGGTCAAGGCCTCAGCCTCTGGAAAGGCTAGGAGAGAGGCGGTGGGCCGGGGGTCGATGACGGCTGCGGATTTCCGAGAGAAGGCATTAAAAAGAACTGAGGTTTCTACAGATAAAGAGCGGTTGGATCACCTGCACTTGCCACTTAGGGGAAAGGGGGTGTCTCCTCCAGGCCCTCCATTAGGCCTCATGGATGGCCAGAGTGGAGATTCAGTTGAGTGAGGAGGTGGTCAGGCCTGGCCGGGAGCCCACATCAGTCCGTGACCTTGACATCTCAGGAATATTGTGTAGTGGCAGTTGGGCCTTTCGTTGGCAGAGCCTTATTCAGTAATCATTTCTTGAGTACCTACACACTAGAGGAATGTGGGACTCATCAGAGAACACAGCAGACCAAACCAAAAGGAGGAAGAGGAGGAGGAGGGGAAGGAGGAAGGGGAGGGGAGGGGGGAGGGCAGGAGGAGAGAAAAGAAAGAAAGAAAAAGAGAGACAAAAAATATAAGTATGTAAATTATATAGACCGTTAAGGTCATAAGGTCTATGGGAAAATGTAACAGGAAGGAGAATGGGGGAAGCTATGAATCACATTTTTAAGTACGGTAGTTAAGCATCTTTGATAAGGTGAGGCTTAGCCTTGCAGTGTCCTTAGCCTTGCAGAATATCTAGGGAAGGGGAGGTGATTTCTTAAAGAGAGCCTGCCTGTCTTTTCAGAACAGCAAAGGCATGAGGCATTAGGAAGAGTGAGTGAGAGGGAAGATAAACAGTAGGGGATTTGTTCTGAAACGGGAAGGTGTGGGAGGACAGATTACTTCCAAGCATAAGGACTTTTGTAAGGACTTTAGGTTTTATTCGTAGTGAAATGAGGCATTAGAAGATTCTGAGCAGAGTTGCATGATCTGAGTTATATTTTGAAAGGATTACTTGGGCTGCTGTGTGAAGTTAAGGGTAGAAGCAGAGAGTGAAAGTCCCAGATGTTTATAAGGATCCTGGTGGGAAGAAATGGTCTCTCAGACTAGGTGGTAGCAGTGGAGGTAGTGAGAGATGACTGGATGTTAGATGCTGGATTAGGTTTGAAGGTGAAAACAGCGGACTTTACTGACAGGATGGAAGAGGGACCAAAAAAAAGGAATCAAGAACACCACCAAAGTCGTTGGCCTCAAGATTAAAAGGATGCTATTATCTTCGACTAAGGAAGAGAATATTAATGAAAGAGCAGCTTTAGGGGAGGAGAAGAGAGGATCAGTCTTTCCACTTGGGACATGGTAAGTTTGACGTGTCTATTAAACAAACACTGAAGATGTCAAGTGGACACTTGGATATATGAGTCTGAAGTTCAGGAGGGAGAGCTGGACTAAAGTTATAAATTTGGGAATTTGGGGACTATCAATGGCATTTAAAGCCTTGAGACTGGATAAGATCACAGAGAGAATATGTGGATAGAGAAATGGACACCCTGACCCTGCGGCTCTCCCCATACGAGTACCAGGGAGAAGAAGAGGAACTTGCAGAGGGGCCTAAGAAAAATACTCTGTGAGGTCGCTGAAGAGCGAGGAGATGGTGGCGTCCTAGAAACCAGTCTGGAGCTTGACTATCTGCCTTGAGGCAGGACTGAGAGCACGATGCTTTTCATCCTTGCTTCTGTCATAAAAAGCTGCATTCTTTTGTCAGCCTTACCAAGGAGGAGGAGTGGTCAACTATGCCAAATGCTGCTGAGCATGGAGCAGCAGCCCTGTGAGAGAGGGAAAGCTCTCACTTCACACTCACCTCGAGCAGCAGAGCAGAGAAGTCTGAGGAGTTGGTTACCAAGTTCTTGGCCTTGGGACGCCAGGGTGGCTCAAGCAGTTAAGCGCCTGCCTTCAGCTCAGGTCATGATCCCAGGTCCTGAGATTGAGTCCCACATCGGGCTCCCTGCTCAGCAGGGATCCTTCTTCTCCCTCTGCCTGCCACTTACCCTACTTGTGCTCTCTATCTGACATACACATAAATAAATACATAAATAAATAAATAAATAAATAAATAATTGGTTTTTTTTTTTTAATATATTTATACCAAGCTCTTGGACCAAAAGAAGACAGTCTTGTCCAGGAGTGAGTAGGAAGAGGATCCACATCTTAGTCACGCTTTCTCTCCCAGAAGAGGGAACGAAGAGGCAGAGTAGGGCACCTGTGTCTCACTTCCCTTGATTTAGGTCCCCAGTCCCACCTTCCCTAGACCCCAGACCCTCAGCATTTCACACTCTCCCCCTTTCTCCTTTCTCCTCATTCTACGTTCTCCACTGATGAGCTCACTTCGTTATATCCCCCTCCTCTTGCACACCCAGTCCCAGCTCCTGCCTCCTTCCTTCCCTCCACCCCACTACCTGCAGACCTCTACAGATTGCACGTAGACCCTCCTCATTTGGTTAAATTGCCACATAGTCCTAACGGAGTCCTCATATCAAGGAGCCATGTATTTAATTCCCAGTTCTGTCAGCTAGACCAATTTTCTGTGTCAGCTAGACAAATCATCCCACCATTCTGGTCCTCAGCTGCTAAATGAAAGACTTGGAATGAAAGACCCAACAAATTCCTCCCAACTCAGACTCTCCATAGTTCTCTGAATCCTTGAGAAAATGGAGGTATAGGAACATGTGTGTAAAGAATTTCAACAGAAAATGCAATTCACATTTCTGAATTTTTCTACTAATGTAAATCTGATTTTCCTAAAAGATTATACCTAAATCCAGAAAAAATAGTCTGACTACCTGAAATAAAACTTATTGTATTATTCATATGTGATGGTTAATTATATGTCTTTTTTTTTTAGATTATTTATTTATTTATTTATTTGACAGAGAGAGATCACAAGTAAGCAGAGCAGCAGGCAGAGAAAGAGGAGGAAGCAGGCTCTCTGCCAAGCAGAGAGTCCGATGAGGGACTCGATCTCAGGACCCTGAGATCATGACCTGAGCTGAAGGCAGAGGCTTAACCCACTGAGCCACCCAGGCACCCCAATTATATGTCTTCTTTTAAAAAGATTTTATTTATTTTTCTGACAGAAAGAGAGCACAAGCAGGGGGAGCGGCAGGCAGAGGGAGATGCAGACTCCCCACTGAGTAGGCAACCCGATGCAGGGCTTAATCCCAGGACCTGCGGGACTCAATCTCAGGACCACAGGATTATGATCTGAGCCAAAAGCAGATGACCAACCACTGAGCCATACGGGCACCCCTTATGTGTCAACTTGACTGGGCCATTGTGTACCTGGATGTTCAAACACTACTCTGGATATTTCTGTGAGGGTGGTTTGGAGTGAGATTAATATATTGTTTAAGTTTATTTATTTATGCAATCTCTACACCCAGTGTGGGGCTCAGATTCACAACCTCGAGATCAAGAGCCATATGCTCCCCTGACCAAGTCAGCCAGACACCCTCCTTTTTTTTTTTTTTTTTTGATCAAGTCAGCCAGACACCCTCCTTTTTTTTTTTTTTTTAAAGTTTTGGTGAGATTAACATTTATGTTGTTAAACTGAGTGAAGCAGAGTGCTCTTCCTAATGTGGGTGGACCTCATCCAATCACTTGAATGTCTGAATAGAACAAAACGGTAACCCTTTCCCCAAATGAAAGAGAAATCTCTTGCTTGATGGCCTTCAACTGGGACAACGGCTCTTTTCTGCCTTCTAACCTGCACTGAACATCAGCTTTTCCTGGGTCTCAAGCCTGCCTGCCTTCAGACTGGAACCACACCATCAGCTCTCCTGCATCCCCAGCTTGCTGCCTCACCTTAGAAATCCTGGAACTTGCCAGCCTTCATAACTGCATGAGCCAATTCCTTATAATAAATCCTTATGTATAGCCTCTCGGCTCTGATTCCCTGGAGAAACCTCACTAATGCAACATGTATATTTATTATTGTTGTGTTGTTTTCGTTGCTTTAATATTATCAAGAAAAACATTAAGTATTACATGGAAAGTAACATGCAAATCCCTCTCCCTTGGAGCCGTTTTTCAGTTGAGCAAGGGAAAAGTTCAACACAGAACTACAGGGTGATCTTACACCACTGAGACTGATGGTCATTGGCTAATGTCCTGGAGGATACCGCTCAGTCGGTCCACAAACATCAGTGGAGTAGCTCCCATCCTTGGCTAACTCCAGTAGTTCAACCTCAGGTCTAATAGGAAAGCAAGAGTTTAATTCATGTGCGCCTGGGTGGCTCAGTGGGTTAAGCCGCTGCCTTCGACTCAGGTCATGATCTCGGGGTCCTGGGATCGAGTCCCGCATCGGGCTCTCTGCTCAGCAGGGAGCCTGCTTCCTCCTCTCTCTCTGCCTGCCTCTCTGCCTACTTGTGATCTCTGTGTCAAATAAATAATAAATAAAATCTTTTTTTAAAAAAAGAGTTTAATTCATTAAAACTAAGAGGAAGCTTTGATGGATGGGTGCTATACAGCCTAAAATATCTCAGTATCACTCGTGATTTGAATGGCTTGTGGGAATGTTGAAAATAACCAGGAAACCACCACATCTTTGGTGCACCTGTTTCAGACTGGGCAATTGGGATTAAGCCTCACAATACGGTCTGGTAGGTAGCACTCTACACTTCCTAGTGTTTTTACCTGTGCTCAGGATCTAGAGTAACCCACCATCAGACTTAGTATTTCTGTGTATCTGGAAAGAATTTTACTGTTTCCCTGGCAGAAAAGGGAAGACAATCACCTTGTCTGAGGTCGCAGTGCGGTAGGTGAATAGCAATGCTGTGAATCAAACTCCAAGCTGTCTTTTTAAAAAGCCTGCACACTTTATCAGACAACCAAGCTAGTCCCTCTTAAGGGAAGGATATGAGGCAAGTAGGAGAGAGTAGGGCATGATGCTCCATGAAGGAAAACCCTGGCTTTGAACGAAGAACATATCTTAACAGTTAAGGGGCCTACAATTCCCCGGAAAAGCCATCAAAGGGAAAGACCCAACTGCTAAATATATCAGCAGTAATGACTATTCTTGGAAAACATTGCTGGGAAACAAGTTCAAACTGAGAAGCCAGACAATTAGGGCGTCCACCCAGGTAAGCCTGTTCATCTCAGAATTTCCCAGACGTCAGGCAACCTACACCATGACTCCATTCCTTCTGTATTGTTAATTAACATTTCCGTTCTCATCAACTCATGTTTTCACACAGCTTGATTCTAAACAATAATACATATGAAGCCAGTGATTTACCATATTGATTATTCATTCATACTGAAATAAACACATGACAATTCATGCTTTAAATGTTTGTGTCCTGCCTTACATCAGTCATCTCACTTCCTACCAGTCATTCAAACCATTTCATCCTTCTACAAACAGTTTTATCTCAAGTTTCAACTCAAAAAACTTTACCTGGAAAACATTTTCATGAAGAATGAAAGACCCAAGGACAATATGGAAAGACATGGAACCCGGGGAAGCCTGGATGGCTCAGTCAGTTAAGCATCTGCTTTCTGCTCAGGTCATGACCCCAGGGTTCTGGGATGGAGCCCCACATTGGGTTCCTTGATTGGTGGGGAGCCTGCTTCTCCCTCTGCCTGCCACTCCCCCTGCTTGTGCGCTCGCTCGCTCTCTCTCTCTGACAAATACATAAATAAAATCTTTAAAAAGAAAAAAAGAAGCCCAAGGTCAAAGAGTTGGTCATGTTTATCCAGTTCTGTTCAAAACCAAGCAGGCTTTATAATCTCATGATTGTGGAAATGTTTCTAGTTGCCTCAGTAGAGCTGTTCTTCATATTTTTCATGGAGTCAATAAAAGAACTAAGTTTTGTGACCATTTATTTCTGTTTGCTCTGATTCCAAGAGTAAAGTAACACTTTAAAAGCTGAATCTGTCTCAGTTTTAGAAAGAGTCTCTAGCTGATAGTTACATTGAGGTGATGGTGGCCCTACATTTGCCTGCTTTAAGGCAAGCCAAAATCTAAATTTTCTATGTGAAAATTACCATCTGGATAAGTTACGACTAACTTCAAAACCCCTATTTTAAAAATAAGAAGCAAAAACAAAAAACCCACTGGATAAGCCAATCAGAGCGGCTCTTGAGCCAGCTATACCCACTGTTTCTGCAGTGTGTGAGTTCTGCCTCACAAACACTCAGGTGTTGTGGAGTATAGAATCATGACTATAAGCATTAAGGAGATTATACGCATGACAGCATTGTACTTTACCTAATTCATTTTTACATCCTCATCACCTATAGAAATGCTTCACATACCATGTATATGAATAAACTTGCTTAACAATCAGAGGAATCAAGGAATTTGACAAAGCAAGATGACAAAGCAGAGTGCTCCTAGCTCTGCATTCAGTCCTGTCCAGGTCAAAATTTGTGTCCATATTTATAGAAGAACATCAACAGTAACATGATTGCATTTTCAGATAAGAATAGAGAAAGATAGTAAAACACTATATGGGTTAATTTTGTTGGAAGATGATATTACACCAGTTTAAGACTTTAATTCCAATTTTTCTCACCTAGAAGAAATTTATCATCTATCTCTTAGCAGTTAGACCTTCCCCACCTTTGTGCCTTTTCCCACACCAATCCATGTGTCAAGAATGCCCATCTTTTCCCTATTACCCAGCAAACTCCTTGCTCATCTTCATGGCTCTGCCCAGATGGAGCTCCCTCTTGCAAGCCTTCCCGAATCCAACAGGGAAAAAATAACGTCCTCCTTCTCCTAAGCTCCCATACCACGTTCATACAAGTGTTATTACTTCTATCACATATTCGGTTTCTCTAATTTCCCATAAGCTACTTGGGGATTATGTATCCTAATATACCCTGTGATTAACAGTTTCAGAAATAGAGTGCACAGTCCACAAATAGCTGGTTTATAAATATAGATTAAAATTCCCATTCTACATAATGAAATACAATACTGGGAATATAGATGACAGGTGTGTAGAAAACAGCACACATATGAACAAATGCAAGATTCTAGAAACTTAGAGTCCTTTACATAACGCTCATTCTTTTTGAGATTTCCCAGGACGACCTCAGATATCTCTAAAGGAGGAAGAGTTTCTCTTCTTGCTCTCAACTACCGCTAGCCCAATAGAAAGCAAGAGGGGAAAATATCTTTAACTGTAGGAGGATGTCCCAGATGGTGAGTGGTGTGATATGTAGCTTGGACCCCTTCAACGTCCTTCTCCAGTTACCTACCCTATGGCTTCTAAGAAGGCAAAGAAACAAAGAAAGAAACCACTAGCACTTCTAAATACTTACATTGTGTCAGGCTTACACACACACACACACACACACACATACACAAACACACAAATATCCTATATACATATAGAAAAAGATTTACTATGACTTAAAACAGCAATTACTTGTTTATTTTCATTATTAGGTAAATTGGCTGAACCCAGCTAGGTTAGCTCAACTCTGGACAACTTGGTGTCGGCTGGGCTGGCTCTTATGGTTATCATTTAAGATTATTTCACTCAAGGGGTGCCTGGGTGGCTCAGTGGGTTAAGCCTCTGCCTTTGGCTCAGATCATGATCTCAGAGTCCTGGGATCGAATCCCACATTGGGCTCTTTGCTCAGCAGGGAGCCTGCTTCCCCCTCTCTCTTCCTGCCTCTCTGTCTACTCATGATCTCTGTCAAATAAATAAAATTTAAAAAAAAAGATTATTTCACTCACATATTGAGTCCCCTAGATGAGATGACTGTACATCAGGTCTTTCTCTCTTGGTGTTCACTGACCCTCGAGGACCCATCTCCCCACATGAATCTCTAGATAAGGACAGCTGAATTTCTTTATATTATGCTCAGAGCTCCAAAAGAGTGAACACAGAAGCTGTATGTGGTCACCTTCCATTAGTCAAAGCAGCCCAGGGTCAGTGTGGGAGAGAATTATACAAGGTCATATATGTAATGAGATAGACTGGGGAGGCTATCCTGTAATAATCTCCAACACAGGAAAAGCATATCCTACCACAACCCCAACCGTTCAGAGCTCTCCAAGACCTACCAATTCAGGTGGTATCAGGGGTTCTATTATCACTGCGGTCTCCATCTCCAAATGAAGCAGTTTGCTAGCTCTTTTTGGCAGCCATTCTGGACTATCTGATATTCCAGTCAAAACAGGGCTTTTGCACCAAGCAGAAGAAATGCTGAAGGCTAGGCTAGTCCCCTCACTGGAGTGGCTGGACAACAGAGGTCTTCTCCTCAAGATCTCTCAACCTCCAGAGCCTCTCTCCCCCTATGGGGTCTCCAGTAATGAAGGGTTCTATAAAGACAGTTGTTTTCTTCTTTCTTGAGGGCAGGGCAACAAAAATACTTCCAATGCCTTCAAATTCTTCAATTTCCCAAATGCAAAAGAAAAGGAAAGAATCACTTAATATGGGATCCTTTATGAATCAGAGGAACACAAGGATTATATACTAGTGATAACCACATAGGTTTAAAGTCTTCATGGGGTGCTTGGGTAACTCAGCCAGTTAAGTGTGAGACTCTTGGTTTCAGCTCAGATCATGATCTCATGGTTTGTGGGAACAAGCCCCATAACAGTCTCCCTGCTCATTGGGGAGTCTACTGGAAGATTCTCTCCCTGCTTCCTGCTCCCACTCGCTCACACGTGCATATGCATGCACACGTTCTCTCTCTAAAATAAAGAAATCTTTTAAAAAATAAAGTCTTCTTAGGCATCTTAGTACACACTCAAAAAAAATTCTCCTGGAATCCTACCTTATTTCACTCCTTAATGCAATAGCTGCCCTTCTGCATCTCTAGGAAAAGTCATTGATTGAGTGACCAAACCTTTATGTTTGGGTTGAAAGCTCAGCTCCAATTAACATCCTCCTCCCATTGCCTTGGACAATAGCCTGATACTGGAAAACCATCTTTCTATCTTTAGCCCCAGGGAGTGGTGGGGCAGAGAAGGAGCAGTAGGGAAGGTATGAATTCAGGAGCCAGTGTAAAACTACTCCTTCCTTTTTGCCTATGTATGCTACACCTGATAAAACCAGTATATTACCTAATATACCCAAAACCCTAATGAAAACACATTTACTCACATCACAGAAGAATAGGATGCACTAACAAAATCTTTGAATGTAAAGCATTTTTGTAGAGATAGTACCATTTATATCAGGTAATGAGAAGTAGCACTTGACAACTATATATGCATGTGATCAAATTAATGGCCCAAAATAAAAATACCAGTTTACTTAGTATGTTCTAAAAACATGTGTTTTGGGTGTTGGATAGCTCAGTCAGTTAAGTGTCTGCCTTAGGCTCAGATCATGATCCCAGATCCTGGGGTCAAGTCCTATACTGGGCTCCATGCTCAGCAGGGAGTTTGCTTCTCCGTCTCCCCCTCCCCCAGCTTGTGCTCTCTCTCGCTGTCTCTCTCTCTCTCTTTCTCTCTCTCACTCACTCTCTTTTTCTAAATAAATAAATAAAATCTTTAAAAAATAAAAATTTTAAAAAACATGTGTTTCACAGGCAGGATTAATGATAGGGGTCCTTGGGGTTGTAAAGGGTGAGAACCACCAGAATGAAGATTCTCTCCATCTCTCACATTTAGAATGCATATTTTATTATGGAAACAACATTATTACCTAGAAAATAAACCTGATAATACAGATAAGTGATCCCAGATGATTGTCCCTATTTTAGAGATGAAGAAACAGAGACAAGAAGAAAGAAAGGATTTACCCTAAAGATACATTGCACCCCAGATCCCTTTAAGAAGCAGCCCAGAATAAATGGGAACACACTGTCATTTGGGGAGACACTCTTAGTTCTGTCACTACTATCTATTAACTATATGGTCTCTGCTTGCTCATCCTTAAAATGAGGATAATAGGGGCACCTGGATGGTGCAGTTAGGTGACCGAGTCTTGGTTTCAGCTCAGGTCATGATCTCAGGGTCCTGAAATCAAGCCCTGCCTGGGGCTCCAAACTCAGCTGGGAATCTCCTTCAGATTCTCTGCCCCTCCCCCACGCTTGTGGGCTACTCGCACTCTAGACTAAATGAAGAAATTCTAAAATGAGGATAGTAGTTTCTATCTTGTGGGATGTTTTGAGGGTGAAATGAGTCAATTTAAGTAAAGTGCTTACCACATAGAAATTGTTTAAAAACGAGTGCTTGTAGTTTGGCCTAAAATTTTCTATAGGTGATCAGAAACTAAATTAGTCGACTTTACTTGTGTCTAAGTTTATCTAACACATATAAACAGGTATTACTTTCACTCTCTCCTTATTAAAAGACCAGAATGTTAAAACAATAATGTTGACTTCTATGTGCAGAGATGTTACTGGGCTCTCAATTTCAAGGAAAACATTTCTCTGGTCATGTTGTTATATTCTGAAAACTAATACTTTCCTAGGATTCTTTGGGGCCAGTGACACCCACAAGCATCTGGAAGATTTGGTGTGGTCAACCCACAGCTCCCTCTGCCCCACACTGTGCAGAAACCTAGGCCAGACCCTAAGAACACTGACAGGGCATAAGAGTGAGCCTGTCAATAGCTGAATACACAGGGCTTGTTGTTATTTTGTCCCAGGACATGTGTTCCAGCTTGTTTACAGTTGCAAAAGATTAGAACAAAGTGTACACCGTGAATAACAGATTGATTAAGGAAATGATTACGTAGCTATAGAACACTATAGAACAGAATAGGCTATCATGCAGTCACCAACAAGAGTAAGGTACATCCCTTCCTAACTATGTTTGTGACCCAAAGATAAGGTGCAGAACACTGTGTATAGGGTGCTACTATCCCTGGAGCAGAATAAAGGAGACACATACAAACACACACAAACCTGAATACATACCGGTAAGTTTATATATATGAACAGGCTTGTATATTATGTAGACTGTGAAAAGGAAACTGAGTGCTTGCTGCTTTCAGAAGAAGAAACTTGGGCCTGGAACAGACAGGAACTCTGCTGATACTCTCTCCCCAACCTTGGTCCTCCTCCATCCTCACTCTACTGTTACAGGCTCATGGCACACAATGGATGCTCATTGGATGTGTCTGTTGCTGCCCTTCTCTCTTTGGAAAAGTGTGACTGAGACAGAGCTTGGGGCCGGTTCGCAGCAGAAGGGTTAAAACCTGTGCTTTGGAAGCCGATTTGCTTTGAGATATTTAAATCCTATGTGTCTATTTCTCCCTGATTCTCTGCAGGGCTCAAAAAGTCTTTTTTTTTTTTTCAATTTATTTATTTTCAGAAAAACAGTATTATTTTTGTACCACACCCAGTGCTCCATGCAATCCGTGCCCTCTATAATACCCACCTGGTACCCCAACCTCCCACCCCCCACCCCGCCACTTCAAACCCCTCAGATTGTTTTTCAGAGTCCATAGTCTCTCGTGATTCACCTCCCCTTCCAATTTACCCCAACTCCCTTCTCCTCTCTAACACCCCTTGTCCTCCATGATATTTGTTATGCTCCACAAATAAGTGAAACCATATGATAATTGACTCTCTCTGCTTGACTTATTTCACTCAGCATAATCTCTTCCAGTCCCGTCCATGTTGCTACAAAACTTGGGTATTCATCCTTTCTGATGGAGGCATAATACTCCATAGTGTATATGGACCACATCTTCCTTATCCATTCATCCGTTGAAGGGCATCTTGGTTCTTTCCATAGTTTGGCGACCGTGGCCATTGCTGCTATAAACATTGGGGTACAGATGGCCCTTCTTTGCACAACATCTGTATCTTTGGGGTAAATACCCAGGAGTGCAATTGCAGGGTCATAAGGAAGCTCTATTTTTAATTTCTTGAGGAATCTCCACACTGTTCTCCAAAGAGGCTGCACCAACTTGCATTCCCACCAACAGTGTAAGAGGGTTCTCCTTTCTCCACATCTTCACCAACACATGTTGTTTCCTGTTATGTTAATTTTGGCCATTCTAACTGGTGTAAGGTGATATCTCAATGTGGTTTTAATTTGAATCTCCCTGAGGGCTAATGATGATGAACATTTTTTTTTTTTATGATGAACATTTTTTCAAGAAGTCTTTTAAGAGATAAAGCTGGCCACAGTTTTGGCAAAGCAGGGCCAAAAGTTGCCCTCTTGGCTCGCGGGAAGCGTGCAGCAGAGCGCCCCCTGGCGGGCCAATCCGGACAGGAGCGGGAGAGAGAGTGCAGAGGCCACAGAACAGAGAAGCTCCCAGCCAGGATCAGAGTCCTAGCCTGTGGGCATTTTATTAGAGCAGCTCGGGAACAAAGTAGAATCGAGACTCAGAGAACATCACGTTAGGGTGGGATCAAGGCTTCCCGCAGCAGATGTTTCCCCCACTCCCAACCCTCACACCCAGTGAAGATTCCCCCGGGGGGCAGGGGGACTAAGGAAACTTGAAAGAAAAGCAAGTGTCAGCCTAGGAGGTCCTGTCTGGCCAGAAGGGCAATCACCCACAGAGGAGACAGAGTGGCCCTTCTCCCGTTGTCCACCCATGTTTCCTCACCCCACCTCCTGCACATGAGGAGCCTGAGAGAGCATAGCTGTCAGGCTGGGGTCAGTGAAGGGTGTAGCTTCTGGGGAAGGAACGAGGGGAAGGACCACAGGAGGCAAACCAACCAGGGCTCAGATCTTAGAACCGGAAGGAGGGTCAGGGCACCAGGATCCCTAGGAGACCACGCACTTGGTGATCTTGAGTTTTCAGAAGCTGAGGTAACAGTTGGTTGTCCATTGCAGCGTTGTGTCACCTTCTAGGTATGGCACTAAATATGTCACTTATCCTTCAGAAGCTCTAATAAATGAAGGTATCTATGGACTTGCATTACAGATTCTTTTCTTAGGAGGAGCTATAGGTAAGAAATATAGTCTGATAGTTTTCAGCAGGTCCCTAAATTTTCTGGAAAAGTGCACAGCTGTGAAAATGGCCCTTCCTTTCATTCTTTAAAACTTGCCATGTCTGGGGGCGCCTGGGTGGCTCAGTGGGTTAAAGCCTCTGCCTTCGGCTCAGGTCGTGATCCCGGGGTCCTGGGATCGAGCCCCGCATCGGGCTCTCTGCTCGGCGGAGAGCCTGCTTCCTCCTCTCTCTCTGCCTGCCTCTCTGCCTACTTGTGACCTCTGTCTGTCAAATAAATAAATAAATCTTTAAAAAAAAAAAAAAAAAAAAAACTTGCCATGTCTGTTCTCTAGAATATCTCCCCTTAAACCTATATATGGAAAGGGAAAACAGAAGTAAGTGGTAAGAGGTACGGATAGAGTGTAGCTCAAGGACATGTCCACACTAAGAATGTCTTAGCCAGCTTTGTGGTCACCTGACTAATTGTTGTGATACAAATTTGAGCGACAAAATCCTTTTCTGCAGAAAGTGTAGTCTAAGGCTCTGTCCTAGCCTTACACCTCCCTGGTAGGGAACTCCCTGTTTCCTCTGACTGACAGTTATATAAAGAGCAGATATTATTTTTCCACAGTAACAATGACTTTTCACAGTCAGTGCTTCCCTAGATAGCATTAGTGAAGATTTATAGATACTATCTCATGCCACACAACTTGGCTTGGCACAATCTCACCCACTAGGGAGGCCTACTCCAGTTTATTTAAAAGTTCTGTACTGCCAGGCCCATTTTAGCCCAGAGCCATTTTGTCCCTTCATCTCTGAAGCAGTAGCGTTCTTTCAGCCTGAACTCCAGGCCCAGCCTTTGTGGCTCAAATAGAAACTACTCTCCTAATGTCCATACAAAGCCAACTCAAGAGTACGTCTGGTTTTGTACTCTGCTTGGAGAACACTTCTTTTTTTTTTTTTTTTTTTAAGATCGTATTTATTTGTCAGAGAAAGAGAGCACAAGTAGGGGGAGAGGGAGAAGCAAACTCCCTGCTCAGCAAGGAGTCTGATGTGGGACTTGATCCCAGAGTCCTGGGATCCTGATCTAAGCCAAACACAGACACTTAATGGACTGAGCCACCCAGGTGTCCCCGTAGAACATTTCTAAACTAATCTCTTTTTGGCTAACAATTCTAAACTTCTGCTCTGAAGGCTTTCTCCCTCTTATCTGTACTATAAAGACACTCTTCTTAAAACGACAACAACAATAAAACTCTTCTTTGCTTAAAATTCACTAACTATGGGACATTCAGAAAGCCAGCAACACATCTCTTTCAGTAGCTCATTGTCCTGACTCAAAAAATATTTTATCAGATATTATTAGGAATCACCTATTGCTATGTACTTGACTTGGCCAAAGTGCTGAAGATACAGCCAGAACTACCCTAGACCAAGGGTAGTTGGGCCTCACACATAAAAAAGGCCAACGGGGGGACGCCTGGGTGGCTCAGTTGGTTAAGCAGCTGCCTTCGGCTCAGGTCATGATCCCAGTGTCCTGGGATCGAGTCCCACATCGGGCTCCTTGCTTGGCAGGGAGCCTGCTTCTCCCTCTCCCTCTGCCTCTGCCTGCCTCTCTGTCTGCCCATGCTCGCTCGCTCTCTCTCCCTCTATCCCTGACAAATAAATAAATAAAATCTTAAAAAAAAAAAAAAAAAAAAATTTAAAAAAAAAAAAAAAAAAAAAGGCCAACGGGGAACTAACACAAACATACAACATAATAAATACATTAAGGGGCGCCTGGGTAGCTCAGTGGGTTAAGCCTCTGCCTTCAGCTCAGGTCCTGGGATCGAGTCCCGCATTGGGCTCTCTGCTCAGAGGGGAGCCTGCTTCCTTTTCTCTCTCTCTCTCTGCCTGCCTCTCTGCCTACTTGTGATCTCTCTCTGTCAAATAAATAAATAAATAAATCTTTAAAAAGTCAATAAATAAATAAAAATAAATATATTAAGGAACACAGAGGTGCCTCTGTGACTTGAAATCCAGGGCAACCAAGAATCCTAAACCTCTGCTTTCATGCCTGACACAGCTCTAATCCAAGGGAAATAGTTCTCCACAGCTCTTGCTTTTACAAGAGGTAAAAGCAAGTTCCTTTTAAGGGAACTATGCCTGAGTGACGAGACCGCTTACAGATTGTGTCTCTGCCAGGATAGGAGACAGGCCTGCTTCCAAGTACTGGAAGGATCTGAGCCGCAGAAGCCCGTCAGTAAAACAAAAGGCTGACTTGTCAAATTCTTCCTTTCAGATGGCATGACTGCAGTGCATTTTTATTGTGATGTATCACGATGCCAAGCATCTCTTTCCTTCTCTCCCTTCGTGATCCAATGCACAGTTTTGAAAGTACTCACAAATTAGCACAATCCCCCCTGACAGTTGTACATGACAGCTGAAGCATGTTTGGCAATATTCGATTTCTTTACCCTTAAATTTGTACATATGTATTGTGATACTTCATACTAATTCTTTACAAAACTCTATATATCTACATATTGTTTTAGGAAGTGGCAAAAATAGCAATAGAAGTTACAGAACTTTATATAATAAAATGAAAATAATCCATAACATTTACTGTGATAATCTTAATTTAACATATGCAACCCCATTCCAGTGTTAGAACATATGTAAAACTCACAACTCATTTCTAAATCTAAATATTGTTTTATGTTCTTTCCTTTTTTTAAGATTTTATTTATTTATTTGACAGAGAAAAGATCACAAGTAGGCAAAGAGGCAGGCAGAGAGAGGGGGAAGCAGGCTCCCCTCTGAGCAGAGAGCCTGATGCGGGGCTCGATCCCAGGACCCTGAGATCATGACCTGAGCCAAAGGCAGAGGCTTAACCCACTGAGTCACCCAGGTGCCCCTGTTTTATTTTCTTATGAAGGCTTATTTATTTGAGAAAGAGAGAGACAGAGAGAAAGCATGCAGTGGGAGGGGCACAGGGGAGACGGAGAGTGAAGCAGGGAGAGAGAATCTTAAGCAGGCTCCATGCTGACCACAGAGCCCAATGTAGGGCTCAGTCTCATGACCCTGAGATCATGACCTGAGCCCAAATCAAGAGTTTGATGCTTAAACAACTGAGCCACATAAGCGCCCCGAATATTGCTCTAAGAACAGTACTGATAATACATTCCCATAACCTTATAACAGAAAAAAAAATCTTCAAATGGAAATTAATTTTTAAAAATTAATAACTTACAATGATCCAAAAAAAATTAGCTACTTTGACATATCCATTGCTGTCATAAGAAGAATATAAACTGTGTAAAAGCCTAGACTGTGGCAACAGTGATTTTGCTGAAACAAAGGCAAAAAATGAATTTTCAGCTGTACCTTTAGAAGGCCAATCTGTCTGCCTTCCTTCCTTCAAACAGAAGACATCCTGCATGCCATCCACTCTCTGCTGCTGTCCACCGCAGTGGTCACCCCAGGACTTTGGGGGGGGGGTGAAGTGGAAGGGATACAATTATACGGACATTAGCTATGTCAGGGACAGAGGATTTGTAGGACTACAGAAAGGAGACTTGAGGAGAAGGACATCAGACTCTGGGGCTCTTCAGATGTTTCTGGGTCACCTATGCTATCAGCGTCAGAGGGAAATGAGCAGAGGGTGGGAGATTTCAAGCACAGGTGAGTCATGCACTTTTTGCCTCCTCCCATCCCGGGAGCCCTTACATTCACCTTCAGCCACCTCTGCCTTCAGCCATCAGTGCTTTCTCTCCTTCACGAGCACTTGCTTTCCTCTCCCAACAACTTACCAACCTCAGCAGGAACCATCTTCAGTTTGAACCATATCGTTGCAAGAGCGGGAATAAAGCTAGAGAATGGCTCCTTAGAAGCTCAGGGTCAGGGCGCCTGGGTGGCTCAGTTGGTAAAGCGTCTGTCTTTGGCTTGGGTCATGATCTCAGGGTCCTGGGGTGGGGCTCCCCTTCTCCCTCTACCTCTTCCCCCTGCTCATGCTTTCCCTCTGTCTCTCTCTTTCAAATACATAAATAAAATTTTGTTTAAAATCAGGATCAAATTTAAAAAGGACCAATCAGAGCATTTTCCAAAGCTCTGAATCCCCAGCCAGGAGTCTGAGAGGGCTATAAGGGAGCAGATGAATGTGACTTCAAGTGAGTCTGCCGTGAGAAGGATGGAATGCAAATGGGCATGAGAACCATGGACAGGAGCAAGAGCTAAGGTGGCTGGGCCATGGCAACTGGAAGCCAGTCAGGAGTAACTTAGGAAGGAAGGGAAGCAGGACCTGGAGAAAGTTAGGAAGAACCATGAGAACCACTGGAGGGCGCTGCACCCCCATGGGCTAGCCAGGACTGCCTGGGACTAGCACAGTAAAGAGGTCAATCAGGGACAGCAAACCCCCTCTGCCTTGCACCCCACAGAGAGCATCTCTCCCTCTTCCTAACTCTTGGGTTTCTTGTGCTGACACAGCTATAGGAGAGAAACACACAGTCACCACCCACTTCACACACCAGCTCCCAGCAGATACACACACACATTCATGTGGGAACATGTAAATATCAACTCCTCCCAGTTCTGAAGATTACCTTGCTAATAGTGTTTTCTGGGTAGGCAATGTGCCGAGAAGACCTGACTTCCCTTCCATAATGCATAACAACACCTCTGCTTTTGTTTTCTTAACTAGGCTTCACACACAATATGGGGCTTGAATTTGTAACCCTGAGAACAAAAGTCTCAACATCTATGGACTGACCCAGCCAAGTGCCCCTCACAACAGCACCTCTTGCTGGTCAGGACTGATGCTCTTTGGAGTTCTTTACCTTTTCCTCATGTTTTGCCTCAGCTTAAAAATATCAGGGCGTTAGGATATAAAGGTAGCCTAAATGCCCATATTCGGGCGAATGTGTTAAAAAAAATATATCCACACAGTGGATTATTCAGCCATGAGGAAGAAAGATATCCTGACATTTGCAACAACAGGGATGGACCTTGAGCACATTATGCTAAGCGAGATAAGTCAGACAGAAAAAGACAAATATTAGATGATATCACTTACAAGTGGAATCTAAAAGAGTCAAATTAAAAAGAAAAAAAAAAGAGTGAAATGGTGGTTACCAGTGATGAAGGAGAGTTGGAAAGCAGGCAGACAGGGGTAAAGGCCCACACCTCCTGGGGAACCACTCTTAAAAGGATTTTACACCCCCCCCCCCCAAGGAGGCCGCCACCCTTTCCCATGAGACAAAAACCTGATGGGAGGATAGGCTCAGGGAGGGTCAATCAGATTAAAACAGCTGCCAACCAGTTCACAAAAGTCTCCAGACTTAGAAACTCTGGTGGCATCTCTCTCAGGTCCCCTCCCTCCTCAGGAGCTTAGTACTATCACTTAGCTATCCTTCAACAAACCTGGCTCTGCTGCCCACCACTCTGTCTGGCCTACCTCTTTATTCTTCGAAGCCGCATGACCGAGAACCTCCAGCACTGAGAAAAAAATCCTGTAACACCAGGGGACAGAGGGTGAGGGGATAAGACTGATGTAGTTTAGGAGTATAAACTTACAATGAGTAGTAAATAAGTCGTAGAGATCTAACTCAAAGTATAATGAATATAGATAACAAAATACTATACTACATTATCCAACTTACTAAGAAACTAAAATGTAATTATCCCAAAGACTAAAAGGAATGGATAACTATGTAATCTGATAAAGGTGCTAAATATAGCTACAAAGGCAATCAGATTACAACATATAAATACATCAAGGTAGCACATTATACATCTTAAACTTACACAACGTTATATGTCAAATATATTCAATTTTTTTTAAATCAGAGCTTTTGATGATATCCTATCTGTCCTCATCCTAAGTTCATATGTTCTTCCTGATGCCAAACTTTGCCTTCATAAGAAAGAATGACAGGAGATAAAGACAGAAGTCAATTATGGTTCATCTTGGAGAAAAACGTTCTGTACCGTTCCCTGGATGGTATGTATTATCAGTCAGCCTTCCAAAAAACAACAGAGAGAAAACTGCAATTATCCAGAAGGTGAAGCATTTTTCTTGAAGTGTTCTCAGGGAGAAAGAAACTCATAAAAATCAGTCAAGAATTCTCTGAGCAACCCTGGGATTCCAAACATTCCTCTATCAGTATCACCCACCTGGAGGAGGAATCCAAAAGTCTAGGAGAGTGTGTACTCCCCACTGCAGCAAGAAGAGGATTTGATGAGCCTGGAAAGGACCTCAGAATGCCTGATTTAAGAAGCCAACATTATAAATAACATCTCCATTTTTTTTTCTTATTAGAGAAGGAACACATATTCAATACGGAAATGTTGGGAATTTGGAAAAATCACAAATCTTAAAGAAAAACAAAAACAGATCAGCTGTAATCTCGCCAGCCAGAGATAAACATATTCACAAATTTCCAACCAACATTTTTTCTGGTTGTATTTTAAACTAAAATGTGTGATAGGAAACATAGTATTTTATGTTCTGCTTCTTTTTTTTTCCCTCCCTTTCCAATAACAAGAGAATGTTTTCCCCTCCCCATAAGCTTTCTCAGGGGGTGTATTTTATAGTGGCAGCATTGTTTTCCATCCTAGATTTCCATCACTTACTTATCCTTTCTCTTATTGCTGAGTTATTCGGTTATTCTGTCCACACAGGAGAGCAGCCTGACAGCTGATAACCCTGTCTGAAGTTTTGCCTCAGTGCTGGTGGCCTTTCCCCTCTAGCTGCTTCAAGTGTGTGTGATCACCAGGGTGGGGACCTGTTCTCCTGGAAGTTCTTGTTCTTTGTTTCAGTTTAGAATGCTATTATAAGACAGAAAACTCCATGGAGTAAATCTGAATATCTAAGTAACTTTATTAATCAGTGCATGAATCAGAAAGCAACCCATCTAGTAAGTAGAGGGGAGCTCCTAGGAATTGTCAAAATGAAGGGTTTCCGTAAGATAGAGGGTAGGACAAGAAGTTAAGGAAAAGAGAGGATTGTATCAAACCAGGAGGACATGTTGGGGTAGGGGGAACAACAGGGTTTTTATCATGTATATTAATGCACTAGTGCAGATCAGGAAATTTCATATTGACTGTTAAAAGATGGCATTCATTGAATAGATTGAAACTATTAAATTACTTATTCCCTGGAGCCAGGGAGTCTTGGCATCCAGATTTCCAGCACCAGTGGTCTGGAATACACACATGTGGCCTTGCCCAGTTACTCTAGCCCCATGGCTCCCTAGATGTTTTCTATTGTGCTGGAAGGCTCCAAAGAAATTAACTCCTTGTCCCTCATAAGGAGGACATACACTAAGGTATTTGTAAGATAGGAAAAGGAGGGGGGAAAACAGTTTTTATGGGGTCCCTTCAGTGTCCCTGTCTCAATTAGATCTTCTATTTTACTCAGTTGAATTTTTTTTTCTTCAACAATGGAAAGTGAGTAAGAAGAAAAGACTGTGTAGAGCTCTAAGATACACAGAAATGAATGAGAAGGACATCAGTCAACTAATATTGGACACATATGGTAAATCATGTGAATTAAGTATTTTTAAAAGATGCCCCATTCCCCACTGAAATGAGCTTGTTTTGACAGATGGCTTTTACCTCACCTTGTAAATTATAAAATTCCATTGTTCTTAAGAAATCTCATAAAAAGGGTGATGTGGGAAAGACATTAGGGTTCAAAGCCAACGGCCAAGAAAGAAGTCTTGGGTGCAAAAAAGGTGGTTTTATTAAAGAATGGGGACAGGGCCTGTGGGCAAAAAGAGCTGCCCTGGGGTCATGAGCAGTGGCCCATTATATACTTTCAAGCTGGGAGGGAGTCAGGAATAGCGAAAGTCTCTAAGGCATTTTGGAAGCAAGGTTTCCAGGACATTAAGGGGGCTAGCTATTGTTGGGGAAAGGTCGTTTATTACTGTCCAATAAAACCTTAGTCATGAGACCCTTTAGATGTATATCAGTGGATATATGCTTGGGGGATGATTGACAACATGTATCTTGGGGGGTAGAGATAAAGGAAGTTCCCAAAAGAATTTTTATAGGCTAAATTAGACTTAAACGATCCTGGGGTTTGGGTTAAGACTGCCGTTTGCCCTTAGCAAAGTATCAACAGCAAGGCGGTTGAGTCCCTAGAGGAATGTCACTCTGCCTGTTTCAAGGACTTGTCAGTGGGCTGTAAGGAGTAAGGAAATTTAATATTTTTTCTTCTGCCTTTGCTTCCTACATCACAGGGGTGCCTGGCTGGCTCATTCAGTGGAGCATGTGACTTGATCTTGGGGTCATGAGTTCGACCTCCACGTTTATGTAAACTTGTTTTAAAACTTGTTTTTTTTTTAAGAGAAATTATTTTATTTTACTTTTTTAGTAATCTCTACACCCAACAGGGGGCTCAAACCCACAACCCCAAGATTAAAAGTTCCATGATCTTCCTGCTGAGCCAGCCAGGTGCCCCTTGAGAAATTTCTTAAAGAAAACATGTTTATATCTGAAATGAGTAATGTGTACATGTTGTTTTTGAGAGGAAGGCTATGGAAGAATGGATGAGAGTCTAGGGCCAGACCCCTTGGTGCAGTAACCCCCAGTCCCTGCTAAGAGTTCTAGTGTAAACGCCTGTGCAGCCACACTATCACTGAACACAGAACATCAAGCACTAGTCTCTTGCCCTTCTCTCTTTTTTGTTTTCTTTTCTTTTTTACACTTTTTCACACTTCTAATGGGAGAACTTACATCAGGTTTTTTGCAGACCATGACCCCCAGTCTTTGAGGTGACTCCAGCCTCCTTGGGCAAAAATGAGGAAGAAAACCTTGCAGGTGGCTGGCAACAACAACAGCCTGGCACTGAAACACTGATTGTTCCTGTTAAGTTGGTATGTCTCCCTATTGTCCTACCCCATTCATTCACTTGCTCCCTGCTTAGCTCACTGACAGGTATAAATGTAAATGTTGTATTAATCAAATGTGTGGGCATATGTCATAAATATTTTCTCTCAGTATTGTCTGCATTTTGAAATCCTGAACCTAAGAGTTTTGCATGTAATCTTGAGTTACTATTCAAAATAAAACACATATACTTCTTCTTGTAGTTCTTGGCCTTCTGAATCCTTGAAAAGCATAAGAGAAATATATAGCAACCTATTCTCAACTTGGCCAATCTAATGAGTCTCTGACACTCTAAGAGAATTCCTAGCCTCATCCTCCTCTCTTGGACAACCATCACCCTGAGACCAGGGTAATTTTTTTAAAGATTTTACTTATTTATTTATTTGAGAGATAGTGAGAGGGCACAGGGGGTGGGGTGGGAGAGGAACAAAGGGAGAGGGAGAAGCAAGCTCCCCACTGAGTAGGGAACCCAATACGGGGCTTGATCCCAGGCATGACTTGAGCTAAAGGCAAATGCTTAACTGACTGAGCCACCCAGGCACCCAACCAGGGTCATGTTGAATTGCATTCCAACAACTAAGAAGTCCAGCCAGTTGAAATGCACAATGTCTACTTGCTGAATATATAACTTGGTTCCCAAAATTATTAACAGGACCTATTAACCTGAATTCCTATTTTGGAATATTGGTATCTTTATTAGTATCTTTATTACCTCCCCATTTCTACACTGCACCAAGTATAGTTTACAAAGCTCAGTCAAATGACAGGAACCTATACATCTAACATTAGAATGAATTTGGTAACTCATTGATAATGACATTCTCCCCTTAATTACAGGAAGGTGGTTGGGAGGATAATGCATCTCAGTTGATTCTCAATCAACCTAAATATACTGAGATTCCAAAAATGAACATAAAACACAAGACACAGCATCAATAATCAAAAATAGAAGAAACATTCTTTGGCAGAAGGTGGGGATCTAATTGTAGAAATAGAGATCATAGAGTCCCATCATAAGCAGGACTAATACAAAAACAGTGCCTTCTGAAAATTTTCTAAAACACAACAGAAGAGAAGGCATTCTGAAAGTTCTTAAATAGAAAAAGAGGACCACCAGAGAGGAATACAGATAACAGTAGTCTGTGAAAGTCCACTGAAAAAATAAAAACTACCTTATGGACACCAAGAAACAAAGGGTATTTGATCCTTCTTACTCATATTTTATTCTTATGTAAAGAGAACAGAGATATACTTTTAGATCATCAATATTTATTTAAGTGACATTTTTGAGTGCCCTTGATGTGGCAAGCACTATGCTAAGTGCCGTGTATGCAGTGGTGAAGAAAATAGACATATGCCTGCATTTTCCAAATCCTCTCCCCACATACTTTGCTCATGATACTTATGAAGTATATGTCAAATACTGAGCTGTAAATCTGTGAAGACAGGCTTGAAAGAGGATGTTGCCTATTTATCCAAGTGATAACCAGTAACATCAGGATCCATGTGCCTTAGAAATGAGGAATGGGTATTTCCCAAACTAGCTCAGAGGATATATTTGAACTAAGAAGAGAAAATCTTTCTGTCACAGCAGTTAATTACCTTCAGTAAGAGCCCATCATAACCAGGGACACTGCACATTTGTCATCAAGACTACAGCTTGGGATTTCTTTTGTATCCTGGATCAGTAGATCAAGTGAGAGCAAATCATTTATCAAATCTGGGAAAGAGAAAAGACAAACATCAAAAATGAAAAGATAGTGCAGGACATCACCAGACGGCTCTGCTAGACTGATAAGTAAAATCATAGTCACAGAGAGGTATAATCAAGAATTAGCTAAACTATGACATTCTATTTAATCACAGCTCAGAGCAACTCCCCTAATTGCTGCTGAAGATACTTCAGTAATATCACTTACCTCTGGAAGACAGTAGAGGACTAGTGAGAAGAGATGATTGGTGTTTACTTCAGAACAAAAGAAAAGACACAGCACACTCCAGCTCCAAGGGAGAGAGGTGGAGGGGGACAGAAGGGAGAGAAAGAAAGAGGGCAAGAGAAAGAGAGTGTGAGACAGAGGAAGAAAAAGGAGGGAGGGCAGAGGAGGGGAAAGACTGGCTTTCTAAATGCACAGCTAAAGCAACAGCTCAGAGGCATGGGTACCATTCTTCAGGATCCAGTGTGCTTACTGAACAAGAGAGCTCTAAATGATACGGTGTCCCAAATAGGAAAAATACACGGTTCCAGCAACCAAAGAGCAGAAACAGAAGTGACTCCACTTACCACACCCACTGACCAACTGGGAAATTTTGTACTTTCTTCTCTGTAACTCCGTGCTCTTCAGGGCCAAAGGCCCAGGTCCCCAGAGCAGATGCACCCTTAATCTTTAAAAAAAAAATCTTAAAAAAAAATGTGAAGGGGCACCTGAGTGGCTCAGTTGGTTAGGTGTCTGCCTTCAGCTCAGATCATGATCTCAGCGTCCTGAGATCCAGCCCTGCATGGGGCTCCCTGCTCAGCAGGGGACATGCTTCTCCCTCCCCCTAATGCTCCCCCTGCTTGTGCCCTCTCTCTGTAAAATAAATAAATAAAGTCTTAAAAAAATGGAGTTAATAGACTGTCAGGGTTAAACAGTCCTTATTAGCAAGAGGAAGGATATAGGGCTGCTTTTACACAATGAGGCCGGACAGGATTTCATGTAGAACCCAAGCGATCTATTTTGGTGCTTCCTAGAATTTCCATGTTCCATTGTAACTGTGAATATGTGCGTTCAGCAATCTCAGCCAGAGAAAGATATGACTGTCGAGGGTTTGGACCCCTCAGGAATGAAGGTTTGGGTCATAATACCAGGCAAGCCACTAAGACCTGAGGACATGTAGTGGAGAGTGAGGGGAAATTAGAATTCATAGTAAAGGAGGGAGTGGATGCGGGCCGGTTGCAGCCCTGAGATCAACTGCAGTGATAGTGGTTATAATTTGCTGCATTAACCTCCTTCTTCTAAGCTTCTCTTTAGGAACAGAGGCCCATATGAAGGTTGAAGGAATTGTCCCTTGAACCCGTCTGGAAAAGTAGATCTGTGTGGCTCTAGGCAGCTATGAAAATGCACTCCTCAGATCTCCTGCCATGGGGATCATAATTGACGATGGCTCCAATTGCCACACTGAATCTGCTACACTTCCCATGGGCTGTCCTCAAAAAGCCAGTGCAGCAGGGATACTAAGTCAACCCTGTCTCTGCCCAATGTAGGATGCCTCTAACGTTGGGCTCAAAGATTCTCCACTGGCCTGGCTGAAACTCTTAGAACTGTGCAGATCCAAGCTGTTTTACTTCCCGCCCTCTTTCACAGAGCTCAAACTTGATTCCCACTCTAAAAGTTCTTCCTGCCTCCTCTGGTTTTCTCTTCCTTTCCCCCCTCACAAGACTCCTTCCAGAGCACTCAGATTATAAAGCCAAAGTCTCCTTTATTAGAATCAAAGCTTACTAACCTAAACGCAAATCAGACACTTAACTCTCTGATGGATATAGTTCCCCATATTTTACCCCATAATTATTATATTTGGACTCTTGCAGTTGCAGCAAAGACAATACTTTCACCCATCCAGTCAGCAGATAGCAAAAAGTTAACATATTCCATAGTTGACCAATATGTTTGCTAACAGAATCAAGAGGGCACAAAGCCCAGTGAGTTCATTTTAATGCTACATGTTAATTTAACACTTCAGGACATGTAGCATATTGTTCCCAGTTAGCTTGCTAAGTTATATTCCAAGGGCCAACAATATCCGGTAGAGTACATGTTTAAAGGTGAAGCTCAGACTTAAAACTGCCCGTTTACTCTTTTTATTTTCAAAAAGATTTATTTATCCATCTATCTATCTATATAGCACGTGAGCAGGGGTGGGGGGAGAGGCAGAGGGAAGGAGAGAATCTCAAGCAGATTCCCCGCTAAGCAGGAAACCCAATCTCACAACGCTCCAATGACGACTTGAGCTGAAATCAGAAGTCCCGGCCTCAACCAACCTAGCCACTCAGGGGCCCCTAAACTGCCCAAGTTTAAATCTAATTGTCATCTAACAAGGTTTGTGATCTTGTGCGTGATATTTAACCATTTGAATACCCACTTTTTTCAACTGCAAAATGGTGTTAACAGAATGTATCTCACAGATAGCAGGGACTAAATGTGCTAATATTACAGTGCGCTTGCCCACTGTATTGGGTATGTTCTCTTAGCTACTTATCTAAGAGACATCTTAGATCTTAATTAAATACATGTCAGGCATCTGCTGACATGTAGCAGTTTTTTTTTTTTTTTTAAGATTTTTATTTATTTATTTGACAGAGACAGAGATCACAAGTAGACATAGAGACAAGCGGAGAGAAAGAGAGGAGGAAGCAGGCTTCCTGCTGAGCAGAGTCCGACCCCGGGGCTCGATGCCAGCACCCTGAGATCATGACCTGAGCTGGTCAGAGGCTTAACACTCTGAGCCACCCAGGCACCCCCAAGAGGACAGTTTAATATGGAGAATAATGTCAAAACAAACAAACAAAAAAATTGTATCTATTAACTATTAATTTGTTATCTTGAGTTGCCTAAATTCGGGTTTTTCTTATCTTTCCATTACTGAATTCTCCCGTTTTCACACGGGGACAAAAAATCCCAAGACTTCAGAGGTTCTCCAGAGAGAGAAGCAAGGAACACAGGTAGTCTTTTTCTGTCTATGGCGCTTCTCTAGAGAGCCCAGAAAAGGGCCCGTCCCCACCCCGCCCCTCGACCTCGGAACATCTAGACCAAACCCCACACAACCCTGAGGCCACTTCGCCGGGGACTGCTTACACAGGAACCCAAAGCCTGACCCCACCCACGTACCGTTACCCTCCGAGGTGATTTACATATCGGTTGTTTATTGGCTACTATAAGCACTCGCTCTTCTCATTGGCTGACACTGCTCCGTGCGCGTCACGGGTCTCATCATTTCCGTTTCCTGCTCGCCTCCGGTGCCATGGCGACCGTGAGGGGACTGAGGCATCTGCTGACATGTAGCAGGTGGCGCCGCGGCAGTGGAGAAGCTCCCCAGTCTCGCGTGAGTGTCTGCTTTCCCTGCTCTCGGAGAAACTCTGGATCTCAGGAATAGCCTCTTCCTTAGCGAAGGTCAGAGCCTTCCCTCTGCCCTACAATCAATCAGCTTCTCTTTCCCGGCCTGCAGACGCTCGCTGCCGTCGTTCCCGGCATATCCCAGGTCGATAACAATTCCGATTTTCTGGGAAAGACGCCCCATCGCCGGCACCCCGGCATCTTGCAGCTGCCATGCATCAAGGTGCCGCCAGCACTGGCTGCCGCTGCGCAGTTCCTGCTGCTCGGTGAGTACCGGTGGGAAGCGGAAACCCGAGAAGCAAAACACTGTGTCTGCATTAAGTGATGCGTTTCATCTTTGGCCCATAGAGAGCTCGATGCCCAATGTGGAGAAGCAGGTGCAAGCACTGACCAATTATCTGTGGAGCCGGCGTTTACCTGTAGAGCCCCAGGAGTTGCAAAGACGGGCTGTCCATCTGGAGAAGAAATTCCTGGAAAACCCAGGTGGGGCCTAAGAATAAAGAGTAGGCCCAACTGAAATACCGGTGGGAAATTAAGAGCAAGGAATAATTTTACAGATCTGTTTGAGTATCTGTGACAAACAGATACTGCGGTTTCCTGTTTGATTTTCTGGCTGCGGCTGCTTGTTACAGTGATGCCTCGCTAAAACAGAATAGTTTCCGAGGTTGCTCTTGGGATTTTTGTGAAGGTCAGCAAGGTACTTCAGTATCCTGTCAAAGTCTAGGTCTTCGGGGTTTTATCCTGCAAATCCATTGGATTAGGACGGTTTAAGTTTTTATTAAAGTGAAATAAAATCCCTGTATGGCTCCCTGTCCAGTACTGAAACGCTCTTCAGGGATAGGAGAATGAGTATAACTCATCCAGTTACTTTCATGAGTGTGAGCTCCTTAATACTACAGACCTGCCTTTTATTCATCTTGTGTTCCCTGCGTTACCTGGTTCATAGGTGCTCAGTAGATAAAATAATACTGAGCTGAACACAATCCTGAGATGAGATTTTTCAAACCCCTTTCTTCCCTCTAGGAACATTGGAGATGTCACGTACTAAAGTTTAGGGGGACCTGAGGAAATCCACAAAATATTGTCCTTATCCTATCCTTTTACATCTTTGAGACACTTCCCTTTAAAAGAGAGCAAAGCCTGTGGGATGGTTTTGATCTTGTTGACTAAACTGCTGGTAGAGACAAAATACTGTCTCTTGCATTCTGGTGGTAATGGTGGTGGTTGCTGTTATTCTTACCCAAAATTTTTCTCTAGATTTGGCATTTTCTTAAGCTTTGAGATTTTGCTTAAGGGGAAGGATGGAAATTGCAGAGGAATGGACAAGCAGCATATTCAGATATTGGATCTGAGCGCTGGTCTTCCTAGGTCGTCACTCAGTTCTTGTTCTCACCACAGGCTTAGGTCAAGTGGAGGAGAAACTTCGTGAAGCTGTGCTGCGAGCCCTGCGCAAAACTACATACCATTGGCAAGAACTGAGGTAAGGGGGCTAGAAGGGCTGCAAAAAAAAAAAAAAAAATCTTGTCTCTAGGAGGAGACTGGGGAAGTGCTATTACACAATTCCTGTTTGAAAAGCCTACCTGGTTTGAAACTCAGGACTTCTCTATTTTTTTTTTTTTTAAGATTTTATTTATTTATCTGACAGACAGAGATCCCAAGTCGGCAGAGAGGCAGGCAGCAGGGCGGGGGGGGGGGGGGGAGCAGGCTCCCCACTGAGCAGAGAGCCCGATGTGGGGCTAGATCCCAGGACCCTGGGATCATGACCTGAGCCAAGGGCAGAGGCTTTAACCCACTGAGCCACTCAGGTGCCCCAGGACTTCTCTCTTTTAAGGAGTGAAAGTACTGAGCTGGAGGAGCCCTTTCCAAAGATTTCATTCCTAAAAATATAGAAGGTTAACTATGGGATGGAGGTTATTTCCTGGTAGGTGTGACTCTCTGGTTTTTCTGGCAGCTACAATGAGAGCCTGAGCTTGGTATATATGGCAGCAAGACTGGATGGTGGCTTTGCAGCAGTCTCCAGGGCATTCCATGAGGTGAAAGCCCCTCAGCTTCCAACCCGTTACCGTCAGTTCCCTTATCCATAAAGTAGTCTCCTGGGGTATGGTTCTTGGGAAATTGCATGTCTTTTTTTTTTTTTTTTGAGAGACTCTCTTTATCCTCTGAAAGGGTTTCATGACCCAAGGAATGTTTAAAATCATTGTTTTAGGAAATTCCCAGTCTATAAAGTATTTACATTATATCTCAAAAAACATTCACATCTCATCTGCTCTGTCATGGTCCCCTAATTCATAGTGGCCCTAAATAAGGGTCTGCTTCCCCTACTGTGGAGTGTTACATATTTCTTCAGATCCAAGCTCGAGTTCCAGAGTTCCAGCCTCAAACCTTAATGGATTTTGGCTCGGGTACTGGTTCTGTCACTTGGTAAGTATCTTACTGTCTCTGTCAATTCTAGCTCTATAGAGCCATGTGTATAACACTCCAAGAGACTAGGGAACCAGAGGGAGAATAGGAAATTTGGGAACTAGAATGTTTCTTCGCTCAGATTGGTAAGGCATAAGAAAGTATATGGATTAGGGCCAGAACTTAAAGAAACTTCAAGTGAAAAAAGACCCATGTTTAGAAAGATAAAAAAAGGAAAGGAATTTAGTTTGGGGCATAGCACCAAGATTTTTTTTTACCTATAAGTAGTTTTTTTGAGCCTGACCTTTTTTAATGAGTAGTAAATGAAGTAAGAAAATGGCACTGTTAGTTTTTCCAACCATTTTAAAATCATATTCTGTTTCCCAGGGTTGGGGTTGGGGACAGAGGGATCTCTTGTAAGGATGACTCTTTGTCGTTGGAAATGGTGATTTATATTTTGCCATCTTAGGGCTGCTCATAGTGCTTGGGGCCAGAGCCTACGTGAATATTTGTGTGTGGACAGCTCAGCTGCTATGTTGGTTTTGGCAGAAAAGTTACTGAAAGGTGAGGACGGAAGATAAGGAAGGGTTTCTTCAAAGTTGAAGGAGTTAAGCAGAGAATGAAAAAGTTGTTTTATTGGGGAGTAGAGGAAGGCTGAAAGTTAAAGAGGAGTCTGATTTCTTTCCAGTGTTGTGGTCAAGCAGAGGGTTGTAGAGGCCTTTGCTGGACTGGCGGGGGGTTGGGTAAGATAAACAGGACAGGCAACCCAGTGTTTCCCTGCCCTTTGTTTTTGTTTTTAAGATTTTATTTATTTGAGAGAGAGAGAGAGAATATGAGCCAGGGTAGGGGCAGAGGGAGAAACTGACTCCCCACCAAGCAGGGAGCCCTACCACGGAGCCTGTTGCAGGGCACAGAGCTCAATCCCAGGACCCTGGGATCATGACCTGAGTCAAAGATGGGCGCTTAAGCACCTGAGCCACCCGGGTGCCTTGTGGTTTTCTTTAGCCTTGGGACCCTATTTCTTACCGAGAGATCACTTCAGTTTATACCTGTACACTCAAAGTTGCTGCACCTCTGCTTTACTCCACAGGTGGTTCAGAATCTGGGGAGCCTTATGTTCCAGGTGTCTTCTTCAGACAGTTTCTACCTGTATCACCCAAGGCAAGTGCCAATGTTTAGAGTGTTAAATGTGGAATTTGGCAGATGGAAAAGCGTGGCTTCAGCTTTGCAACGCAGCCTTGAGTGTTAGAAGATAAAACAGAAGAAATATAAGGGGATAGAACTTTGTTAGGTTCTTGGAAGGAGGGTCAGGAGTGGGGATGTCACATCTCTCACGTTTTTTTCTTGATTCTCAGGTACAATTCGATGTGGTGGTATCAGCCTTCTCCTTAAGTGAGCTTCCCAGCAAGGCTGACCGCACTGAACTAGTCCAAACCCTATGGCGCAAGACAAGTCATTTTCTGGTGAGCTGAAATTCCTTTTTCCCTTCAAGTTTTAAGGCAGTGTCATGGGTTTCATGCATTTCCTTCTCTCCATCGAAACTTGCACCATTCTTTTTTTTAAAGTGTGTTTTTTTGTCTTGTTTTTAAATATTTTATATGTTTATTTGTCAAAGAGAGAGAACACAAGCAGGGTGATAGGCAGGCAGAGGGAGAAGTGAGAGGTGGGGCTCCATCCCAGGACCCTGGGATCATGACCTGAGCTGAAGGCAGACACTTAACCACCGACTGAGCCACCTAGGCGTTCCAAAACTTGTGTTCATTCTTGACCATTTTTATCATGCATAGATCCCTTTGTCCCTCTTTTAGGCTCTCCATTCCCATCTTATGTGGGGATGGCCCTTTCCTTTAGGGCCCTCTGCTGTATCTGTTAATGTCTTACAGAGCTGCTAGCATTTATGTTTTCATGTAATTCAAAGCTTATGCTTATTTTCCTTTTTTGTGAACAGGTATTGGTAGAGAATGGAACAAAAGCTGGGCACTGCCTTCTTATGGATGCCAGGGACCTCATCCTTAAGGTAATAGTCTTTCTCCTTCTTTCACTCCTGTCCCACCATCTGTCAGTGGTCACTGCTGCTCCCTTAAGACTGAAGAGACTCTGTCATACAATGGTAAGGGTGACTCTCAGGGTATTAGGCATATAAAGTTGTTATAAGATTGGATAGTGATTAGCAAACCAGGACCTGTGGATCAAATCTGGCCTGCCACCTATTTTCATATATGCCATGCTTATTGGTGTGTCTCTTGTCTATGGCTGCCTTTTTTTTTTTTTTTAAGATTTTTGTTTGTCAGAGAGAGAACACAAGCAGGGGGAGCTGCAGGCAAAGGGAGCTGCAGGCAGAGGGAGAAGCAAGCTCCTTGCTGAGCAAGGAGCATGGTGTCGAACTCGATTCCAGAACCCTGGGATCATGATCTGAGATGAAAGCAGATGCTCAATCAACTGAGCCACCCAGGTGTCCTGTCTATGGCTGCTTTCATACTATAAACAGCAGAGTTGAATAGTTGGGACAGAAACAGATTTTGCCTACTCTCTAGGCCTTTAAAAAAGAGTAAGTGCTCCAACCCCTGATCCAGGGCATTGCTAAGCCAAGAACCTTATCTTTTGGGGACAGTATGAGCCATTATATAATCATAAATTTAATTGTCCTGGAGTGGGATTTTTTTGAGAGTAGAGGTTGCTGACAAGGGAAAGCACCATACTATGTGCCAATTCCTGCTTTTCTCCTACTACAAAGAGAAGGTTCTTTGTTTGGAGTATTAGAGAACCAGCCAGCTTAACTCAAGGAGCCTAGTTAATAATTATCAGAATTGAATGTTAAAGGAGTCCTCAGTTTACTGAGTAGAGAGATTGAGTTATGAAACTAGACCCCTCAGACCCAGCTTAATTTTTTTTTTTATTTTAGGGAAAAGAGAAGTCACCTTTGGACCCTCGACCTGGCTTTGTCTTTGCCCCAGTGAGTATTACTTCTGCCTTTCCCAGCCTGCAAAGATGTAAACTCAGCTGTGGCCGGGAAAAGTGAGAGGGTAAAGCTAAGCCAGTGTGTGTGTGTCCCTATTCAGTATCTTTCTTAGTTGATGTCTTGGCTCTCCCTGCTTCCAGCTCCTATGTTCCCATTGCCCTAGCCCTTCTTAACTCTGTCACTCTTTGTTTTTCAGTTGTATGATTCTCTGGGGTTTTTTTGTCTTGTGTGTTCCCAGTGTCCACATGAACTTCCCTGTCCCCAGTTGACAGCCTCTAAGCCCCTGGCCTGTAGCTTTTCTCAAGCTTACCACTGCATCCCCTTCAGCTGGGTATGTTTCCTGGGAATGTTAGGGCAGGGAGAAAGTAGCCTGGGGGAACAGGATGATAAGGAGTCAGAGGTGGGAGGAGTTGGAGAAGTCAGAGAAGAGCCTGGAGGTTTGCAGGCCTGGGTGTACATGGCTTATAGAATCTGAAAATGGCTGCAGGGATGGGGGAAAGGGGATCACAATTTTTTTTCCCATCTCTTTTTTCTCCAAATAGTCTCTCTGTATCCTTATCTTAGAATAAGAAGAAGCAAAAAGAGGAAAAGTTCTCAATGGTAATTCTTGCCCGGGGGTCTCCAGAGGAGGCTAATCGCTGGCCCCGTATCACTCAGCCTGTCCTTAAACGGCCACGCCATGTGCATTGTCACCTGTGCTGTCCAGATGGACATATGCAGCATGCTGTGATCACAGCCCGCCAGCATGGCAGGTATAAAGAGTGCGACCAAAATTAGGGGGAGGTGGCAAGAAGCTAGAGCCCACATTGACCTCTCTTTTCCGTAGGGATTTGTATCGTTGTGCTCGAGTCAGCTCCTGGGGAGATCTTTTACCTGTGATCACACCTTCAGAGTCGGAGCTTCCTCTGTCCCCTGCTGACGACAAGGATTTTCTTACTTAGGCCTGCCAAGGCCGAAGCTCCCTGGTATCCAGGGTGGGAGTGCTGGCAGCCCTATGTATGTTTGCTTGAGGCTTTAATAATAATAAAAAGTTTTCAAAGAGTAGAAATGGATCTTGTGATTCCTAAAAGATACAGAGGTCGGTTGTCATGTTCAGTCCTGTAACAGAGAGAATTCTCAAGATATTCAGTGCCTTATCTTCTCACACAGGTTGCAAGCTTTTGAGATACTGCTTCTGCAGGTCTTCCCAAGGAAGTAATCCGGGGCAGTAGGGAAAGCCGCCCCCAGTCTCTGAGCGCTGGCTCGGCACGTGTCACAGTTGTTTGGTGGGCTACCTAAATAGGGAAGCTGGGCTGCCTAGCCTCTGTGTTTTCCTCCGTCCCTTACTTCTGTCTTTCTCAGAGTTCATCAACTCCCCCAGAGTTTGCCTGATACATTTTCCTCAAGAGCCGATCCCATCAAGACTGAATTTTCCATCTCCACGTGGCCCTGTAGCTCTAGGCAGGATCCTTCCATTTGCTTGGTTCATTTCTCGGATTTTCGCTAGGCCTTGCTATTTCAGAGCTAGAGAACCTTTCTTTGTCTTAAAATTCTCAGGCCCTCTCCCTCAGTACACATGGTTCTGACTTAAAGTGGCTTGATTTTCAAATTTTCAACTTCAAGATGATGTGAAAGTGAGGCACATTCAGTAGAAGCCAGACTTTGAATTTTGAGTTTGGCTCTTCTCTCAGGTCAGCAGTATGTGGTATGATAGTCCCTTGTGATGCTGGGTAGCCGCAACTCCCAGGCAACCACTCCATCACGATGGTAACGGCTGGCACACTTCTAACCATTCTGGTTTTCACTTCCAGGACGGTATGTGGTAAATTACATGAGATATCAACACTTTATTACAAAATAAGACTTTGATTAAATTATTTTGCCCAACTGTGGGCTAATGTAAGTGTTCTGAGCACATTTAAAGCTAGTTGAAGCTAGGATTGGTAGCTTATGTATATTAAATGCATTTCAACCTAGGAGATTCCCGATTTAGGCTGGGCTCATTGGAACATCATCCCATCATAAGTTGTAGAAGATCTGTATGTATCCAGAAACGGGCACAGTCAAAAGTTGGAACAAAATCAATATTGTAATACTAGAAATCTCAACTCCCCACTAGAAATTGCCATGCCTGGAGCTATTTCTCTGGGGTTACAGGAGAGGAGAGGCCCCTCATCTACTAGTTTTCACAGAGTGGTGGGTGGCGGCACCACTTCTCAGCCCCACCTCCTACCCAAATCCCCTCTGAAAAGGTAGGGTTCAGATATCAGCATAACAACCTATGAGACATAGGGTGGGGTGGAGAAGGTTTGGGAGTCTTAGATCAAATGTCTTAAATAAGGCAGGACCAGGTGTCCCCAGTACAAAACAGCTAGGAAGGACCTACCATAGACTCCCATTGTGGATTAGACCAGCATGAAAGAAGACTGTCCATAGCATTTGGATTAGTCATGGCCGTGAAGAGGAGAAGACACACAGCACAGGCTGTGCCTGGCAGGGAGTCTGGAGTTTCTGGTTTCCCAGTTCTGGAAGGCGTGAGCCAGGGGAGGGGCCTCCTGGTAAGGGGAGGGCGGGAATCTGGGGCAGGGCCCCAGTCAGCTATGCAAGGCTGCGCAAGCAGAGGCAACACAGAACAGGAGGATCCCATCGCCCTCCTGGAGCTCGGGAGAGGAGATACTCCAGCTTTGATCGCCTACTTCCACACTCCTGCTCAGAGATCATAACTCCCATTTGCTATTCTGAAGCATCTGCTTATCCTGTACCCCAAGGATGGAACCACAACTAGGAGTGAAAATTGGCTGCTTCTTTGCCCTGCTGATTCTCACCCTGGTCTGTGGCCTTATTCCCATCTGCTTCAAGTGGTTCCAGATTGATGCCGCCACAGGTACAGCCCTGCCGCTGCCGGCCCCATAACCTCAGCCTGACTATGGCCCTTTCACCTATCCTGATGCCTTGCTCCGAGGCTCTCACCATCCCCAAGCCGGGTATGGTGGGTGCCACATGCTTGCTCTTTTGTCACCTTTTCTATCTCATTGCCAACTGGATTGTAACTCCTCGTTTTCTTAGGTCGTCACCGCCGGGTCCTCAGCCTCCTGGGCTGCACCTCTGCTGGTGTTTTCCTGGGAGCAGGGCTCATGCACATGACTGCTGAAGCCCTGGAGGGAATTGACTCAGAGATCCAGAAGTTTAAGATGCAGGTGAGCAGCAGAAATGGTAAGCAGCAGGGCTGTGAGGGCGGAAGATGACAGAGCTGAGGACAAGGGTGGAAGGAAAAGCAAGAGGACTCTTTCTGGCATGGTGAACACCAGTCACATTGGACTTTAGGGAAAGTGACGGAGCTGAAGGGACAGGACAGGAAGCTGAGCTGCTCCCCACCTGATTTCTGCTTTTCTCTCCCTAGAACAGGACAGAAAGGGAGGGAAATGCTTCTGATGATGCTGATTCAGCTCAGGTAAGTATCTCCCACCAGTCCCTCCCTAGTGGGGGAGGAGAACCTCCCGGACTCTTTTGAGGGGAGTATGTGAGGAAACCAGGGATCCCCTCTGCTCCTCAGCTCAGACAGCACAGAGGAAAGGAGGAGCCCACTCAATTCATTTGGGTTTGTGGAACCCCAGAAAAAGCTCTGCTTTACTATTTCATTCTTTCTCCATCCCTTTGACATGCCTCACATTCTTTTCCCATATTACTAACCCTATTACGCTGGTGTCCCTTAGTCCCTCAGGGATTCTTCTCGTTGCTGTCCATACCTGCTCTTGGCTTCATTCCCCTGCCCTTCTTTATGCCCAATATGCTGCATCAATCTGGAAGCATCTGAAGCAGATGGGAATAAGGCCACAGACCAGAGGGAGAGCCAATTCTTACTAACTAGGCATAGTCCCACACTTCCCATTCTCTTTAGTCTCCCACTCCCATGGCCACCCAGTGTCCTTGCTTCTCTTCCCTTCCTACCTCACAGACCCTCTTTCTGTTCCTAGACGGAGTATCCCTTCGGAGAGCTCATCATCTCCCTGGGCTTCTTCTTTGTCTTCTTTCTGGAGTCGCTGGCACTGCAATGCTGTCCTGGGGCTGCTGGAGGAACGACAGTGCAGGAGGAGTGGGGTGGGACTCATGTCCTTGAACTCCACAGCCACGGACCCCCACCCTCACCCTCAAAGGGCCCCCTTCGGGCCCTCGTCCTCTTGCTCTCGCTCTCCTTTCACTCAGTGTTTGAAGGGCTAGCCGTGGGGCTGCAGCCAACAGTAGCAACCACCATTCAGCTCTGTCTTGCTGTCCTGGCTCACAAAGTGCTCGTAGTGTTTGGGGTTGGACTGCGGCTGGTGCGGATAGGTACTAGGTCACGATGGGCCATGTTGTCCATACTGTCATTAGCTCTCATGTCCCCCATGGGCCTAGTCCTGGGGCTGGCTGTGACCCAAGGGGACTCTAAAGCAGGGCAGGGCTTAGCCCAGGCTGTGTTACAAGGTGTGGCAGCCGGCACCTTTCTGTATGTCACCTTCCTGGAAATTCTGCCCCGGGAGCTAGCTGGCCCTGAGGCCCCTCTGGCCAAATGGGGCTGCGTAGCCGCTGGTTTTGCCTTCATGGCCTTTATTGCCTTGTGGGCCTGAGAGATTCCAGATTTTTCTGATGGGCCTATCTAGGATGGCCTTCCTACCCTTGGGAGATACTTCCCCAGTGGGTTTGGCCCTCCACTGAGACTAAGTGGCATTCATTAGGCATCACCCTCATGAACTGGACCACAGCTTTCTCCTACATGAGAATCCATTTCTCCAGGACTGAGAAGAGGACGTTTAGGTTGAGTGCCTCTAAATTGGAGAATTGATATGAAGACCATCACTCTAGATTTAACTCTTGTCCCATTTTTGCTACTGTGTATAATAAAATGTTCCATTTTACCCTTCCCTTTCAGTCATGCTATACTTCATTTCTCCAGGTAGCCTAGGAGCTGCCTGGTACAGGAAGTGATGGAGTGGGGAATGGAAAGGCTGACTGTTGGATATTGTATTTTCTCCTGGAATCCAGGCCCCTAGCCATTCTGCCAGTTGCAGGCCATGCCTCCATACATGGGAGCATTGCTGAAATTCCAGCAACCTACTCCTGCCTTGCCCACAGGTGTTGAGAAACTGAGCTAGAGTTCCCAACATTTAGAGAGAAGAGATGTAAAAACAGAAACCACGGGATCTAGATTTTTTCCTACGCTAACCACACCCACTCCACTCCCAATACCTATTATTGGCCAACTACAGTGTGTCCAGCAGACTCTTGAGATCAAGCTAAATAGAGCCTCCTTCCCTCTGGTTCCTATTTTTCACACTGAGCCCTGCGTAGCCTCAAGGATGCTGTGGCTCTTCTTTAAGCCTCTGTCTCCATCCAGCTGCCTTGTGCTGAGGGATTAAGAAGCAGTGTGTTTGGAGAGGGAGAAAGGCGCCAGATAAATGCCTAGGGTGGTTACCAGGCTTTGCCACAACTTACTGGCTTTCCTGCTGCCTGCTCTACCTGCTGCTCTGCCTCCAGCCCCTCCCCACTAGGCCATCTTTCAGTGTGAGGAACCCCTACAATGTGTTGCTTCTCTTAAAAACTATGAAGGACAAACACAAAGCTGATTATCTGCTGTTGCCCAGTGCCCTGACCCATGAAATGGAGGAGTATCTCAGACTTCGTGGAGAAGGAGGGGAGAGAAGGTGCACCCCATGAGCTCAGTCACTCTCCCCACTTTGCCCCTTCTGATACTCTCAGTGGGGAAGCCCAAGTCACCTTCAGGTGGACAACGTCTCCTGAGTGTCCTTGTCACAGTTGCCTCCTGTCCATTGATTGCCCTCCCCACAAACCAAGATACGCATACCTTCTCACAAGCCCAGCCAACGCACACAGGCGTGAGTGAGAAGGAAAACTTGAGGCAAAACTAACTAAAAATATCTGATACAGGAAACAAGTTCCCCAAAGCACCATCCCATTCTGTTTTCTCTTCAGCATGAAGTAATGGATTTCATTCTCCAGACAGGGCCTCGCATGTAATAATCACAGCAGAGTCTCCACACAGAGCACCTGCTGTGTGCCAGGTGCTGTACTATCACCCTCACAGACAGTCTCGCCTTCGCGACCCCACCAGGTAGATCTTATCCCCATCCCGAGTGGAGGGAAGCACATGCAGAAAAGGTAAATAACTAGATCGCATAGCTGGCTGGGCTTCCAACCCGTGTTTCTCTGATTTTAAGAAAAGCTCAAATATCCCGATTCTCTCCTCCTTTACCTTACCTTTACCTCCTGATCTTATGTGTCAGGGGCTCAGAAGAAGCGGGAGCACGTTGGAGAACTGAGGCAAGTTGCATAAAGGGAGACTGTAGGGAGGTGTGGGCAGGGTTTGGACAGAGCCCAAACAGAACAAGTTTGGACAGATGGTGGCGCAATAGCCAAGGGCTGAGCAGCAACAACACTGTGTTTGAGGCTGAGCCTGCTGCCCAGGCTGAAGAGGAGGGAGCTGGGAGCAGAAACTAGAGGGAGCCGTCCAGTATGCCCTGCAGCCTTTAGTGGAGAGGTACACCCAGCCCACAGGGACTTGACCAGGAGGAAGCCAGAGGATGACGCTCCTCCTCCTCTCTGTCATCTGCTGCCAGCAACTCCTCTTGGTCATGCTAACTGAAGCCAAAGGACAAAAACATCTGATGGTCCATGGAAGATAGGTCACCCTCGTGAGGCACATCAAGAAATCTGGACGGGCAGATCCCGCATGCCATCCAATCCCTGCTGCCATCCACCGCAGTGGTCTCCCCAGGACTTTGGGAGGGTAAATTGGAAGGGATACAATTATACGGACATTAGCTATGTCAGGGACAGAGGATTTGTAGGACTACAGAAAGGAGACTTGAGGAGGACATCAGACTCTGGAGCTCTTCAGATGTTTCTGGGTCACCTATGCTATCAGCGTCAGAGGGAAATGAGCAGAGGGTGGGAGATTTCAAGCACAGGTGAGTCATGCACTTTTTGCCTCCTCCCATCCCGGGAGCCCTTACATTCACCTTCAGCCACCTCTGCCTTCAGCCATCAGTGCTTTCTCTCCTTCACGAGCACTTGCTTTCCTCTCCCAACAACTTACCAACCCCCCAGCAGGAACCATCTTCAGTTTGAACCATATCGTTGCAAGAGCGGGAATAAAGCTAGAGAATGGCTCCTTAGAACCTCAGGGTCAGGGCGCCTGGGTGGCTCAGTTGGTTAAGCGTCTGTCTTTGGCTCGGGTCATGATCTCAGGGTCCTGGGGTGGGGCTCCCTGCTGGGTGGGGAGTCTGCTTCTCCCTCTCCCCTTCTCCCGCTCAGGCTTTCCCTCTGTCTCTCTCTTTCAAATACATAAATAAATTTTTTTTAAAAATCAGGATCAAATTTAAAAAGGACCAATCAGAGCATTTTCCAAAGCTCTGAATCCCCAGCCAGGAGTCTGAGAGGGCTATAAGGGAGCAGATGAATGTGACTTCAAGTGAGTCTGCCGTGAGAAGGATGGAATGCAAATGGGCATGAGAACCATGGACTGGAGAGAGAGCTAAAGTAGTTGGGCCAAGACAACTGGAAACCAGAGTCACGAGCAAACCTTAACTCATTCAGCCTTAAGAAATAGGTTATAACTGAAAACATTTAGAATCATTAAAGTTGAAAAAAAAATGAAGAAAGATGCCAGTTAGGAAAAAGGGTAAGAGAAGAAGCTAGTTGGAATAGTCACAAGAGAATTTTCAAGTCTCCTGAACCCCTGGGTCCTTTCCCCATCCCTTATTCTGCACCCCCACACATGTATATTTTACATATTTAAATAGAAAAAAAAAAAAAAACGGAAGAATGAGACCTCCAACTGCTCTCTTACCTAGAGCCAGCTTTCCATTCTTGCACCAATAAATGATTCTCTAAAGTAACCCTTTAGAGCTCCCCCACCTTCCTTTGTATACAAGCTGAGGCTTGGGTTTTTGCAGTTAAGAAGAGTTGAGGCACAGCATCAAAGAGAATAGAGGTTAGTGAGTATCCTGGGGCAGGATGGGAGGTCAGCCAAAGACCAGCACCTATGAACAAGAGGCATCCAGGAACAAAACCACAGAACTCCAGGCTAACTTGTGAGACAGTTCACCCACTTCACCCCTCCCCGAAGGACAGTTTTCCAGTGTCTTGCCTTGCCTCCCTCATAAGAAACAGAGCTCTGGCTCCTGACTTTGGGTGATAGAGTACAAAGAACAGTTGCCAGAATTGGAGTGGGTTGGTATGCGTGAGTGGGAATGTGCCAACTGGCCAGACACCCTCATATTCCCTGCCCCGGACCTCAGGGAGGGGCCTGTGGCCACTAGCAAAGGTGAAACAAAAGGGGTGTAGACAGGGTTGACACCCTTAGGCCCCAGTCTTCAGGGATGCTTAAAGAGGCCAGTTGTTGATGATTTCCTTTTTATTTCAATTTCATTACTATCTTTAGATGTATTGAATGTCAAATACAGAATGCATTCTACTTTTACTATATAGTTATCCAATTTGGGGAAAATTGTAATGTGGGTGAGGAGAGAGGGTGCAAACAACCTAATTGCTCTGGGCACCATTTACCCTGACCACACTCCTGACCTCTATTCAGAACTGATTCTCACTTTCCTGTTAGTCCCCAAATCTCTCTAGAAAGGTGGTGTCTCCTACGGTAGCATTTCCCTTAAGTATGTAAAGGAGTGTCCTTAAAGGTTAATATCTATCCCTCCTGCTGCAGTTTCACTGTTTTGTATGTAACTTCAGAGAATGACTCTTTATTTTTTAAAAGATTTTATTTATTTATTTGATAGAGAGAGATCACAAGTAGGCAGAGAGGCAGGCAGAGAGATGGGGGAAGCAGGCTCCCCTCTGAGCAGAGAGCCTGATGCGGGACTCAATCCCAGGACCCTGAGATCATGACCTGAGCCAAAGGCAGAGGCTTGAACCACTGAGCCACCCAGGCACCCCAGAATCACTCTAAAATCTCCTCATGAGTCCAGAATTTTCACGCTGACCCCACGAGGGGCTCATCACCATATTCTTCTAGTTATATTCTCCTTCCCGAGAACTCTGTCTTAGCTATCTTTAACCCATTGAGCCACCCAGGCGCCCTGCCTTAGCTATCTTGAGCTTCTGTCCCTGAAGTCAGGAAAATACGGCCCTTGAGAATGACAGTAGGAGAGAAACAGGAGTCCTAAGCCTGAAGCAGAGACAATAAGTAGGGAGTTTGTGGTTCCGCTTCTATGAAATCTGCTCACCTCTCTCCTGAGCTCTGATCTTAAGAACAGGCAGGAGCCACAGACCACTCCCTCCCTATGTAGTTACTACATAGAATCACAAAGAACACTGAGAGATACCTGAAGCAGGACCTGGAGAAAGTTAGGAAGAAACATGCCATCCACAGGAGGGCGCTGCACCCCCACAGGCTAGAGGGGACTGTCTGCGATCAACATGGTAAAGAGGTCAATCAAGGACAGCAAACCCCCTCTGCCTTGCTCCCAGCAGAGAGCATCTCTCCCTCTTCCTAACTCTTGGGTTTCTCATGCTGACACAACTATAGGAGAGAGACACACAGTCACCAAGCACTTCATACACCAGCTTCCAGCTCCCAGATACACACACACTTCAATTTCCTCCCAATTCTGAAGATTACCCTGCTAACAGTGTTTTCTGGCAAACGTGCTGAGTAGACCTGCCTTCCCTTCCACAATGTACAACAACACCTTTGTTTGGTTTGTTGGTTTGTTTGTTTTAACTAGGCTTCACACCCAACATGGGGCTCAAACTTGGAACCCTGAGATCAACAGTGGAAAGCTCTATGGACTAAACCAGCGAAGTGCCCCTCACAACAGCATCTCTTGCTGGTCAAGGCTGTTGTTCATTGGAGTTCTCTGCCTTTTCCTCATGTTTTGTTTAACTAGGAGCTAACTGGCCCAGTGATTCCAATTATGCTCTTTCTTTTCTTTAGGGTGGCATTTAAGCACTCTTCGCTGCCTGCCCTGCATGCGTTCACCCAACACCCTTGCCATCAATAACCAGCTCCAGAGCTCTGCGAGTCACTTAATACCCCTGCCCCCTTCTGATCCTGGCCTACTGCATTTAAAATAGACTCAGGCCTATGAGAGAATGATGAAATGCTCAAGAGTCAATAACATATTCCATGCCTCACTTCCATGTCGGTGTGTCAGCACCAGACATCAAGCCACGTTATAATCCTCAGCTCAGTTTCATTGAGGAAAGCATGTCATTGTCTGTGGAGGTTCCATAAAGTAACCCAGCAAGTGACCTTGTAATATTCCATCCATGGTACTCTTACTAATAACAATATAAAGTGCCTTCTCGTGTTTTACTTCTTGTGTCCCCAAGAGCCCAAGAATCAGCCTGCAACAGTCACAGTATCCAAAGTCCTCTCGATGAGTATTGTGCAGACTTGTTAAAACACTTCTCAGAGAACCACAAACATAATCAACACCCCATGTCCTTGGATTCATGAAGGAGGAGAACTCCTTAGAGAAAATCCTTCTTTGTCCTATTACTCTCCTGAAGGAGTATTCAGACTGGGACCAACTATGAGCAAACCAACCTCTCTAGTAACTGGGTGAGGCCTGGCCTACTCATTGCACTGAACCATCTAAAATGGAATCTAGGTGCCCCCTAGGGAGGATCCTGCAGGAAGGTGATCACAAGATGTCCTTGGACACTTCAGTCAGCATTCCATACTTCCTTCTTAAGATCATGATGTCAGTGACATCTCTGACATCCTATGGCATTTCTCAAGGATCTATAACCAATAAGGAAGTCTCGTAAGACCTAAGAAGCTCCTGTCTTCCCAAAACTTGGAAATACTATCAATGTCAAGGGCAATACCATCCTATTGAACTAGGGGCCCTTGACTCTGTAGTCACATAGGGACAGGGAGCCAGGCCCTATCTGAGAAGAGAATGTGAGTTGGGCGGTAGGTTGGAGAGAAGGGGCATGATGCAGGCATACTCAGACAAAGAATGGCACTCAGTTCCTCTACAGTTTATTGTTACAGCAGAAGTCGTGGGACACAGGAGGGCACCCTTCCACACATAACACAGTGTGAGCCGATCCCCAAGATAGCCCTTCCCACCCCTATGCCAAGCCCCAAGCAGCCCTGCCCCAGCTTAGCTCCCTCCCCCTCCCACTCTAGACACACACTGTCTAGACAGCTACCAAAGTTAGTGCAGCCAATGGCCCCAGGCCCCTTCCTATTGCCCCAGCTCCAATCCTTCCCTCATACTTGTTCATTGCCCACCACTTCCCATTCCAACTTCCATTTCACACACCAGATGTTTCTATCTCATCCTGAGGACCACTAACCCACCAGTAAGCCTCCTCTGACACACATTCATTTAGGCCCATACTCTTCAGAGATCTGAAGTGTTAATGAAAAGCCGTATCAGCTTTGGTGAATGGAGTCCCTGCCTCAAGTCCCCTACTCTTGCAATGGGATAAGTAGGGAGAGTCTGATGGAGGCACCATGGGGCAACTACAACCACCTCTTATCCCTTATCTATGGACACCTAGATTAGGGAGAGGGAACACATGCCCTCTCCACCTTAACATCAAAATGAGGGAAAGGGATAATTTCGGGGTCTGGGTCCCTAAGAGATATTAGGACATCTCTCCCAGGATCTGAGGGGAATCACAGGTTAGAGGTCAAGGTTAGGGTAGCAATCAAAGATCAAGATCATCTTTCCACATGATCTGCCCATCTTTCCTTACTCTGGCCCAGTGCCCTATGCACCTCCCAGGTTAGTGCTGGGGGAGGTGAGGTCTGGGTCGTACACCAGGGCAACAAAGGTCATTCAACAGGAGACCTCCATGGTATGCCCCGGGGGCCCTGAAGGGAGAGTCCCAGACTCGCTGCTCTGGGAGAGGGTGCGAGAACGGGACCGGTTGCCATCAATGGACGCCGCACTGGTCAGGGAGGCTGTGCGTGATCGTGACAGGCGAGTCATGCAGGATGAGGCCACTGTGGAGACAGAAGCATAAGTGGCAGGCAGAAAGGAGGTGGGAAAGAGAGGCTGGCAACTCCGAGAGGGGTACTTGGGTGGGGATGAGAGTGACAAATGGGGATGCGGGTGGGGGAGGAAGGGGTCCATGATTTGGCAGACGGTGGTAAGGTTCAGAACTAGCCTGAAATGGTTCCTCCCACTCAGTGCCCATCCCTCTTCCTGTGGAGCAATCTCTTGCTCTCACGATAGCCTCTGACCCCCATACTCACTGTAGCCCATGCCTTGCAGGAAGTACTTAAAGGCCTCGGTCAGCTTGCCTGGCTGTGGAAATAAGATGAGCAGAGGGGGACAGACAGTGAGATGAGGTTCGAAGCCAAGATGGAGCCCAAGACCATGGCGGGTTGGGGGTGGGGTGAGTGGCAAAGAGTATAGTTCAGTGCCGCTAACATCCCGTCTCATAGAGGTCAGTGGTACTCACCTGGGTCAGCTGGGGCTGACCTCCAGAGTCGGCCATCTGGTCAGGAGATGGAGACAGCCATACAGAAGAAGTGATACACACATAAATACAAGCAGCCATGCCAAGAGGTAGGAAAGGATCTCTCTTCCCTAGCTTCCCCACTCCAGGCCCCGAGGGTTTGTGGTCTTTATCCACCCTGCCTGCTCCTGTGCGGAACCTTGAAGGCCTAGAAGCTGAACCTAGAAAGGATCTATGTTTCCAGACAGGGGGTCAGAAGTCAGGCGGGGCCAGGAGTCAGGTAGCACCTGGAGTAGGGTCACTGACCTTGAGAAAAGAGGTCTGGGTGGGGTCCAGCTTTGAGTTACACTCCACCTAGTGTAAGCAGGAAGCTGAATGAATAGCATTATTCGCCCTGCGGCCTCTCCCATCCAAGGGACCCAGGGACCCAGATCACAGTTCCTTCCCCATCAGCCCCATACCCATTTCGTTCTTGGGCCCCACAGTCGCTCTCCCAGTTCCAAACAGAGCCTCTTGGCAAGATACCCCTCTGACCACCGGCCAAGGACTCCAACCCTCCCTTGCCCACCCCAAAATTCTCTACTGACCACTGCATCTTCATGGGGTGCTTGATCTCCTACCACCAGCATCACAGGGCACCTAGAGGCATAGTGTCGGGGAGAAAGTAAGCCTCCACGATTCCCTCCCCTGCCTCCCACAAGAGCAGCTGGAAATTGTTCGGCTCCAAAGAGGAAACAGTCTTCTGAACCCCACTAACCCTTCCAAGACAACCCAAAAGGGTAAGACTAGAAGGTGGAATTTGCTTCCTAGGATAGGGTGGGAGGTGACGAGAAAATTCCCTGTTAAAACACTCTCCTTCTTCTAAAGAATGTAAGCATCTAGGGAATATCCAGGGAGAGAGACAAAGCTTTACTCTTAAAGTCTTACTTGAAGGTGACAGCACCTCCACGCTCAAGGTTCAGGTCTCGGCGACTAGAAAGGGGTTCAAAGAAGAGCAGAAATTTTAGGCAGTTCCTTCACTGAGGAAGCTGTCTTCCTTCCAAAAATTATAGTCAACTATTAATAACTGAAAGTGGGAACCAAAGGGGAAAGTGGCCGCAGGCCTCAAATCCCGGCGGCCACTTGGAACCCAAGTCCCTGGCTAGAGGGCAGTGAAGGCAGAGGAATCATCTCTCTTCTGGGAACCCAAAAACCCAAGGGAAGTAAACAAGAAAAAGGGGGACAGCTCCTTACAATTCATCCCATGGGGTCTGGCCCACAGCTGCCCCAGTTGTGCACCAGACCCTGCCCTCCCTGTGATTGCTCCTCTCTGTGATTCCCCAATCTCCCTGTCCTCCTCCCACCTGTGACCCACGGCTGCTGCTTCCACCTTGCTCCCCCGTGCACACACACACACACCACACACTCACTTGTTGTAGCTGTTCCAGTAAAGTTCAATGTTCTCCAGGTTGGGTGCATGTGTAATGATATTTCTGTACTTTTGTACTAACTCAGAATTTCCAGAGAGCTCCTCCTGAAGGAAAGAAAAGGGAGAAAGAGGGTTGAGAAGAGATGTCACCAGTTACGGGACGAGAAGAAGCAAGCCTTCTTTCTTCTCCAGATCCTATCCCATCTAAAGAAGTTGCTCCAAGCATTCAAGCCCCTGTCAGTCCCCTCCACTTCTTCCACCTTCCACAACCACTTACCTGGCTGAAAAGATGTCCAAGGATCATCTCCGGAATGGAAGAGGTAAGACCTGTTAGCTATGAGGAAAGGGCAGGTGAGCAAGCTCAGAATACTAGGAGGAGAAGGGACCCAGGCTAAAAAGTCACACGTCTTTCCTGCTCCGCTCCCCTTCCCAAGAGGGCCCTCCCACCCTGGACCTCAACACACAGGCCCCTCCAAACCTTGTGGGCTGCCCAGTCCATCCAACCCTTGGCATTGGGATCAATGTTGATGAGGACAAGACCCTCGACCGTATCTGGGTGGGTAAGCTGAGAAGTAGCAGAAAGAAGGGAAATCAGAGACTGGGCAGGGCCTTATTCCCTTCCCACTGAGCTCCAGCCAGTTTTAGGCTCCCATGGGCCCTGTTCCCCACCCTTATACCCAAGTCCTCCCCGCAAACACACACTAGCAAACAAGATTCTACTCAGTCTTCCATGGGCCTTACACCTGCCTTTCCCTTGTCTGGTTTGGTTTGGTTTGGTTTTAATTTCTTACAGCGTATCGTGACAGGATATAGGCTCCAGCTCCAACACCAACTCCAATTATTGTGGAGAAACTGTGAAAGAGAAACGTATCTCTCACCAGCCCTGGTGTCCTAAAGTTTGGCCCTTCAAACTCGTCACCTCCCTCCCAAGGCCACATGCGCAAAGGACAGAACGCAACCTTCCCTGGAGGGGTGTGAAAAAAGGAAGGTGCCAAGGAGCTAACCACTGACACTGGTAGCCAGCGAAGGTCCCTGAAATCTACTTCAGCTGTCTCTTGGAAAGCTAGTATCTTGAAGAGTAACACCCATCCACCAGCCAACCAGACACTTCTCCTACAGAGCTCTGTGTCCATTTTTAATTCTCAGGAGCTAGTTCAACTTGTTCTGGTTTAGTTCCTGGTTCCTCGTGAGGGACCAGGAAAAGGGAACTTGAAGCAAGATGGGGGGGAAAAAGACATAACTTTGGTGAACAATAGGGAGAATGGGGGAAAGAAAGCAAAAGGTGAACCCGAGCTGCCCAGAGCTCGGGTGCCCAGGAAAAGCTGAGCCAGGGGCCAGAGCCCGGGGAGTCGCCAGCACGCCGCGTGCGTACCACCACGGCTCTCCAGAGGCTCACCAGGCTCTCCCTTCCTTCTCCCACTCTCCCTCACACCCAGGGCTTCCAGGCACCAGGTGTGTGTCTGGAGGAGGGGAAGTGGGAGGAAAAGAGACAAGTCTATCTGGCTTCTTGGGCTTCTGTCACCCCTCCTCTTCCTCTCTACCTTCCAGATCTGAGAAGCCCCTCCTCAGCCTGAGGCAGAGCCACGCAGAGCCGCTTCCTCTTCCTGCTTCTCTCCGTCAGGACCACATTGCTGACTCAAGTCCATTTCCAAACCTATCCCTCCTCTTCTCAACAGTCAGGTGGAGGCACAGAGGAGGAAGGATCTATCTAGGCCAGAGACTACAACCTGCCCAGGAACCCTGGTGGACATAGGACTTCTAAGGGCCCCCTTGTGCTGGGCAGAAAACTCTGGTTTTGAGGGGTTCCCAGGCCTCTCACTTTAAGTACTGCAGGATACAAGGGATCATGTCTGCAAGCTGGTCCAGAGATGGGTACTGATATCTGGGGAAGAAAAGAACGTTAAGGAAAACTACCAAGCTGCCCCCAGTGCCTACATCTCAGGGTGCCCCACTCACCCTTTCCCGGAGTCTCCACTGTCCCCCCATTCCTCCTCCCCTGGTCCACTCTTCCTCACCCCTGCCCTGTGCCTCCAAGCATCGTGAGGAGGGAGGGAGCTAAGTCTCACCCCAAAGGGAACACAGGAGCCCCCTCTTCCATTCCAGGGGCATCCACGTGAACCCGCACGAAGTTCTGAATGATTTCCTGCATATCCCCGAATTGAAACAGCGGCTGGAAGCAAGATTTATCTAAACAGAATCCCCACCACCCCGACAGTAGAATCAGCCAGGGAAAAGCATCCCCAAGTCAGAACCCACCCTTTTTTATGCCATAGTCAGGCCAGGACAGAACTCGCCCCTTGATATACCACATGGCTCCCTTCCTGCCAATGCTGACCTTCCCCTCCCTTGGGGTTTTACCCTTCCCACCAGCCTCGTCCCAGAAAGGAGCGGGAGGGGAAGCTCAGGTCCTTACAGTTGAGTCCCACATCATGGTAGGTGAGTATCGCTGGGCGTTTGGGTTTGGGGGTCCCATAGACAGTAAAAGTGACAGAGCCATAAGGGGTCTCCACGGAGTGAGTCTGCAGAAAAACAGGTCACCATCAGGGAGAAGTTAGGCTGAGAGGAAAAAGAGGCAGGAGAAGGGTGCCCACAAAAGTCCCATAAAAGTCGGGGAGTTGGGATGGGGAGGGGCAAAGAGAGAAGACAGAAACAAAGAATTAGAAATAGGGTCAGCAAGAATTTGGTGCAGGCAAATAAAACAGCAGAAAATGATTCTGAGGATGGAAAAGAATCATAAAGGATGGGAGAGCACCAAGGAATTCTGAGAAGGAGAGGTGGGGAGGGGCAAGGATTGAAAGGGAAGGAAAGGGAGCAGAGAGAGGAGAAAGAGCCTGGTAGCAGCCCTCTCCTTGCTGGGAAAAAGGAGAACCCCTCCTACCACCCTGGGACTGCCCCAAGCTGTTACCTGTCCCTGGTCCAGGAGGATTCGGGCAGCTAACTCAGCCTCCTGGAGAGACACACATACATACACACACACACACACACACACACACACACAAACAGACACAGAGACACACAGCCATGTAGCCATGTAGAGTCACAGATGGAGAGACAAACACAGAAGAAAGGTTCGCAAAGAGACCAACAGAGACAAAAGACAAAAGAGATGACAAAAAGAGACATGGAGAGGATGAAGGTTAGTGTAGTGACAGGACAAAGGCCTGGACTCCCCTTGTGGTCTGTGGGGGAGAGACATGGCTACAGGTGGAGAAAACAGGGCTGTGGGTTAGAATGAGATTATGGGTTTGGGAAGGCAGGAGGTGATGGGGATGCCTGCAGGTCTGGAATTTGGGCCTTCAAGTCAGGGGTCTCTAATAACCTTGGCCATCTCAGGCGTCTGCCCCGGCAACAGCGGCTTCTCCTCAGTGATCTGCACCTCCTGCAGCTCCGCCATGGTGGCCTGGCAGGACGAGGAAACACCACGACTGAGGAGGTGGCCTCCACACCCGTCCATCTCAAGCACCTGGCTTCCTCTCTCCACCCAGGGCAATGCGGGGTACAGAAGGCCCCAGAGCTGACCACCTCAGGACACACACACAGCCTTTCCTGCCCCCCAAACTCCACATCCAGGCAGCTGGGAAGGAGGGCTGGTGGCAGAGGTCTCAGGATACCACTTCTCTTCCAACTGGCCATCCACAGCTGGCCCTCAACACCTACACCCCAGAAACCCCCTCCCCTGGCCTGGATGGAAATACTAGGGTGGGGCAGGAGTCCAACTCTGGATTTCCAGGCTGTATTCAGGGGCCACCCCACACTCCCAGAGTTAGGGAGGGATGAAACTGGTGGCTCAGTGACTGGGTACTCCAAAGATACCGACGGACAGAACAGTGAAAGTTCATAATTAACTGTGACCTTCAACTAAGCCTCAAGGTCAGCAGCTCAGAGGGAAAGGGGCTAAAAATGACCCAAGTATCATGACCAAGAAGGGGAGAGGGAAACAAAAAGAACAAGGGGCACCATGTCCAACTGACCCAATGCTTCCTTCCCTTCCTCCTAAGACTGTCTTAGCATACATTCAACATTAGTGGGGTGGTGAGGAGCAGAACACCTGTGCAGATGACAGTTAGGAGCCTGCAGCCTGGGGGTGGGGTCACTTACTGGGCTCCTATTGGCTCGATGCAGTGGGGTTAGGGGTCAGGGTTCTCCTCCTGGCTCCAGGGTCTGAGAAAACAAGGCAATGAGGTGAATGACATGGGAGACAGACGCTGGGTCTTTTAGAGACAGAAAGCCTCGGCCAAGATCTAGACTACGTGGGTCACTAACCCTCCCTAATCTGTACGCCTGAGTCCAATGAACACATCTTCTCTAGGCTTCAGCTAGAATCAATACTGGCTGGAGGGGCCTGCGGGGCAACATGGAGAGCAGGTATCATCAGTCCAGGCTGGGGGAGGAGAGAAGGAAGTGCTGATGTGGAGGAAAGAGCGTGGCTTGTGTCGGAACCTCTGGATTCTAGTCCGGGCTTTGCTGCTAAGGGTGTGACCTTGGCCCAATCAGTTACTTCCCTTGGCTTCAATTTCCTATTTGCAAACTAGAAGTGGGGACTGACTAGGGGATCCTCAAGATTTTTGACAGCTCTCGAGTGAGATGAGGATAGCTGAGCACGACTGTTTCCCAGTTAAACATTTTAAAACAGCATTTAAAAAGCCCCGTTCCTTCGCGTCTCTCCTCCTCCCGGTCTCGGTGTGGGTCCCGCGAGCGGAGAAGGGGAGGGAGGGCGGCTCCACAATCTCCTCCCAGCCTCCCCGACGACCCGCAAGGGCCGAGCGCCAGCTGGGAAGGGATGAGTAGGACGGGCGAGATCGACCGGGCCCAGCACCGGGGACCTCTCCCTACAAGTCCCAACGCTGTCCGTCCGCGTGGGGACCAACACCCCCGCGCGGCCGGCGAGGAGCACCCTGGACCCTGGACACAACCTCGCGCACGCCCCAAACACGCCCTGCCGCTCGCGGAGCCTCCGCCTTTGTGCGCCGCAGCCCAGCGCCCCCTCCTTGTGGGCCTGTGCCCGCCAGCGGTCAGCTCGGAGGGATTGGGATCCAACCGCCCACCGGCCCGGCTGGCGCCATCCAGGCCCAGCGGCCCCTCGCCCGCCCCTCCCCCTACCTGCTGCCGCCGCGGCCGCTTCCACCTTCACTTGCCTTTGACTCTCCTGCCCGCCCGGCTTGGACTCCCCACAGACCCGCCCCCGGCCCGCCCCAGCCCGCCCACGGGCCGACAGCTCCCTGCAGATCCGCCCCAGACCCCCAGTAAACACGCCCCCCCTTTTACCCCGCCCCAGGCTGTCTGCCACTCAGGGAGGGGCTGCGCTGGGGGCCCGAGGGGTAATCCAAGGAAGGAAACTGCTCTGGGTGCCTCCACGCTCAGCTCGCGCTCCCCACCACATCCCCCCGCAACCGGGCGGTAGTGGGGTGTGCGGGGATCCCTGAGTCCTGCAGGGGATCCCCATGCCGGCCCTCAACACCGCCCCCACCCGTGACCTGGATCTGCCTATCGCACTGTGGTTCTTTCCTTCGCCCCCAGACTCAGTAGTGGGGACGGGTAGTAGGGAGGCAAACCCAGGGTGCTGGCACCCCATGATTCCGACTCGGCTTGCGGGTAAACACAAGCTAGGTTAAGGAAGGAGGAGGTGGGCGGGGATAGCCGCTGAGGAGGCGAGGGTCTCGCCGCCTGGGAGGGGCAGGTGTGCCAGCACCAAAAGAGCGGGGCAGGGGTGGAGGGCCGTCGGGGGTGCAGGAGTTTCAACTTCGGGGTGCCCAGGGTGTTGGTACCTCCTCTCTCTGCTGCGTCCAGACGCCTGCTCTCCGCTGCTCCCTGAGAAGTTGGAAAACAAGGCGGGGAGGGGGGGCGGGGAATGCGGGGGGCCGCTATAAATAGAGGGAGAGCGCAGGAGGGGGGGAGAGGATGGCCAACGGGGACTCCCGGGTCAAGGCCCCAAGGGGGGGCGGAGGAGGGGCCAGGGACCCCCAGGGGCTCTGACTCTAGGGTAAACAGGCGCAGGGGGCGGAGTTAACTCTGCGGGGGTGGAGTGGGGGCTTGGGGAGGACGCTGTGTCCCGGGCTGGAACCCAAGAGACCCTGTGGCTTCGGCGCTAACCCCTCCTAGTCCGGCCCAGAGAAGGAGGGTGAGACCAGCTCGGCCCGGCTGAATCTCAGGGCCCAGGCAGTGGTTTCTCGGGGACTGCTGCGTGTCCCTCCAGGGCCTGGGGTGGGTTTGCCGTCCTAGCCTCCTCACTCACCCTGTCCTCCCCCAACAGTAGATACACCCTCCCTGTGGCCCTAGAGGAAGGCCACTTGGAATGGAATAGTTGGGGACGGGGGGTGGGGGGGGGGGATTGCGTGGGGTTCCGAAGTTGTCTTAAGCACGAGGAAACCAGATTGAATTTCTCCCCACCTGCACCCTTCCAGCGCCCCCTCCCTGCCAGGGTCCCCACTCCATCTTCCTTCGGCCTGGTTACCATTTCGGGGGCTGGGCGGCTGGCCAGTTGGGAACAATGGCGAATGGAATTGGAGCTGCCAACCGCAACACCAGCACAGACTGCCCCCTCAAGACCCCCAAATTGCCCTCCCCCTCCTGCCTGGGAACCACCCCACCACCACCACCACCCTCCCCACCCACACCCCCCTCCCCTCCAAGGAACATCAATGCCCCTTTCATCCCCACTTGGCAGGGTCTATTAGAAAGAAGGAGGGGCCAGGAGGGAGGAGGTGACCCAAAGTAGGAGAACTGGTCAGGATCAAACCGGGCTTTCAACAACCTCACATCTAAAGGACCCCCATACCTTCTCCCAGTTTGGAGCACAGAAGTTTTCCTCTGTTCCCTTCCCCCACTCTCTTCATAACTGTTTCCCTCAGAAACTGGCCTAGAAGCTGGGCACCCTGGCAGCTTGCCTAGTCCCCGCTCCCCTCTGGACGCCAGATTAACACTCTCCTGGACAAGGAAAAGCTTGCTGGCATTGGGATCGTAGATAAAGCTGTGTAGGACAGGAGAGAGATCTCAACAGCCCTCCTGGAGCTGGCGAAGAAAGAATGCCCAGAGCAAGATCCTCTGCCTTCCCTGCCACAATCTCAGATGTGTCTAAAGTAGTCTTACTTGGAGTGGGGGAGGGAAGGACCTGGAGGTTCCAGCATCTAAATTCGTCTCTGGGTCAGGATGACTCAGGGGGAACCTGATAAGGGGCCTACGCAGGGGCGTGTGGCGGGTAGGAGGTGGGAAATTTCCACTGGGATCTGTTTGCTTCAGCCGCCTAGGGGTCTCAGACTCCCAGAGGCAAAAATGAGGCAGAAGCCCTAAGGTAGGGTTCTTCTCCACCAGGGCAGGTCCCAGGACAGCTCAGCTCTAAGTGGCCCAACCAGGGTAATCTCTCTCTCACTTCCTGCCCTTGGGCCAGAAGCAGCTTCAAACTATACCTTCAGTGAAGCAACAGTTTTAAGTATCTACTGTGCGCAAGCCAGTGTATGCGTGTAATTCTGAGAATTGTGACAAGTAGTCATACATGACCTCTCTAGAAGTTTATGGTGGAGTAGGTGGGAGAAGTAATAAATATGGGAAATGTTAAGAAAAATGATGCTTTGGGACGCCTGGGTGGCTCAGTTGGTTGGGCGGCTGCCTTCGGCTCCGGTCATGGTCCCAGCGTCCTGGGATCGAGTCCTGCATCGGGCTCCTTGCTTGGCAGGGAGCCTGCTTCTCCCTCTGCCTCTGCCTGCCATTCTGTCTGCCTGTGCTTGCTCGCTCTCCCTCCCTCTCTCTCTGACAAATAAATAAATAAAATCTTAAAAAAAAAAAAAAAAGAAAAAAGAAAAATGATGCTTTTACAAGATTAATTGTTTAGGCAATAAATCCTATGGCAATTATTTCTTACCCTTCTCAAGTGGGAGATCAGAGATTTTCATTCCCACTTGACGGTTTTAGTATCCTCTGATGGAGACAAACCATGAATTCAGCAATACTTTTAAATGAGTTTGTAGAAAATTTTTTTGTAGTTTGTAGAGAATTCTTTTTTCTAAAGATTTTTATTTTTAAGTCATCTCTACATCTAAAGTGAGGCTCGAACTTAAACCCCAAGATCAAGAGTCACATACTCTACTAACCAAACCAGCTAGACACCCCAGTTTGTATAGAATTCTGATCATGATAACACCTATGTATATAGTAATATCTATGTGTCAAGGCATATTATTTTTTCAGTTGATGATCAGTGTTCTGTGTACATATAGATTTGAGGGGCCCTTGCAATAATTCAGAAATCCTTTCCCCAGGAGACTACAGCCTACAGGCTAGGAACCATTATCTTGGTACAATTCAGAGGAGGAAAGGGTTTTGTTCCCATGGTGTACCACTCCATGAGGAATACAACCACAGTATATCTGAGTGGGAGAGAGGAACATTGTATTCAGGAAGAAAGAAAGCATGAGGGAAAATTTGAGGGCAGAAATACACAAGTTACTTTGAAGAATTGAATATTAACTACGATGTGCAAGATACTTCCTATATATTATCCTACAGTACTATTATTGTCTTCACAGTACGGGTGAGGAACTCAATGAGGCTCAGATATTTCTCTAACAGAAGCTTTAGTCACTTGCCCAAGGTCAGCCAACTAGTGCTATAAATGACAAAACCAGAACTCAAATCCCCACCCAGATTTATTCCACTCCAAGGCCATGCTCTTGCCACTGAGGTAGCCTGTCAAGCCATGTGGTCCCAGATGAATAACACTGATGAGAGATGGGTGTTGTTTGGTAAAAGTGTGACCCTAGCATGAGAGTCCTTGAATGACAGGCACAGAGTCTTGGCACTGGAGATCCTTAGAGTGTTCTTGAGCAGGATTAATGGATAAAAAATTGTTTTGTGAAAATTATTCTGATGGGTGAGTGATAAAGATGAATTATGGGGGGCATTCCATTTAGGAGAGAGATTCTCTTTCGTTCATTCTTTCTTTGAAAGATTTATTTATTTTAGGGGCGGAGAGGAGCAGAGGGAGAGAGAATCTTCAGCAGACTCCCCACAGTGTGAGGGGCACAACCACAGGCAGGCTTAATCCCACAACTCTGAGATCAGGACCTGACCTGATATCAAGAGTTAATCAACTCAACTGACTCAGCCACCCAGGTGCCCCTAGGAGAGAGTTCCTTTAGAAGCCAGGGAAATCAACCAGATAGGAGATAACAAGAACTTGACTAAATGTGGGAGCCATAGGAATGGAAAGAGAGGATTTGTTAGACAAGGAAGTGACATTCACGGAAATTGGTGACTAAATAGAAGGGAAGGGGAGGTAAGTCACCAACCCAGTTGCTCTGTTTTAGAATTCCTAAAGTTCATCCATCTATATGGCTTCTAGCCAGAGAACAGGTTGAAGAGAAATCCCTGACCAGCACAGAAACTTATCTGGAAGATTTTCAAAGTCTGAGACTCACCCTCACTCACCCTCACCTTGACCCACCCAGATCTGTCATACTCCAAGGCCTGTGCTCTTTCTATGTCAGGCCCAACACTGGAAGCCATTTAAAGTTCTTATTGAGGTCGGTCTGCCAAAGCCACTGGGATTCTCCATGTCGGTCACTATCTTGGGCTTGAGACTAAAAAGGAGGGCACTGTTGGACTTATGCCAACCTGTTTTCATTACCCCTTCCCTGGGCTCCTCTCAGCTCTTTGGGGCAGAGTATAAACCAACTTGACCAGGACCCAGAAGACTGGGTCAGGCTGGGCTGGAATGATTAGGAAGAGCTTGATCAGCTGGAGAGATCAGAAGGTTGGCAGCTTGCTCAATGTAACAAGCAAAGTGGGGAAATGAAAAGACCCCTCTACCAAGACTAGGGTTGTCTCTGGGGATGATGTCACATAAACACTGCTGAGGTCATAGAAACTTCCCTCCCCTCCCCTGTCTGTTTCCCCATTGCCACACAGTCTCTTCAGTCAGCCAGCTCCCACATACCTGCACACACATAAATAAAGGCTGGGAAGGGTCAGACACCATCCGGGTACTCTTCGGTGCAAAAAAGTGGTAGGGAAGTGGGTGGTAGTGGTGATTATTCAGGACGTAGGAGCCACACTAGTACCCCTAGTGCTGGAACAGTAGGTGGGATATGAGTGAGGGGGATGGGGAAAGAGAGGGACAGGGAAGAGGGACTTTGTTCCTATCACTGATCCTGATTTTATCTTAACCCTCATCCTTATTACTCCTCAGTCCTCTCATTCCCTCCTCCTTCACCCCCAAGTCTCCCCCCCTACTCTCCTCCCCCACCTCCAGTTGATCATGGCATCAGAAGCAGGGAGAACATTCCAGCGGTTTGCTGTCTTCGGAGAATCATCGAGCAATGGCACTGAAATAAACAACAAAAACTTCTCTAAACTATGCAAAGACTGTGGCATCATGGATGGCAAGACAGTCACCTCCACTGATGTGGACATCGTATTCAGCAAAGTCAAGTAAGGGGCCAGAGATGGGAAGTAGGGGTGGTGAGTAGAACCAACAAGGCAGTGGGACATGGAAGGGTCCATGGGATAAAACATGCGTAATCGGTCTACTGAGCACCTACTAAGTCCTTGGCCCTGTCCTCAGGACATTCAGTGTCAAGAGGCCAATTTGAATAAGGGGAGGGTTGAACCTTGGAAAATGATGACTTCATGTTCCAGAGGTTCTGGGTTTCTGTCTGACTGACCAGGGCCAAGAATGCCCGAACCATCACATTTCAACAGTTCCAGGAGGCAATGAAGGAATTGGGCCAGAAACGATTCAAGGACAAGAAACCAGATGAAGCTCTGGAGAGCATTTTTAAACTCATGGAAGGCAAGGATCCAGCTACCACTGGTGTTACTGTGAGTGACATGCTTCATCCCTGACCCTTGACCCTATTCCTTAGATCCCTGCTACTCCTGCCTCCCAACCCACCTTCCAATGTCCCTCACCTCTACCATTAGTAATACTGTAGGGAGACAAGGCAGGAAGCCTCTGGTGCCCTACTGGTATTGGAACAGACTTTAGAGATCATCTACTAGTTTAGAGATGAGGAACTTGTGGCCCAGATAGGGTCCACATCTATTTTAATAGTAAAATTTAGACTCATTCCCAAGTGTCCAGACAGCTTTGGGGGAATGCTTAGTGCAGAGGACTTGCTACTTGATCCCAACCTGTAACCTCTGACCTCCTGCCTCTCACCCACCATCTGTTCCCTATTTGTCCCCTCTCTATTTTAAGTTCCCTCTACTCTGGGTTTCAAATAGGGCCCTCCCAATAGGAGGAACCTTGCATATTGGATCTGGGGTTGATGTCCTCTGGCTGCAGCCTGGTCACAATAACTCCCTTGAAAATAGAAAAATCCACACAAACCCACATGGGTTCCCATACACCGAACTCCTCCACTCTCCTGAGTGGATGGCTCTTGTCACAGTTCTCACCCCTGGCTGCATCTGGGCCCTAGAGAAAGCAGCCCTATCCCAAAGGTAGAACAGTGATGAGTACTAGCAGAATCAGAGAACGTCTTCAGAGAAGGGGTGTGACATCAAAGGGAAAGAGAGGGATCAGACCCGTTCTCCTCTGGCTTGCAGAAAGCAACAACAGTAGGTGGGGTGAGCCGGCTGACGGACACCAGCAAATACACGGGCACCCACAAGGAGCGCTTTGACGAGAGTGGCAAGGGCAAAGGCATCGCAGGACGGGAAGAGACAACTAACAACTCAGGCTATGTGAGTGGCTACAAGGGTGCTGGCACCTATGACAAGAAGACCAGCAAATAAGAAGTAGCCTCAACAACTAGGGTCAATCTGTCCTCAACCCAGCATCTTAAACACCAAGGACCCTAGGGAACAATAAATATCCGTGTGTGCAGCAGTCAATGAGTTTTGTCTTCCATCAGGATGACAGATAGATGGGCCTATCAATGCAGAGAGAAGAGAAAGCCCAAGAAGTCAGGGTTTCCAGTTCTGCACCCCTTTCTCCACTTAGCCTAATGCCTCCCAGCCAGAAGTTAGCATTCCCTTCAACAACTGCTTCTAAGATCAGAGGTGAGGAATATATTTGGAGGTAAAAGACAAACCAGATGTGGCGGCAAAAAATATGTGTGCCTTTGCTTTCATACGTCACTGGTATCCCCTGTCCTTATCTCCAAATCAGCAGTTCCTGATTTGACACCACCAGCCAGACTCTTCCCTGTCCCTCTACCTTTCTCATTTGTTGTAGTCCAGATTTTGTTGGAGAAATAGAAACTAGCTAAAATGGGCCAAGAACTTACCAGGTTGACTACTTTTACAAGTGTGTTTGAGCTAGGGGGATGAGAGAATCTATTTTTAACAACCAGCCCAGAACTGAGTTTTACCCAACCTCCATCACAGTGGAACAGAAGATCCCACTCACTGCTAAGGGTAACCCAGGAAGACAACCAGAAGTGGGTGACCTCCAGGACTCCAAGAGTAGGAGTTCTGGTGTGCTGAGGAAAAAGGAATGAAATCAGAACTGATTTGGATGTGTTTTTATATTTTTATTTTGAAATGATTATAGAGTCACAGAAAGATGCAAAAATAGTACAGAGAGGTCCCACATACCCTTCATCCCAGTTTCCTTTTTTTTTTTTTTAAGATTTTATTTATTTATTTGACAGAGACTGACCCAGCAAGTGAGGGAACACACAAGCAGGGGGAGTGGGAGAGGGAGAAGCAGGCTTCCCACAGAGCAGGGAACCCAACACAGAGCTTGATCCCAGGATCCTGGGATCATGTCTTGAGTGGAAGGCAGATGCTTAACGACTGAGCCACCCAGGCACTCCTCCTTTACCCCAGCTTCACCCAACGGTTATGTCTTACATTACTCAGATGTGGTTTTAAAACCTTCCATGACTACAGCCAGGCTCACCTCAGCTCTGTCCTGTCAGCGGCAGATCTTGGATTTGGTGGGGAGAGGTATCAGGAGAAGCTTTTGGAAGGAAAGGGATGCAGTAATCTTTGGGGAGAACAGGTCAGAGAAGGTAAATTGAAACTCCAGTGAGTCACAGTGAGAAGGGTGGAAGGAAAAAGGGTCAGAGAAAGGAAGACAGGGTGACTACAGGAGGTTGGGAATGTCAGGGAGAGACTACCCTGGGCTCTGTGGTAGAGGAGAAAGGAAAGAACAGGTGATGAGAGAAGATCAATGATTTCACAGAGAGGAACAGACTGGGAACTGAGAGGGTTTCTGGAGAAGAGAGGCTAGAATGAGGCTAAGGGTCTCGGGAGGTCCCTGAAGCTAGAGGTACCTACTGTGTAGGTGAGTGAGTGGAGAGTCCCAAGGGAGATGGGGAAAGCTAAGAAGAGAAGGCTGGTGGGGATGGGGAGTTGAGACATGGAGCTGGGTGCCTGTTGCCATGGTGTGAGCTGAGGCTCTGGGCCTCCATCCAGGATTCAGGATCTGGCCCAGTGGATGGATAGTCACTGCCAACTGGACACAGTCAGCTTCTTGGGTGGGTGAGACTGTCTGTGGGAGAGGGAGGATGGTGAGGGAAGAAAGGAGGTAAACAAGTTGGAAAGAGGCTACAAGGCTGTATAACTTTGCATGGTGACTGAAGCTCAAGACATTTGTCCTACCTTCTTTGTCTCTTGGGAGGGATCCTGCCTGTCTGTGAAGTCAGGAAGGAAGCCTTATACCAGGGATCAGAAGTTCGGGAGTAGGGTCAGGCTTGCGTGTGGTGGCGGTAGGGGGTGGTTCAGAATGAAAACCTTCCTTTCCTAGTAGAGGCCAATGATGCCTATCGGTTCAGCATCATTCTTCCCAGAACAGAGCAGGTAAAGCCTTTGGTTGGTTAGGGTTTCATTATAGTGGCAGCTCGTGGGCGGTTGTCTAGAGACCAGAGAGCAGATCGTGACGGGAATGGCGTCCTCTGTGAGTGTGCAGTATTCATTGTAATTCTCACAGAAGCTGTCACTGTACTTGCAGAACCTATTGATTTCTCTCCAGGGGGCATGCACCATGTAATGAATTTGGGGGCAATACCAACTCCACTTTCTGCCCCGCACATAGGCCATGAGACCATTACAATAGCCGTGGAAGCCCTTTGGGTAGCTAACCCGGGGATAGTCAATGTGTAATCGGCGGAAGTTTCTGATGGCGATCTGCACCTTGATGCCTTCAACCAGAGCTGGTCCTAGAACAAACTGGAGAAACACAAGCCAAGCCACAGATGGTGCCATTCCTCCTGCTGGTAGAGTGAAGTGGTTAGAAGCAGAGGTGGGTCTAGAGTGGCTGTCTGCGTGCTCGCTTCGGCAGCACATATACTAGAGTGGCTGTCTGCCCCTTCCCAGAGCCTCCAGCATTTCCCCATCTTTCCCCATGTGCCTTCCCCTATAACCTAACAGCTGGGATCTACTTCAGAGATCATCCAAACCAGGTCCTAGAGAGAGGAGACACTTACCCAAGTTCACCCAGCTGACCGGTCACCTTCACCCACTCCCCCAACTCCTTTGGTCCACCCCGGGGCCTCAGCTTCACCCAGTCTGTGAACTGTAACACTTACAGAATAAGAAGTCCAACCAGTCCTTGGATGAGCAACTCTTCCAGATTATCTCTGGCTCTGGTCAAACTTTCTGGTAAAAAATGCAAAGTGGACAGAAGGAACAGGCTGAACTACTATTCTCTGACTGCTCTGGAGAAAGGACAGGAGCTGGAAGACCAGCAGGGCAGGAGCAGTAATTCTTCTTGCCTGAGACCAAAGGCAGCCCAAAGGTGAGAAGGAACTAAAGAGCTCTCTGGACAAAGACCAGTCTGGGAGAAGGGAGTGCCCCTGAGTTTGAGGAGCCTCTGTGCTGAGGGGGTTGGATGGGTGGGAGGAGAGAGACATTGCTGTCTGGTTTCCTCCTTTCTGCTGTCATCAGAACACTTAGTTCCAGCTCCTTGCCAGAAGGCTCGAAGTTCTTGGATTTTCTTTGATGTTTTCTTTGGTCTGTAGGCCATGCTCCTGTGGAAAGGTGAAAAGGAAAGCACTGTCATGTTTCTGAGGAACAAAGTGCTGCTTATTCCTGACCCTCAGAGAACAGAGGGTCTGCCACTCATCCCACTCATGCACACAAGGGCCGCCCACTAGAGTGCTGGCTTGAGAATTAGAGACCTCATTGTGGACCCCTGCAGTCCCCATCATCACCTCCACACTGGTCTCAATCACAGTATTAGCCAACTCTCTTACCTACAACCTCAGGCCCTATCAGGGTCCAAGCACTCCCAGAAACCTATGCATGTTGACCCTGAAGCTTCCAACTTATCAGGTGGGATTAGACAGCACAGCCTCAACGTGAGGAAGTGTGGGCCCCCTGAGCCCAGAGGATCAAATTCTTACTGGAGTTTGTCCTAACTCTCTTTGTCAACACTTGCTGCTGCTTGAGAACTAAAGAGCCTGCCAGCCATAGCCCTTGACTTCCACAGGTCTCTCCGCCTTGCCTCCCTGTAGGGTGTTGTCTGGTGGTGGGTTTCATCCTTGTCCTGGAGAATGGAGCTCAGATTTCGAACAAAGATCCCCAAGTGTTCCAAGGCCAATGTGTAGTCTAGGGGTGGTGCAGAGTACTAGAGGCACTGGGGATACTGATGTTGCTCTTCCTGACAGCATTAACTGGAGTCCAACACTGAAACCATTCCCCCCACAATTTGCTTCTCTTCCCATGTTGTCTGTCTCCCATTTCCTCAGTTACCTATGCAAGAAATCTGTGATCCTAGATCCTTCCCCCTCCCTTACTCCACCTGTGGGGAGGCAGTGGCTGCAAGGTGGCCAAGAGTAAGGCTTTTGAGTGAAACAGACCAGAAATCCTGGCTGAACCCTGGCTCTGCTACTTACAGTCTGTGTATCACCAATGTAAGTTTGCTTTAAAAAAAAAAAAAACAAAAAAACACTGTAAGTTGCAGTTTCTTCATCTAGTAATGCGGGTAATATTTTATACATCATAGCAGTATTAGAATTCATTATGATATATATCAAGAGATTTTAGCCCAGTGCCTGCCACCTGGTGAGTCCTTAATATGAGCATGAGTCCATTAGTCATGCAGCTCTAACATCTAAGACTGTTCTTGAAACTGTCCCTTCCATCCCTGTGTCTTCCCTGCACAGGCTCCCCCCTCTCCACATCACATGCGCTCCAACTCCAGTAAGGCTCTACACCTCACAGGACAGAAGACTCCCCATGACCCGACCCCTACCATGTCTCCAACTACATCGCCATCCATGACTGTTTCCCCATTTGTGCCCCCTCGACCCCCTCATCCTGGCTTATGCCACCTCCTTTACCCAGGATGCTGTTCCTTACCTCCTACCACTCTTACCCCCATCACCTCCACTGAGGTAGTTCATGTGAAGACTCAGCCTGGAAATCCTGTTTAAAAAGCCTCTGCTTGGAAGACCACCCTCTGGGAGGTGTACACAGCCAAACAAGTGAATGTGAAGCCCACACACAGCCCGGTTGCTCATCTGTATCCTTCAGGCTGGGTCTATAGGCCAACAAGGCCAAGTGGGAGACTTGCAAGGAGCTGCCTGAGCCTGGCTGACTCAAGTGTTGGTTTTGAGGAAGTCTACTATTGTTCCCACCTCAGAGCATGCCTCCTCTTCCCTATTTTCTCAAGGCTGCAGCTTCCCTGAAAAGAGGAAGGGGCTTTTCATGAAAGGCTCCTGGTCATCCTCTTCCTGCATTCGCTACCCGCCTACCACCTGGACACACAGTTACAGAAATGAAACAGCCCTTCATAGAGGAAAGAGTTCAGGACTTGATATCAGATAACTTACTGAATTTTTGCTTCCTCATCTATGAAATGGGATGAATACTTTCCTTACCTCATGAGGCTGCAAGAAGAAAGTGAGATGGTCAGGATGAACATGAGTTTCAACTATCACACGGTATATAAACAATGTATAACTAGATATGATCTTCTGGGTTCTACACCAACTAGTTTTTTCCCCCGACTCAATATTGGCAAAGCCTCTTTTATTTCCCAGATGATCCGAGTGACCTTCCTCATCCCAGCTCTGCCTCCTCAGACACATGACTTAAAATTCATCTTCATGAAGCTTTCTATTACTAGCCATGCCCTGTGTCGATTACCTTAAAAAAATTTTTTAATTAATATTTTAAAGTTGTTAAATACCATCTGAAAAGCACTATGACAAATGCTGGGGGCAGTATAAAGGTAAATAAAACAGCTCCAGTCCAGATTACATGTATAATTCAGCAAGAAAGATGCACATATAAGCATATGTTAGAAAGGCCTGAGCACAGGACAAGGAGAGGTGCTCAGTGTGCCATGGGCCTTCAGGTTCTAGACTGCAACTCTGGTGGCCTGGCCTTTAAAATCCTATCTTTGGGGCGCCTGGGTGGCTCAGTGGGTTAAAGCCTCTGCCTTCGGCTTGCGTCATGATCCCAGGGTCCTAGGATCGAGCCCAGCATTGGGCTCTCTGTTCAGCAGGGAGCCTGCTTCCCTTCCTTTCTCTCTGCCTGCCTCTCTGCCTACCTGTGATCTGTCAAACAAATAAGTAAAATCTTTAAAAATAAATAAATAAAATAAAATCCTATCTTTGATAGGATTTTGATTGATCCATAGCATTGATCCATAGCATTGCTGCTTTCATGCTAACATCCTTGTCATGGTTTCATCTGTTCCTGAAGCCTGAGATTTGTGGAATTTGTTGCCTCATTACACTGGGCTTTACATACACAAGAATTACTCTAGAGATGAAGAAGCTAAGTTTGAGAGAGTAGTTTGCTTAAGGTCATATGTTCTCAAAGGGGGCAAGGGTGGACAATTTGGTCATGTTGGGGTGGTCACAACAGGGAGGGACCACTGGCATCTAGTGGGTAGAGGCTGGGGATGCCATTAAACATCCAATATTGCTCAAGGCAGCTCCGGCAACAAAGAATTATCTAGACCAAATGTAAACAGTGCTGAGGTTGAGAAACCCTGGTCTGGGGCACCTGGCTGGCTCAGTCAGAAGAGCATGCGACTCTTGATCTCAGGGTCTTGAGTTCAAGATCCACGTTGGGTGCAGAGACTACTAAAAAAATAAATAAATAAATACACTTCGAAAAAACGGAAAGAAAAGAAACCCTGATCTAATGAGTGAATCAGATCTCCTAACAAGGGCAGAATTACTTATGCCTTATCTATTGAAAAGGGTTGGCAAATCTCCAGAACTTAGAAATATTTTTGTTAGATTTTACTTTTCGTAGTGATGGTTTTTCTACCAGTGAGAAGAGCACTGAATGTTCACCACTGAAATGAGAGTTTTTGAGTTGTTTTCTTGTAAGGGTGACCCTCTGCCTGTAGACCTCTACACATTCTCTCCCTCCTTCCCTCCCCAGTGATAAGCATTTCCAGAACAAATAGTTAACGTTCAAGTGCAGGAGTGATTCCCTGTGATTGAGGGGAACCCCAAGATTTTTCCTGGAGTGGGCTTACCACAATCTCAGCAAAGTCATTTTTTGCCCTGTCCAACCGAAATTGATCCAACCAGCATAGTGTGTCATGGGCAGTTCCTGGGCTGTCCTTGAACCCAAAGGATTGCTTCATGCAGCTCAGCCTTCTTGTCATGACTTCACCTCAAGCCCAGGGTTGAAGTCCAGGAGCTGCACTGTCAGATCTTCCATTTACTAACCAGTGCTGAGGTTGCTGGTGGTCCCACCTGGGACTGGGATCATTCGGGGGCACAATGAATGCCTTCTAACCCAAAAGTTGAATCAGTTAAGGGTCATTTATATGCAAGGCACTAAGCTATCCCTGGGGAAAGTGGGAAAGAAGTGTAATATAGATGATCCCTGTCTTCTGAAGATTAGATAGTCTAAGTTGAAGGAAAATGATAAATACATATGAAGAAATAACCGATGATTCAAGACAGAAAATTATACATCTTGAAGACAGAACTATAGGAATTTAGAGGTGAAGAAATCCCTCTGAATTGGGAGGATTGGAGCAAATTTTCTGTGTGAGGGGCAGGTCATCCTGGGACCTTGGGATGGATCTCAAGGTATGGTTAAGAGTTGAGTAGAGATGAAAAGGATTATGAAAGGTATGCTTAAGAAAATAGAGAAAACCAGCTTGGCTAGAATTGAGGCGCCTCGGTGGAAGAAAAGTCAGAAACAAAGTTCAAAAGATGGGTTTGCCAAATTGTGGCAGACCTTAAATATCAGGCTAAGGAATCTGAAATTTATTCTGTAGATAAAGGGGGAACTGACAGTGGCTTCTGAGATAGAGTGACCTAATGAGGCCTTTCAACCCCAGAGTAGGTCCCCCTCTTCTACATCCTGGCTTGTCTAAAGGCGTTGGTCTGGGAGCCAAGGATTCCAACCTTCTGTCACTGCCGTCTCCTCCAGACCCGCAGCTGTTCCAGGAAAGGTCATGAGAATTCAAAGACCCAGAGCAAGTCTCACATCTGACCCCAACTTGCTGTTTGTTTCACTTTCTCTGTCTGCAGAAATGAGCCCATTACCTTTATTTATCCTAGGAGCAACAAAATTAGGATAACAGAATTTGGATCTGCTCCTGCTTGGAGGGAAACTCTCATGGGCTTTCCATCGGTATCCAGAGGCTGTGTGGAACTCCGGAAGCAAGAGAGGCTGGCCTCTGAAGGGTGGGCGCCAGTCCAGGTCCGGCCCTCCTCTCAGCCAGCTCCCCTCACCCCTCTCAGTGCAGGCCAGAGGAAGCAGCAGCTGTTGTCCTGTGGGGAAGACAGGCAGAGGTCCACCTGGCGCTGCTGGGATTTTCACAACACCCACCCCAGTGACTTTAAACTCACACACGCACACGCACAGGCATGCACGCTTCCATGCATGGGCATGGGAGTAGCCTGGCAGGGATTGGGCCAAGAACTATGACTATGGCCATAGAACGAGGAGGCGAGCGTAGCTACCTCATCTCCCTGGATAGAGGCTGCTTGTGAGAGGGCCTTTCTTCCCTCCCCTCCTCTCCCCCCATTTTGTCTTCTTGCTCACCCCTTTCTAATTTTTCTCTTTTCCCCTCTGCCAGACTCTCTGATCAGTCCTTGGCCTGAGGCCTGACCTCTTTTGTTCTCCCTAATCTTGTCCCCCCTTCCTCCATCATTTCCTCTTAGTCCTTACATGGGGTGAAGGAAAATTGGCAAAATTATCCTCCCAAATGCAAAGTGAAGTGGATCGTGAAATCCACTTGGGGCAAATCAATCAATAAACAAAATCACCTGCCTTATCCAAATAACTGAGGCAAAGTAAGGGTTTCAGCTCGAGTTGTAAAGGTGTGGTAGTTTCAACTCTTTAATTTTTGTATGCAAACCTAAACCTTTACTCTCTCTCTCCTTTGGCCTGAGACAGGAGGGTAGTGTTTGACTTCCACACAGCACTCAAGCCAGCTTCTGGAGAATTCGGGGTAATGGGCTTGAAGAGCAAACTAAGATAATTATAATGACAGGAAAACACAAGAGCACAGGGCAGTGCAAGTCGTGGTTTGGAAACATCTCACTCTAGAATAATGAGAAGTGAGGATTTCTGGCTCAGAATTCAAATGAGCTCCTGGCCTCCCGCTCCCTCCCCTGAGCCGGGCCTCCTGTCCAGGGCAGGACAGGCCTGTGCTAATCCGCATTCTGTCCACAGTCTGCTTTAAACCATGGATTTTATTTCCAAACATTTGCATCTCTACAGCAGCAGAGGCATAATTCTCCATCCTGAAGTCCAAACAGCAGAGATTCAGGCTCCTTAACAAAGCAGCAAATGCTGTTCCCACAGCCAAGGCCTCCCCAAGAAGCCGGGGAGCCAGAGGCCTGTGGGAACTTGCTCCTGGTTCTCTGTTTCCATCTAGCGGTGCTTGCCACCTCCAACATCGTTTTTTCTTCCAAAAATCATCCTCTGCACGCCATCTGCCTCTGCCTTTGGCTCAGGTCATGATCTCAGGTCCTGGGATCAAGCCCCACATGGGGCTCTCTGCTCAGCAGGGAGCCTGCTTCCTCCTCTCTCTCTCTCTGCCTGCCTCTCTGCCGACTTGTGATCTCTGTCAAATAAATTTTTTAAATATTTAAAAAAATAAAAATAAAAATAAATAAAACGATGTCCTCTGGCCTCAAAAACAAACACCTTCTCTTCCCGACTCAAACTTCTGACTTCTGGACCGGAACACAAACTTTACAATCCAGACCACTTTTAAGATTTTTTGTATTTATTTAAGAGAGAGCAAAAACGAGAGAGATCACAGAGGGAGCCTGCTTCTCCTTGCTGAGCGGAGAGCATGATGACATGGGCCTCCATCCCAGGACCCTGAGATGGTGACCCAAGCCAAACGCAGACATGTAACCGACTGAGCCACCCAGGCGCCCACTCAAGACCATCTCTGTGGCTTTGCTCCAGTTACAATCTACACAACAGCCTTTCACTCCTCTGCTTAGAATGGCCTCCCACTCTCAGGGACCCTCCCCAGTGTGTGCGAAGTCAAAGTCACAGTCTTTGCTGGTCTCAGAGGCTCTCCATGATCTGGCCTCTCAGCACTGTTCAATGTGGACCCTTCTTCCCCACAAGTTCATGTTCTCAAATTCACATCTTTGTCCCAGAAGGGCCCCCCTTTAATGTCCCTATTTAAAAATCACTGCCTACAAACCTCCTTCTTTTCCTACCTCTGTCCTTAGCAGTTATCACTTCAAGCAAAGGGTATATTTACTTTTCACTATCTTTCTCCCGATGAAACGTAAGCTCCACAAAGGCAGGGATTTTTTTCTCTTTCTTTCACTGATCACATCAGCACATGATAGGTGCTTGAGAAATATTTGTTTACTGACTGCATAGGTGAACCTAAACCTGGTGTTCTGAGATCACCTATTACTTACAGGTGAATCCTGAAAACAAAAGAACTGTTCATCTCAGTTTTCTAGATCTTCCCCCCCACAGAGTGTGATACTTCTAATCCTCAGTGTCTCATGTCTTCTATGTACCATATGCCAAGCTCACTCGAGCCCCCAGAGCAGTTCCAACTCAGGCTCTCCACACACCTACGACTACTGCAAGGAACAGGGCACACAAGAGCAAGACCTAAGGCAGAATGAAGCAACCACCACCCCCAACAGCATTTCCAAATTTGGACAGTGTTTAAGTTTTGCCAATCTCAATGAAGTAGGGAGGAAGAGAGTGAAGGATGAAAGGTGTTGGGAGCCTTTGCCAGGTAAAGCCAGGTGGCCCTGCTCAGCCACCTGCTACTCCTGTCACTGAGGAGTGACCAGAGGAGTAAATCACTGCAGAATAGCTGAGTTGGGGTGGTGTTGGGCATCGTGACTGTGATGATTCGTCTGCTTCCCTGTCTTCTCCATCTCCTCCAAAAGATAAGCAGGAAGACCTGATGACAAGAAATCATACCAAGCAATATTCGAGGCTATTCCCTCTGTACCTCAGGTTAGAGAAAAAGCTATTCTTACCACCACAGGGATTGGTTCTTCCCGGAGTCATGAACCAGAGATGTATATAGGAGATAAATGGCAGCTCTCCCTGAAATGCATTTTGGGGTTGACACCTGGGTCCGGTGCTTTAGTAGAGGCACTGAAACCATGTGGCCAGGGGACAAATCTAGTCTTGGAGTGTGGGGAGTGACGTTTCCTCATTGCTGAACCTGTTCAGGCATGTACACTAGCTCCATAGGTATCCACTTATTTGGGACATTTAGGTGGAAAGGCACATATGTTTGATTAATTTCCTGATCCCCAACTTCACCTCAGTCCACCCCAAACAGAAGCAACATAGGTCAGGCCAGCTCTTAAGGAGTCAAACGGCAAGTGATCTGAGGCCAGTGGCAGGTAAGGGCATCCTCAGCCCCAGAGCAGGAGCCGCCATGCGAGACTCAGCGAGGAGGTGCAGACTGTGGAGGGACCTGGGTGAGGAGAGAGGACAGAGAAGGGACGGGTTCTGATGCAGGTGAGCGATGTGACAGACAAAGGAGGAGAGGATAAGGACACCCATAGGGGAGAGAGGAGAGTGGGGTGGGGGATGGAGACATAGAATGGGGATACAGGGGACATGGGGTGGTTTCATGGAGAGGATGAGACACAGAGCAAGGGAGAAGGACATAAGGGGGATGGGGCTTGAGGAAGAAGCAATAGAACAAAGAGTGGGAGACAAAAAAGACAGGATGGGGGAAGACAGGCATATGGAGTGAGGGGGATGAGGTCACAGTGGGTGAGGAGGGCGAACAGAGCAGGAAGAAGGGATGAGATAGGGAGGGAGGGACGAAGGAGACTTAGGGGAGAGTAATGGTGATGAGATAGAACACAGACAGGAAGACTAATTTCTCACCACCTGCTGTCTGCCCCAGCAACCCCAGCCCTCCATCCTGACTGCTTCCCTATGAGAGATGGCAGCCGCCAGAACAGGGTCCTGCCCTCTGCTGCTGCCCTTGCTGCTGTAGCTGTGGGTGCCGAAGGGTCCAGTCAGGGCCAAGCCCAGCAACATGACCTCGGCTCTGCGGTTTGAAATTCAGCACGTGCAGCCCAGGCCAGGGTGCAACACGGCGATGGGCAAGGTCAACAAGTACACAAAACATTGCAAACCCTTCGACGCCTTCCTGCATCAAACCTTCCCCAGTGTGGCCGCCACCTGTCGCACCCCCACGGTAGCCTGCAAGAAGGGTCAAAGAAACTGCCACCAGAGCAAAAGCCGTGTCTCGCTGAGCCCATGTGAGCTCACCTCAAGGAAGTACCCAGGGTGCAAATACAAAGACAGGAGAGGTTGCTTCTTACATTGCGGCCTGTGACCCTCCTGAGAAAGGGGACTCTAGGAAATTCAAGCTGCTTCCTGTGCACTTGGACAAAACCCTTTAGCTTTTCGGCCTTCCTGCCTCTCATGCTACACCTGACTTCCCTCTCTGGGCCTCTAGGCCACTCCTCACATGCCCACAGGTTATCTTCCTCCCATGTCTTAGGGCCCTTCCTAGCTCAGTCTCTTCTAAGAGGGCTGAGCTCCAGAAGAAATGGCCTCTCTTCTTTCTGTGGCTGTTTTCCCAGGAGCTTATACCCCAAGAGAGGGGCTGAGCAAGCTAGGAGTATGGGTTCCCTGGTCTATGCCTTGGACCTCTCTCTCCTGACCCATCTTTTCACAGCAGCATGACAAGACGAGGAAATGAAAGGACAAGGAGGGTATGAAATTTATGGACAGAGCTGTTCCTGTTCCTGAACCTAGGAATCTTCCACAACTAACGTGCTGGTGACATGACCTGTGTGTGGAAAGACGGCTGGAAAGAAAGAAAATGAAGTACCACTCCATGTCTATACTATATAAATTTTAGGTTTTTCGTGGCGTTGCCACATGAGTCCCTTGGGAAATAGACTCGAGAGGGATAATGGGCTTTCTTTGGGGGAGGAAATGGAGCTTTCAGAAAGTGCAATTAATTGAAGAGCTTGTCAAATTGGTTAGTAGCAGAACCTGGACTGGAACCTACGTCTCCTTATTCTAAATACAGAGCACTTTGTGCTTGTCCCTTGGGCAAAAAAGGAGAGACCTCGGCAGACAAGAGAACTGGGTAAGAGTTCACCCATGAAGAAATGTACCCTGAGAGCTCTGAGGAGCCAGTTGCCCTGTGTCCGCGGCAATCAAGGTCACTAGCCCTCTAGCCAAGAGCTGTTTATGAGGTGTTCCAGAGATCTTAATTCATTCTCTTTCTGCCTCTCTAACTGGCCTCCGCCTTCTCTAGCCCACTGCTCTTCCGACCTGGGCCCCGGGCCTGGCTCTGGCTAGATCCCTTTGGCCTGAAGGCATAGGGTCAGGGGAGTGTCCCAGCTTCATCCCCCTGCTCCAGGATCACATTTCCCTTGACCTCAAGGGACTTCCGTGGCCCAGAGCCTGCTGGTCACAAACAGGCTGGTGGGAGCTGCCAGAGCTTCCTTCCTCTGATAATGATCTGTCCTGCCTCGGTGCTTCCCTGGCTCCCCACTCTGGCAATCTGCCCAGGCCTGAGGGCTTGAGATGTGGGAATGCCATCTCCCAGTCCCCCTGGGCTGCACACACCATTGCTCTGTCTCTAGTGAGTAGAACTGGAGAAGCTATGGCCTTACCTTGGGTCTTTGTGAGGTGCCCATGTCCCAGCCCACCTCCATTGCCTGCAGTCCTGATCATCACTAGCCCCTTCTTTCTTTCCTTTATTTCAGCCCCAGACAAACCGCACGATGCCCCATGCCTGCCCTACTTGACCGTCCAGTTACCTTGTTAGACCTTCCCTTCCGAGCTGGGCATCTGTTCTCTTTCTGTCCCTCCCGGACACCGCCAGTGCTCCCTTACCCCTTACCAGAGTCAGAGCCAGTTTGGAGCCAGATAAAATTGGGTGTAAATCTTGGTTGGCTCCATCTTCCTGGCTATGTGACCTGGAGTAAAGGAACAAACCTCTCTGTGGCTGTATTTTCATACAGTGAAATTACAGGAGTAATCCCACCTCCCCAACAGGATTGCAGGAAGATTTATAAATTACTTCCATGTAGCCTTAATCAGCCCTTGGCACTGGTGAGCATCTAATAATGATCACTGGTAGCAGCAAATAGTAGTCCTGTCATATTCACCGTGGCAAGCATGCAGATTAAGCCAAATACCCCACTCAGTTTTCCTTGAGGGCTTTCTCCTGCTAGAGTGATGTTCTTGAGTAGGCTAGAGGACAGGTCTGGCAAGCAGTCGGGCTAGGTGGGCTGGGTGGCTTGAGAGGAGGAAAGAAGGTAGGGAGGGGATGGTCATAGAAAAAGATGAACATTGAACAATTTAAGCAGAGTGTGGAGCCAATACATTGATGAGCCTTGAAGTAGAGATGCACTAAATACACATTGTAGCCAAAGGCCAAATGACTGAGTGTAAATCTATGGTTGTTATATCTACATATATCCTATGGTCGTTATACTCTACATCTGTCACTCTAAATAGATGGTTTTGACTGAGATGCATAGAAAAGCAAGATACTTAGGGGTATTGATTTTTCTTTATTCTTTTTATTGTAACTTTTTATATATTTGTATAAACATAAATTGTATAAATTGATATTTATCACATATAAATATAAATTATATATATTGATATTTTTTCTTATGGATATTATGGTTTTGAAGACACCCTCCACACAAAATTTTGAAGTGGCTAAAATGATGCTTATTGCATACTCTCAAAATGAGAATTCCCAAATAAAACTTTTTCTTGGAAGATTCATTACCTAAGTAGTATTAAGTAACTAAAACTTCAGCATAATTCAAAAGTAATTTGTGGTGATGGAGTTCAGAATAATGGTATCCTGGGAGCACTAACTGGGAAGGGGTAAGAGGTAAGCTGAAAATGTTCTTTCTTGGTCTGGTTATGTTTACTTTGTCAGAAAACCCCTTGAGCTGTATGCTTAAGGTTTGTGTACTTGACTGTATGTAAGTTATACCTCAAAAAAAAAAAAATCCTCCTGAATGTATAGTTCTTTTTTTTTTTTTAAGATTTTATTTATTTATTTGTCAGAGAAAGAGCAAGCACAGGCAGACAGAGTGGAAGGCAGAGTCAGAGGAAGAAGCAGCCTCCCTGCGGAGCAAGGAGCCCGATGTGGGATTCGATCCCAGGACGCTAGGATCATGACCTGAGCCGAAGGCAGCTGCTTAACCAACTGAGCCACCCAGGCGTCCCCTGAATGTATAGTTCTTAAGAATTATTTTATTTAACATGATAAATCTAAATATATCAATCAATTCTATAAGGACTATGATATCATGGAATCATAGAAATAAGATATAACCTAATTTCTGTTGTTATGCCTTATAATATTTTTTGAATATAATAGTACTTATGTTGTTTATTAAATTGTTATAAATACTTTTGGATCAAAAAATATATAAGGATCATTTTAAAGTTATCCATCTAATACACTATCTCCTACTTTATAATAGGTCAACTAATTTTCCTATATTATGTGACAATTCTTCATTGTTTTGTATATAATATAGGCTTTGACAACCATTATTACAGCATTTTTCTTTTTTCCTTTTTTTAAGATTTTATTTATTTATTTGAATGAGAGAGAGAACATGAACAGGGTGAGGGCCAGAGAGAGAAGCAGACTCCCTGCTGAACAGGGAGAAGCAGGGCTTGATCCTGTACTCCAGGATCATGATCTGAGCCAAAGGCAGACACTTAACTGACTGAGCCACCCAGGTACCCCTAGACAATTTTTTTAAAATAATAAATGTGCATTTATACTTCTACTGACTGATAGAATTTCAACATTTAAAAAAGTTCATAAAGAAAATTTCACTCTCAGGTTACATCTAGAGTGCTCACTAATATTTGAAAGTGATTCAGATATTAACTATGAATCCAAATGACTTGCCTTGTTCTCATTACTGATGCTTTAACATGACCTTGATCAAAACCAAGTTGACAGATGCCAAGAATAATGCTGAATAATGGTTATTCAGTTTTCCAAAGGTCAAATGTGAGGTCCAAAGTGAATAACAGGCTTGGGCCAATTACCAGGTATTCCTATCTGAAACTTGAAGGATGGGGAAAGGAGGCTGATTAGTTACTAAACACTTCTGTTTCTGGGGATAGGAGTTGGAGAGGGGAGGAGGGTGTGCAGGAGAACATGCCCAGCCTTGTGTAGGTTCCTTTAAAGGAAATTGTTTCAACCTGGACCTAAGGAGCAGTATGGGGCACCTGGGTGGCTCAGTCAGTTAAGTGTCTGACTCTCGATTTCTTCTCAGGTCATGCTCTCAGGGTCTTGAGAAGGAGCCCCATGTCAGGCTCTGGGCTCTGCTCTGGGCATGGAACCTGCTTAAGATTCTCTCTCTTCCTCTCCCTCTGCCCCACCCACCTGCTCACTTGTGTGTGCTCTGTCTTAAGAAGAAAGAAAGAGAGAAAGAAAGAAGGAAAGAAAGAAAGAGAAAGAAGGAAAGAAAGAAAGAAAAGAAAAGAAAAGAAAAGAAAAGAAAAGGAGTCCAGTAAAGAAAGTAACACAAGAACTGGTACTAGAGCTCACTCACGTTCCTACAAGTGAGAACCGAGGTACGTTAGGTAGGAGACTTTTTTACATGACCCTGGTTTCCCAAAGTCTCCATACTCTGAAGTAAATAACCCATAGACAAGAAGGCCAGTTGAATCAATGTGAGAAGTGTCCCATCTCAAGGGCAGAACGTGGGAAGAAGAAATGCCCTTGAGATGAGGACCCTTCTCCACACATTGATTCATAGTGTCAATTACACTATTGATAGTATCCATGGCTCTAGGGGATAACCCCAGTGCTATGGCAGCAAAAAACATACCAATAGCAATAACATCCAGGGACCCTTTCCTTTGAGAGAACCTTGGCCCATTCTATGCTCCTGCATGACTGAGCTTCCAAAAGGACTTTGAAGATTTTTGATTTTCTCTTTTTTTTTATTTTTTTTAAAATTTTTCATGATTTTCTCTTTTATAAGTTTTCACTTACCCCTATCCCACCATGGAAGGTAGAAAGAAGAGCAGGTACAGCTCTTGCCAGGATGTTTGCCTGTGCTGGACTCCAAAGCAGTCAGGCTGGGAGCACCCATGACACCACAGGAGCATGAGAAAACATCACTAATAGGCTATGGATCATAATAGTACTGTGAAGCCCATAATTCCCAAGAGCAGAACTAAAGAAAGATGTTTACACATAAATACACATTATGATGGAAAATCCTCATCTATATAAAGGTAACCTACTTCATAGGAGTATTAGGTAGATTAATTGTGACAATATATTTTAAGCACTTAGTACAGTGGCTGGCCTATAGGAAAAGTTCAAGAGGTGTTATCATTTATATTTATCGCTGCGGTGTCAAATGTCAAGTGACCAAACCTGTGATGGATGGAACAGGCCTGACTTCCGTGACAGAAGAACAAAGGATTTAAACAGAGGCCAAACTCCTCCTTAGCCTCCCTTTGCCAAAAGTAGTCCCTAGCCAAGAGTGGATAAAGTAAGGCTCAAGGTCAGACAAAAAGGACAACATGCATTATCGCTCTAGGTAAAGTAATTTGGAGTGGGGTGGGGGTAGGGGGCAAGCTCCAATTGGAGCTAGAAAGGGAGGGGCATTAAATTGAGTATATCTGTTCAGACTAGTTAAGGGTTGCTTCCCCCCCACCCAGCTCTACCCTCCATGAATCAAAAGATGTGAAAAGAAGGCAGAGGATTTAGGGCCACTAATTTTTGAGGGTGTCCTCTACTCCAGGTCCTCTCTAAAGGGTTCATGTATCACAGCAATTAAAGGCGAGAGGGCTCTGGTGACGTTTCCAACTTCCCCTCCTGACATCTAAGTCCGTCCTCAGGTGAGCTTACTATGCCCTCGCCTCCATCGTGGACCTCCACATCCTTCCCACTCCCAGATGGAGCTCCCTTTCCTACTTTGTCTTCCATCTCTCAAAATTGCCACCAGGGCCCATGGCTCATGGTCCTTCCCTGCTTTCCAACGGACTTCTTGCAGTGGGAAAACATCATAGCTGTCGCTTTCAGTGATCTTCACATAGAAACTTAGTTGAGCTTACACATTTAAAGCATAAACTGACTTGGTATAAATTAGTACAAACTCCTGCTCAGGCGGTGGCATCTAGCACAACACAGATCTACACGTCTATAAAGCTTTAGGCTCTTTCGGCAGATATTCATAAAAGTAAAATGTTACAAGAGATGGTATCCACTGACCTCAGAGGTCATCTAGTCCAGCCTTCCCCATTTTGCAAATGAGAAAAATAATACCCAGAGGACTTGAACATCTTGTCCAAGATCACATGGCTAGTTTAAGTAAGTACTCAGGCTTCTTGAACCAGTCCAGTGATATTTCCAAACTGGAATTCTAATTAATTATCCCAGATGCGTCTTAGACATTTTCCAAAGTCAAATTCACTGTCCGTGGTCTGGCAAATCAATCTGCAAATTCCCAGACTTGAGAGAGAAGCATGTTCATTCAAAAGAGGGTTTAGTGTCCGTAATCCCAGTGTGTTTACGTTTCTGCCTCTCACCCATGGACCACAATCCCCTTCACCTGAATGTTCATATTGTGTCAGTGAGATGAGAACAAAACAGAACCAAGGACTTGGTTACAAACTAGTCAAGTATGTCCTCGGGCCATACCACTGGCTGTTGGAGACATGAATAAGGGCATGCTGCAAGAACAAAGGTCTTCACTTTCCATCTGCTATTTGGAGCCAGTAGGAAAACATTTGGCAGACCTCCAGGTGGGCCTGAGACATCCCAAAACATTGTATCATGGGTAAGGGTCACTATTCTTTACGTTCAAAGTTGGTGCATGCACGGCTGAGTTTTTATGGTCAACTAGACACAGAGCAATGTGTCTCAGACTTTTCCCTGAAGAGCTAGTAATGGCAAAGGAGAATTCATTAAAATACCTCAAGTCTTGCCCAGCAAACATGAACCTTCTCTGAAGCCTCCTTCTTTCACTTAACTAGTATTTTTAGAATAGCCATGTGCAGAGATGTTTTATATGTTATCTTAAAATTTCATTTGTGGGTAATAAGAGATCAAAGCTAATTTCCTGGTTTGGATGGTTGTGTGTGCTGATGTAGGGATGTAGGCAAGGGAACTTGTAATTAGGAAATACTCACTTTTGTATTAAGGGCTAATGGAACATCATGTCTGTAACCTATTCTTTCAGAAATGTTAATAATTGGGGAATCTGGGCAGAGCATATATGGGAGCCGTGTGTAATTTTTCTAAAACTTACTTATAAATTTGAGATTACTTCAAAGCAAAAACATTTTAAATTGTAAAAAATCTGTAATTTATTTGAATTTTTCAATATACTCCATCATACAGTTTTATTTTATGTAAAAATAATGTTTTAAATTACTTCCTCTTCCCACCCCCAAATAACTTCAGGAAAACTGGGAAAGAAGACAGTTATCTTATGTGTCTTTGTATACCCCTCATATGTCTGCATTCAGTCAAAGGTAGGAGTACACTAGCCTTAAGGGGGTTTTCCTTAACTTGCTCTCCATGGGTCTGAGTCTCTGACCAGTATTTCTCTTCAAGAACTGGGTAAGAAAGATAAGATAGTATGGGGTAAGGGCAGTAGGAAGGTCCTTCACGTGCTAAAAATAAATAAATAAATATAAGAGAGGCAGAGAAAAACATACATAAGGCATTTAGAACAGTGACTAGAACCCAGAAACCCCTCAGTAAATATTAGCTGTGATCATTTCTATTACTGTTGTTTTTGTCACCCCTGGGAGATCCAAATGCTGCACACAGGCTTGTACTAAGTCAAAGACTGCAAAACACATGTGAGCAGAGCCCCCTGCTTCAGCTCTGGTTGGGCTGAAGATTACATGCTCTGTTTCCTGAGGACAGATCCTATACTCAAGAGCGAGAGAGACAGTCCAACTGCTGAGGCAAGATCGTAGTGGGACTGGGCTCCCTGAGAAGACCCCAAAGAGCTACACAGTAAAGAGGAAATGGACCTGGCAGGGGACAGGGTCAGCCACTGTGAACAGAGTGATACTTTTTAGAAGGAATATGGCAATAAATTTCTTGTAACAGAACTCTGAGACTCAGAGTTCAGAAACCAGGATCCAAGATATGTCATGGCCATGGTTTCTTCAGAGCCAAGGACCCCTCTTGGATGAGAATCTCTCTTGGAGAGATTCCCTATTGGAAGCTTCTGACAAAACCCCTGCCTCAGTGTGAAACCAACCACCCTCAGCCCTGGTGGTTATTAACTCATCGCCAAGGTCCTGGATCCCAGTAAACAGACAAAGAAGTATAGTCATGGGCATGGTAGGTTTGTTCTTCCAGAGCTGCTCAAGAGCAGGACGCTGCCCTTAAGCCTCACCCTTCTTGTTCGCCTTTGGGCTTTTCCAGTCTGAGCCCGTCTCTACCCAGTTCCCTGGATGATCAGTCGGTTTACACTATTCTGTTCCTTTGTCTCTTCTCTCTCTCACAAGGATATCATTATACAGACTCAGGACATACATCACTGGGAAGCTCAACATGCACAATCTCATCTCGTTTTTGAATCAGCACCACAGCAAGTTTGCATGGCTGGAGCCCATCAAAGGCCGGGACAGCGGGGATCACTGCCAGGAGTAAGTGCTCCTCCCTGTCACCTGTCCTGGCTCCAGGTGGTCCACCATGGATATGTCAAGTTGTCGGGCAGAAAGCTAGCTAAGAAGCTATGTGGAGCCCAGAGACACAAATGTCAGCAACCACTTGCCTCCAGCAGCTGATGTTCTACCATCATCGGGCTTCCTTCTGGGTAGATTTTATTTCAAGCCTTCTGCATCCCAGATTGTCCCCACCTTGGCACCTCCGGACAGCAGCAGCAGCAGTTCCTCTCACACCCCGTCGCAAGGAACTTATCAGAGCATGTCACTTCCAGTTCAGTAGTAACCATGGATCCTCCCATTGCTCTCCACTGAGCGACCAGGAAGCACTTCTGGACAGACTCACACAGGACCCAAGCAAAGGATAAAAAAATGCATATGCCATGTTCCCCTTAGCCACCCCTAGTGGCCCCGGCCCCTCCTGCACCACCTCACTCCTCCAGAACCCCCTTTTTCCTGGAGACTCTGCCTCTCACCACCAGAAGGAAGTTCAGAGTGGGAAGCCTGATGACCCATCCTGAGGGTGGCACTTATAGGTCAAGGACTTTCTTCATGCTGCTGCTGTCCCTCATACCCATGACCCAGACAGACTTCTGTGGCGCTCTCACCCACCCTTCCTCGAGGATCCGGAAAACACAAGTGTTTAGGGGATCATCACTGATTCTCTGCGTTTCCTCCTTTGAGCTACTTCAGGGTCTAACTGTGCAGTTTCCTCTTATGTTCTAGTTTGGCTGTGAGCACTGGATGTTTCTTCTTGTTTCATAGAGTCTTAGTACCGGGGGCATTTTAGAAGTTATACAACTGTTACACATCCTTGTGTTACAAACAATGAGGATTCTGAGAGGCAGCACAGTCACTGAGTGTCCCCTCTGGGCTAGAGAAGCACATGATGACCTGATTCCTGTCCCACGAGTTTTCCATCCAGTTGGGAAGACTGGACACACATGTAAGAATCAAATAACAAAGCAAGGAAGCACACATCTAAAAACCCAAATGAGTGGTACCAGGAAGTAATACTGAGGTTCAGGAGGGATTAGCCCAGGCTAGATTTGACTGGGAGGGTTCACCCATGTGATCAAGCTGAGCTCTGAAAGATGAATAATATTTGAGGGAGGGCTCTCAGGGAAGGAAAAACAAAAAACAAACAAACAAACCACAACAACAAACAGAAGTGAAGTTGAAAAGAGCAAAAAATGCCCAGTAGACAAAAGGAAGACCAGTCCATTAGAATAGAATTTGGTCACCAGGTGACTCTTAGCCTATAAGGTAACATCAACAAACAGGTAAACAGTATGGCAGAAAGGAACAACATAACTTTGGTACCAGATCTACATCATTTTCAATCCCACTTAATAAATATGTAACCTTAACCTCTCCAAGCCTCTGTTTCCTTTTCTGTAAAAGGGGGGGGGGGAATAACATGGACCACATAAATGCTTTGCAGATAAAATTTTATACAAAGTACAATGTCTTGGCACACAGTAAACACTTATTTAAATTTTTATTTATTTGGGGACACCTGGGTCGCTCAGTGGGTTAAGCCTCTGCCTTTGGCTCAGGTCATGATCTCAGGGTCCTGGGATAGAGCCCTACATCAGGCTCTCTGCTCAGCAGGGAGCCTGTTCGCCGCCCCCGCCCCCAACCGCCTGCTGTTCTGCCTACTTGTGATCTCTCTCTCTGTGTCAAATAAATAAATAAAATCTTAAAAAAAAAAAAAAGAAAAAAATTATTTATTTGAGAAAGAGAGCGCACACACTCATGAGTATGGGGAGGGGCAGAGAGAGAGAGAATCTCAAGCAGCCTCCGCACTAAGCACAGAGCCTGATGCAGGGGTCATCCCAGGACCCCAAGATCATGACTTGAGCTGAAATCAAGAGTCATACACTTAACAGACTGAACCACCCAGGTGCCCCAGTAAATGCTTTTTTAAATGATAGCTTGAATTCTTAACAAAGTACTTAACACTGTGCCAATCAGACCTTCACGAAATTGTGGTTAGTAGTGTCTCTTTCCTTCTGCTGGTGTGGTACAGACTGTGCTGACTGGACCCACAAGTAGGGCCGTGTTTAGTATCACTATACCATGCCCGACACCATAACACTCCATCACACTGAATATATTTAATATACATATTCCTCATTAAGTATCATTCTTGCCAAATTGTATCTGAAATTATATTTAAAGCTTTACTTCTGAAGTTGACTACAAATACTTTTGCAATTGGTACTGCTCCTTCTGCAATTATAGTACTTGAGAATTCTTATAAAATGAGAATATATAAACTAAGATTGTTTTGCAATATAATAAACTTTTTTGAGTGCCAAATTTCAAAATAAATGAAGTCAACTGTGTTACTGTGATAACAGGTAAGTGCATATTTTACAGTTGATTTTGGAAGTTGACTTTTCCTGTATTGGAGAGAATGTAGTTTTCTTCCGGTCTTCAATAGCATAGGCCCTTGAAAACCTCCCAAACCCTGGGCACTGAGCCTCTGGTGCTTAATGGGTAAAAGAGCCCTGAGACTGTGGCAGTTGGGAAGAGTTATGATGATGACTAGGACAAACACATGATCGAAGGAACCCCTTTCCTAGGCCTGTCTGAATGGGGTTGGCCAGGTGCAGGCTCAGCATCTACCTGAGTTAAAGCATATTTGCAACTTAATTGGATTCAGAGCTTGCAAAATCTGTGGTCAATCATCTCAGTCAGCATGGAATGTTCATGCCAGCCCTTGGCTCACCCCCGGTCCCCCATCCCTCCCATCCCCATCCCCACCCTCATTCCAAAGCCCAGAGGTTTGGGTCTGCAACTGTTAATGAATAATCACTTGGTGATCCTCCCAACCCCATGGGAGAAGCTCAGCTGAGGGCCTGCAAAAGAGAAATGACTTCTGGATAAATAAGTATATATTTTCTCCCTGGGGCCCAAGTCAACTGTTGGCTGGATAATGTTCTCCTGGGCTCAAAAATCAATGTTTTGTTAGCTTTGAGGGGAGGCGTGCATGAAGAGATCCCTGCTGTGGAAAAGGTGAGCTTCGTTGGTGAACCAGGCTCCACCTCGGTGGCAGAGGGACAAAAATCTCAGCAGTTTCCGCTCTGGCAATGCAGATCCTAGGAACCTCTGTGATTTGTGCCACTTTGAGGAGCATTTTATCTCAAAGGCAGTGAAGTGATAAGTGTGTAAGTGATAAGCTGTAGCCCAGACCAATTGTGCCAACTGTAGTCATTTGCTTTGTCCCTTGACAATTGTTACAATATCCCCTCACTGCCAGTCCTGTAACTTACTAAATATATATGTAGGGCGGTCTTTTGGCATCTGACTCTTGTTTTCCGCTCAGGTCATGATCTCAGGCTGAGCCCTATGTGGGGTTCTGCCCAGGGTGTGGAGTGTGCTTGGGACTCTCTCTGCCCCACCTCTCAAATAAATAAATAAATATTTAAAAGATATATACAGAGAGAATATTTATATCAATATATAAATAAATCTTTATATAAATATATAAATAAATCTTTAAAAGACATACATATATCTATATATATAAATTCTTTGGTATTTTAAAATTTTTTTTAAAGTTTTATTTACTTATTTTAAGTAATTTCTACACCCAACATGGGACTTGATCTCATGACCCTGAGATCATGACCTGAGCCAAAGGCAGACGCTTAACCAGTTGAGCCATTCAGGCACCCATTTTATTTTTTAATTATGATATTTTTTACGTAATCCCTACATTCAACGTGGGGCTCGAACTCACGACCCTGAGATCGAGTCGCATGGTCCATATAGACTGAGCCAGCCAGGAGCCCCAGTATCATCCAGTTTTTGTAGCTGATATTGTTTGTAGCTGAAGATATATCCAGATATTGTTTGTAGCTTAAGAGTCAGCCTGAGATCTGTGGTCTCTATTGGAAAGGGGGAGAAAGAATTTACCTCCTTACTCGAATAGACTTCCTCCTCAATGTTATCACAAGGATCAGAAGAGAATGACTGAAGGCAATGTTCATGCACCACCCAAGACCACAAACAGAGACCTCACTGTGTGCTCTCCCTATGGGAACCATTTTCCCCCTCCCTTTTCAGCCTGGCACCACACCAAAGGGGTGGGTTAAAGTCAGAAAGCTCTTGGCCCCAGCTCTGCCATTCATAGGTGGCCTCTTTCACAAACTCCAGCTCCTTCAACTGGAGGAAGTTGGTTGAGATATGTCTAAGGACTCTTCCAACTCTGACACTCTATCATTCCAAGACTTTCTTCAACAGGGCAAATGTCTGCCACAGAAAGAACCCAACGCACCATGCTGCTTGGCCAGCTGGAACAGGGGCTCCTGTACTGGAAGCGACTGTTTCTCTAGCTTGGGTGAGAAACTAGGCCACAGAACAGGAAGAAATTAGCCTCATTCCACCACCTTAACACTGACTCAAGAACACCTGAACTAGTCTGGGATAGTGGAGTATGGACCCTTAGCCCATTTTCTTTCTGAGATTGGTTTCCCCTATGATCTGACTCTCAGTGCTTGAAACAAGAAACCTGGGAGTGTGGAAAGAACACAGGGCATTGGAAACCGAGAGGTGTTGATTAAAATCCTCTTTCTGACTCTCTTTAACTGTGGGGTGATAGGCAATTTCCTTAACTTTTCTGAGTCTCAGTTTGGTCATATGTTAAAAAACGTAATCATACTTGCCTCATAAAACTCTTATGAGAGATAAACAATGTAAGTATTTATTGTAGGGCATAAAAAGGCACATTATCTGCTGGGACTGGACCATAAAACGTCAGTGGTGTTCTTAAATGTCTGAGGCCATGGAGGCCCTGCATAATTGCCTTAGGGTATGAAATTCTTGGAGGGGCAAACAGGGTTCCCCCGATGGTGTCACACTTTTCCTCTGTGCCATTGCTCCCCTACCGGAGAGAGCAGCGCCAGAGCAGGATCCTGCCCTCTGCTGCTGCCCCTGCTGCTCGGGCTGTGGGTGCCTGAGGTCCCAGCCAGGGCCAAGCTCAATCACAAGACCTCAGCTTTGCAGTTTGAGACTCAGCAGAGAAAGTGCAACTCAGGCCCCATGGATGCAACACAGTGACGGAAAAGGTGAACAAGTCTGCAAGAAGGGCTGTAAGAACTGCCACCTGGGCCAAGGCCCTGTGTCCTTAATTACATGTGAGCTCATCTCAGGGAGGTGTCCAGACTGCTCCAGCAGCTGGCCACTCCTTCCACCATGGCCTGTGTCCCACCACACCACAAGGATGGCCTGGTTCCAGCTGGTAACAATGGTCCCTGTGCCCATGGTAATACTATCTAAAGCCAGGTGTCCCCCGCCATCCCCACCCCAAGCTCTGCAGACTCCAGACATGGCTGCTGAATTCCCACCCTTGAGTTCTTGACCAGTCCTTCCCCTCTTTGCCAATACCACTTCCCTCCCACACACGCAATTTCACATACTCTTAATTCCATAGGGGGTTTTATGGATGCTCCAAGTGATGAGGAAAGAGGAGACATTCTCTTTAGCCCTTCACTGTTGCCTGTCTTGCTTTCTGAGTTTGGTACCATGAAGATCTCAGCAAAGGTGGACCTAGGTTTTGTGGGCCTTAAGGTGTGCATGATTTTGGAGGCCCTCTTAAAAAAAAGGAATATAAAATGGCAAATGCCAACCAAGTCAGGACCTTGGGAGGGCTGTGTTTGGACACTTTAGAGGGATCCAGGCAGGGAAGATTATTTAAGGAAGAAAGGCAGGAAGATCTGCCTGGGTTCCCTGTACTGGCCCAAGGTGTCTGGTTTTCATGCAATAAAAGACTCTGTTCTTCCCCCCCACCCCCCGCCTCCGAGTGTGTGTTAACTATTCCGGGGGAAGTACGGAGCTTTGGAAACCCCGTCTTACCTGTTAGTCATCAGCTTTTCCTGTTCTGCAGGAGGGAAGGAGGGCAGCACCTTGAACAGGCGTGGGCTTGGAGGCACAGCGGGGTCAGCCTCCCACCCACTTGAGAACCGCCTGGTGGTCCCATCTCACTTAGGGGAGAGGTAGGGGAGGAAGAGCAGGTTGTGTCCCCAGACACCAGTCAGATCTGGGGCCTGACCCCCACCCCTTTGTCTGTCCTCATGCTTCCTTGATACGACCCAGAGCAGGGACCTCAGCTTTCTGAAGTGAGTCTCTCTCCCTTGGGAATTTCAGAATCAGGACCTTCCCAGAATGTTGATCTGGTCCTAATTCGTTCTTCTCGAACTATGAGGAAGGAGGAGTTTTGTGTGCAGTCTGCCGCAGACCCGTGCTTTCACAAAATACAAAAAAGTGAATTACTAGAAAAATAAAATAGAACATATATGTGTAGAAAACACAAGGCTGAATTTCTTATCATTAGATTCAATTAGCATAAAATTACTCTATCAAATTGGCATAAAAGTGTCTCGATGCTTCCTCTCAATTTCTCCACCTTTCCTGTGAGACACTCAGAGAAAAACATACACATATTATACACATATGGGCACATAAATACTAACATGAGACATATACCTCCATACACAAGGACACAGATTCATACACGTGCATGTGTGTGGCCAACACACACAAGCACACATCAACACACACACACACACTCAACAGTAAGACAGCCCCTCTCCTTCCCTCCACCAACTCTGCCTCTTTCCCATATTTAGAAAGAGATTTTCCTACACAGATTAGAGCTCAGAATAAACCAAGAGTGTTTGGGGGAACGTGAAAGTGGCAGAGAAAGCAGAGACTCCAACAGATCTGACTCCCAGCCCTCTTCCCTGCTTTCTAGAGAAAGAGATTGAAGGCAGAGCTCCCTGTGACCTACCACATCCAGAGTGGTCCACCCCAAATATAGCTTCCCCTAGACGCGTCCTGGCGGCCTTGCCACACCACACTCCTCTCGTCACTGTCGCCGTCTGGCCACCCTCTGTTTCTGACCAAGGAAGACGTGCTGGAAGTGAGAGAAAAACAACCTACTCCTACCCGCCCTGGCATCTCCCCAGTGTTGTGGGCAGCTCCACTTCCTCTGTCTCCACCTCAAGAGAGGGTGTTCCTCAGGGGCATATTCTTAGCTCTCTTTTCTTCTCACAACAACACTCCCTAGAGGAACCTGGTACATATCCAGAACTTCAGTGGCCACTTACCTGCTCCCGAGAACATACCTCCCTCCCCCACCTCCCAAGTAGCAGGCCATCTACCTGCCCTCACCAGCCCCCTCCAGGTCCTGCAGGCATCTCAAGAAAGACACTCAGAACTGAGCTCATGATCTGCCTGCCTTCCAGACTAGCCCCTCCTCCTGCAACCTCCCCACCTTGGTTGGTGGAAATATCATACCCAATCATTCAAGGGCCTCATCTAAGAGACACCTGTATGAACTCATTCTTTTTCCTTCCTTTCCTTCTCTGGCAATTCACCATCTATCCCAGGTACTGCCTTAAGAGGGCGCACAAGTTCTTGGGTTTTCTGTCTTCCAGCTATCCTGGGTTCCTAACATGTGCCCAACACACATGACAGCTTTGGAGGGTACTGTGATTTTGGAGTTAGACAAACACATCTATGTTGTTGTGATCAAGGATTTGTAATCTAGCTTGGGAGACAGATTAAAAGCAATACCTTTGAAACACCATTTAATGATAACAGAAAGTACTATGATACAGAAAGTATAGTGAAACAGATTCGAGAACAGTTTTCTCCCAACTCTTCTAGGGTTTCATGCATCCCAACTAAGCAAACCCATTCTCTGTTAAATAAAAATCCTGTTATAGGGGGCACCTGGGTGGCTCAGTCTATTAAGCAGCTGCCTTCTGCTCTGGTCATGATCGCAGGGTCTCGGGATGGAGCCCCGCATCATGCTCCCTGCTCAGTGGGGAGCCTGCTTCTCCCACTCCCTCTGCTGCTGCCCCTGCTTCTACTCCCTTGCTCTCCCTGTCAAATAGGTGAATGAAATCTTAAAAAAAAAAAAAAAATCCTGTTAAGTGTTTCCCTGCATACCCCCAGGGCTATAACCAGAGTCAGGGAGCACGAGGAGAAACTGGACCATCCTATAATCTATAAGAGTGGTGGCCCCAGAAGCTAGAAAAGAGTGCAGAAAGAATTCAGAATAGAATAAATCCTTCAAGAGATTAATTATATCCAAACAAGTTGTATAGCAACCTGGGTAGGAGTTTCTGACTTCCGTGTGTGTAGGCTGAAGAATTAGATGAGTTGTAACTTGAACCTAGGGGGCCTTGGACTGTGGAACCGGCCCATTCAGAGAGTAATGACACAGCATCCATGGAAGAGAGTTCCATGGGGCAGTTAGGGGCCTGAGAAGATCCCCCCAAAAGTCCTGGAACAAAATCTCTGCAGGGCCACTGAGAACATGTTTCCAAAAAGTTACTTGGGAAGGGGCTCCCCAGCCATCTGGGATGACACAGTTCTTCCTTAGTAGGTAAGTTTGTTTTAACATTCAGAAATTTTTAAATTAATGATAGAAATATTTAAAACAATCAAACACATAGCGTTAATATGTTTGTATTAAGAAATGTGTGCATATTTGGTATTCTAGGTATTCGCAGTATTTTTAAAAATTTCTCTTGCTACAGTAACTAACAGGTCTTGCAATTCTAATTTAAAATGTGTAACTGGGGAGGCACCTGGGTGACTTAGTTGGTTAAGCCTCTGCCTCCGGCTCAGGTCATGATTCCAGGGTCTGGGGATCAAGTCCCACATTGCCCTCCCTGATCAGGAGGGTGTCAGCTTCTCCTTCTGCCCCTTTCCCTGCTTACGCTCCCTGTCCCTCTCTCTCTCTCTCAAATAAATAAACAAAACCTTAAAAAAATAAAATGCATAATTGGTTTAGATGTGTGGTTTGTTTTGTTTTTAAGATTTTATTTATTTATTTGACAGAGAGAGGGAGGCGTGTGCACAAGCAGGGGGAGCTGCAGGCAGAGGGAGAGGGAGAAGCAGGCTCCCCGAATAACAGGGAGCCCAATGTAGGGCCCAATGTGGGACTCCATCCCAGGACCCTGAGAACACTACCTGAGCCAAAGGCAGACACTTAACCGACTGAGCCACCCAAGCACCCTAGATGTGTGATTTGAAGTAGAACTTTCTTTTAAAATGGGCTTTGATAAAAAAATAAAAATAATAAAATTCATTTGGGAACATTAAAGGAAATAAGAATTGAATCATCATATTTACAAATTGTTTAGATTTTAGTATTTCAGGTATTCAGGAATGCCTTGGTTTGCCAGATGACTGAATTGCTTTATAAAGACAGGAATATGTCAAGTGTATAAAATATATTTTTAATGTTTAAAATAGTCTTATTAACTGCATTTATAAATAGTAACAAATAATCATCAAATACAATCCTTTAAAGAGATTATTAAAATGTACTTGTTTGTAAGTTAAACATAAAAGCTTAAAGGGGTGCCTGGCTGGCTCAGTTGGTATAACATGCAACTCCTGATATCAGGGTTGTGAGTTCAAGCCCCACACTGGGGGTAGAGATTACTTAATAGATAATTAAATAAATATACACATACATACATAAAATTTTTAAAAAACCCATAAAGGCTTAAGGAAGAACTGGGCTTCTGGTTTGCATCCTTACTGTAGGGAACATAAACTTCAAAAATTTAAAAAACCAAAGTAGCCTTCTGAATATTTTTCCTGAGCACCAAAAGGACATTTTTATGAACCCGGTCTGTTCTCTGCACTGCTTGTATTGACACAATGAACAGTGAGCTTTGATGATTGTATTTGCTGGTGTTCCCACGTTTGCTGGTCTTACTGAGCCCTCAGAAGGGAGGGTGGTCACTGACGACAATGCAGTGACCCAGGCTCAGTCTCAAGGCCTCACTTCCGTGTTCGTCCCAGTGCAGAGCCTGGAACCGCATCTCTCCTCAGTGCCCTCCTGCCACTGCCCTGTGCTGCGTCTGGGTGGGTCATTCTGCTGTCTTGCATGCTGGAGAAACCTTGAAAGGGGAGCAGGACATCCCCGAGACCAGTGTGGTGTTGGCAGAGAAATTCAGCAAAACATACTCCAAGAGGAAATCAAACTCAGAGATTATGGTTGAGTCTTCATCTTCAATAGGGGCTTTTCTTCCCTGGCCAAATCTGGAGTTTTAAGACTACATTTTTACTAGGTAGGTGACTTAAAAAAACAAAACCCCAAACCAACAGATTGTTAAGCAACTGTTCCCTTCAATAAACCAGGCTGCTTGCTTGGAAGACAGAGAGAGTAAAAAACACCCAGTATGTTCATTGTGAGGAGGTAAATTTACATTAGTGGAATTAGAAGTGCTATATTCCAGCAGATACTCCGGGGACAAAAACTCATCATTTAAAAAAAAAAAATCCTAACTTTAGGGATACCTGGGCAGCTCAGGCGTTTAAGTGTCTATCTGCCTTAAGCTCAGGATCCTGTAGTCCTGGGATCGAGCCCCACATCAGGCCCCCCACTCAGTGAGGACTCTGCTTCTCCCTCTCCCTCTGCCCCTCCCCACCCTCATGATTTCTCTCTCTCTCAAATAAATAAATAAAATCTTTGAAAAAAAATTACCATTTTAAATGCAGATATCTTCTGGCAGAAATTTAAAAAAAAAAAAAACAAGACAATGTAACAGTTACTTGGAATCAACCACTTAGGTACTGGGTTTGGCTTGGGAGCCTTCAGAGACATGGCACAGCATAGAGAGAAAGTTCTAGAATAAGGGGAGTTAAGAAACATGGAATATGGGCAGAGACCTGGAAGTAGACAATGAGCACGGAAAAGGAGCACAGTCACGGAACTGGAGACAAATTTGAACCCACACGTTTAGCAGTTCTGAAGTTGGGGTTGGGGTGTGGAAGCATGACTTCATGTTGTTGTAATTCCCAGACTTCGGGCTCCTGGAGGACGCTGCTGGGAGGCTGCCAACGAGGGTCAGTCTGCCTCTAGATATACCTGGCACATGTTTGGTCTTCATAAGTGTTTGTTTAACAAACTTTGTTTTCAGAGCAAAGGAATGGGGCTAGGAAAATACACAGATTGCAAATCTGGAAAGCTTATAAAACAATTTTTTAAAAACTCTCTCGTTACGCTTAAAATTTTCCAGAAGGGAGGAATCTAGTACCTGCGGAGACAGCCTGTGCCATTTCCTGGCAGCTTTAAATATTTCAAATTGCCCTATATAGAAACTAATCTACATCTCTGTCACTACAGCAACTCACTGTGAGCCATTCAGAATAAATCCAATTCTTCTTTGCTCAATCTGTTAAGTCTGTTAAAGGAGTTTCATGACCCTTGCCCTCCAAATATTGCTTTGCCAGACAATAACAAGAGCTATAAAATGGCTCCTACTCTTTGATCCAATAATTGCACTTGGTAACATATGCTAAGTGAAAATATTTCAAAGCGGGGAGGAATAGACGTATGTGTATCTGTTTATACTCTGTGTAACAGAGAAAAGTTGGAAATAATACGAACTCCTTAAAATTGAGAGTGACTAAACAGATGACGGGTAAGTGCTTAGTGCTTACTGAAGAAGCAAGCTACCACTCTGGCTGAAGACAAATGTACGAGAAGTATATTGATGCACAGGAATGTGCATGGGGAATGTTCCGTGAAGAAACCAGAATGTAAAACTGTGTTTTCAAATGAACTACAGCTATGTAAAAGAGTCTCTGGCCTGGTCCACTAATAAAGTCTATAAGTGAATTTGGAACCCTTCTAGAACATCCTCTCCAAACCACGCCTCCTCCAGATTCATCTAGCCCAGTGAAACTACAACTGATCCAGATGACATTTCCATATTTGGTTTCTTTTTTTAATTGAAGTATAATTGTTTGCAAAATGATCACCACAAGTCCAGTTAACAACCGTCATCACAAAGAGTTACAACATTTTTTTCTTGTGGTGAGAATTTTTAAGATCTACTCTTAGAAACTTTCAAATATGCAGTATAGTATATTAAACATAGTCACCATGCTGTACATTACGTCTCCATGGCTTATTTATTTTATAATTGGAAGTTTGTACCTTGTGACCCCCTTCACCCATTTTGCCCACCCTCCACCCCTGGCAGCCACCAGTCTGTTCTCTGTACCTGTGTGCTCCTGTGTGTTTGTGTCTGTGTGTGTGTGTGTTTTAGATTCCACATGTAACTGAGATCACATGATATTTGTCTTTCTCTGACTTACTTCACTTCATACAATGCCCCCAAGATTCATCCATGTTATAGCAAATGGCGAGATTTATTTTTATATATTTATATATTTATATATCTATTTCATATTTTTATATATTGTATATTATTTATATATTTTTATGATATATTATTCAATATATCAATTTTATATAGACAAGCCACACTTTCTTTATTCTTTCATCCATTGATGGACACTTAGGTTGTTTCTATACCCTGGCTATTGTAAATAACACTACAGTGAACATAGGGGCATAGCTATCTTTTCAAATTTGTGTTTTTGTTTTCTTCAGAGAAATACCCAGTGATGGAATTGCTGGATCATATGGTAATCCTATTTTTAACTGGGGGGAACCTCCATACTCTGTTCCACAGTGGCTGCACCCCACATTTGGTTTTAGTTCTATCCTGTGTATTTTCCACATGCAAATATCAACCACGGACAAAGAACTTGTGAGGGCTAAGTCCAGGAAGAAAGCAAAGTTAAGCAGACTCCAGGCATTAGGCCCCACTCGCTCCTGGTTTCTACCTCTCACTTATTCCCACCTCTGTTCCTGTTCTGTGGAGCTTTCTGCTCCCCTTACAGTTTTCACTTGGATTAGGGATATCGTTTGGGACCTGGTCAGACACTATCTAGGATAGAGCAGTGACAAAATAGACAAAGTCCTCGTCTTCATGGAGCTTATTTTCAAATGACATGTGGTGCCGTGGGTGGGCCTATTATGAGACACAGGACATAACTAACCAAGTACATCATCAAAGAGAGAGAAATACTGTGACGACAACAAAACAAAATAACATCATGAGAGGGACAATGGGTGAGAGACCACTTTCGATCAGGTGATCATGGAAGACATTTAAAAATGCAACACTTCAGTAAAATTCTGGAAGGATGAGAGTCAGCCCCTGAAATTGTAAAAGGGAGCATCCAGGTAGAAGGAAAAGACAAGAAGTCCCCAAATTAGGAATAAGCAAGGCATGCTTAAAGAACTGAAAAAAGGCCACTATGGCCTTCCCACGAGTGCTCTCTCAGGGGGAGCGCTGAGGGAAAGGCTAGAGAGATAGGCAGATCCCTATGCAAATGTGAAGCCATTAGAAGAGGTTGAGAGGAGATGATTGGAGTTGGTTGTTGTTGTTTTAAGATTTATTTATTTTTAGAGAGCGAGAGCACAGGTGCGGGAGGAGGGGCATAAGGAGAGAGAGAGAGAGAGACTGACTCTCAGGCAGACTACCCACAGAACGTGGAGCTCACACGGGGCTTGATCCCATCACCCTTGAGACCGTGACCTGAGCCAAATCAAGAGTCAAACCCTAAACCAATTAAGCTTCCCAGGTGCCCCTGATTGGAATTTTTAGAAAATGTCCTGGGTAGGGTGCAGAGAATGGCTTCTTAGGAGGTAAGAGTAGAACAGAGAAACCAGCATGGGAAGCAATGCACCACCACAGGCGAGATGGTGGTGGCCGTGTGGACTCTGATGACACCTAGCTCAGAGAAAACAAATTGTACACCTTTAAAAGAATATTACCAATAAAATAAAGCCAAAATTAAGAAGGAATTCAACAAAAAATTGAATTTACATATATGCCTGTATACTGCACAAATTTCTTATCCTATACATAAATAAGGCTTGGCCCCAGTTTCCTTGGAAGGCGCAGGTAACAAGAACATGTTCTCTCAAGTCCATGCCTTCCTGTCTCTAAAACTCTCTTTTGTGGTTCTTCATTAATTCCCCTAGCCTTGAGGCACGGGACCAAAGCGGGGCCCTGGTCACTGCTATGCTCTAAGCGGACAAATAGTGAGCAGCCTACAGCCCCAGCCCTACGTGGAAGGCCAAGTACATCTCTTGGTGCACGGAAGCCAGGTAATAAACATTACAGATCCAAATGTTTCTTCCACCCATTTTCTCTCATGTTTGGATAACACTACTTCCCTATCAAAACCATATTGGAAATTTCTTGGGGATTATTTTAACTATTATTTATTCTAGACCAAGTCCAGAAAAAGAAAAGGATTTTTATTATCTTACCCACAGGGACATATCTGTCACTTTTAGAAACTCTTTCAGCACTGGCTATTACAAAATTAAGCACTTTTGAACATGATGGGGGTAGGTGGTAGAAAAGGTGAGGTAGGGTTCAAAGTTCTTCTTTTATGGGTTCTGACAGCTTAGATGAAATCTTATAACTTAGTGGTCAAGAGTGAAGGCTCTGGAGTCAGACTGCCCAGGCTTAAATTTTGGCTTTTCTACTTACTGTGTAGCTTCCAACAAGTTATTTAACTTCAGAAAGCCAGGATTTTGTCTATAAAGTGGGAGTTTGGTAAGCTCCAAAAAATCTGAAATCGGTGAAACATGTGAGGCTGGTTTGTGAATGCAAGAGAAGGCTTCTAAGCCTGCACTGTTCCCAAGCTCCAATTCTTCCCCTATAATCTCTCCCCTTCGCATCTCCCCAAAACATACTCATCAACATACCATCTACCGTACAGACACACACACTCTCTCTTAAAGAGCCTGCATTCTGGGAAAAGGGGACTAACTGCTGTAAGTATACATGTCACTTTACTTAATAAAATAAGCCTTTCTCCTTTAGTACAGATCAAAACAGCTCCTGGAAAGAAGTAACTGGATCCCAGACATTGCATCCAAATTCCATCCCCTTTGGGTTCAAAAACTTTCAGTGGCTCTCATTTTTCCATAGGGGAAAAAAATGATACACTCTTTTTTCTCCAGGAGTTCATGGACTCCCAGAGCCAGCTTAATTTATATTCCACTTCCTAATTGCAGGAACCTTGCTTGGATTCTACCAACTGTTTCTCAATTTGTTTGAGTATAAGGAATGTAAGACTCTACAGAAAGTTCAGGCTCTTTCTCAACACTGGAAATGGGTGGACCCCTGGGATGGCTCAGTCCGTTGAGCAACTGCCTTCCACTCAGGTCATGATCCTGGAGTCTTGGGATCAAGTGCAGCATGGGGCTTCCTGCTCAGCAGGGTGTCTGCTTCTCCCTCTGACCATTCTCTTCTCATGCCTGCTCTCATTCTCTCTCTCAAAGAAATAAAATCTTTTTTAAAATAGTTTTTTTAAAGATTTTATTTATTTGACAGACAGAGATCACAAGTAGGCAGAGAGGCAGGCAGAGAGAGAGGAGGAAGCAGGCTCCCTGCTGAGCAGAGCCCGATGTGCGGCACCTGAGCCGAAGGCAGAGGCTTTAACCCACTGAGCCACCCAGGCACCCCTTAAAAATAGTTTTTAAAAAAAACACTGGAAATGGGTTAGCCGGATTTGAAACAAGTGAATAAGATTCATAATATATCCTCTAAGAAAATTTCCTAAGTGCTGGCCTTGTAACCAGCTGCTGGGTAACATTTATAGAGTGGACACCAGGGGGTAGCAAAATCTCACTCTCCCAGTTCCCCAGAACTAATTACAAGCAGGCTAGAGAGCCTCAGTGACTCCAGGGCCCATAGCCCATTGATGAAAAAGAGTTTCAGCTCCCTGCCTCTAACTCTGCTGAGAATCAGAACATGGTCACTGGACATTGCCGTCCTGGATTTTTTTTTTTTTCTTTGACAATATGGAGCAGAGGAATCTTCTTGTCTCCAAGAAGGATGAGCATTTTCCCTCTCTTCTTTTCCAGATCCAGTGAAGTGGAGAAAGGGTGGGCGTTTAGCATTTCGAAGAGGTGACAGAGGAGCCCATCATCTAGGCGGTGCCAACGACTGCCCAGAGGTCCCAGCCTCCTGGCCTCACAGGTGCTGCATCCACTGCCAGGATGTTTTCCAAAAGTCAGCCCCCAACCACAGTGGCACATGCCTTCACGCCCCTCTCTGGGGACTATCTGGCTTTCCGATCTCCTTCCAAGTGTCCACCCTTTGGAAGTGCCACCCCTAACCCCTAGCCCCTGCAGGGCTTCCCGGTGCCGGCTCAGAGGAGGAACAAGGCATCTCCTGTCTGTGCCTAAGCCTCCCCAGCCCTCCTGGGAAACCCTCGCTGGGGACCCCGTTACACATCCAGATGCGGTGGAGGATGGGTGAGACCAGAACTTTCTTAACTAGTCTGCCCCGCTTTGTCTACTGCGTCAGATAGCCATCCTCACCGCCATGAGCCCTAGCGACCCTGGGAGACGCTATTGCTACCCCATAAGAAGGAAGGGTCTGGCAACCAGTTTCGAATCATGGGGTCTGACGTGGGGGGGTTGCGGGGGGGTTCTGATGCCTTCCCTCCGCCAGCCGAAAATGGAGACACTTGGTGCGGAGGGGAAGGGGCAGCGAGGAAAGAACTCAGAACACGTCTGCCGAAGTGCACGCCCCTACAGGAGGATTCTGATCCCAAGACCCGGCCCATCTTCAGCCGCGACGGTCAACCCCACCCCCCACCCCAAGCCTTCACCGCTCCCTGATTCCCCCCCACCGCCGCCCGCGCCCTCCCCAGGCCGCACAGAGGAGCCCATTGTCGGAGCCTGAAGGCTTGAGGCCGAAGGAGATGGGAGGGAAAGACGACGGGTGAACCCCTGGAGGGTGGAAAGAATCCCCTGATTTCCCTGCCCTCAGCCCCACCCGAGTTGGGCAGGGGCCCGGTGGTCTCTTCTGAGCTCCAGGTGCTGCCGAAGTCTGGCAACCGCGGGGAGAACAGGTTACCAAGAGAGTTAGAGAGGAGAGGCTTCGGGCCGCCAAACGGTCCCAGTCCTCGGCTGGGTAGCCCAGAAAATTCACGCACGCTCCAGCCTATGTAGAGGCCCTTGTGGAGGCTAAACTGACCCCGCTGGGAGGCAGGCGGTGGCGGGAAAAGAGGGTCATCCTCGGCAGGGCGAGCGTCGGAGGACCAGGGTAGGGGCACCCACTGGAGGGTGAGGAGGGAGAGAAAGAAAGTTGCGGGAGAGCGAGGCTGGCCCACTGTGGGCGCCGGGGAAGCCGCGGAGAGGCTCCCCGCGGTAGAGGGAGTCCCGGCAGGGGGTCCAGCGCGGAGGCGGAGGCGGGCACTGAAGGGCGGGGCGGGGAGGGGCGGCCGTCTCGGCCCTCCCTGGCGGGGCCCCGCGGCCTGGGAGCCCGAGCGGGCCGATCCGCCACCGCGGCCGGAGCTGTCCCCTAGCCAGACCCAGCGAGACGCGAGCGGCGGGAGGGAGGCGGCGGCGCGCCCGGCCCCGCCCGCCCGAGCGTCGGACGCGGCCCCGCGCCGAGCCATGGTGAGTCCGGCGTCGCGGCCCCGGTGTCCCCCTCCTCCTTCGCGCTGCCCGCCGGGGGCCGCCAGCCCCCAGCCCGTTGCCTCCTGCGCCCGCCTCGGTCTGTTGAGCGCTCCTGAGACTCTCCTTCCTCCCATCCCCCCTTCTTTTCTTTGATCTGTCTGTCTGTCTGCCCCACTGTCTGGCTCTGTCCCCACCGGGTATTGCCCTCACTCTCTTTCTTCCCTTATTCTCCGCCCCTCCCCCATCCTCCCTCCAGTCGCTCCCCCGATCCACACACCTCCCCCCGCCCTCCTCTGTCCGGACCTGTGCCTTCCTTTGCAGGATCTTCCCAGCCCCTCCGGGTCCCAGCTCCTTAGCCGCGGGAAACCTCTGCGGGTTGGTGCTGCGGCCCTGCAAGGGGCCCAGCCCCGGGTCATGAGAACTGACCTGCCAGGAACCACCATTTTCCATCCCAGTCCCCAGCCCGGTGAGCTGGGCCCACCCATCCGGCCCTGGGGGACCGGCCGCAGCTGTGGCTGGGCTGGGGCCAGGGACATGGCCAAAGAGGGAAATTCCCGCGGAGAAAGAGGGGCTCCTTCAGGATAGTCGACTGAGTGAGGAGGGGGACTCACAGTTTCAGGGGGCGTGACGCTGCCAGAGCAGACAAGAGACCGAGGATGGGGGGGTGGGGAGAGTACCCCAGAGGTCTCGCTGCAGGGAACCGAAGCACTGTCTCCGAGTACTCCCGCTGCAGAGGGGAGGAAAACACAAGCGGGAGCTCCCTGCAGGAGGTAGGGGACTCTTGGCAGCAGCAACTTAGGACACGGGAAGCAGAATGGCACTGTTAAGGGGGAGTCCATACCAACAGGAGTGGACACTATTCTGGGAACTTTCACTCCAGAAGTTGTCTCTGAAGAATCACTGCAAGGAGTGGGCACTGCCGGAGAGAGCGCTCACTGCAGGGGGCTGTGGGGGAGGTCCACGGCTAAGTGGGGGCTCGCTGCAGAGTGGAGGAGGGGGGAGGCCCTGCCAGGGGGCGCTCACTGCCAGGAGGTGGGGGGAGGAGCACTACCGGGGCTGCTGCTCTGCAGAAGGAAGGGCACCCCCTGGCAGGGAGACTGGAGCAAGAAAAAAGAGGAACTGGGCCAGGGAGAGCTGACTCAGTCTCAATGGTCTCCTTTTGGTCCTGGCCGACTGGAGGCCCGGTCTCTGTGCTCTTGCCCGCCGCCTCCCACCCCAGACCCCTCCTCCCCTCCTCCCGCTGCAGTTTCCTGTGGCTGAGACTCTCGCTCAGCCATGAGCTCACCGCCCCTAATGGGTTGCAGCTGCCTCGCTACTCAAGCTCTAGCTGCCCCCTCCTGGCCTCCGATCGGACGGCCCACTCTGCCTCCCCACCCCCCTTCTACACCCTCCCCCCACCCACTCTCACCGCGCCAGCCGGGTCCCCGGAACACTGGGGGGTCTGTCTGCTCGCCCACACACCTTGGGGCTGGGTCTCAGTGCTGACGCACTGAATGTCCCTCTCTGAAGTGGCTGCCCTAGTTTTGCAGAGGGTCGGGACAGATGGGCAACTGGTAAAAAATGCAGTTTTGACTGCAGGGCAAAGACAGGACTGGGGGTGGAGGGCGGTGGGAGAGAACTTGATGAACACAGCAGCGCAGCCCCCTGCCACCGACAGTAAAGAAACCCGATAAAAGAACTTCAGAGCCATCTTGAAAGAGAAATTCCTCTGCAAAGGAATAGCCTGAGGGGGTGCTTCTTTAGGGTCTGAGAAAGAGACCTGATCATGCACTTAGGGAGGCAAATGCAGAGGAAGCAGGGCTGTCTTTTGAGACAGTGGTGGCAGGTGGAGTTGGCCGAGAGGTCCTACTGGAGTTGGAAAAATACATACCATCAAGGCCTCCTCCCTTCCCCACGTGTTTCTTTTGTGACTTTTTCCTCTTTTGGCTGCCCCCACCCAGTTCTTTGTAACCCAATCCCACATGCTCTGGGAATGGGTGATTGCTCTGAAGCCACTCTGGAAGAGAGTAGTCGCTAGCAAGTCAGACGGACAGCCCTTCAGTCCTCTTTCTTCCCAGTCCTCCTCCTTCTCACCCAGTGACCAACTCTAGAATATGATTATTCGAGGTGGTGGCATTGCCACCTAAGTTAGAGGTCCGTAGTCCTTACACCCGTGGGGTGGGGTGCTGCTTGCAAGTTGGCCCTCCACCCTGCCAACTCTCTCAGCCATTGCTACATCTTCTGGCGGCCCAGAAGACTGTCTCGTCCTGAGGAGGAACTGTGCAATGGTCCCAACTCACAAGAAGCAGGACTGGCCTGATCAGAAGATCAGAGACATTCCTGACAAATGCTCCCTGGATCTCCAGGGCCAGAGTCTCAGAGCTCCAGTGTGGAGTACCCTGCTGGGTCTGTGCACTCTGACTGCCCCAGACCCACGGAGGCCATCCCAGGCCCCTTCAGCCAGCATTTCCTGAGGGTCCTCTCTGAACACACACCGTGCACACGATGTGGTCCCGGGGGCCATGCTCTCTAGGGATCTGCAGCTGGTCTTCTCTCTCCCAGGAGCCCGAGCCAGTGGAGGACTGTGTGCAGAGCACGCTTGCCGCCCTGTACCCCCCCTTCGAGGCGACAGCCCCTACGCTGTTGGGCCAGGTGTTCCAGGTGGTGGAGAGAACTTATCGGGAGGATGCCCTGAGGTACACGCTGGACTTCCTGGTGCCCGCCAAGCACTTGCTTGCCAAGGTCCAGCAGGAAGCCTGTGTGAGTGGCCCCTAAGATCCACTCCCTCACTCCAGAGACTAGCCAGACTAATTTCCCTCTCCCCAGAGGTGTCACCTCCCAACACTGACCTCCCCCCCGGCCAAGGCAGAGGCCACTCACGTACTAACACACAGAAGGACACTCGTCTTCCCCCAATATTAACCCCTAAGAAACATCAACTCCCGAAAACCCAGACCCACCAGACCCAATTCCAGACATCCCCCATAATGATTTCTCAAGATACCTAACTCCCCCAGACATGACTCAACAGAGATCCTTCACTTCTACAGATATAAAGACTCTTAAGAGTCTCTGAGCCCTCCCAGACAATGGCATCTGCTGACCATGTCTCTGTAATGACTCAGTTGTTACTCTCCCACACAGGGAACTCGTTTCCTAGAGAAGCTTCCTACTACCAGAAAACCGGCCAGCCCATTCCCTCCCTCTGCTCCATGAACATCCTGAGATACCCCTCCAGATCCCCAAGGATTATAACCCATCAGGCCACAGGGCAGCACTACCTAGGATGGTCCCATGCTAACTGCCCTCTCTGGCTGGCTTCCTCAGCAAAACCTGAGCGCAACATTGCACCTCTCTCCCCAGGCCCAGTACAGCGGTTTCCTCTTCTTCCACGAGGGCTGGCCACTCTGCCTGCACGAGCAGGTGGTGGTGCAGCTGGCAGCCTTGCCCTGGCAGCTGCTGCGCCCAGGAGACTTCTACCTGCAAGTGGTGCCCTCCGCAGCCCAAGCGCCCCGCCTGGCACTCAAGTGCCTGGCCCCAGGGGGCGGGCGGGTGCAGGAGTTGCCTGTGCCCAATGAGGCCTGCGCCTACCTGTTCACGCCTGAGTGGCTGCAGGGCATCAATAAGGACCGGCCCACAGGTCGCCTCAGTACTTGCCTCCTCTCTGCGCCCTCTGGAATTCAGCGGCTGCCCTGGGCAGAACTCATCTGCCCACGATTTGTGCACAAAGGGGGCCTCATGGTTGGACATCGGCCAAGCACGTTGCCCCCCGAACTGCCCTCTGGACCCCCAGGGCTCCCCAGCCCTCCACTCCCCGAGGAGGCCCTGGGCACCCGGAGTCCTGGCGATGGGCACAATGCCCCCGCTGAAGGACCTGAAGGCGAGTACGTGGAGCTGCTGGAGGTGACACTGCCTGTGAGGGGGAGCCCCACAGATGCTGAGGGCCCCTCGGGCCTCTCCAGGACCCGGACAGTACCCACCCGGAAGGGTCCTGGAGGGAAGGGTCGGCACAGGAGACACCGCGCCTGGATGCACCAAAAGGGCCTGGGGCCTCGGGACCAGGATGGGGCACGCCCACCGGGTGAGGGAAGCAGCACCAGAGCCTCCCCTGGATCACCTCCAGGAGCCGAGGCTCTCCCAGAAGCAACAGCCTTAGAGGTGTCTGAGTCTCCAGCAGAGACATTGGGGGAAGCCTCTGAACCTTGTCCCCTGAGGCTGGGGGAGGCTGGGGGAGGGGCAGGCCAAGGGGCTGAAGGACCCCCTGGCACCCCTCGGAGAACAGGCAAAGGAAACAGGAGAAAGAAGCGTGCTGCAGGCAGAGGGGCTCTTAGTAGAGGAGGGGACAGTGCTCCACTGAGCCCCGAGGTCAAAGAGGAGGCCAGCCACCTGGAAGTCCTTGTCACTCTGCCCCCACCAAATGAGCATGATCCCCCAGGATATAGCCCCGTTGAGGAGGAGCACAAAGGCTCAGGGAAGCCAGAGTCAGAGCTGAAAGAGGAGCTCAAACCAGCAGAGGAAAAAGAGCCTCAGCCCTCAGAAGGCTGTGGACCCACAGAAGAGACAGCCAGAGAGAAGGATCCGGAGGGCTCCAGTCTGGCAGGTGTGGCAGGTGAGATGACACCGAAGCCAGCAGGGCAAGGGCCAGCATAGACTGGGCCTGGAAGGGGGCTGGAGGAGGAGGTCGGAGCCCCACAGCCGGAACCCTCCCCTCCTCAGGCCCATAGCTCTGCTTCTCTCTGTGTAGGACCCGCAGGTCCAGAAGGGCTCCTGCCAGACCCACCAGCACCACCCCCGGAGATGGTGCAGGAAGGGGAAGGGGACAGTGCCCCAGAAGAGGCTGCTCCAGTATCTATCTCCGATGACCTGGATATAGCTTGGGACCTAATGGCGTCTGGATTCCTCGTCCTGACTGGTCAGTGAGCATCAGTTTTGAAGGGACAGGGGTCAAGGAAAGAGAAGTGATCAGGGTGGGCTGTGGAGGGAGGCAGGGTGGATGGGAGGTAGCCAAGGCCTACCCCCAGCCAGGACAGCCTGGCCATTTTGTGTCCTCAGGAGGGGTGGACCAGAGTGGGCGAGCTTTGCTGACCATTACCCCACCGTGCCCTCCTGAGGAGCCCCCACCCTCCCGAGACATGCTGAGCACTGCTCTTCATTACCTCCACTCATTGCTCAGGTAACCGAGGCCCACCACTGGCACCCTGAACACTGACCTCCTGCTCATGAGGGCCCTGACCTCCTTTCTTCTCAGGACACTGTCTTCCTGGCTTCTAGGATACTGACTTCCTCACCCCTCAATTTTTAAGCCACTGACCACTGACCTTGCTGAACTCTGACCTCCAGGATATCTTCATCAATGTTCAAAATCAACACTGCTGACTTTCAGTATCCTAAGACACGGCCTAGATTATCAGGGTTTTGGTTTACTCACTCAGCAGCTACTTGGTGGGCTTCAAGAACATAGCAGGCGGGGCGCCTGGGTGGCTCAGTGGGTTAAAGCGTCTGCCTTCAGCTCAGGTCATGATCTCAGAGTCCTGGGATGGAGCCCCACATCGGGCTCTCTGCTCAAGCAGGGAGCCTGCTTCCTCCTCTCTCTCTCTCTCTCTCTCTCTGCCTGCCTCTCTGCCTACTTGTGATCTCTGTCTATCAAATAAGTAAATAAATAAAATCTTTAAAAAAAAAAAAAAAAGAAGAATCTAGCCATATACTGGAATGGAATTTACACCTTTCCAGAGCATAGTGGTCCTGGTTTTCCAGACCCTGATCCTATGACTTCGTATCATCTGCATATAGACTCCAGAATGCTAGGGCAGTGCCTCTTGGACAAAAACCAACACTTTGACCCTTTGCCCATTACTTCCTGAAAGTACCAGACACTGACATCTCCTGAGGACTAGTGACAGTAAAACCAGACCCCGAGCCACCATCCCCTCAACACACACATGTGCGTGCACACTGCCCCCTTGGCTCTTTCTGCCCCTACAGGCCTGATCTCCAGATGTTGGGGCTGTCCATCCTGCTGGACCTTCGAAAGGCACCCCCATTGCCTCCAGCCCTCATTTCTGTTCTAAGTCAACTTCAGGTAACCAGCCCTTGACACAGGAACTTCTCCTGACTCTAACTCTTCCCCGGGTGGCCATTCCAGGCCACCCAGTTGCCCACTATTTGGTGTTACTCTTCTCTGCCCTCAGGACTTAGGAGACCCTCCCCTCATTCAGCGACTGCTGGCTCTCACTCAGGACGATCCTGTGGCTGAACTCTGTGGACTTCAGGTTTGAGCTCCTTGCTCCTAGTTAGTCCCCCTGAGTAGTGGAGAGAGAAGAGGATGGCTAGAGCCCCAGGCTGGTGCCCGAATACCGGGTGGCCAGGCCAGAAATCCCCTGCCTTCATGCGTCTCTAGGGTGCTGAGTTGCTGTCAGAGAGTGATCTGAAAAGAGTGGCCAAGCCAGAGGAGCTGCCATGGGACTTGGGAGGTCACAGGGAACCCTCTCCCAGCTACTGGGTAGAGACACACCAGGTAAGCTTCACCTCCCCTACCCAGGATGAGGGGGAGCCAGGAATGACCCAGCTGAGGGTATTCTGGGAGAGAGAGGGCAGATCTGAGACAGGACCACGGGGCTGGTGAAAAGTGATTTATTTCCCTTCCATTCAATTCAATACATATTTATGTTCACCACCATGAGCAAAATGTTACGCATGTACCGTGGGCTGCTGGGGAGATGAGAGGAGTATATTCCATAAGTTCTTAATACGATGTTAAGCAGCATACGGTTTTTGTCAGAAGCTATTAGACATAAGTCAGAAGTCAGAAGCTATTAGAGAAGAGCGTAAGGTAACTTTACTGGGGTTCTGGACAGAGTCAGGCAGGCTGGTTCTAGTTCCGTGTGACCTTGGACAAGGTACTGTGCCCCATTTCCAGAGATGGTATCCTTTCTGCACCAACATCCAGGCCTCGGGGTCCTCACCCACAAAGTACAGCAAGTGTGATATAATCTCCGATTCTATGAATCTCAGTACATGAATATTCAAGAAAAGATAAATGAACATGGTCTGAGCTAAATATTAAAGGGGGTCTTTAATACTTATGTCAGGGGCATCTGGGTGGCTCAGTCGTTAAGTGTCTGCCTTCGGCTCAGGTCATGATCCCAGCATCCTGGGATCAAGCCCCATATCAGGCTCTGCTCAGCAGGGAACGTGCTTCTTGCTCCCTCTCCAACTCCCCCATGCTTGCATTCCCTCTCTCATTATCTCTCTCCATCATAAATGGATAAAATCTTTTAAAAATAAATAATTAGGGCGCCTGGGTGGCTCAGTGGGTTAAAGCCTCTGCCTTCAGCTCAGGTCATGATCTCAGGGTCCTGAGATCGAGCCCCGCATCCGGCCCTCTGCTCAGTAGGGAGCCTGCTTCCCCCCCTGTCTCTGCCTGCTTCTCTGCCTACTTGTGATCTCTGTCTCTGTTAAATAAATAAATAAAATCTTTTAAAACAAACAAATAAATAAATAAAGGGGGTCTGTAACGTGGTCTCTAAGCTATACCTCAAAGTGGATCTGAACAGGCAGAGAGGAAGGCTTCACAGGGTGAAAACCTAGTGCAGAAGGGGGAAAGGAAACGCACATTTACTAAGCGTTTACTGTGCCAGTCCTTACTAAGGGCTTACCCGGTATCGTCTCTTTTAAACCTCACAAAACTCTCTGTATCTTTTTTTGAGAGAGAGAGCGTGAATGCGGGTTTGGAGGGACAGAGAGAGAATCTTAAGCAGGCTTCACGCCCAGCATGGAGCCTGGTGCGGAGCTACATCTCATGACCCTGAAATCATGACCTGAACCAAAACCAAGAGTCAAATGCTTAACTGACTGTGCCATCCAGGCACCCCAAAATTCTGTGTATCTTGTCCTGACTTTACAGTGGAGCAAACTGAGGTTCGGGAGGTTACTGGGCTTGCTTAATGTCATACAGTTAGTAAACAACAAAGTCAGAAGCTAACCAAGCATTGTCTGGGGCTGCCCCCTCTCCATCCCCGTGTGTGTGTGTGTGTGTGTGTGTTTCAGGACGTGGCGAGGCTGTGCTGCCTGTGCCAAGGAGTGCTGTGCTCTGTGCGGCAAGCAATTGAGGAGCTGGAGGGAGCCGCAGAGCCGGAGGGAGAGGTAGGACATGAGACCAGACAGAAGAGGATGGGGTGGGATGGGGATTCTCTGGTGGAACCCCTACTGTTGACTGCTCCCTGCCCCTAGGAGGCTGTAGGAATGCTTGAGCCCCTACAGAAGGTGTTGGCAGATCCCCGGCTGACAGAGCTGCAGAGGGACGGGGGAGCCATCCTGATGAGGCTGCGTTCCAGCCATAGCAGCAAGTACGAGGAGGGGGTGGGTGTGCGGGGGCAGGTGGACAGGGTGCTTAGAGACACAGCAGAGAGCTGTCAATAAACCTCAGCTGTCAGTTCATTCTTCCTGAGCATACCCCTACACAGGAGATCATGTTTTCCACCTGCTATGACCTTTGCATAAGGGCCCTAGGTAATCGTTATGATTACAGACAGGCATCTGGAGAACCAGAAGTGTTAAATGCCTTGGCCAAGATTAGTCAGTCGGTGGGAGAGTCAGGATTCAAATCCAGGCCTGTTGTGCAAGGATGGAATGCAGTGGGGTGGTGGGAAGGGGTTGACAGGGGCAGTAGGTCATTCTGTCCCTTTCTTTGCCCAGGCTGGAGGGCCCGGGCCCAGCTGCGCTGTACCAGGAGGTGGACGAGGCCATTCACCAGCTCGTGCGCCTCTCCAACCTGCATGCCCAGCAGCAGGAGCGGCGACAGCGATTGCATCGACTCGAGCAGGTCAGGCAGGACCCCCAGATCACTCTTACTTGGCCTGGGAACCTGGCCTCCAGCCCTCCTTTACTGCCGACATCCACAGCTGATGGCTCGATCGGGTGGCCCTCCCTCTCACCTCACCCTACCCTAGAGGCTGGCCTGGTGGGTGTGATTCAACAAGAGGGAGAAAGCATCTTAGCCCCAGCAGAGAACCTAGACCTTCCCTACCCCAACAGTGATCAAGAATCCTTAGAGATTGTGAGATTAGAAGAGATGCTTGGGTGCCCTAGGGGATTCTGGGAGGAGCTGATTGACTCTGGGATGCCTGTAACTCAAAATAATAAATGTCTATTGATACCAGTTTTTTAGCTACATTGCTATCCATGTTCCCTCAACTCTTTCTACGATGTCCAACCCAAACCTGAAGGTGGAAAAGTCCCACCGTCCTCCACCTTGGAAAGAGAGGATAATGGAAGATGCTAAGGCCTCTTTGTGTGGAAGATTCGGGGATGAGGCTGGCTTTTCTGAACCTTGATTCTTCTCTCCTGGGGTTAAGAGCCCCACAGGGATTATTCTAACATGTGGGATAGGGGAACAGGGGGCTTTGCAATCTGATTGTTCCCCCAGAGCCCCAAATATGGTGAATGAGTGCCTTATGGACCTATGTGTGGGCATCATCTCAAGGTCAATGTCAAAGTGGAGGGCAGGGCTCTCTGTTTTCTGGGGTTTCTGCATATTGGCTTCCTCCAACCCAGCATCCAAGGGATTGTATCTCTTACTCTTTGCTTGCTTGCTTATTAGCTGGTGTTCCCCTTTCAAAACCGTTAACACACAGGATCAAGAGTCTATAGTTCTCAGCTTGAGTTCTAGCTCTGCTGGGAGTGAAATGTTGGACAAATCTTGAAGCATCTCTGAGTTCCCAAGTCCACATCTGTAGAATGGGATCATAACGACACTTAGCTCGCAAGGGTGTTAGGATGACCAAAGGAATTCAGCAAATGACTGTACACATGTTTATGGTCAGATTATTGGGAACATTCTCAAGCTTCTCGTCTGCAGGCCATCCTACCCCAGCTTCCAGCCTTAATTCAGAGAAAAAAAATTACCATCCCTTTTTGATCAAATATCCCAGAACCAACATGAGAGTCCCTTATATCGCCGTAATAGGCAACTAGAGCTGGGAACACACACACACACACACTCCACTGGCTTGTCTCTTCAAGCCAGGTCCCTGCGACCTCTGCCCACCCTTCAGTGGACTCAGTGAATGTGAAATTTCTCCTCCTCAGTTATCCAGACAGTCCTCATACTGCTTCAGGCTCACACCAGCTTTATCTATGTCCCCTCCAGGCATGGAACCCTTGCCCGCCTCCCTCAGTGCTTCCTGCCAGCCCAGCTTCCCATTCTGGTGCTTTCTCATTTAACCCTTGAGGAAACTACTACCAACCGCTGTTAACCATTCCCACATTACGGCTGCATGAAATGGTTTGCGCAAAGGTCCATAGATCAGGGTGATGGGGTTGGACCTGGAGCTCAGCTTTCCTTCCCACAGGGAGGCTCCTTCTCCCTCATGGCTCTGCTGTCCTGCCCTGTCTGCCTCAGGTGCTGCAGTGGCTCTCAGGCCCAGGGGAGGAGCAGCTGGCTAGCTTTGCTGTGCCCGGAGACTCCCTGTCTGCCCTGCAGGAGACAGAGCTGCAATTCCGGGCTTTCAACACTGAGGTTCAGGTGAGAAGGGGGAAAGGGGCAGGGGAGAAAACCCATGGAGCAGGGGTGGAGAGTGGGGGCGGGGAACTGACTGCGACCAAGGACCAGGTCTGAGTACAGCCTTCCTTCTCCAGGAGCGCCTGGCCCAGGCACGGGAGGCCCTGGCCCTGGAGGAGGACACTGCCTCCCAGAAGGTCCTGGATGTCTTTGAACAGAGGCTGGAGCAGGCTGAGAGTGGCCTCCATCGAGCGCTGCGGCTACAGCGCTTTTTCCAGCAGGTATGTGCAGACCCTCTTTCTTCCACAGCTCGACTTCTGCCTGGGGAAGCTGATCAGGTAGTTGCTAAAAGCAGGGACTCCGGGAAGCCATCTCTTTGGATTCTTGGCTCTGCAACCTACTTGCTGAATGACCCGGGACAAGCATGCCTCCATAGGCACCCCTTCACAGGACTGCCACGAGTGTAATATAGGTCATATATAAGAAGCCCTTAGTACAGAGCCGACCATTGATCAATTCCATGTAAGTGTTGGCTCTTCTTTCATCCAGGCCCCTCTGTCTCCATACCAGCTCAGAGTGACAAGGTGAGGCAGTGGCGCTGGGACAGGAAAGGGGGTGTTCTCAGAGGACTGAGAGGATGGTGGGCTCTGGGAAGCCATCAACTAAAGAGGACAGGAGCTGTCCTTGGGCAGCACGCATGAACAGTACTGGACCTCACTCTTTCTCTACCCATCCCCATCCTCTCTGGCCCGGCAGGCTCATGAATGGGTGAATGAAGGTTCTGCTCGGCTGGCAGGAGCGGGGCCCGGTAGGGAGGCCGTGTTGGCAGCCCTGGCCCTGCGGCGGGCCCCGGAGCCGAGTGCTGGCACCTTCCAGGAGATGCGAGCCCTGGCCTTGGACTTGGGCAGCCCTGCTGCCCTGAGAGAGTGGGGCCGCTGTCGGGCCCGCTGCCAAGAGCTGGAGAGGAGGATTCAGCAGCAGCTAGGAGAGGAAGCGAGTCCACGGGGCCATCGGCGACGGAGGGCAGACAGCACCAGCAGCGGAGGGGCCCCCCGGGGCCCTCACAGCCCCTCACCCAGCCTTAGTTCCCTGATGCTCCCCAGCAGCCCTGGGCCACGCACAGCCCCATCCCATTGCTCCCTGGCCCCCTGTGGGGAGGACTGTGAAGAAGAGAGCCCTGACTTGGCTCCAGAAGCAGAGGGTAGACCTCCGAGGACTGTGCTGATTCGAGGCCTGGAAGTCACCAGTACCGAGGTGGTAGACAGGACGTGCTCGCCCCGGGAACATGTGCTGCTGGGCCGGGCTGGAGGTCCAGATGGGCCCTGGGGAGTAGGTACCCCCCGGATGGAGCGCAAGCGAAGCATCAGGTGAGAGCCTAGGCCAATTACTGCCCAAGAGGCCGAGCCAAGTGCCCAGCAGGAAGGAATACAATATTATGGTGGTCTCAGGCCCCAGCCTCCTTTGACCTTCCTTGTCCCTGCAGCGCCCAGCAGCGTCTGGTGTCAGAGCTGATTGCCTGTGAGCAAGAGTACGTGGCCACCTTGAGCGAGCCAGTGCCGCCCCCGGGACCCGAGCTGACTCCCGAACTAAGGGGCACCTGGGCCGCAGCCCTGAGTACCCGGGAGAGGCTTCGCAGCTTCCATCGGACACACTTTCTCCGGGAGCTTCAGGGCTGTGCCACCCACCCCCTGCGCATTGGGGCCTGCTTCCTTCGCCATGTGAGTGACCCCGAACACTTCTTCTAGGTCCTCTCCCTTCTTATGTCTCAACCCCAATCACCCTGTATTCATTCTCCGTATCTGTTCCCCATCCCCTTGAAAGTGTGCAGTCCAAGACTCTGGGGCCCCTGGGCCCCTCTGAATCCACTCAGCCTGTGTCCTTGTCCTCGAGTGCTGTCTGACCTTCACTCTCTGCATGGGAGTCTGTCATTTCCTGGGCAGCCTGAACGGCCGGGCTCTCCTTTGCGCTGTAGTGAGGACGTGAGGAGGAAAGGGAAAGGCTTGTCTCTCCCCAGGTGACGGCTTGTCTTTCCCCACTGGCACAGGGGGACCAGTTCAGCCTTTACGCCCAGTACGTGAAACACCGACACAAACTGGAGAATGGTCTGGCTGCACTTGGCCCCCCAAGCAAGGTAACCTTTGCTCCAAGCCCCATGAGAAGGAGAGGGGGCAGGAAGCCCTAAAACACACCCCACCTCCAAGTCTCTCAGGGAAGAAAAGCTTTCCTGAATGTGTCCAGGAACCTCTCCCACCAGTAATCTCCCCGAAGTGCTGAGGTGGCACAAGCACTCGACTGGGAGCCAAGAGAGCCTGAGTTTTGATCCTGAGGGACTTTGGGCAAGACTCTTGATTCCTCTGGGCCTCTGTTTCTACATCTGGTAAATGGGGGCACTGTCCACTCTATCTAACTCAGAGTGCTGTGAGAATCAAATGACTTCAAGAGTTAGAAGCTAGAGACTGTAAGGGGTTATCTGTATTCCTCTTCCATTCTCCAAGATTCAGAGGATGGTGGAATTCTGGCAGACCCCCTACCCGCTTTCTTTCTGAGGGAAGTTTCACCTTACCTTTGGCAGTATCTGGGCTTCCTCTACCCCCCAAAGCCTGGCCTACCACCCACCTTCCTGACACAGCTCAGCCCCCACTAGCGCCAGCCCCCGCTTCATCCCTGTTTGTCTCCTCCCCAACCAGGGCTCCACGGAGAGTGGCCCTCACTTGCCCCAGGCGTTGCAGCAGCCCTTGGAGCAGCTGGCTCGGTATGGACGGCTCCTGGAGGAGCTCCTAAGGGAAGCTGGGCCTGAGCTGAGTTCTGAGCGCCAGGCTCTTGGGGCTGCCGTGCAGCTGCTCCGGGAACAGGAGACCCGTGGCAGAGACCTGCTGGCCGTGGAGGCAGTGCGTGGCTGTGAGGTGAGGCCGTGGCTCGTCACTCCAGTTCCTACTGCCCAGCCCTGTGGCTTCAGAAAGCAGTGTGGTTAGTGACAAGAGGACCAGACTCAAAGTCAGAGGGCCCAGGCTCTAATTTCTAATCAGCTAGATGGCCTTGATCAAGTCACTAAACTTCACTGGGCCTCAGTGTCCTCATCTATAAATAAACTATGTCCTGCCCAACATCCCATGATCCTACCTCTGGCTGTGCTTTCCTGTTCCATTCCCAGTTCTTCTCTTTCCTTATCTACTCTGCACTTCCTCAGGCACCTCAGCACCCAACACATACCTTATTCTCCCTTAGCTAGTCTCTTTTTCTAGCCCAGAAAGTCCAAAACAGGTGGCAAACCTGCCTCCTCTGTGATAGACTCTTTCCCCTTTGGCTCTTTGCTGATTCTCTTCCCAGGTCAGAATGGTGCTTCATCCCCAGTGTCCACAGGCTTCCCCATGCAAGACTTTAAACCCTTGGAGCGTACCTTCTGTCTAGAGAGGCAGGACTATGTGGCCAGGCCAGGTGTGCTGTGCGTGGTGATCGGTGGATGGATTGTAGGCCGAGGCCTTCCCTGATTTCCTAACTCAGTCTGAGAACCTGTACATTAGGCCCCTTGCCCTATAAATCCCATTTTTACTCCCCATAAAATACACCCAAAGGTTTCCAGGGCCAATTGCTTTTCCTTTTCCTTTCCCCAGATAGATCTGAAGGAGCAGGGCCAGCTTCTACACCGGGACCCCTTCACTGTCATCTGTGGCCGAAAGAAGTGCCTTCGCCATGTCTTTCTCTTTGAGCATCTCCTCCTGTTCAGCAAGCTCAAGGGCCCTGAGGGAGGGTCAGAGACCTTTGTTTATAAGCAGGCCTTTAAGGTAGAATACTGGGACTTGGCCCGGTGGGGGGGTGGCCAGAAAGGGATGGAACAGGAAGTCATGTTGTTCTCGAGAACTCAAGATGTTCTGGAAATTCAACTCCAACCCAGGCTCAGAATCTGAATCATCTAAAACAGGTTTTGACCTTAATCACCTATCAGGTTAGGATGCCAGAAGTGACAGAAATTGCTGTTATTGTCATTGGGGGTTTATCATACATGTGGGATACTCACAAGGCATTCCAAGCCAGAATGGAGGACCTTTCCCATTAAGAATATATGCTTTTTGAGTTAGGGGTGGTTCTTGGGGTGACAAAAAAGGACTCTTTATTTATCAGTCTCTCTAATAGATTAAATTGATGGAACCACTGGAACCAAACCCAAAAGGAGGGAGGACTTTCTTCAGAGAAACTACTTTGGTATCCAGATAAACATTAATAGAGACCTATAGTCCTAGGGGCACCTGGCTGGCTCCGTCAGCTGTGTCTGCCTCTTGATTTCAGGGTTGTGAGCTCAAGTCCTACACTGGGTGTAGAGATCACTTAAAAAACAAAATCTTAAAAAAGAGAGAGAGGGAAAGATCTATAGTCCTAGATCAGGCAGTATGGCATGATTCTAAGAGATTCTTTTTTTTTTTAAGATTTTATTTATGTATTTGGCAGTGAGAGAGAGAGAGAGAGCAAGCACGAACACAAGCAGGGGGAGTGGCCAGTAAAGGGAGAAGGAGAAGCAGGCTCCTCACTGAGCAAGGAGCTGGGTATGGGGCTCTACTGGATCCCAGGACTCGGGGATCATGACCTGAGGCAAAGGCAGATGCTTAACCAACTGAGCCACCAGGCACCCCCTAAGGGTTTCTTATTTATTTATTTATTTATTTATTTATTTATTTGACAGAGATTAGATGTAGACAGAGAACCAGGCAGAGAGAGAGGAAGGGAAGCAGGCTCCCTGCTGAGCAGAGAGCCTGATGCGGAGCTCCATCCCAGGACCCTGGGACCATGACCTGACCCAAAGGGAGAGGTTTTTAATCCACTGGGCCACCCAGGTGCCCCCCACTAAGGGTTTCTAAACTTTGTCTGCCTACATTTGTTCCAGCTCCTGGGGGAGGGGGGCGCAGAGTACAGAATAGAGAAAAAGAAGCCTAGGTTTGGAATAACGTAGACGTGGGTTTGAACCCTCTCTCTCCACTAAGCTATGATAAGCCCCTGGGCAAGTTACTTTGTGTCTCTGGGCATTCCCCTTCTGTAAATTATGGTTGTTAGGAAGGCTAAATGTAGAACACTTGGCATATGGTAGGTGTTGAGCAAACATTTACTGAACATCTACCAGATGCCAAGCTAAGTGTAGTGCTTTTCCATGTGGTGCCATCTAGCCAGGACTCATTCTGTCTTCACCCACTCTCCTCCGCTTTTTCTCAGACTGCTGACATGGGGCTCACAGAAAACATCGGGGACAGCGGACTCTGCTTTGAGTTGTGGTTCCGGCGGCGGCGCGCTCGAGAAGCATACACTCTGCAGGCAGCCTCACCAGAGATCAAACTCAAGTGGACCAGTTCTATTGCCCAGCTGCTGTGGAGACAGGCGGCTCACAACAAGGGTGTGAGCCGGGGCTGGGGAGGGGGGTGGGGGGCACTCAGTTAGGGTCCAGGTTACAATGGGAGGTTAGTCTGCATAAAGACCATAGGGTGTGGGATGGAAAAGGAGTGACTTAGGAGATAATTCCAGTTCTGACTGGAGAGAGGTTGCTGGCATAGAGATTAGTCTAAGGTATACCAAAAGGAAAAAGGCAGCTACCAATTTCAGAAAAGCGAGAGCAAAGGGCAGGGCAAAAGAGAGTGAAGAAGTGTTCACTAGACCCTGGTTCCAGAATTTACATGCTGTTTGACCCGGACTAGTGTTTCTGTGTGCTTTGTTTTGTGTTTTGGGGGCTGGGTTTTTGTTTTTAATTCTCTGAACCCCATTCCACGGATCTTGAAAAGATGGAAAGTGACAGCTACATCTTCATATGATAGGGATGGTGAAATACGTGATTATCTATGGAAGCACTTGATAAACTAGAAAGGTGTGTAAGAATGAGAGGTTTGCTCTTAATGCCCACGTTAAAGGGCAGAGGGTGAGTATTAGAAGTTAGATGGCTGGGATGCCAAATGGGCAGGGTGCAACATGTAGAAGACAAGAGACAGGAGTCTGAGGAGGTGGTTTAAGGGCCACCATCACCATCCACATAGTGACAGTTGACAGCAAGGGTAACAGGAGATACCAGAAGAATGAGAATTGGCAAGGAGCAGAAGAGTCCACCATGATAGTGCTGGGGCTTGGAGCCAAGAGGGAGCTGAAGGACCCCATTGGTAATGGGGTCTCTGTTTCCTAGAGCTCCGAGTGCAGCAGATGGTCTCCATGGGCATTGGGAATAAACCTTTCCTGGACATCAAAGCTCTTGGGGAGCGGACGCTGAGTGCCTTGCTCACTGGAAGAGGTGAGGGCCACAGTGCTGGGGGGTGGGGGCGACTCCCAGGAGACAAGACCTTGAGAGCGAGGGCATAGTGGGGAGGCATGGTAGAAAAAAGTAAAGAAGGGCAATGAGTGGACATGTCTTCCCAGAAATTGTGGGACTGACTGGGAGGCCCTCTGTGAGACTGAGGGTCATTTCAGAGAGCCAGGAGGGCTTTCCCACACCAGCACCCCACCCCCCAACCCCCTCTCTGCAGCCGCCCGCACCCGGGCTTCCGTGGCCGTGTCATCCTTTGAGCATGCCGGCCCGTCCCTTCCCGGCCTCTCACCGGGAGCCTGCTCCCTGCCTGCCCGCGTCGAGGAGGAGGCCTGGGATCTGGACGTCAAGCAAATTTCCCTGGGTGAGGCACCTCTCAAGGGGTGGCTCCCAACAGCTGGGTCATCGTGGTGATGTTCAGGCTGCTTGCTGCTAAGCAATTCCTTTTTCTTGCCAAGTAGCCCAGTTGCCATGACAACTATGTACAGCTTCCCCATTGCTAAAAGAGCCTTCCATCTGGTTGCTAGGATAATGCTTACAGCAGCCTGTTGCTAAGCAGCACTTCCTCTGTACCTCTCTCTCTAGCTCTCCTTGGGTTTCTATGGAAACTGCTCAGCTTCCTGTTGTACCCTCCTGGTTCACCACGGCAATCCTTATAGTTTCCTGTCGCTTCTTCCCTCGTTGCTCTAATGATGCTGCTGACAATTTCCTGCCTCTTGGTAGGGGGGTTCTCTTACAACTGGATTGCTATGGTGACTCACAGCTTCCTGTTGCTATGGAGCTTTTTCTTCCCTGATGGAGCAGCTTGGTTGCTTAAGGTAATCTAGGGGGGGTCTATACCCTGCTCTCACCCTAGCTTCCCCTCCAGCCCCAGAAACACTTGACTCTTCTGGAGATGTGTCCCCAGGACCAAGAAACAGCCCCAGCCTGCAGCCCCCCCACCCTGGGAGCAGCACTCCCACTCTGGCCAGTGGAGGGATCTTAGGGCTGTCCCGGCAGGTAAGTCCCTATACTAGGGCTGAAAGTGGGGTGCTCTCTTCAGCCACTTTCTGAGTGGGCTATTCTCATTCAACCCATGGGGGCAGGGGGAACCAATGAGCCTGTGTTCCCAGCAAGACCACAGGTTGGATATATTGTCGTCTGCCTTTCTCCTCTACCCCTTGACCTAGAGGAGAGGAATCAAAGTCAGATGTGAAAAGGAATCTTTAATAAGGTGCATAGTGCAGGAGTGGATGGAAAGGTGGGGGGGATGCCAAAAGTATCTGGACTTGAATTAAATTAGCCAAATTGAGGAATCTGGGGGAGGAGGAAAGAGAGGTGAATTGGCAGGCTGGAGGGGGGGTGAATATAGGAAAAAGGACATTTCCTTGCCCTTTAAGTTCACTGCAGTTCATCTTTTTGCAGAGTCATGCCCGAGCCCTGAGTGACCCCACCACTCCTCTGTGACCTGGGTGAGTCAGTGCCCCCTTCCACTATATCTAACACTCCTAACTTCTTGCACCAACTGCCTTCTTTCGCCAGCTTCTTGCAAGTCGGCTTCTTCCCTCTCCCAACCCATCTCCCTCTTCTCTCCTGGCTTCTAGAGAAGATGGAGAACTTGGCTAGAGGCCTTCCTCTCAGCACACTTTGGGCCGTGATGGCAGTGGGACATAGTGGAGGCTGGAAGAGCACTGAATTCCTTCCTTCTGCTTTCTGGACAGAGAGGAGGTCACAGGACCAGCATGTTTCCCTGCTGCTATCTCTGGCTCTCTCCAGCCGGGTGCCTTCCTGCAGGAACCAAAGTGTCCACTCTTTGCTTGCCTTCATGCCCTGGAGGGGGAGAAATGAGCTCTCATCCAGTCCTTCCCCATCTTGGGCCACTGCATTCTCCCAGGACACGGCTCCGTGTTGGCCCTCCCCCAACAGCCTGCATTCTCCCCTTCGTGTGGTACCACCCAGACTCTCCCCTGAGAAGTCTCATCTCTGCCAGGTCAGCTGTGGTTCCTGGTGACTCCACTCTGGGTTGTCATAGGAAATGGAGTTTTGCAAATCATTACAGGACGGTGGGGGGTTGGGGGGGCTACAAACTTTATACATGTAATTACTGTTATTATAATACTATTGTTATATTAAACGTATTTACTCATACTTTGTGTTAGAAGAGCTAGCGCAGACCCTGGGTTGTTCCTGGCCCCAAACTGGGCGTGGGTGTGGGAAAATGCCCCTCCCGCAGTGGCTCTTGGAGGCTCAATGCACTCTGCGAAGTTCCACCTCTCCCACTGCACCCAGTTCTTGAGGCTGAGGGGTCATCCTTAAGCTGGGATCTAGCAGTTCTCAAAATGAGGTCCTCAGACCATAGGGCATGAGAATCCCCAGGCTACTTGCTAAATGCTAATTCCTGGGCCCCACCCCCAGAGCTACTGAAGCCGAAGTCTGGGGGTGAAGCCCAAGATTTCTCGTTCCTTATTAAGCTCTCTGGGTGAGCACTTAAGTGCCCCAAGAAGTATTTCCGGACAAAATGGCCCAAGTAGGACAGGACATAGGCAGACAGACACAGCGCCCTGTGCCTCAAGACACCTGTTTATTGGGGACACAACTCTGCGACAGGGATGACAGGAATCGTACCAAAAATAGCGACGTCTACAGGGCCCCTGAAGGGGCTAGAAGGGTACAGTGCCCCCCACCCCCACCCATTGTACAAAAATAAACTCTCACGCCTATGGACCAGCAAAGACTGGCAGAGCGGCTCCTCAACAGGGACACAACCCTCTGCCAGCCCTGGGACCCCGTTCTTTGATCCTCACCCCTGCCACTTCTAAGGCACTGTGACTCTCCCCTGGGCTGGGTGGGTAGCGCCCGCCCACCCTCCTACGCCCTCCACCCCCTCCACCTCTGGTCCGCCTGGGGCTGGGATATGGGTCCCACGCTGCCCCCTGCTGGCTGCTCTACCCAACTACCTCTAGCACTCCCCCGCTCCCGCGGGGTGAGCTCACTAAGCTAACCGCCCCTAAGAGGGCTCCCTACCGTTCTTGTCCTCCTAGCCCCGCCTCTCCTGCTCTCTGCAGCCCGGGGCCCTCCTCCCCTTCCTGAGGAGGACTGGGAGGGGTCTCTCCGGATTGTGCAGGGGCGTAAGGCGGGGACGCGTCGGCCTGGGGCGGCCTGCGGCCCCGAGCCCTGCGGCTGTGGTGCACTTGCAGGTGCAAGGCCATGAGCTCAGGGGCTCCTGTGGCGAAGGGGCAGAAGAGGCATCGGTGGAGGGCACCCCCCGGCCCAGCCTCGCCTCCCGGCCCCGCCCGCAGGGACAGGTCCAGGGGTTCGGCCTCACCGCCTCGCCCGTTGCGCAGGGTCCTCCCGGGACTGGCGGGTTTCCGACGGGACCCCGGCGCCGCGCTCGAAGGAGGCCGGGGGTTCGCCGCGCCCTCCACCCAGGTCGCAGGCTGCGGAGCCGCCTTGGCTCCCGACTGCTGTGCCGCACTCCGCTGGGAAGGGGGCGGCGGCTCTGGGGGTGGTCCGGGGCCCGCCCCACTCCTCTGCTCTCGGTGGTGGCGCTGCAGGTGATACTTCAGCGAGCCGGATTGGGTGCCCGCGTAGTCGCAGTGCGGACATTTGTAGGGGCGCTCGCCTGGTGAAAGGGGTGCGACAGGGTCACAGAAGCACGATCACCGCCGGCCCCACCCGCATTTCGCTCTTTGTACAGGCCCTTCTGGACCAGAAAAACATACCCCCACCGCCTCTCATTTAACAGAGCAGCATTCTCCCAACCACCTCAACTGGCCATACTGCAGGCTGCGTTTCAGGCAGCGCTCTCTGTTCCTGCCCCTCAGTTCCCTCCCGACCACAGAGGCTGCCCCCCTCACCTGTGTGCACTCGAAGGTGCACTTTAAGGTGATGCGCTGAGCGGAAAGATTTTCCACAGAAGGGGCAATCCTTTCCTGTGGCTCCCCGGCCCCCTTCAGGCCGGGTCCCTCCAACCAACAGCCCATTCTCTTCTGCAACACACACGTTAAGGGAAGTCAGAAAGGCCCTTTGCCCTATCCCTATCAGGGCCACGCGTCCCACACCCACCCCTTAGGATTGCTTCCCCTGGGACCCCAGAAGTAAACAGTCTATTTGAGGGAAGCTGAGGAGTTGGATTTGTTGTGAGTTGTGCTATGCCCCTCGAAAAGTGGCCTCCAGGAGTGAAAACAATCGAGAGTAAGAGAAAGGTCCCTTTTAAAGAGGAGGGCAAGGAGGGCGGTGGTGGCGTCAGAATGGGCCCCGGATGTGGAAATCTTGGAGGGAAAAGACCCCTACATACCCTGCGTGGCGGTGGACCTTGCTTGGGTCCCCGCAGCAGACGCAGAGTGCCCTGGCCCCTCGCCTGGGCGCGGGTGCAGTGAAGCCAGAGGGCCCAACGCCCTGCTGCGGGCCCAGGTCTCCTCCTCTGCCTCCACCACCTCCTCTTCCTCCTCTGGCTCTTCCGCGCGATGCCGGCGAGCCCGGGCCGGAAGAGCAGAGGGCAGTGGGCGGAAGCTTCCGAAGCCGCGGCCGGCCCCAGGCTCGGCGCCCTCACCATTAGGCCGGGCCTCGCCAGCTCGCAGGCTCAGGTAGCCCAGGAGGCTCGGAGGCTCACGGCGCTCGGCGGGAGTGGGAGCCGGGGCCAAGAGGAGCGCGGGGCCCAGCGGCTCATAGGTCAGCAGGCCCAGGTCAGGAGGCTGGGGGGCCCGGGCAGCCCCGGAACCAGCCCCCGGGGCGCGCAGCGGCCCCAGCTTGCTGGCATGCACCTTCATGTGGTTCTTAAGGAACCAGGGCTCCTTGAAGCAGCGGCCACACACGGGACACGCATGATCGAAGGAGGCCTTGTGCTTGCGCATGTGGCCCTTCAGAAACCAGGACTGCGTAAAGCTCTGGCCACACACTTGACAGCGGAACTCCGGGGGCGCTGGGGGCTCCTCGGGAGCGGCGGGAGCGGGGGCAGGCGCTGCCTCACGTTCAGGCTCCGGCTCAGAATCTGGGACTGATCTGGGTTCAGGTTGGGGTGGAGGCTGAGGCTGGGGTGCAGCCGAGCTGGCCGCCAGGGGGCGCTCAGGAGCTCCGTGGGCCGTCAGGCTGTGATGCAGCAGCTCCTCCTCCTGGCTGGAACCAAAACTGCACAGGCCGCACTTCCAGGGCCTGTGCAGGATGTGCAGGTGGCGTTCGCGCTCCGCCGCGGTGCGAAATTTGCCTTTGCAGAAGGGGCAACGGAAGGCGGACGACGAAGGAGCCTGGGACCGCGCCAGGCCCTCAGTGGCAGGGGTGGACTGCATGCCCCCAGAACTTCGGGCTCTCCCCAGCCGGGCCTCGCGCAGTAGCGCGCGCTCCTCCAGCTCCAGCAACAGGCGTGCGGCGGGACTACGCGGACGCTCGGGCTGGTGCGTGCGCAGATGCGAGCGCAGCAGAGCCCGCTGCGCAGCGCGGTGGCCGCAGTGCGGGCACTGGAAGGCCTGGGCGCCTGGGTGCGCCCGCAGGTGCAAAGCCAAGATAGAGTTGAAGCGGAAGCGCTTCCCGCATACAGGGCAAGGGAAGCGTCTTTCCCCTGCGCGACTCTCGGACCAGGCCACTGCTCCCATCCCTGGAGACCCGGCGCTCACGCCTGGCCCGTTGGAGTAGCGCTGCAGATCCAGTTCGCCGTCGAAGGCGGGCGGCGAGGGCGCTAAATGGCCGCCCGGAACGCGGGGACGTGAGCCCTGTGGAGAAAGACCTGAGTAGAGCAAGGGGTTGAAAAGGGACAGCTGTGGGAAAAGCAAGGGTGTAGAAGGCCAAAACTCGAGGGAAGGTGGGTTGGGGCCTGAATCAGGAATACCGAGTGCCCTTCCCACTCACCCTGAGGGAAGTGGGACATGAATGGGAATTGAGCTGTTGGGGCCACAGACAAAACTTCTAAGAGAGGTAGGGCAGGGAAGGAGTATAATCGGAAGTACTTGCAGGTTCAGGTCAGAGCTTCTTCACTCACCTCCATGGACCCCCTTCACATTCTTTGGTTCTGGGGAGTTCAGGGAAGAGGAGGAGGAAGAGCTGCTAGTGAAGGCAACAGGTGCTGAAGAGCTAAAGCAAGAGAGACAGGTTTGGAGGGAAAGATGAGCCCTGGTTTTCAGCAGTGGAAAGAGGCACCCCCAACCCCATACCCTTAGCAGCCATACTCTTGCAACCTATCCATTACCCTTCCTTGCACCCTGAGACAGGAAGGGGCTGCTCTCTTCAAAATTTTTACTCCTTGATTTGCCCAGCCCACAGGCTCCCTAACAACCAGGATGTCTTCCCCCAAAGTAGTAATTTTAAACTCCTAGTCCCAAACGACCACTACCATCTTTACCATCACCACCATCAGCACCACCATCACCACCCCCTGGTGGTAGAAACCATCACAGTATACCCCTCTCCCATTTAAGTCAGGCTATGCAGCTTGATGAGCAAACCGGGTGGGCCTGCCATGCCCCCCCAGTTATCCAAGTGAAACCAGTTGCTCTCAGACCCCTAACTGACCGATAAGCCAAACATCCTTCCACACTCCACAGTCCTTCCTTCTGGCCTTATCCTGTCTTTCTGTCTTTTCCCCCTCGTTCTCCCTCCCTCCGCCTGGATTCCTGATCCATTCATTTCCATTCATTACAGAGACTCATTCATGCATGGGAGAGAAACACCTCCCAGCAGCAGAGAGTCTGGAGACAGACAGAGGGGGAGGGGCATGAAGGGGGAGAGAGCCAGAGGGAGAGGGAATGAAGAGAGAGTTGGGGGAGGAGTGGAAGTTAAGGGGCGCTGCTGGCCTGGGGAAGGGGTTAAAAACTACAAATAACAGATAGGATTCATCCCCGTGTTTCAAACCTTGGAGCCTGCAGTTTGACGGGGCATCTCAGCCCCTTTGTCCAGGGCTGTTCCGAGGCAGGCTTTCCTTCTCTCTGCAGGGGAGAGGCTCCCTCACACAAGAGGAGGATTACACTGGCTCTGAGCTCAAGAGGCTGGAGTGAGGGACGGGGGGCGGGGCTGGGCCATCTGCACAGATAGGGGCTCAGCACATGCTCTGAGCAGGAAAGGGTTAAAATTCTCCAGGCTGAAATTCCCTGGGCCTGGGATGTGCAGAGCTCCAGTTCTGAGGAAGGAGAAGAGCACTAAGAAGAAGCTTGGGGGGGGGGGGTGCTCTTCTGATTCTAAGCTGCAGAGGTTAGTTAGCATTAGGACTTAGAGGCAACCCCAGAATTAACATTCATGGAAACAGGCCTGGGGAAGATGAGCAGAAGTCAGCCAGCCTACCTTCCTGCTTACATACAGAATTGTCTCCAGTTGAGACTGGATGAATGTGGGCCTAACCTATTTTTTTGCCTGAGATAGAAAGAATATTTGAGATATAAAGAACTTCCATACAATAGGCATTGTGAAACTGAAATGGGTTACTGAGAAAGAAAAGGACTCAAGCGTTACTTTGCTTAAGGATCTTTAACAGAAGAGAACTGGGCCAGGAGTCAGCCCTGCTTATCAGCAAAGAGAAAAGGCTCTGGAGGTCCAAACCTTCTTTAATTTTTGACATTTAATGAATGTGAATGTGATAAGAATCCATAAAGGGGCAGGTACCTGTTACATGTGAAATCTGGGTTAAGGGAATTTTATTAACAGGAGGTGTCCTCATCCAAGGGTCATTAAACAACCTCCACCACCACATTTAACATTTGTATTTCTGTAGCTCCAAATTAGGGCATCCACCATCATCTTCTGGATCCTCCAAACAAACCCCTTTCCTGGGACCAAGAGCCCAGCTAGGCTCCATGCGTAGTGTCACAAAAGGTGATTTAAAGAGTAGGACTGAGGAGTGCAAGGCTATTGTGGGCCCAGTCTGACTATTAATAGCCCTGCAACCTTCAGTAAATCACTTAACCTCCCAGTTTACTCATCTGTAAAATAAGAAAGTTGGACTAATTTATATTAATGGTCCCATCCAGCTCAAAAATTTGTGGTTCTGAGTCACAGGACTCTTCTGGACCCCAGAGAGATTTTAAAAACAAATGGTCATCCCTTCAGTACCATGGAGAGTGCAGTGGGCTACCAGAGGAGCCACTTTGGCCACCTCGGCTCCTTACCATAGGAAGAGCTAGGAAGTGCTAGAGGGGCCACATTTGCCATTTTAGCACCACAGATAAAGCACTGAAAAAAGCTAGAGGATTTTTAAAAATTCCTATCTGGGAACTATGGAGGGGGATGGGGGACAGTGGTACCAGAGGAATTATTTTGGCCTTTTAGATGTCACTGAAAATAGATAAGTGTAATAGAAAATAGATGTAACTAGAAGAATTTTAATTAGCTATAAGGAGTGTCCTGACAGTTACAGTTTGTACATCCTGGAATGAGTTACTGAGGCATCGTATTTGGGTCCATCACATTCTGTTGCTCTCCTGGGGATTCCCGGAACATCCTGGTGTACAGCCAATCTGGTATATTCAGAGGAAGCAGATGGTGGGGGAGGAGGGGGGGAGGCTGGGAATACTGCATGGTCATAGCTGACTAACCTATGGGCACATATTCTGATTCTGAGAAGATTCTAGGGCCCCTAAAACTGCCTGTAGCACAGCAAGCAAAATACCTCATGGGAGGCTGACCTCATATATGAAGCAAGTAGAGTGCGAACAGGACAAAGCTTCCTCCACCAAAACAAAACAAAAACAGAAGACCTACTTTACACATAGCATTTTCCAGGATGGAAAAAAGTGATATACAAGAAGGCCTAAATTGAAGCTGAATTCCCAAACAGGGTTAAGTTTCCCTAGAGGGTAGCCTCAAATCAACAAAACCCACCTGGACACCTTCCTAGGCCCAGTCAAGACCTCCTGAGTCATCTCCATACCAAAGGAGGCCCCAGGCACCTGATCCCACTAGTGTTTTGTTTTGTTTTGTTTTGTTTTGTTTTCAACAGAAAAGAGCACTAACAGGGTCCAAGAGCTATGAACCAGCTTGGAACCCACAGCATGCATGTATTGCCTGTGGGCAATAATCACAGAGTTTTCTATAGTTAGGCCCTAAACACCATCCACGAGATTTGGCCAGACAGGAGTACTGACCTACTTTCCACCCTCACTGGGAATCAGGGGTTATCTGGCCCTTGTTTGGGTTCTATAGGGATACAGAGCCAGGGATAGGGATCGGAAATCGTTCCAAAGCAACAGGCCAATTATTTTTGTGTGCTAGGAAAGCTGGTGGGGAAGGGCGTGTGGACCATCAACCTTACTGCTTTAGGGAGGGCTGGAAGGGTTGGTGAGAAGACTTAGAAACAAGGACAGGTACACAGAAGCATTTGCTGCCTGAAGGACCTCAAACCCATGGTTCAAAAGTTTTTAGGGTCAAAGTGTAAGAGGCAAGGATTCAGGACTTCTGAGGTATAGTTGTGATGAAGCCTCTGTCACTGGTCTTTTCTATTATTTGATGCTCTTCCCCCTGTAGAGAATCCCACACCTCTGGAGTCTGCTACCAATTATGATTAACGCTGCACAAGATGAGGTAAGAAAGAAAAGGGGCTTCTTAGGTGGTCTAGAATCAAGACCACTTTTATCGCAAGTACATGCTAGTAGCTCACTTTCATGGTCTCCTATCCATGGCCCTTTGAACCTCACTGCTCAGGGAGTTCCTCTAAACTGACCCCACATCACAGCACGCCCATCTTTTACATTGAGTTCTTGGTAAAGCCTCCTTCCTTCATCCTCACTGTCCTGATTTGGGGGCATGGCACCTCAATCATTGACTCCAAATGTGCAGCAGAAGACAAGAGGAAGGTACACCTGCTGACCTACTGCCACCCCGCCATGGTGAATCTTATTTCCCAGGCATGTCCCAACTTGACCCCTCTTCTGAAAGTTCTAGAGGACCTTGATTTGGGGGAGGGGGCATGGCGCCAGCCCTAAGTCCCCTTAACTGGAGCTGACCCTAGAAAGGTCAGAGTCTTAGCACCCATATGAGTCTCAGTCCTCAGATTAGGGGGTGGGGGTAGGCGGGAGAGCCTCTGGGAAAATCTCCCTCCCAGAAGTAGGTTGGCAAGTAGGGCAGGACCTGTGATCCTGCAGAAGAGATTCTTCCAGCAGCACCCCAGTCCCCTCCCGGGGAAGATAAGCTAGAAGGATGATGGGGGGCAGGGTTGGGAGATTGGGAGGCCAAGGCTCAGCTACCCCGGCCGGGAGAACAAAAGCTGAGTTGCAGCCGCCTCCGCCGCTGCTGCCGCCGGCCGAGCTCTTTGTGACACTTTGTTTGGGACGCAGAGAGGGAAGCACCCCCCATCCTCTCCCCTCCCCCATCCCGCTCCGGGAGAGTTTGGGTCCCTTCCCCCTCTCCCATCAGCCCTACCTGAGCCGGGGGGCGCTCATCCACTCAGGATCCCGGCTCGGCCGCCTTGCACCCCCAGGCCCCTCGCGCCCTGCCTTCGGGCCCCTACAAAGACGTCCGCACCACCCCCCCCCCCGTTGGCCTTTCCCCTTTGGTGTACGCTTTCCCGGCTCCCCCACCTGGCCCCCCCCTCCCTCGAGGCCCCCCAGCTATCCCGGCTTCCGAGGCCGCCGCCCCCACCCCGCCCCCCCAGGAGCTCTGGGCGAAGTTTGCTTGGGGCCGAGCCGGCGCCCCTCCCCCGCCCCCGCCCCCTGCACCTGCTCCGAGCCGGGCGCGCGGAGCGGGCCCCCCCTCCGGGTGGGGGGGAGGGGGCCGGGGGCGGGGGCCGGGTGGCGGAGGGGGGGGGCCGGGAGTGGGGGGAGCGGCTACTCACGAGCCCCGGGCGGGCGGCGGCGGAGCGGGCGGCGGCGGCGGCGGCGGGCGGCGGGCCGGCGGCGCGGGCGTCAGCGTTACGTGGGGCCGGGGGAGATGCGCCGGGCCCCGGCCCCCCCGCCCCCGGCCCGGCCCCCGCCCCCTCCCCGGTCCCCCGCCCCCGGCCCTGGCCCGCATTGTGTGCGGCGGGAGGCGGCCCGGCCATTAGCATGCGGGGGGCGGCGCGGCGGGGCTGGGAGCCGCGCGGGAGCGGGAGCGGGGCTCTGGCTCCGGGGACAGGGAGCTGGGGACCCCGGGAGCCGCGAGAGGCGGCCGCCAGGGGCGGGGTACGGGCAGTTTGGAGACGGGGGGCGCTGTCGGAGGGAGGGAGGGAGGGAGCGGGGGTGGGACGCACAGACGATTCCAACAGGAGACTGGAAGAGATTTTGAAAGGTCATCTCGTCCTTCCCCCAGCCTCCAAGCCGGACTGCCCCTCCCACCCTAAACCCGGACATACCAGGGAAGGAGTTGGCTCTGCCGCTCTTTCTGCCCCAACATGCACAGACTCGGGAAGTTCTTCCTGGGGTTTTATCTCAAAGCCTCTCCCTTACAATTTCTGTCTCTCTTTTTGGGGAGGAGGAGGAGGGGCGATTATAGAGATAGTTAATGTCTGCCGTATAAGAAACATTATTAAAGTTACTCTTCGGTCCTTTCTGTTCTTGATAAACAAATCCCACTCCTTCCTCTAGAATTCTCTTTCCCATTCCTTAAGTCACTTTAATGGCTCTTCAATACAACAAATATTTACTGATTGCTTACCGAGTACCAGGCACTATGCTTAGCACTGTGGGGGATGAGCAGATGAGGGGCTTGTAGAACCTTCCTATGAGCAGTTTGTAATCTAGACAGGGGCTACAAATTTGTAAGTAGTATACTCAGGTTTAATCAATATTGACGGAATGCCTGTTCACATATTTAATAGTATCGAATCCTTACAATAACACTCTGAAATATAATCAGTCTGCATTTACAGGTAAGGAAAATGAAGCTAAAGAGTCTCTTTCCACTGTCCTACCAGCTCAGGGATCCTCAAAGCAAGCCTAACTTCACATTCTGTCAGGCCACTGCTTACCAAATAAAATTAATGCACATGGGGGCTGAGGCAGAAACAGACCCACAACTTTTCCGGATCCCCTTAAATGTGTTTCGCACTCCCCAGGAAAGAAGAGTGGACACAGTGATCAGATGAGTGTTGGCCCAGCAGTGAGTAGAACATAAGTGTCTTTCAAAGGACCACTAGACCCCTGCCTGTCAGTACTAACTCCCAGGAGTCTTCTGGCTCAGTCTTCTACCATCAGTAATAAATATGGTAAGAGTTACTAACAATTATTGAGCAAGTAGGTGTTAGGTACTGGGCTGAGCTAGTTCTTTGCATTTTCTCTTTTAATACTCAAGGTAACCCCTTGAGTATTGTATTGAGATCAGTATTATTAACTTCCCTTTATAGATAAGGAAACAGAGATTAAGTAACTTACCCAAGGTCATTCCAGTAGATCTGGGATTTGAACATAAGTCTGGTTTTCTCCAGATCTCAGGCTCTGCACCTTTCCTATTTTTAATTCATAAGGTATATATTCAAGCCCAGCTGATTCTGCTCCTTACAGTAGAAACAAATGTCCCCAGCTTAGCATTTAAATAAGCCTTTAGTATATGGGCCTCATGCACATCAGTGTGACCGTATCCCACCAGAGATGGCTACTAAGTGCCCACCATGAGCCAACAACCACTCACAGTCATATTATTAGCCCCCTTTATATCACTCAGTTTGGGCAAACTGAGGTTTAAATAGGTAGAATATTCAAGGTCACACAGCTGAGAAAGTGACAGAGCTGAGATCCTAGTCCAGGTCAGCCTGACTGCAAGGCAACCTGTATCTCTCAAAAATGTTCTTTGGTATGGTAATGTCCTTCCCAAGACTGGCCATTTGGGGACTATTTTCTGTACATATCTAGCAGCAAATTAACACTGTAACACTAAAAAAATCCCTGCTATAAGTAGGGATCCCCATCTACTTTAGTGTCCAATCCAGAGTAAATCCTTTAAGAAAGGAAGAAGAGAGGAGAAACCGTCCAGAAAGTGAGACAGGAAACCAGGGGAATTAAACCTTGCCTGGTCTTGAGACAACACTGCAAGTGGTAATGACAGGGGACCAATTCAGACAGTAATATGGGATATCCCTATATTACAGGTAATTTGAGGAGGAAGCAAAAAAAGGAGAAAATTAGATGGAAATGGGGGGAAACTGGGACCCAGAGTGGTAGTGTCCACTGGGATGAGGTGAGCAATCAGAAGAGGACCCTGGATGGGCAGAGAGGGCAGCAATGGGAAATGGGAACAGCAATGAACAAAAGGCAACAATGGGAAAGAGGGACAGAGTAAGGTAGGGTGGGGCGTCTTATAGAATGAACTGAGGCTGGTCTGCCCATAGCCACTCCCTGGATCCTTAGGCACTCTGGGACCTTTGCCCCACCACTCCCGGCCCCGACAGCCTGTCTCTGCCAAGACAAGTTTGTCGTCCTCGTCGTCGTCTGCTCTGAGCTACTGGACCCTGCCAGGAGCTCCAGGCCCGGCTGGGTCCCATCCTTTTGGAGTAGCACCTTCAGACTAGGTAGGTCTGAGGCCCTGAGCCTCAACTCCCCGGATTTTGGAAGCAGATAAAGGGACAGCTGAAAGAGATGTTGCTCCATATCCTATCTCCTGATAGGTGCCATAATGCCTTTCTCCCAGCCTAGAAAGCACCGAACTCCAGTGGTCAGCAGAGCCATGGAGGAGAGAGCTGCTCAGCGGGAGCAGGAAAGACCCAGTCTTCGTCTGGAAAAGCTACAGCACTGGGCAAAGCACAGGCAGAGCGGGCACCTCTTGGTGCTAGCGGTGAGGCCAGGCTGTCCCACCCAGAGCTTCAGCATGTCCAGTTGTAACCCAGTTCAGTTCTATTGAATTAGGGAGCACCCACCCCGTGTCTGAAACTGCTAGCCTCTGAGTGGGAGGAGGGTGGAAAAAACATAGCATAATGAAGCAAGACCCTTAATCCCCAATTAGCTTCCATTATGTGGGGAAAACACATATGTAAGTAACCAGACTTGGACAGATTTGAGGCAGAAAAAGTTAATACCCCATTCCTTCACTTGACCTTGGTTGACTACTTCCCACCAACGGGCATTCCTCCCAATTGCTGATCTCTAGATCCCCTTCAACTACCCTGTGTCTGGCCTCCAGGTGAGTCAGCTATGGCTGGCAGTGGCTGTGGTGCCCTTTGCTATCTCTGTTGCCTGCCTGAACTCTGCCTGTCACATGGCCACAGCACTGCCACTTGGGCCTGGAGCATTGGTAAGACACACCACAAGGAAGGGTGGAAGGAAGGTCCTGGAGGCCCTCCTTAATGGGCCAGAGCGCAACACTTGCCTTTCTCACCATTCAGGGTCTCCTCACTGCGATTGTCACTCTTGAGCTGCGCAGAGCACCCCGCCTCTGGAAGGTGAGAGGGGAAGAGAATGCAGCACTGTTCTCCCACACACACCCCAACACACACACACACACACACACACACACACACACACACACACACGCCACTCAGCCCAGGAAGTGACTAAATGTTAACCAATCCTGTCAGCTCCCTGCCCCTGACTGGCCTAAAAAAACTGAGGAGGGAAAGCAAGAAATTAGAGGGCTCATGGTCCTGTTTGGAGGTGGAGGAATAGGAGCTGAGTTTTGTTTGGGGGCTTTGCTGCAGGTGGGGCTTGGAGCGGCAATCAGTCCCCTAGGCTGGGCAGGGTTGAGCTGGTTCATTGGCAGGTGCGGGCCATGATGATACTCAACATCTTCAGTCTGATCTTGGGCTTCATCGTTGTGGTGGTCGACGTGATGAAGACAGTCTTGGGGGCTGCCTCAGCTGCCCCCTCCCAGGTATGGGTGAATAAAGGAGAAGGTAGGAGAATGAAGAGATGAAGAGGAAAAGGGGCAGGGGTAAACAGGTGCTGGGTTCCCTGTAGCATCCTCATCCCTGTCTACCTGCAGCAGGCTGGCTTGCTGGCGGTGGAGCTAGGCACTGAGGCCTTCACCCTAGGGGGAGTGCTGGTCTCGGCATACTCACTCTTCCTGCTGAGCCAGAGGAAGCCAGGATGCTGCAGGAACCGGAGTCTGCTCTACCAGGAGCTGCAGGAGGTATCCAGGGCAGGGAGGAAAGTATGGAGCAGTTCACTAGCAGCTGATTTTTGTACTGGCTATACTGGTCAGTGGCACTTAAGAGAAAACAGGGTTGGTGGGGGCTGAGCGGGAGAAGGGGTCATAGCCAGAAACTGATTGGTTTTCTGTTTTTAGATATTTATTCCCCAGTGTTGAGTAAGAGGTAACTGGGTATCTAAATGGCTGAGATTAGAAATGTGGGAGAGCATTAGGAAGCTGCCTAAATATTGGAAGAACTATGGGAACAAGAGTAAATGGAAGAAAAGGAGTAAGTTGTTTCTGTCTGGGATTCCTCCTTTCTCACCCTTACAGTTTGCTCCCCTCACAACTGTCTGGCTTTTAGGGTCTGTCTGAGTTGGAGGAAGTTGCTGCTTTGGAGAATGGTACCACCGTGGCCAGCACAGCAAATGCAACAAATGAGTAAGCTAACAAGGGCAGGCAAGCAACTCCTGCTCCACTAACCTGGCAAAGGGCGTTGTCCAGGCCCTCCTGCCCCCCACCACACAAAACTCGGAAGCTAGATGGAGTCCTCTGAGACCTACATGAAGTCCGGTGGAGTGCCTTCAGTTTTCATCCAGACTAGGCCCCTTGCTCTTCCCTTCCCCACAAGAGGAAGCTATACCTAAACCGGAGCCTTCCCTGAAAGGGAAAAGCTGCCCTCCTGCAGGACATCCTTAAACCAATTTTCAGCTGTACCCACTTCCTTCCATCTTTCCCCTCCATACCCATCGCCTCCCCATACAGCTTCACATCTGCCTCGTCTCACTACTTTCTCTTCTTTCCACCTGCACAATCCCATCCAACTCCAAGCCCGGGGTCCCGCACAAGCCCATTCTCAGAAATCAGTTCACGGGTGCTTTAGTTTTCTCCCTTCGAGCCGGTTCCTTTCTACTCTAGCGAAGACTACAAGTCCCGGGATACACCGCTGCCCCCGTGGCCTGATGGGAAATAAAGAGCCTTCCCTCTGGGATGGGGGCGCTGTACATCTGCTGAGTGACGCGAGGCGCTGGAAGTCGGGGCCTAGCCGAGAGTTTCCTCGGACGCGACCACTGGCCCCGCGTGCGGGGAGGCGCCAGGCGGGTTATCCTGCGCGGGGGCGCCGCCGCCCCACCCACGGCAGCTGATCGCTGACTGTGGGTCCACAGGCCTCCCTCTGGCAGCTTCGGGGACCGGCAGGGGCTGGGGCTGGCCCTCGGCAGAGCTGGGTTTCCCAAATGGTGTCGCTGCGCCCCCTCCCACAGAGCCCAAATCCAAAGTCCTGAGACTTGGAGCGCGCGCGAGAAAGGGGTTGGAGATGATGAGTCAGAAGCCCGGGGCCCTTGTCGTCCCCCTCCCTCGGGGCCCAGGTGCCGGACGAGGACAGGCTCGCAGGGCAGACGGGTGGATTGGGCAGGAAGAGGAAGGGACGCGGCGACCCGAGCTAACACTTTCCCGCCTCTTGCGAGCACGCCGGTGTTACGAGACCGCGTTGCCGCCACCCTTTCTCTCCCAAGGCGGGAGCGGGACTGCGCAGGCTCAGCCTCTCGGCTGCCCCGCGGACCTTTGATCCCGGCTGCGGTCTGGTCCTGAAGCTCTGGTTGGGCTCAACCCCCACTGTTTCTGACCTTTGCACGTGTGCAAAGATGACAAGCTCGAGTGGGCTTTAGAAAAGCCCAGGGAAACTGGGAGACCCAGTAGCACCAGCCGGGCAGCTTACTAGCCGCTAGAGAAACTAGAAATTGACCACAGCTGGAGTACTAAGAGAACTCACCCCAAATTCACACAGGGCCCAGGATGGGTGTGCGCCTCACACTCATTTTTGTTCCCACTTGAGAAGGCTTCTTTCCCTAGAGAATGCTGCTTTTCCGGACTTAGCCAAGCCCAGGCATCAGTGAGGAAAGAGCGCGGCCTGGCTGCCTTGCCCTGACATTGCAGTGGTGCCAGCGGCAGAGCTCCTGTTTGTGACACCTTGGGAGTGGTAATAGTCGCCCTATGACAAGGTTGTGTGAGTACTAGTGGGTGGAGACAGTTCTGGAATTAGGCTCTTGAATGGAGAAAACAAGATCTGGGCCTCCCCCTTCTCCTCCCAGTCTAACTGCCCGAATAATGCAGAGCTTATGTGTGCAAGACTCAGAAAATAATTTTCTTCAAAGTGGGAAGTTGGTGGCGGATGAGGAAACGGGGGTAAAAAAAAAAAAAAAAAAACAGTTCACTCCGTCTTCTAGATAGAATCAACAGCTTAGTGATATGATTAGAAATCTAGGAATTGTATTCTAGTTCTTGGAGAAGTTCAGTGACCCTACAAATGAACCTTACCAGTCGGGTTAGGTTAGGCTATGCTTTGGTAACAATGCCCTAATCTTTTTTTTTTTTTTTTTTCCCTATTAAGTAAGCTCTGTGACCCACATGGTGATTGAACCCACAACTCTCAAGATTGAGTCACATGCTGTACCTACTGAGCCATCCACGCCACTTAACAATGCCCAAATCTTAATGGCTTTACACCACAAAGACTGGTCTCACAGTACATGTCTAGAGTAGTCCGGCAGTGGACTGCGTTCATTATAAGTTATTCAGGAACCCAAGCTGGTGGAGCGCCACCATTTTGAGATCCTACCTAAGTCACCAAGAGGCTTAGAGTCCCCACCCCATGTGTGAAGTAAGCATGAATTGTTCATGAGCTCTTACATGCTTTTGCCTCAACAGGACACATAGCACTTTCATTGGCCAAAGCAAGTCATACAGCCACACCCAACTGCGAGACAGCTACAAGGGCATTCTTTTCAAATGCCTAGAGGAAGGGAAGCAGAAATACTAAAAGAAAAAATGTTAACCATTTGTGGTGATTCTTGAGAAGTTTGGCAGTTGAAACTCATCTTGTCCAGCAGTTATGCTCATATATACCTCTTTAGTTTTTCCTGAACCACTAAATGAAGTTGTTAATAGAAACTTTTCCGGGGGCACCTGGGTGTCTTAGTCAGCTGGGGATATGCTTTTGGCCCAAGTCATGATCCCAGGGTCCTAGGATTGACCCTTGCATCAGGCTCCCTGCTCAGTAGGGAGTCCGCTTCTCCATCTTTCTCTGCCCCTCCCCTGCTCATATGTTTGTGTGCGCGGTCTCTCTCTCTCTCTCAAATAAATAAATAAAATCTTTAAAAAAAAAAAAAAAGAAAGAAAGAAAGAAAAACTTTTCCCTAGAAAATAATAGGTCTAGGAGTTGGGAAATTTAGATTCTGGTTTTGTTTTGTAGGTTTAAGAAAGTCAGACTCTCTGAAGTACATTTTGCTTACATGGAGATTATAATCATAGTATTTATTCTCTCTACCTTACTGGAGTACCAAGGCTAAAATAAAATCACACATGGGAAAATACCTTGAAACTATAAGGCACTTCAGAGGTTGAAAATAAATTGCCTGCAGAGATGAGGAGTAGGGTAAATGAGTGAAACAGATTGGGTATGATGTAACAGATTGATGGGAACTGTGGGAAACTAGATCACGCACATTCGACTTCAAGACTTTACCCCCACTCAACATCCAATTATTGCCATGTGGAACTGTGGGCCTGGTATTGACATAGTTTCAATTTTCCTAGACAAGTCAGAAGTTCTGACTTTTTAAAATTTTATTTGTTTATATATATATTTTAAAGATTTTATTTATTTGTCAGAGAGAGAGAGGGAAAGAGAGTGAGCACAGGCAGACAGAATGGCAGGCAGAGGCAGAGGGAAAAGCAGGCTCCCCGCTGAGCAAGGAGCCTGATGCGGGACTCAATCCCAGGATGCTGAGATCATGACCTGAGCCGAAGGCAGCTGCCCAACCAACTGAGCCACCCAGACGTCCCTATTTGTTTATTTTTAAAAGATTTTATTCGTTCAAGAGAGAAAAGGAGCATGAGATCAGCAGGAAATAGGGAGAGGGAGAAGAGACATCCCCACTGAGCAGGGAGTCTCATGTGGCTCAGTCCCAGGATCCCAAGACCATAATCTGAGCTGAAGGCAGACACCTAACTGACTGAGCCACTCAGGGGCCTCAGAAATTCTGACATTTTAAATGAGAACTCTTCTGATTTTAAAATGTTGAGAACAAATTTTTCTTAAACTATCCAACTATCTGTTTCTTAAACAGATCCAGCCTGTTGTCCTTCAATTATAGTTTCTTCCTTATTCAAACATATGATGGGAATTCAGGTTTTGGGTATGCAAGACTTCTTGTAGGCCTTTGAGGCCTCTCTTGAAATTCAAGAGTTTTGGAGAGATTTAACATTACGTTCTTAACTTTTTTAATCTTTTTAATCAATATCATTCTATAGCATTGATTCTTAGAGAGGGGGCATTTTGCCCACTAGGGGTTATTTGGTGATGTCTTGAGATATTTTAGGTTGTAACAACTGGGTGTTGGGGTGGGGTGGGACTTTTAATGGAAGGACCATTAGATGATTAGATGACAAGTCACAAGATCAGAGATTAAGTTCCAGTGCCACTAGTGCCCCTTCCCTATGCATTATCCTCTCCTAGTTGCAAAGCAAAGGTTGTCTGAGACGTCCTGTGGTCTTCATTATCTGCCCCCATCCCTGCCTATCGCCAGCGTCCCTGGCCACTCTGTGAAAGCAGCGTGCTCTGCCCCCAACGCTTCCCAGCAGCCACCCTTATCTGTCCCTTCATCAGTTTGGCAGCCTCTGTGGAAGTCACTCATATTTTACTTGAATTACAGCCGATTGGAACTTCACAGAAAGAAGTGACTGTGATAAGTTTCCTGCTGACGTCAGTTTTTCAAGTCCTTGACCCATATCCCTTGCTTTCAGCACTGGGGAAATAACCGATTCATAGGTGGCTGGCTTCACGTGCAGCTGAAGTCTGTGGCGGCTGGGAAACTCTCCATGTTGACGAATTTTGCCCTCGTTTCTTTGAAATTCAGTCATTTATTCTGGCCTTGAATTATAGGCGACTGACCATCGCTCTCTAAGGAAAGATCTGCTTTTGCAATTGGCTCAGGGTTTCTGTCCTGGGCTGTGTCCTCTGCTGCCATCTCGTGGCCTCTCGGCTGCCAGGGTCGAGGTCTCACAAAGGGCCTTCCTGCAAAGTAATGGCGTGTGGCCGTGGTTCAGTGGGAGAACCTCTGCGCGCTGCGGCCGGCGCCCCAAATGCCTCCCCTGCGGTGGGTGCACCAGGACCGAGGCACACGCGGCGTGGCGCGGAAGCTGGCCGCGGTGGGCAGGCGGGAGGCGTCGGCCCTTCCGCGTCCCCCTCGTAGGCCTCAGTCTGTTGTGCAGGCCCGGGCTTGACTCACCGTTGGTAAACCCAACCACCCAGGAGTAATCGGAGCCTGCTTGGCCTGACAAATGCTCTGCAGGGCCCTGCCAGTGCCACCCAGGCCTGGAATGTTCTTCAGCTCAGCGAGAAGAGATTACCTTGGTGGAGTCCTGGATTCCTTTTTCTTGTGTAGGCCCATTTTGGGTTGCTTTGTGTTCACGGCCTTCATCTTGGCTGGCCCAGTCCACCGCTTCTTCAAGTTTGATATTTGGTTTTGGGTTTTTTTTTTTAAGATTTTATCCATTTATTTCAGAGAGAGAGAGAGAGCATGAATGGAGGGGTTCCTGCACAGAGGGAGAAGCAGACTTCCTCCTGAGCAGGAAGTCCCATCCGGGTCTGGATCCCAGGACCCCGGGATCATGACCTGAGCCCAAGTTATATGATTAACTGAATGAGCCACCCAGGCGCCCTCAAGTTCAATATTTGATTGATGGGTTGAGCAGAACAGTGGCAGTGTGCTCCCAGTGAGGCAGTGTATCCTATAAACACCGTAAGATCTGTGGACTGTACTGCTGGGAGGTGGGTCTCCAGGGTACCGGGAATCTGGGTTACTGGTGACTGAGCAGGGACTCCGCAAAAGGGGAAGGCAGAAAACATTTTAATTGGCGTTTACTTTTTTGTTTTTGTTTTTGTTTTCATTACAATACTGTATTAAAAACCTAGTTGCCAAAGCAAATTTATAGAACTGTCCCTAAATTGTTAGCCCCTCCCACATACTTTCCATACATTCACCTTTTTATGGACATTACCCCTTACCCCTAACCCCAGAAGAGGAGGAGGATGAGGAGGAGGGAAGAGGAAGAGGAGGAGAAACCACCTTCCTTGATGCTTATTTTAACTAGCTTTTCCCTGCATAAAAATTGGGTAGAGAGCCTGCTTCTCCTTCCTAAGATGCCTAAGCATCTGTCTTCAGCTGAAGTCATGATCCCAGGATCCTGGGATTGAGCCCCGCATCAGGCTCCCTGCTCAGCGAGGGGTCTATTTCTCCCTCTCCCTCTGCCTGCCCCACTCCTCCTGCACACATGCGCATGCTTTCCCTCTCTCTCAAATAAATAAATAAAATATATATTTTTTAAATTCGGGAGGGAGGGCCTCCTTGTGTAATTTCCTAGGGCCTAAGCTGGGAATAACTTGCTACTAAACCTGTGTGTATTACTTCTCTTTAAAATTCAGATGTTGGGGTACCTGGGTGGTTCAGTCCTTAAGCATCTGTCTTCAGCTCAGGTCATGATCCCAGGGTTCTGAGATGGAGCCCTGTATCCAACTCCCTGCTCAGCAGGAAGTCTGCCGCTCCCTCTCTCACTACCCCTGCTTGTGTTCCCTCTTTTGCTGTGTCTCTTTCTTTCAAATAAGTAAATAAAATCTCTTTTTTAAATAAATAAATAAAATTCAGATGCTATTTACTTAATGAGAGTTGTCTTCTGTTTCTTCTGTTTTTCCTTCTTTGTATATATTTTTCTGCCTTATTTCATTTGTATACATATTTTTTTAAGATTTGAAAACGGGGAGCACCTGGATGGCTCAGTGGGTTAAAGCCTCTGCCTTTGGCTCAGGTCATGATCCCAGGGTTCTGGGATCGAGCCCCGCATCAGGCTCTCTGCTCAGCAGGGAGCCTGCTTCCACCTCTCTCTCTGTCTGCCTCTCTGCCCACTTGTGATCTTTGCCAGTCAAATAAATAAATTTAAAAAAATCTTTTTTAAAAAATGTAAAACGGGGTGCATCAGGCAGAAGGAGAGGGAAAAGAAGGTATGTGGGACTCCATCCCAGGACACTGAGATCATGACCTGAGCCCAAAGCAGATACTTAACCAACTGAGCCACCCAAGGGCCCACCATTTGTATTTTATATTGCATCTTATTATTGAGTCTACTTATCATCTGAATCTTTGGTTTATTTTTTTCAGAAACTTTTTCTTATAAGGATTTATTTATTTATTTGACAGAGAGATAGAGAGAGATCACAAGTGGGCAGAGCGGCAGGCAGAGCGGGAAGGAGAAGCAGGCTCTCTACTGATCAGGGAGCCGGAGGCGGGGCTTGATCCCAGGACCCCTAGGATCATGACCTGAGCTTTATGAAGGCAGCCACCTAACCAACTGAGCCACCCAGGCGCCCATATTTTTTTTCAGAAACTTTTCCTATGTTCTGCCCAAAGTTAATGAGTTGTCTTTGTTGACAACTTGGCTGTTCTTCCTTGCCTTTATAAAGTTTTCTTTCTTTTTTTTTTTAAATAAAGTTTTCTTGTTTGAAGTTTTCCTCTAAGTCCCCAAGATATAATTTAGTTTGTTTTGCTTCTTTATAATTATTTGTTTCCTTTATGTATAAAGAAAATGCTATACACCCACATTTACAGTTTAGATAAAACTGGAGGACTTGAAGTCATGGCCTAGGAGAAACAGAATTGATGTCTTTATAGATCTCAAAAGTTAATTATGATGAAGAGAAACTGTTCTTTGTGAACCTAAGAAGCAAAGCTGGGTCCAGTGGTTACTTTTTACAGAGTCCAATTTTAGATCAAAAAAAGAGAAAAAACTGAACACTTTTTAAAAAATGAGCTGCTTTGGGATGACTGGGTGGCTCGGTTGGTTGGGCATCTATTTGGCTCAGGTCATGATCCCAGGGTACTGGGATCAAGTCCCTCATCAGGCTCCTTGCTCAGCTGGGAGCCTGCTTCTCCCTCTGCCTACCCATGCTGTCTTCTCCCCGCCTCCCGCCCCCAGACAAATAAATAAATAAAAATCTTTTTTTTTTTTTTTTAAATGAGCTCCTTTGAACTTGGCTCTCAACCTCTGGATGCATTAGAAGTGTTCTGGGGGTATAGGTCAGTGGTAGAGCATTTGACTGCATTAGAAGTGTTCTATGTACCTCTGCACTGATAGATTATTGAAGTAACTATTCAAATATCAGCTGAATAATCAGATTAGAAGACTTTTAATTTCTTTTCCAACAGTAGGATTTGGCTTTTCAGCAGGAATGATGTTTTTTAATTGACCCATCCATATTCTCTCATCAGAATGACTGGTCCTAGGCACAGTTGTCAAGTAAGGTGTCAAGTATTCCTCTAGTACCTAGAACAGAGTTTATCAACCGTGGTGCTACTGACTTTTGGGCCAGATAACTCTTTGTTGTGAAAGACTGTCTTGGGAAATGTGGAATGCTTTACAGCAGCCCTGACCTCTAACCACTAGATACCAATAGCACCCCTCCCCCGAGTCGTGACTATCAAAAATGTTTCAGATATTGCAAAATGTCCCCTGGGAAGCAAGATAGCCTCCTCCTTGAAAACCAATCCCTCAGAGGGTAATAAAGATTTCATGAACTTAATATCTAACTTCTCCAAGATTCTTATATTGAAGGAGACCTATAAAGACCTACATGAACCATAGCGCACATCCCAAGCCTGAAATCATACCCTCATTGTCGGCCTCTTACTCCCCCTTCTGATTTTTTTCCCCCCTTCTGAATTTTCTCTTCTTGTTCCCCTGAATTTTCTTTCTTAACTGGTATTTCGACTTGGTCACACAAGCTCGATGCTAAGCTCTTCTCCCTCATTTCCTGTAACCAAATGATCACCATGTTCTATAGATTCTCTTCCTGCTTGAATCAATTTTCTCCACCACCACTACCCCACAGCAGGCCCTCACTGTTCTTCACCTAGACCACAGGAAAAGCTTCCGAAAGAGTTTCTATGTCTCCAGACTTGTACTTCCGTGATACGTCTTGCACGTAGCCATGAAAATGTGACCACATGTCTTCCCTGCTTAAAACCCCTCAGTGGCTCCCATCACCTATAAGATCAGGTCCATGTTATTTATATTTTATTGTGTTTTTAAAATATTTTATTTTTTTTTATTTAAGATTTTATTTATTTATTTATTTATTTGAGAGAGAGAGCACACACAGGGGGAGCGGAAGGCAGAGAAAGAGGGAGAAGCAGGCTCCCTACTGACCAGGGAGCCTGATGCGGAACTCAATTCCAGGACCCTGGGATCATGACTGGAGCCAAAGGCAGACAGGTACATAACCAACTGAGTCACCCAGGCGCCTTTTATTTATTTATTTATTTATTTATTTAAGAGAGAAAGAGAGAGGGCATGAGCAGGGAGAGAGAGAGGGAGAAGCAGACTGAGTAGGGGACCCAATGCAGGTATCGATCCCAGTACCTTGACTTCACGACCTGAGTCAAAGGCAGATGCTTAACTGACTAGCTACCCAGGCACCCCATAAAATTTAAAATATTAATATCACAATTTGTATACCTCTTCTCCTGTTAATTTTTTTTTAAAGATTTATTTATTTGACACAGAGAGAGAGAGGGCACGTGAGCACGAGCAGGGATGCAGAGGGAGAGGGAGAAGCTGACTCGTCACCGAGCAAGGAACCCATAATGGGGCTCACTCTCGGGAAATTGGAATCATGACCTGATCCAAAGGCAGATGCTCAACCCACTGAGCCACCCAGGTACCCCAGAAGGAACCTCAGAAGACATTCTACTCAACATACAAAGTCCCGTGCAGTATTCTGCCTCATTCAGTCTGCTAAAACATTAACAATAGTGGTGCCACTGGAGAAAATCATTCAAATACGGCAGCTTCTGCCATAACAAATTCATGGTCACAAACTGCAACAAGATCTTGAAGGCTACACCATAATACTCTTACTGGCAGCTCTCAGTTTTCACAGCTGCTACTTCGAGTTTTTCACCTTGTTCTCAATAGTTACTGTAAAGTGCATCTGGAAGAATAAACAAATGATAAGGAAAGGAAGGAAGGAAGGAAAAGAGGGAGGGAGGAGAGGAGGGAAGTAAGAAAGAAAAAGAAAGAGAAAGAGCCTCTAACAAGAGTAATAAGGTGAGACTTGGTCTATCAGCTATTAATGTATATTAGAAAGATAAGAAATTAAAATAGTATGATATTGGCATCAGAACAGACAGATGAATGGAACAGAATAGAGTGAAAAATAGAGCTCAAGTAGTAATGCCTGGCTGGCTTAGTTTGCTGAACATAAGACTCTTGATCTTAGAGTCTTGAGTTCAATCCCCATATTGGGCGTAGAGCTTACTTTTTAAAAATTTGAAAAAGATGGGGCACCTGGGTGGCTCATCTGGTTAAACATCTGCCTTTGGCTCAGGTCATGATCTTGGGGTCTTGGGATTAAGCCCTGCATCAGGCTCTGTGCTCAGCAGGCAGTCTGCTGGAGATTTTCTCTCCCTCCCCCTATGCCCCTCCCCCCTGCTCTCTCTCTGTTTCTCTGCCTCTCAAATAAATAGATAAATCTTTAAAAAAAGAAAAGAAATGAAGGGAGGATGACAAAAAGTGACTTATAGCTAAAAGATTGATAGTATTAATATTGAAAAGAACTTAAAAATTGATAAAGACAAAACAATTTATCAAAAAGAAACAAATAAATTGGAATGGCCAATAAATCTATGAAAGATTATTTATATGTACATTAGTTAAATCAATGAGATTTAAAACAGTAAGATGCCATTTTGCACCAATCACGTTATTAACATTATTACATCCATATAACCCATTGTTGATAAATACGCAAGGAAATAGACACCTTCTAATGCCTCTGGTAGGGCTGTAGGTTTGTACAACCAGAATGGAAAGCAAGTTAACACATTTTATCTACAGATTAAGAATTGCCTACCCTTGGCTAAGCAATTCTGTCTCAAGGAGTTTTTCTCAGGAATACTCTTGGACACGTGTAAGGAGTCGCCTGTTGAAATGTTCACTACAGCATTAATTAAAAAGTTTAAAAGTGCAAACAGTCTAAATATCTAATGGTGGGGCACCTTTGTGGCTCAGTGGGTTAAAGCTTCTGCCTTCGGCTCGGGTCGTGATCCCAGGGTCCTGTGATAGAGCCCCACATCAGGATCTCTGCTCAGTGGGGAGCCTGCTTCCTCCTCTCTCTCTGCCTGCCTCTCTGCCTACTTGTGATCTCTGTCAAACAAATAAATAAAATCTTTAATAAATAAATATCTAATGGTAAGTTAATTGATTTCTAACATGTAATAAACCTAGAGAATGAAATATACTATGTTACACTGGTACAAAAATGATAAAGAGTAAAAATGCCCCTGGTGTTTTTCTTTTTTTTTTTTTTTTTAAGATTTTATTTATTTATTTGACGGAGAGAGCACAAGCAGGGGGAACAGCAGAGGGAGAGGGAGAAGCAGACTACTTGCCAAGCAGGGAGCCCAGTGCGGGGCTCCATCCCAGGACCCTGGGTTCATGACCTGAGCTGAAGGCAGCCGCTTAACCAAGCGAGCCAACCCAGCACCCCACCCACGATGTATTTCTAACTAAAAGAAAAAAAAGAAAAAGAAAAAAAGTTCATTGCATCCAATTAAACAATAGGTAAAAGACTTGGATAAACATTTCTCCAAAGAGGATTTCCAAGTAATAAATGCATGAAAATGAGGCTGAGTATCATTAGTCATTAGGGAAATCCAATTCAAAACCACAGTAGGATATTACTTTATCGCTTCCCACATACTGGAATAGCTATAAAACAACAATAAATGGAAAGCAGCAAGTGTTTGCAAGGATGTGAAGAAACTGGATCTCTTACGTATTGCTGGTACAAACAGAAAATGCCTCTATGGAAAATAGCTTGGTGGTTTCTCAATACGTTAAACATATAAAATACCATATAATCCAGCAATTCCACTCATTGGTACACAGAAAACAGATGTTCAACCAATTAGCAATACTATCTGCAGTAGCCAAAAAGTGTCCATCAACTGATAAATGGACAAAATGTGGTATATATCTGTTAAATGGAGTATTTCTTATTCCACAACATGGATGAACCCGGAAAATTTTATGCTAAATGAAAGAAGCTAACACAAAAGGTCACATATTGTATGATTCCATTTATTTGAAATGTGCAGTGATAGGCAAATCCATAGAAACAGTTTATTAATGGTTGCCAGGAGCTGGGGAAAAGAGAGAATAGGAGTGACCGCTTAATGGCTATGGGGTTTCCTTTCGTTAACGGTGAAAATGTTCTGGAACTAGAGAGTGGGGATGGTTGCACAACATTGTAAAAGTACTAAATGCCACTGAATTGAACACTTTAAAATAGTTAAAATGGTAAATTGTATGTTATGTGAATTTTACTACAATAAAAACAAGTTTATTACAAAATAGAAGGTATAGTTGGTTTTGTTTTTCTAGAAGTACATGCATAGAAAAAAAAGTGTGGAAGAATAAATATCAAATTACTCTGGTTGTCCATTGATGGCCATTTAGAACTAATGTTCTAATTTTTCTATCCAATTATCTTGGATTACTTGAGTCTTTTTAAAAACATATTGTAGGCTGTTGGCTACAGCCTGGATGGCTCAGTCTGTTAAGCGTCTGCCTTCAGCATCGGTCATGATCCCAGGGTCTGAGGATGGAGTTCCAAGTCCGGCTTCCTGCTCCTCCCTCTGCCTGCCCCACTCCCCCGGCTTGTGGGCACTCTCTCCCTCTCTCTCTCTGACAAATAAATGAAAAAATAAAAATCTTTTTAAAAACACTGTATAGGGGCACCTGGGTGGCTCAGTGGGTTAAGCCGCTGCCTTCGGCTCAGGTCATGATCTCAGGATCCTGGGATCGAGTCCCGCATCGGGCTCTCAGCTCAGCCGGGAGCCTGCTTCCCTCTCTCTCTCTCTCTGCCTGCCTCTCCATCTACTTGTGATTTCTCTCTGTCAAATAAATACATAAAATCTTTAAAAAAAAAAAACCACTGTATAATTAATATGTAATGAAATAGAGGAGTGTTCCTCATGTATTTCTATACTATCAAACCAAAATAGTATATTTAAATGGTCCCACTTATTATAAAAATACACCTATTGCCAAAAAAAAACTTTTTGGAAGTACATATGCCAACATATTAACGGTATTATTTCAGTGGAGTGCTTATAGGTGAACTTTTATTTAATTTTTTAGAAGTACATTTTCAGCACTGGGTATTATACAGAAATAATGAATCGTTGAACACTGTGTCAGAAACTAATGGTGTACTGTATGTTGGCTAATTGAACACAAAAAATACATATATACATACATTTTCAGAATTCCTCCAGTGAATACACGTTACCTTCATAATCTGGGTTTTAAATACATTTTTCAAAGTTTTCCTTATACTAAGCCAAAAACTCTCCTTGCTTGTTAAATAAAATTTTAGTTGAGGAAAAATCGAAAGATAAAGGTTTTTTGTTTGTTTCTTTGTTTTTTAAAGATTTTATTTATTTGAAGGACGCCTGGGTGGCTCAGTTCGTAAAGCGACTGCCTTCGGCTCAGGTCATGATCCCAGAATCCCGGAATCGAGTCTCGCATCAGGCTCCAGCTCCATGAGGAGTCTGCTTCTCCCTCTGACCTTCTCCCCTGTCATTCTCTCTCTCACTCTCTATCAAATAAATAAATAAAATCTTTAAAAGAAAGAGATTTTATTTATTTGACAGACAGAGATCATAAGCAGGCAGAAAGGCAGGCAGAGAGACAGAAGGGGAAGCAGGCTCTCCACTGAGCAGGGAGCCCAGATGTGGGCACTCTGGTGCTCTATCCCAGGACCCTGAGATCAGGGCCTGAAGCTGAAGGCAGAGGCTTAGCCCACTGAGCCACACAGGCGCTCCGAAAGATAAAGTTTTAAAGGGAAATAACACCAAAGAACCTGGAAACTATTAAAAGGAAAAAGGAAGAGAATATTCAGAGATGAGCATGAGCTTAGAAAGAAAAAAAAAAAAAACTCTTATAGAGCTAACTAACAGACTCAAAAATGTTATTATTGTAAGGGAGAAGTACCTTTTTCTAAAAGAGAGGCAAGCAAAGAAAATGAGGATGCAACCAAATCATACTCAGCGGTAGAGACTAGAAATTGCTTTTGCAACAGTATGTGACAAACAGCACCCGGGGATTTAAAAAGAAGTCAGAGAAGGAGTTAGAAAACTGTAGTGACCTCTGACAACAGCTGGCCACTGGGTTGCAGGTCAGATGGGCTGTAAGTGCCGTTTGTGTCCCTGAGAAAGCATTCGGAAGTGGCCTGAGAACATAGCAGTTATGAGCAATCACGTAGCATTTATACTAGGACAACTCCTACTGCTAAGGATACATTCATCTAATAACTACATTTACGCGTACCTTTGTCCTGCTTACTGTGTGCTTGAGGCTGTACTAAGCACTTTACAGTGTTTCAACTCACCAAATTCTCACAACATCCCTGAGAAGCAGGAACTGTTATCCCTGTTTTACAGAGGAGAAGGAGGCACAGGAAGGTCACATAGTGTCACACTTTAATGTCACGCAGCTAGTGAGTCAAAGAGCCAATTCATACCCAGTCGTCCTTACTCTAGAGTTCATGTACTTAACAGTGATGTTTTACCAGTCCCATGGCCAAAACATCCCGTCCAGCAGTGGTTCACTAAGGGTAGGCTTTTCGGGAAGTCCAGGAGGGTATAACTATTTCTGTGATAACGCTAAGATTTTTTTCTCACTCTCTTAAGAGTATACAGAGTTTTCTAGAGGCTATAGGAAGTGCAATGATGTCAACTTTCTTTTAATTTTTATTTTTTATTTATTTATCTTATTCACTTTTTTGAGAGAGGTTTTATTTAATTTATTTGAGAAAGAGAAATTGAGCAGAGCTGGGGGCGTGGGGGGAGGAGCAGAGGCAGAGGGAGCAGAGGCAGAGGGAGCAGACTCCTCGCTGAGCAGGGAGCCCAGTGTGGGACACTATCCCAAGACCCTGAGATGGTGAACTGAGCCAAAGGCAGATGCTTAACCGACTGAGCCACCCAGGCACCCCAATGACATCAACTTTAATACCGAATAAAAAATGTATTTGTACAGTCTTACATTTTCTAGGATTTTCTAAAGGCAAGCTCTTTGGGATCCTGAAATCAAAATGTTTGAGATCCATTGCCTGACCTAAGGTAAAGTGAATATGGTGTCTGAAGGAATTATCAAGGCTGCTTGCCATAATTCCTTCCTTCCTTCCTTCATTCATTCAATCATTGTTGAGCGCTACATTGCAGGTATTGTGCCGGGTGTGGGGACTATGGAGGTGAACAAGAGTAGCACAGTCCCTTGACTCATGGAGTTTGGGGCAATGGTCCTAAAACATGAGGGTGCATGGGAACCCTTTGATCAATTAATTAAAAGTCAAAATTCTGGAGCTTTCCCCCAAGAGATACTGATTCAGTTTTTAGACAATAGGAATCAGGAATTTTCTTTTTCTTTTTTTGTCTCTCTATTTTTTTTTTTTTTTTTTTAGCTGAAAAGTTGACTCTGAAGCTTTAGTTAACCACACGTTGAAAAACACTGGTTTACTGGTTGTTTAGCTTGAAAAGAAAACTTGCATAAATGAAACTGATGACCATATACAAACACCTGTGTGACTCCAGAAAGTACAAAAGATACCAGTAAGTCAGAGGTAACCTGGTGGCAGGTTTCCATCTAATATTAGGTAGGAAAGATCAGTCAGGTGAGATGGAATTCCCAGTCAACTACAAGTCTGAGTGCCATACTACTGACATTGTCATAAGGATTCTCACATTCGGTGTGACTTTTTTTTTTTTTTTTTTTGAGAGAGAGAGCCAAAGAGCATGCACGAGGTGGGAAGGAAGGGGCAGAAGAAGAGGGAGACTCCCAAGCAGGCTCCCCACTGAGCATGGAGCCCAACACAGGGTTCGATCCCATGACCCTGAGATCATGACCTGAGCCAAAATCAAGAGTCGGTCTTGTAACTGACTGAGTCACCCAGGCACCCCCAGCATGACATTTTTCTGTATGACCTCTAAGCAAGAGAGAATTGTACAAGAACCAAAAGGGAGGGTTGATAAAAGGCATAACTGATTCAGTGCACTCTTTTAGCCACTTATTTTCTCCAGCAAGCTACGTCAACTCAGATGATAATACAAATTCCAAAGTGACCACTTGGGCTAGGACAGACTACAGGGTTGGCCAAAGTTCAAGGACTTGGAGGATGAGAGAATGAAGACTTCGAGAATGAGGACAAAGTTGAAGCAGCTTCCGAATCCTTCCCTTGTTTCTCATGGGGCTGCACCCAGAGTTCAGTGACCTCAGCCAAGAACAGTAGACCTTTCTTCCATTTTGAACCTTGGGAGAGAGGTTGTCTTTGTCCCAACTAACACCTGAGTTCTAGGCTCATATATTCATCCTGTGCCGTAAAAATATAACCCAGTCATGAAATCCACAGGCAGCATTTCCTATAACTTAGCTACTTGCAAGCTTCTTGTTGTGCAATTAGGTCTCCCAGAGATTTCAGTGCAGCAAACCTAGCCATGGCCTATGTACCGTGCGTGATCTACATCCATGCAGATTAATCCTTGGAAGCTACACTATTATTATCCCCAGCTTACACATAAACTGTAATTAATTTCATGACTCAGTTCACATTGCATTGAGAAAATAGAAGAGCCTGGTTGAAAACTACTTCTTCCTCACCAAAGCTACCAAGCTACCTGGGCCTGTACCTGTCTGCCTTCGTTCCTTACGATGGATGAACTATTCTCACTACCATCGAAAGCCAATCCCCTCATTGGTGTACTGGACTCCAGTCCCTTTTCCTTCCTCACATACTTTACTCCTGTATTATACCATCTCTCTTCCTCATCATCGATTTTTTCCTCTAAATAATTATTCTCACCAATATATTATAATACCTCCCATCTTTACATACACACACACACACACACACACACACACACACACACCCTGAAAAGAAAACTTTTGTTTCTGTCAGCATACTGCCTCTTTTCTTTGCTCTCCTATGTCAGTATGATTTAGCTTTAGTCACACATAACAGAAAACTCAAATTAGGGGACATATGGATGACTCAGTCGGTTAGGTGTCTTGTGATCAAGCCCTGCACGGGGCTCCCTGCTCAGTGGGGAGTCTGTTTCCCCCTTTGCCTCATCCCCTGCTTATGCTCCCTCTTCCTTTCTCTCTCAAATAAATAAACAAAATCTTTAAAAAAAAGAAATATCCAAATTAGAGTCACGTATATAAGGGTTTGTTTTCTTTTATGTGAAGGAAGCTCAGAGGAAGATATTATGTATGGTTCCTTGTTGTCATTAGGGACCCAGGCACCCTTGGCTTCCTGCTCTGCCATCTTGAGCACAAAGCTTCCCTTCTCAAATTCACCTCACGGGGCACCTGGATGGCTCAGTGGGTTAAAGCCTCTGCCTTCATTGGGCTCTCTGTTCCGCGGGGAGCCTGCTTCCCCCTTTCTCTCTCTGCCTGCCTCTCTGCCTACTTGTGATCTCTGTCTGTCAAATAAATAAATAAAATCTTCGAGTTCACCTCATGACATGATATGGCTACAATAGTTTCAGCCATTTTATCTAGGTTCCAGGCAAGAAGAAAGAGAACCTTGGAGGGAGGGAAAAGGGAAGCAAACCCCGGCTTTTCTCCACACTGCTGTATGAAAATGCCCTTGCCAAGTTCACTGATTACTTTTATCTGTTCATATCTCACAATAAATTTTCTGTTCAGCTTACTGAACTCTTAGCAGCATGTTGACATACAAATCTCTCCCTCCTTTTGGAACAGTGCTTTCTTCTGGCATCAGAGACTCCCCATTCTCCCAGTTTCTTTGTATTTCATCAGCTGCTTCTTTCTCATTTCCTTTGCTGAATCCCCTTTTCTTCCCAACATCTAAATATCAGTTGCCTCAGGCTTCACTTTGTGGTCAATTTTATATATATATATATATATAATATTCCTAATGGTCTCATCCAGTCCTATGACCTTATTTTTTTTTTAGAAGATAATTTTATTTTTTTTAACAAGATTTTTTTTTAAATTTTATTTATTTATTTGATAGAGAGAGAGAATGAGAGAGAGCATGAGAAGGGGGAGGGTCAGAGGGAGAAGCAGACTCCCAGCCGAGCAGGGAGCCCGATGTGGGTCTCGATCCCGGGACTCCAGGATCATGACCTGAGCTGAAGGCAGTTGCTTAACCAACTGAGCCATGCAAGTGCCCTCTATGACCATATTTTTTTTAAGATTTTTTTTTTAATTTATTTGAAAAGAGAGAGAGATAGCATAGTGGCGGGGAGGAGCAGGGGAGAAAGAATCACAAGCAGATTCTAGGCTGAATGTGGAGTCCAACAAAGGGCTTAATCCCATGACCCTGAGATCAGACCCTGAGCTGAAACCAAGAGTAAGATGCTTAACTGACTGAGCCACCTAGGAGCACCAGTCCTACAACTTTAAATACTCTGTTTGCTGCTGATCCTTTGAGTTTGTAGTTCCAGACATGTCCCTGTGTGAAGGCCCAAACTCATATATCATCTCCACGGGGATGTCTAACAGGAATCTGGAGTGGAGCATGACCAAAGCAGAACTTCTAATTTCCACCCTTAAAAATAACCTTCTCCCTCAGTTTTTCCTGTTTCAATTAATGGCACTACCAGCCAGTCATACAAGTGTGCTGGCCAAAAACCTAAGAGTCGTCCTCAACTACTTTATTTTCCTCCTTTTCCTTATCCAGTCCTTTAGAAAGTTCTGTCTCCTTTATATCCAAAATATATCTCCAATCCAATAACCTCTTTTTTAAAAAAAGATTTTATTTATTTATTTGACAGTCAGAGATCACAAGTAGGCAGAGAGGCAGGCAGAGAGAGAGAGGGGGGAAGCAGACTCCCCGCTGAGCAGAAAGTTTGATGTGGGGCTCGATACCAGAACCCTGAGATCATGACCTGAGCCGAAGGCAGAGGCTTTAACCCACTGAGCCACCCAGGTGCCCCCCAATAACCTCTTACTCCTCCAACATTCTTGCCCATACCGACATCACCTCTCATCAGGTTTATTGTAATAACGTCCTGACACTTTCCTTACTTCCAGTCTTGCTTCCACTAAAGGTCAAGGTTAATAGTTACAAACAGCAGAAAGTAACTGGCTTATTTAAACAGAAAAAGAGGGGTGCCTTGGTGGCTCAGTCGATGAAGGGTCCAATTCTTGATCTCAGCTCAGGTCTTGGACTAAGGGTCATGAATTCAAATCCCATGTTGGGCTCCACGTTGAGTGTGGAGCCTACTTTAAAAGTAAACAAAGAAACAAGCAAATAAATAAATAAATAAATAAATAAATAAATAAATAGAAACAATTTGAGGAAATAGAACCGTGGCAGAGAATTTGGAGGCAAACTGGTGCACAGCTCTGGTAGAGAGGATCCATGGAATAACCAATAAAATCATGGAGTACTGTGCATCTGTTAGATACAACTCTTGTGGGTACCATCTCCAAGGGTCTAGGATGCGGTCACTTGTTTTACAGTGAAGGGGCAGGAATGACTGTCCCAAAGCAACTCTGCAGAAAGGTAAGAGCAGAACTTTTTAAAGAAATATTTTATTTATTTGAGAGCAAAAGAGAGCAAGAGAGAGCGTGAATGGGGAGGAGAGGGAGAAGCAAGCTCCCTGCCGAGCAGGGCTTGATCCCAGGACCCTGGGATCCTGATCTGAGCTGAAGGCAGACGCTTAACCAACTGAGCCCCCAGGCATCACCACAAGCGAATATTTTCAAATTTATGATTAAGTATAGCTGACATACGATATTATATTAGTTTCAGGTGTACGACAGAATGAGTCAACAAGCCTATACTTCACTCAGTACTCACCATGATAAGTGTAGTCACCATACAACTCTATTACCATATTATTGACTATGTTCCCTATGCTGTACTTTTCCTTTCTGTACTTTATTTTATAATCTGGATGTTTGTACTCGAGAGCAGAACTTTAGGAAGCTTTTCTCCACCTACTCTCTCACTGCTACCCTCTTCCCAGAATATAGCCTGCTGACTCTGTCTTCTCCACACCCAAGCCCCATTTTCTCCCATCTCTTCCCACATATTCCAGTTCAAGACAGACTGGTTTCCCCAGGAGTTTCTCACAGAGAGTGGGTATGGTGGTTCAATCCTGGATTCTCTGCTTTCCTCTTACTTTATATTTTCCCCAGGAATGTTTTTCGAGGAAGGAGACACAACCTGAGCTAATTTGCCATCTGTGTGGTTTCTGGTGTATTCTGGTTCTTTACAAGTTCCTGCAGTTACTGGTGGAGATTACTGCATTGTTATTGAGAGTAGGGGTTGGCCTAGAGATATTTTTAACCCCCCAATTGTACAACTTACAGAAGGCTGATTTCCTGTCATCAGTGCAATAATTAGCACCTTGGGAAGGGATCTGGAATACATTGCCAATTAAGATTCATCTTAATTAACTCAACAAATACTTGTGTGGTTATAAGCCAAGCATGGTTTTATGTGCTGGAAATAAAAATGAAAAGAAATTATTCCTACCTTCTAGTGGAGAAGAAGAGAAATTGATTCTATTATAATTATAATATTGCAAATCAAAATAATCACATCCCTTAATAAAGATACACACAAGGTTATTGGGAACACAAGATCCTTGGCAAAAGGAGGCTTCACAGAAAGATGACATTTGAGCAGAGAACTTGAAGAATGTGTAGGATTTTTCTAAGAAAGCAAATGGGAGAAAAATGTTACAGGCAGAGTACAAGCATGAGACCAAGAGAAAAAGCTTAAGGAAGTGTGGTATACTCTGGGATATACAAATAGATCAGTACTTCTAGAGCATAAATTGTGAATGGAAATAGGCACTCTATTTTAGCGCTATGGACTGGTTCTTCAGCTTTGTAGGAAGGTTATTTTTCAATAACTATCAAAACTTAAAATGTATGTACTTTCTGGTCAGGAATTGCCACGTAGCTTCCAGCATTGTTTGTAAAAGGTTTGTAACAACCTAAATATCCATGAAAGGAGGAGCTGGTAAAATAAATGATGGACTGTCCAAACAATGCAAGTACATTATTAAAAAGAACACAAGATCTATAACTACTAACATAAACTAGTTTTTAAAACATACATATAGTTAAATGTGAAAATCTGGATGCTGAGCACTGTATATACAATATTATCATTTTTGAGTGTGTGTTGGAGGTGTGACTTCCCATAGATGCATAAAATATTTCTGGATGGGTTTGCAAGAAACAGGTAAGAGGAGCTGCCCCCCTGAAAATAGGAACTGGGGCTCTGGAGTAGGAGGCAATGACAGATTCTAAAACACTTTCCAATCATCCCTTGCTTCCTGATATTCACACTGATGTGCAGTCCATTGCCCTTGGAGTATGAACGGAGCCTGAGACTTTCTAGAAAACAGAATACAACAAAGGTGATGGAAATCATTTCTATGATGATGTGAAATACAACTGTGACTTCCATCTTGCTACAGACTCGACCGACCCTCACTCTTGTTAGATTTCATGAAGTAAACTGTCCTACAGAGAGGCCCACATGCCAAGGAACTGGGCATGGCCTCTGGCTGGCAGCCCCAAGCACAAGGAACTGATTCCTGACAACAAGGATGTTGGCTTGGAAATATGTCCTTCTCCAGCTGAGCCTCAGATGAGACCCAGTCCTGGCTGACACCTTGACTGCAGCCTTATGAGATTCTGAAGCTGAGAACCCAAAGGAGCCATGCCCAGATTCCTGACACACGGAAAAGTCTTTCTTTACTATTTCTATTAAGTATTAGGCTGAAGTTCCAAATCAGTGCAGTCAAGCAAGAAAAAAATTGTTTTAAGTATGAGGATTGGAAGGGAAAAAGATAATATTCCCTACATGAAAACCCCTCCCAGTCTACAGATAAAATTTGGCATTGATAGAGAAAATGTAGCAGTGTGTTTGGACAAAAAGGGAAATATATAAAAGGCAACTTTACTTCTGTACACAAGCAAAAAATATCCAGATAATGCTTTTTTTAAAAATACTATATATTACATAGATATGCAAAAATATGAGGTCTCTAGATATGCAGAAATTATGAACAAAGTCATAAAGTCTTAATAAAAGACACTAAAGAAAACCTAATACCCTCCAGACCACTTACTGCATCTCTCTCGTTTTATGGAAGAGGATTTCTTTTTTACATTGTCCTAAATATGGAAGAAACTATCTGGAGAGACCTAGAGGAGTCAGTGTCGATAGTACAAAAATTATAAGAGAATAATATGAGCAACTCATGGCAATAATCTTGAAAAACTAGAAGAAGGAAATAATTTATTTGAAGGTTTATTTATTTATTTATTTATTTATTTATTTATTTATTTGACAGAGAGAGAGAGCATGAGCACAAGCAGGGGGAGTGGCAGGCAGGGGGAGAGGGAGGATCATGACCTGAGCCCAAGGCAGATGCTCAAATGACTGAGCCACCCAGGCGTCCCGGAAGGAAATAATTTTTGAATAAAATACAAATGATCGGGATGCCTGGGTGGCTCAGTCAGTTAAGCCGCTGTCTTCGGCTCAGGTCATGATCCCAGGATCCTGGGATCCAGTCCCACATCGGGATCCTTTCCCTGGGGCGAGCCTGTTTCTCTCTCTGCCTCTGCTTGCCACTTTGCCTGCTTGTGCTCTCTCTCTCTCTCTGACAAACAAATAAATAAAATCTTAAAAAAAATAAAATAAAATACAAATGATCAAGTTGACTTAATAAACAGGGGAAAAAAACTAAAACAAAACCAATAATTATATAAGAAATAAGAAAGCTAATTAATGACCTACCTTTTAAGAAAGCATCAGTCTCAGTTAGTTTTATAGCTAAGTATAGAGAATTTTTATTTATTTTACATTTCTAAAAATAGGCTCCATGCCCAACGTGAAGCCCAGTGTGGGGCTTGAACTCATGACCCTGAGATAGAGACCTGAGCTGAAACCAAGACCTTAACTGACTGAGCCATCCAGGCACCACAAAATATACAGCATTTTAATATTTTTAAAAATTTTTTAAAGATTTATTTATTTATTTATTTATTTGACACAGAGAGAGAGAGAGATCACAAGTAGGCAGAGAGGCAGGCAGAGAGAGGAGGAAGCAGGCTCCCTGCTGAGCAGAGGGACTGATATGGGGCTTGATCTCAGAACCCTGAGATCATCACCTGAACTGAAGGCAGAGGCTTTAACACACCAAGCCACCGAGATGCCCCAGTATACAGCATCTTTTAAAGAACAGATATTTCGGGCGCCTGGGTGGCTCAGTGGGTTAAGCTGCTGCCTTCGGCTCAGGTCATGATCTCAGGGTCCTGGGATCGAGTCCCGCATCGGGCTCTCTGCTTGGCAGGGAGCCTGCTTCCTTCTCTCTCTCTCTGCCTGCCTCTCCATCTACTTGTGATTTCTCTCTGTCAAATAAATAAATAAAATCTTTAAAAAAAAAAAAAAAGAACAGATATTTCTATCTTACTTAAATTATTCCACACTACAGGCAAAGAAGAAAGACCTTCAATACATTTTACAAGCCTGGTTAATTCTTTTTTTTTTTTTAAAGACATGTTTATTTGGCAGAGACACAGCGAGAGAGACAATACAAACAGGGGAACTGAAAAAGGAAGAAGCAGACTCTATCCTGAGCAGGGAGCCCAGTGTGGGGCTCGATCTCAGGACCTGGACACCATGATCTGAGCCAAAGACAGACGCTTAACTGACTGAGCCACCCAGGTACCCAAGACTAGTTTACTCTTAACACTAAAACTTAATAAAGATAATACAAAAAGACAACAGTCTAACTTTATCTTTGAATATAGATGCCAAGAGTCTAAATAACATCTGCAAATCAAATCCAACCATCTATTAAAAGAAAATCATTTCACCACCAGGTAGAATTCCAGGAAATATGAATGGCTTAACATTAGGAAATATGTGTCTCCAATTCAGCACAGGAACAAATAAAGAAGGAAGATCACATGATTATATCAAGAGTAACTGAAAGTCAGCAGCCATTTCCAATAACAGCAGCTCATGTTTATTAAGTGCTTGCTCTGAACCAGGCACCCTTCTAAGTGCTTTGCCTGCATCAACTCAATTCTCCTAGCAACAACTGTATTGCTACAATCATTAGTTTTCCTATTTTACAAAAGGGAAAACTAAAATTCAAGCAGACTCCCCACTGAGCAGGGACCCCGATGTGGGGCTTGATCCCGGGGCCCTGGGATCATGACCTGAGCCAGAGGCAGATCCTTAACTGACTGAGCCACCCGGGTGCCCCTCCCTTGGCTTTCTAAAGATATGTGGTATTCCATTATTCCATTATTTTCTGGCCCCAAACCTTTCTTAGAAGCTTCCTTCACATTCTGTTTCTCAAGGAATAAATAAGGGGGTTCAGCATTGGGATTATCACTGTGTAGATCACAGCAACTGTGTGGTCTTGGGTCAATGAGTAGCTGGACCTGGGGCGCAGGTACATAACAAGTATTGTATCATGAAGAGGCAAACAGCAGTGAGGTGGGAAGCACGGGTGGAAAAGGCCTTGAACCTGCCATGGACTGAGTTCATTCTCAGGATGGAAATGAGGATTAAGAGGTAGGAGACCAAAATGGTGACAGTGCAGCTCAAAAGGTTGACCATTCCATGCTCTTGGATGGGAAGAATAAACATTGTTAAAATGTCTCTACTGCCTAGAGCAATCTATACTTTTAATGCCATTCTGATCAAAATCCACCGGTATTCTTCAAAGAGCTAGAGCAAATAATCCAAAAATTTGTATGGAATCAGAAGAGACCCCGAATTGCTAAGGAAATGTTGAAAAACAAAATAAAACTGGGGGCATCACGTTACCTGATTTCAAGCTTCATTACAAAGCTGTGATCACCAAGACAGCATGGTACTGGCATAAAAACAGACACATAGACCAGTGGAACAGAGTAGAGAGCCCAGATATGGACCCTCAACTCTATGGTCAATTAATCTTTGACAAAACAGGAAAAAATATACAGTGGAAAAAAGACAGTCTTCAATAAATGGTGCTGGGAAAATTGGACAGCTATATGTAGAAGAACGAAACTCGACCATTCTCTTACACCGTACACAAAGATAAACTCAAAATGGATAAAAGACCTCAACGTGAGACAGGAATCCATCAGAATTCTAGAGGAGAACATAGGCAGTAATCTCTTTGATATCAGCCACAGCAACTTCCTTCAAGATATGTCTCCAAAAGCAAAGGAAACAAAAGCGAAAATAAACTTTTGGGACTTCATCAAAATAAAAAGCTTCTGCACAGCAAAGGAAACAGTCAAAAATACAAGGAGGCAACCCACGGAATGGGAGAAGATATTTGCAAATGACAGTACAGACAAAAGGTTGATATCCAGGATCTATAATGAACTCCTCAAACTCAACACACACGAAACAGGCAAACATATCAAAAAATGGGCAGAAGATATGGACAGACACTTCTCCAATCAAGACATACAAATGGCTATCAGACACATGAAAGACTGTTCATCACTAGCCCTCAGGGAGATTCAAATTAAAACCACATTGAGATATCACCTTACACCAGTTAGAATGGCCAAAATTAACAAAACAGTAAACAACATGTGTTGGAGAGGATGTGGAGAAAGGGGAACCCTCTTACACTGTTGGTAGGAATGCAAGTTGGTGCAGCCTCTTTGGAGAACAGTGCGGAGATTCCTCAAGAAATTAAAAATAGAGCTTCCCTATGACCCTGCAATTGCACTCCTGGATATTTACCCCAAAGATACAGATGTAGTGAAAAGAAGGGCCATCTGTACCCCAATGTTTATAGCAGCAATGGCCACGGTCGCCAAACTATGGAAAGAACCAAGATGCCCTTCAATGGACGAATGGATAGGAAGATGTGGCCCATATACACTATGGAGTATTATGCCTCCATCAGAAAGGATGAATACCCAACTTTTATAGCAACATGGACGGGACTGGAAGAGATTATGCTGAGTGAAATAAGTCAAGCAGAGAGAGTCAATTATCATATGGTTTCTCTTATTTGTGGAGCATAACAAATATCATGGAGGACAAGGGGTGTGAGAGAGAAGGGAGTTGGGGTAAATTGGAAGGGGAGGTGAATCATGGGAGACTATGGACTCTGAAAAACAATCTAAGGGGTTTGAAGTGGTGAAAAAATAATGAATACTGTTTTTCTGAAAATAAATAAATCAATTTAATTTAAAGAAAAAAAAAAGTTGAAACCAGCAAAAAGGAAGAACAGGATCTCACTCAGCGTGGTGTCCACACAATACGAGACAAGACAGGTGGTCCGGCACAGAAGTGAGTGAGCATGTGAGCACCACAGAATTTCAGACTAAAGATACAGCTTGTATGGATAAGAGAAATGAGAAACCCTGCACCATAGAAGCCTATAATAAAAGAGACACAGATCTCAGGAGGCATGGCAAGTGGGAAGAGCAGGGGTTACAAATGGCGGCATAGCGGTCATAGGCCAAGGTGGCAATGAGAGAGCACTCACTGGTGGTGAAACCCTCACAGAAGAACAGCTGGGCCATGCAGCCAAAATAGGAAATCACCTTCCTCTTGGCTGAGAAGTTCACCAGGGTCTGCGGGACAACCGTGGAGGAGTAGTAGAAGTCCGAGAAGGAGAGGCTCTTCAGGAGGGAGTACCTGGTATGTGCAGAGCACTCATGTGGATCAGGAGGAACATGATCAGGTTCCCCAGCACAGTGATGGTGTGTGTGCCCAGGAACACGGTGAAGAGCAGCTTCTGGAACTGGGGGTCTCTGATGAGGCCCAAGAGTTTGAATGCAGTCTCTTGGCTCAGGTTTGCCCCTTCCATATTTCTCCAGTGCCCTGGCATGAGGAGCAAGGGGACCACCTGAAATGAGGGGGATCACCCAGGGGCTCTCACTGGATTTGGTTCTGCTTTAGTCAAGGGCAGCAATCTGAATTGGTCTCACTGTGGAAGTCCTTTGTAGGTAGGATTCTTTCATAGAGTAGGTCTTCTCTACTTGGTCATGTGGTTGGTTTGGAAGCATTACTAGAGCAGTAGTAAAAACAGAAAAGAAATATATAAAATTTGGTCTCTCTGCGACCTTAAGATGCTCTAAATAATGAAACAGTTACTTGGGAAATATTTGTTGACTGGCCTTCCATATGCTAAGCTTCGGAAATTCAAAAGTGTGTCTTTAGGAAGCTTACATTCTAGGGGCTCCTGGGTGGCTCAGTGGGTTAAAGCCTCTGCCTTCAGCTCAGGTCATGATCCCAGGGTCCTGGGATCGAGCCCCACATCGGGCTCTCGGCTCATCGGGGAGCCTGCTTCCCCTCCTCTCTCTGCCTGCCTCTTTGCCTGCTTGTGATCTCTGTCAAATAAATAAATAAAATATATTAAAAAAAAAAGGGAAGATTACATTCTAGGGACAGTGTTTTGTGTTAAAGCACACAGGTTCTGGCATCAGACTGCCAAGGTTCCAAGTTGGGACCTCACCACTAACTAGCTGTGTTAGTGTGGGAATGTTATTTAACCTCTCTGAGTTTCAGTTTTCTCATCTGTACAATAGGGAAAATAGCACTAATCTCAAAAGATTGTTGTAAGAATTCAATGAGTTAATCCACATAAAAGCATGTGAACAAAGCCTGGCATGTTAAGAAAGCTCAAAGAATGTTAGCTTTGATTATTCTCATTGGAGAGACAGACCTAGCGCATAACTAAATATGATTGATAAAATGAAACGATGACAAAATTTGGCAAGCAAAGCACCATCAAACACAGACAGAGACATGTGTGTGAGCAACAGTGACTGAATAACTTCAGACGATCCTGAATGTTCTAGAGGAGTTGAAGGCGATTATTGGATCAGCTCTAAAATGGCCTCTGAACTCAGCACAAGTTAAGCACCACTGTGAATTTTAACAGCGACGAGGGTTTGGGATGTGGGGAGATGGGGACGGTGTAGAGCATGAAGTACAAGCTGAGACCTTGCTCTTGGAAGTATCCTTGGCAGTCTTGAGTCATTTCCAAGGAACAGGATCACCCCGAACTCGAAGGTCTTTGGGACCAGAGGGAAAGGAACATCTCCTCCCCAGGACTTAGGCTTTATAAATGCCTTTCCTATTGGGAGAATGAACAAGGCATGGATACACCATCCAAACACCATACTCTGCTGCTCTGCTGCCCATGTTTCTGAATTACCTCTGGGTTCTGGAGTCAGTTAAGCACTCCATGCTCTTTGATGAGGACCCGCAGCTGCAAAGACTTTTAAGCCAGCAGATGTGATTGGGTAGGGTGAAAGAGTGCAGAAGTGAGCCCCTTTGTCCTGCCCTGAGGAGTACAAGTGAATGACACAGCTGTGGGTGATGTTGGGAGGATTTGGGAGAGGAGAGGTGCATTGAGCGAAGTTTCTAATTTATCCCACTTGCAGAGTTTCTGGAATCATCAAACTACCAGGGCAGGAGAAGACTCAAAAGATATAGATAACTAAACTTGACTGTGGAGTAAGATAACAAAGGCACTCCGGCTACTGGTAGAGCACTGTGAATGGTGACAAGAAGAAAACACTGTAATAATGCCTGAAGAGGTCACATGATCCACTAAAGTTGAGACACTTGAAGAGGGAAAATTTGAACAAAGAGCCTTGAAACTTCTTTTAAAGCACATGAAGCATAACTCTGTGATTTATCTGATGTCAATGAGATGTAACATTCAGCCATTTCTTAAAAAATTTATTTATTGGAGGGCCTTGGTGGCTCAGTGGGTTAAAGCCTCTGCCTTTGGCTCAGGTCATAATCTCAGCATCCTAGGATCAAGCCCCCATCGGGCTCTCTGCTCAGCGGGGAGCCTGATTCCTCCTCTCTTTCTGCCTGCCTCTCTGCCTACTTGTGATCTGTCTGTCAAATAAATAATTTTTTAATTAATTAATTAATTAACTTTCTTACTTACTTATGTAAAGGAGGGAGAGAGAGAGCGCATGCGTGAGCACAGCGGGAAGGACAGAGGGAGCCAGAGAAGATCCAAGGCAGACACCGCACTGAGCACTGAGTGCAGAGTCCGATGTGGGGCTCGATCTCACGATCCTGAGATCATGACCTGAGCCAAAAATCAAGAGTCAGATACTTAACCAACTGAGACATCCAGGTGCCCCGCATTCAGCCATTCTTAAACTAATAGCTGTTAGTTTATAACAAAGCCCATTATCATAGGGGTGTGGGCAGCCCTAGATTTGGGTTGCAAATGTCATTAGCTCCATTGGTTTCAAAGGCCGACCCAACTTCAAAGCAAATTACAAAGCCTTCAGAGAAATGACTGTAAAAATCCCAGGTTGGGGTAACTTACAGGAACTTCAGGGAAGCTGAGAAATTGTTACGAGTGGAGTAGGACTTCTTTAGCCCCAGCTTTACATCTTCCTTCAATAGACTGTTTTGGTGTGGGTAACTGACCTGCAAGTATCTCGCTCATGAAAATAATGGAAAAACTGAGGAAAGTGGGAATGCGGCCAATGATCAGAATAGTGTACGTGAGGTGGGGAGGTGGGGTGGGACAGGATAGGGTGGTAGGGAATACAGCGGGTAACTGATCAGGACCTCCAGGTTCATTACTTGCTTTAAATCCTCTCTTTCTCTCCACTTTCCCCTCACATCTTCTCTGATCTGCGCTAAACTCAGAATCAGAGTACAGAGAGTAAGCCAAGCAAGGGACGGTGAAGAAATTGACATCTCCATCAGTTTTCCAAGGGACACTGAAATAACCATCATTTCTGTTGGCTACAATTTGTATCTGTGAATGAAAACTAGGAAGAAAACTTAAGGGTGGTCTTTTCACATGGAAATGGTTAGTGTCCAGGAGTGAGAACCAGTGCCTGGGGCCTGTAGGTGAGAGAGGAGTAGTCAAGGGGCTTTATTTATAGCTGCCTCCTTGCTCTCCTCCCTGGAATGGCAGAGTGGGAGCACAGATAGAGAGAAGGCAGCCAAAGGAACAGCTAGTGCATCTCTTTGAGCAACAGTGACCCTAAACAATGGTTCTCAAGCATTAAGGTGTCCTGCCCAGACTTCACCAGAGAAGGTTGTTATTTGTGCAGATTCCTGGTCCCAAACTCAGAAAATTTGATCTAGTAGGTCTATAGCTGGGCCCCCAAATCTGGTGATGAAACAGGGCATCTCTGAGCCACACTTTGAGAAACACTAAACCATGGGGTACCTGTGGGAGCAGACAGATCTTCCTGAGCCACACATAAATATCCTTTTCTAACGTGCTGGAATTCTCCATGTCCTGGAAAATCAGCCCATGAGTAGGATGGTTGTCCCGGCCATTCTCTTCCTTCCTGAATGTGTATCAATAGTCAACAATTTCCAGAAATCTGAATATTACCTCAAACACCAGAGAACTTCCTCCTTCAAAGTTGCTTGACATGTTCTTAAGCAAATCATTTAATTCTAATAAAGCATATGACTTGATGGCAAAGCTCTTGCTCTAGAGATCAGAACACAAGCCTTTAGTAGAAAAACAATAAAGACTAAGCCAGATTCTTTGGGTCCGTAGACTGAAATGTGGAGATCATAGACTTTAGCCTTTCACATGGTGATGGGAAGAAAGCAGCTCCTACTCCCCAAGATGTCCTCGAAACTGATCTCAAGGGTGGGGAGAGACATCCCTTCCCCTGGGCAGCCCAGCAGCTCACAGCTGGGGACGATGATGTGTTCACTGATGAGATTTTAGGAGGCAGCTGAGGAAGTGAGAATAATTGGCCCCAGGTAGACCCATTAATGTGTTTGCGAAGTTAGTAGCATCTCCAAGAGCCTCTATCCTGAGGAATAATAAGGTGACTAGGAACCTGGGAATGGAGAGAAGGGGTCTACACGAGATCTCAGTCAGTATGCTCATCATTAGCCCCAAAAGACTGCTCTCCCTTTACCCTAAACTGAACTCTTACATAATTATTATTTGTATTTTTCTCCACTGGAAAACCACATTTTTGTAGCTTTGCTTTTCTTGTATGCCAGTTAGCCAATGTATACCTAGGACCTCCTTGCCCAAGATCATAGTAAAATTAAAGCTATATACTTAGTTTCCAAAGATTTGGGGATTTCCTAGGGATCTTTCTGTTCTTGATTTCTAATTTAATAGCATGTGGTCAAAGAACATACTTTGTATGACTTGAATGCTTGTGAATTTATTGAGACTTGTTTTATGGCCTAGAATATGTTCCCTTTTGGTGAATGTTCCATGTTGACTTAAAAAGAATGTATATTCTGCTGTTCTTGGGTAGAGTGCTCCATAATCACCAGTTAGGTCAAGTTGCTTGATACTGTTGTTCAAGTCTACTATATCCTTTCTGATAGTCTGCCTGCTTGTTTTTTTATAAAGTATTGAAGGGGGAGTATAATGAATAACTGTAATGGTGAGTTTGTTTATTTCTCCCTATAGTTCTCTACTTTTTGCTTGAGGTATTTTGAACTTCCTTTATTAGGCAAAAAAAAAAAAAAAAAAAAAAAAAAAAGAACATATTGTTATGTCCTCTTGATAAATTTACCCACTTATTATTACAAAATTACTTTCTTTATGCCTACTGATACTTTTTGCTCTGAAATACACTTTTTCTTTATTTTTAAAAAAGATTTTATTTATTTATTTGACAGACAGAGATCACAAGTAGGCAAAGAAGCAGGCAGAGAGAGAGCGGGGAAAGCAGCTTCCCTGCAGAGCAGAGAGCCTGATGTGGAGCTTGATCCCAGGATGCTGGAATCTCGACCTGAGCTGAAGGCAGAGGCTTTAACTCACTGAGCCACCCAGGCGCCCCTAAATACACTTTTTCTGATAGTAATACTGTCACTACAGTTTTATTGAATACTATTAGCATGGTAGATCTCTTTCTATCCCTTTACTCTTAACCTTTTATTTTCAACTTTGCTGTGCCATTATGTTTGCAGAATTTCTCCAAGCAGACCTGAATTCTGGGTCTTTCTAGGATGACAATATGCCCAAAAAACTGATTTCAGATGTACCCTGTCACACAGTAAACATTCAGGAATGTTTTGAAGCTTTATTAGATAGAAAACCTGGTATGGACTAGGCAAAAATCAAACAAACATTGTGAAAGGCAACTTGGTGAAGAATGGGACAAGACCCTAGGGCACCTGGGTGGTTCAGTGGTTTGGGCTGCTGCCTTTGGCTCGGGTCATGATCTCAGGGTACTGGGATCGAGCCCCGCATCGGGCTCCCTGCTTTGCAGGAGGCCTGCTTCCCTCTCTCTCTCTCTCTCTGCCTGCTTGTGATCTATGTCTGTCAAATAAATAAATAAAATCTTTAAAAAAAAAAAAAAAGAATGGGACAAGATCCCCACCCCATCAGATGTTATCCTTGACAGCTGACTACCTTAGTGGAGATCTGAAAGCCAGGGATAATTGCCCCTTTGCTGGATTACTGCTGTGTCTTCTCTGTGGAGGTATTGTTACTCAGTCTCTCATTTCCTTTATTGATGGTGAAGGAGTTTGCATCCCTTGCGTGGTCTTTAGCTTGTTACTCATTAAAATCATTTTGAGAACAAACACCCCAAGTTTTAGGTGTGGCTTTTGTAAACATCATATATCTGGAATTTTTTCTTTTAGCCAATCAGAGCATCTGTGCTTTTATGTTGGTAAGATTCGGGGGTTTGGTTTTGATTTCTGGCCTTTTTTTTTTTTTTTTTTTTTTTTTTTTTTTTACAATTTAGGGGAGCTTTAATATATATTGAATTTATTTTTACAATTCACTTGATTTTTCCATTTATCGTACTTTTTCTAATTTGCTTCCCTCTCCCAGTCTCTGACATTATTTTCATTTCCTTTTGGATTAAATTTTCTTTGTTTTTCAATGTGTTTTTCCCCCCTTCTACTGATCCTTCTATTTCTATTAGTAGCTATCCTTAAATATTTAACAGTGATATTTAAGTCTATCAAATATACTTAAACTCATAATTCATATTGATATATCTTTAAAAAGATATATTTGAGAGAGAGAGAGAGAGAGAGAAGCAAGCATGAGTAGGAGGGCCAGCGGGAGAGGTGGAGAGAATCTTAAGCAAACTCCATGCTCAGCTCTGAAATCCAACACAGGGCTTGATCTCATGACCCTGAGGTCATGACCTGAGTGGAAACCAAGAGTCAGACATTTAACCAACTGAGCCACCCAGAGACCCCAAGTTCATAATATTTAAGTAAATTAATTGGTCACTGGATTAGTGTTCTATTGCCATAGAATAAATCCTCCCATAATTTAGTAGTTTAAATCAATAAACATTTATTATCTTATAGTCCTGAGAAGTGACATAATACAATTTCCACAATATCCTATTGTAACACAGGTCAGCCCTATTCACTGTGGGAGTGGACTACACAAGGGTATCAATACCAGGAGGTGAAAGTCTTGAGGCCATCTTGAAGACTGGCTATCACAGTTTGCCCCCTGGACCTCAATGACTTGTGTCCACCTTATATGTAAAATACCCCTTCCCAAGGTCCTCAGTAGTCACATTCCATTACAGTGTCAGCTCAAGTCCATGATCACATCATCTAAACTAGGTAGGTATAGATGAAACTCATTAGGTAGAGTTACATGGCATTTCTCCAGTACAATTCCACTCAATCATAAGGCTGATGAGCCAAACGCACAAGTTATATCTGGCTTCTACACTCATAACATATAATGAAAGGACAGGTATGGGATAACCACTATGGAATAAAAAGGAGGGATGAGGAAGGTAGGCACACAAAAGTCATTGAGTTATAAAAATTCTGAAATCCAGGGCACCTCCCTGGCTTAGCCAGTTAAGTGGCTGCCTTCTGCCACAGGTCATGATCTTGGGGTCCTAGGATCAAGCCCCAGTCAGGATCCCTGCTCAGTGAAGCATGTGCTCCTCCCTCTGCCCTTCCCTGGCTTATGCTCTCTCTCTCAAATACATAAATAAATAAATAAATAAAATCTTTTTTGAAATAATACAGAATATGTCTTCTGATCATAATGGCAACAAACTAGAAATCAATAACAGGGGTGCCTGTGTTAAGTAACTGCCTTTGGCTCAGGTTATGATCCCAGGGTCCTGGGATTGAGCCCAGCATTGGGCTGCCTGATCAGTGGGAAGCCTGCTTCTCCCTCTCCCACTCCCCCTGCTTGTGTTGCCTCTCTTGCTGTCTCTCTCTCTCAAATAAATAAATAAAATCTTAAAAAAAAGAGAAAACAATAACAGAATAGGAAATAGGAAAATATGCAAACACTTGAACTTTTAACAACACAAATCTAAATAACTTACGGAGGAAAAAAAATTAAAGGGAATAAAAATCACACTAAACTGAATAAAAATTAAATTATAACATATCAAAATTTGTGGGACACAGCTACAGCAACACGAAAAAATAAGTTTATAGCATTAAGTGCTTATATCTTAAGAACCCACAAAAAGCACAAAACAAGCCTGAAGCAAGCAGAAGAAGGGGAATAATAAAGATAACAGCAGAAAAAATGAAATTGTGAAGAGAAAAATAGAAAAAATGAACAAAATGTGGCTCTTCAAATGGATCAACAATCTTGAAAAACCTCCAGCAAGACTGACAAAGGAAAAAAAAAAAAAGACACAAGTTACTAATATAAAAAATCAAACAGTTAGATCTCACTACAGAGCCCAAAGACATTAAAAGAATAATAAGAGCATAGGGGAAAAAAAATAAAGGGAGCATAGGTGAAACAACTCTACCCACATAAATTCAACAACTTTGATATGACGGATCAATTCCTAAAAAATAAAACACTACTAAAATCACTCAATACAAAATAGAAAAGTAACTGAGTTACTTATTTTAAAAATAAATCTCTAGGTCTAGATGGTTTCAGTGGATAATTCCACCAAATGTTTAAAAAAAGAACTATACCAACTCTACATAATCTCTTCAAGAAAATAGAAGGAACCTTTCCAAACCATGATACTAATCAAACCAAACCAAAAACCAGAACAAGATCGTAGTAAGAAAAAAAAGTCTCATGAATATAGACCCAAAAGTCTGCAATTAAATATGAGCATGTAGAATCTAACCAGGCATATAGAAAAAATTATGTACCATGACTAAGTGGGTTTGTTTCTGGGATGCAAGTTTCTTTCAACATTTGGAAAGCAGTCAATAGAATACACCATATTAACAGGCTAAAGAAGAAAGTAAGAAAGTCACACAATAGGGGTGCCTGGGTGGCTCAGTGGGTTAAGCCTCTGCCTTCAGCTCAGGTCATGATCTCAGGGTCCTGGAATCAAGCCCCGCATGGGGCTCTCTGCTCAGAGGGGAGCCTGCTTTGCTCTTCTCTCTACCTGCCTCTCCACCTACTTGTGATCTCTATCAAATATATAAATTAAAAAAAAAAAAAAAGAAAGTCACACAATAACACCAACTGATGTACAAAAAGCACTTAACAAAATTCAACACTCAATCATGGGGAAAAAACAAACCAACCAACCTCTCAGCAAGTTAAAAGTAGAGGGAAATGGAAAATTATCCTAAACGATAAAACTTGCAGCTAACATCATACTTATGGGAGAAGACTGCATATTTTTCCCTTTAAAAATGGGAACAAAGCAAGGATATCTGCTCTTACTACCCTTGTACATCATTGTACTGGAAATTCTAGCCAGTGGAAGAATGCACAAAAAGGAAACAAAAAGAACACATATTGGAAAGGAAGAAATGTAAGTATCCCTTTTTACAGTTGATGTCACTATCTAGGCAGATGAGTCTACAAATGTATTCTCAATGATTGAGAAAATCCCTTTCTCAGTGCAGCTACTAACCAAGCAATCAACAGAACTCTTAGAATAAGAGAGTGCAGTGAGGTTACAAAATACAAAATCAAGACATAAAAATAAAAGAATAAAGTAGAAAGAATCATTCCTCCCAATTTTAAGACTATCTTGTTACAGTTAACAAAAATATGGTATAGATAGATGGATAAATATATTGCTCAACAGAACAAAATAGAAAATCCTAAAATAGAATCCACATAAGTAGGCCCAACCAACTTTTGACAAGGTGCAAAAGCAATTCCCTGGTAGAAGGATAGTCTTTTCAACAAACAGTGCTGGAGCAACTGAACAGCCATAGGTAAAAACAAATAAACACACATACACACACACACACACACATGAATGCTTTCAATCTAAACCCTACATCTTATACAAAAAAATTTTTTAATGGCTTATAGATTTAAATGTAAAAGATGACTATAAAACTTGTCAGAAGAGAACCCAGAAATGCACCCTCAACTCTATGGTCAACTAATCTTCGACAAAGCAGTAAAGAACGTCTAATGGAAGAGAGACAGTCTCTTCAACAAATATTGTTGGGAAAATTGGGCAGCCACATGCGTAAGAATGAAACTGAACCAATCTCTTACACCACACACAACAATAAACTCAAAATGGATAAAAGATCTAAATGTGAGATAGAAATCCATCAAGTGGGGAGCCTGAGTGCTCAAAATCCTCGAGTAGAATACAGATAGCAACCTCTTTGACCTCGGCCACAGCAACTTCTTGCTAGACACATCTACAGAGGCAAGGAAACAAAAGCAAAAATGAACTACTAGGACTTCATCAAGACAGAAAGCTTTTGCATATCAAAGGAAACAACCAGCAAAACTAAAAGGCAGCCTATGGAATGGGAGAAGATATTTGCAATTGATGTATCAGATAAAGGGCTACTAGTATCCAAGATCTATAAAGAACTTATCAAACTCAACACCCAAGAAAACAAATAATCCAGTCAAGAAACGAGCAAAACACATGAACAGACATTTTTCCAAAGAAGACATACAGATGGCCAACAGACACATGAAAAAAATGCTCAACATCACTTGGCATCAGGGAAATATGAATCAAAACCACAATGAGGTATCACTTCATACCAGTCAGAATGGCTAAAATTAACAAGTCAGGAAACAACAAATGTGGAGAAAGGAGAACCCTCTTACACTGTTGGTGGGAATGCAAACTGGTACAACCACTCTGGAAAACTCTATGGAGGTTCCTCAAGAAGTTAAAAATAGAGCTACCCTACAACCCAGCAATCGCACTACTAGGTATTTACCCCAAAGACACAAATGTAATGATCCGAGGGGCACCTACACCCCATGTTTACAGCAGCAATGTCCACAATAGCCAAACTATGGAGAGAGCCAAGATATCCATCAACATATGAATGGATCAAGATGTGATAAACACACACACACAATGGGATATTATTACTCAGCCATCAAAAAGGATGAATACTTACATTTACACTGAAGTGGGTGGAACTGGAGGGTATTATGCTGAGCGAAATAAGTCAATCAGAGAAAGACAATTATCACTTGGTTTCACTCATGTGGAATATAAGAAACAGCACAAATGATCATAGGGGAAGGAATGGACAACTGAATGAGAAGTCATCAGAACCATGAGAGACTCTTAACTATAGGAAACAAACTGAGGGTTGCTGGAGAGGAGGTGAATGGGGGATGGGTAACTGATGGGCATTAAGGAGGGCATATGATGTGATGAACACTGCATGTTATATGCAATTGATTAGTTATTTAACTCTACATCTGAAACTAATAAGGTACTATAATGTTGGCAAATTAAATTTACATAAAAAACCTTATGAGAAAAAAAACCAGGAGAAAATCATCAGGATCTAGTTCTTGGTAAAGAGTTATTAGAAATGACACTAAAAGCATGATCCATAAAAGACAAAAATTGATAAATTGGACCTTATCAAAATTAAACACTTAAAAAAGATCTGTTAAACATGAAAAGACAAGATAAGAATGAGAGGAAATATTTGCACACTATTTCACAAATGATCTGTATCTAGAATATATAAGGAACTCTTAAAACTCAGGGTTTTTTGTCTGTTTTTGTTTTGTTTGATTTAAGTAAGCTCTACACCCAACATGGTGAAACCCCTCAAGATTCAGCGTTAAAAAAAAAAAAAAATCCAATTATAAGGACATTTGGCTAGGTCAGTCAACAGAGCATGCATCTCTTGATCTCGGGGTCATTAAGTTTAAGCCCCATGTTCGCCAAAGAGCTTACCTAAAATAAAATAAAATTAAATTAAATTAAATTTTAAAAAAATCCAATTATAACATGGATAAAAGGCATGGATAGTTCACCAAGTGGCAGATAACCCTGTGAAAAGATGGTATCATTGGCCATTAGGGAAATGCAAACAAGCAAACAAAAACAAAATCCCACTTTCATACCTATTAAAAAAGTGAAAATAAAAACTAGTCATAATCTTGCGGCATCGGAGTGCCTGGGTGGCTCAGTGGGTTAAAGCCTCTGCCTTCGGCTCTGGTCATGATCCTGGGGTCCTGGAATCGAGCCCCGCATTGGGCTCCCTGCTCAGCAGCGAGCCTGCTTCCTCCTCTCATTCTGCCTACCTCTCTGCCTACTAGTGATCTCTGTCAAATAAATAAAATTAAAAAAAATAATCTCGGGGCGCCTGGGTGGCTAAGTCAGTGGAGCATGTGACTCTTGATCTCAGGGTTTAAGTTTGAGGTTTGAGCCCCACATTGGGTGTGGAGATTACATTAGAAAAAAGTAACTAGTGACGATCTCAAATCTTGCCAAGAATGCAGAGAAACTGGATTTCTTGTTCTTGTTGGTGGGAATGTAAAATAACACAGCAACTCTGGTAAATGGTTTGGCAATTTCTCATAAAATTAAATATACACTTACCTTGCTACTCACCAATCACGACACTCCTTCCTGGGCATTTATCCCAGAGAAATGAAAACATACATCCCTGAAAACTGATACACAAATATTCATAGCAACTTTATTTGTAATAGCCCCCAACTGGAAACATCCCAAATGTCCTTCAACAGATGAATGGTTAAATAAACTGGTACATCCACAGCAACAAAAAGGAACAAACTATTGTTACATGTAACAACTTGGGTGGGATTCAAGGGCATTGTGCTATGTGTGTGTGTGTGTGTGTGTGGAGAGGCAGCCAGTCTCAAAAGGTTACATACTGTATGATGTCATTTTTATAACTTCTCGAAACAGCAAAATTATAGTAATGAAGAACAGATTAGTGATTTAAAAAGTTAGGAACAGGGACACCTGGGTGGCTCAGCGGGTTAAAGCCTCTGCCTTCAGCTCAGGTCATGATCCCAGGGTCCTGGGATAGAGCCCTGCATTGGGCTCTCTGCCCGGCAGGGAGCCTGCTTCCTCCTCTCTGCCTGCCTCTCTGCCTACTTGTGATCTCTGCCTGTCAAATAAATAAATAAAATCTTTAAAAAAAAAAAAAAAGTTAGGAACAGCTGTAGGAGGATGGGGGACATAGTATGACAATAAATAGTATAAGGGTTCTTTGGGTGCAATGGCACACTTCAGTATATTGAGTGTGGTGATAGTTACATGAATTAACACATGTGATAAAATTGTGCAGAAACAAACATGAGTGAATGTAGTAACTGCCAAAATCTGAGTAAGTTCTGGAGTTTTTTGTTTTTAAGAGAGAGCGTGCACGAAAAAGACTGTGAACACAGGGGAGGGGCAGAAGGGAGAGAAATTCAAGCAGGCTCCATGCCCAGTGTAGAGCCTGATATAGGGCTCAATTTCAGGACCCTGAGATCATGACATGAGCTGAAATCAAGAGTCAGAGGCCCAACCGACTGAGCCACCCAGGCACCCTAGGTCTTAAGTTGATTCGTTTTGACTAATGTACCATAGTAGCATTAAGATGTTAATATTAAGGGAAGCTGGAGGATGGGCATATGGGGAGCTCTCTGTACTGTTTTTTGTTACTGTTTTTTGTTTTTTAATGATGAGGTTTACATTTATTATTAAAATTTTAAAACTTTAAATTCTCGTTAACACTCAATGCAATATTGGTTTCAGTAGAATTCAGTGGTTCATCACTTACATATTCTGTACTGTCTTTGCAACTTTTCTGAAAAATCTAATGTTACTCCAACATTAGGGGCATGGCAGGCAGAGGGAGAGGGAACAGGCTTCCCATTGAGCAAGGAGCCAGAGGCAGGGCTTGATCCCAGGACCCTGGGATCATGATTCAAGCCAAAGGCAGATGCTTAAGTGACTGAGCCACCCTAGTGTCATTGAAGCTTATTTATTTATTTTTTTAACATTTTATTTATTTAAGTCATTTCTTTTATCTCTATACCCAATGTGGGGCTCGAACTCATAATCCTGAGATGGAGTCATATGCTCTTTTGAGTCAGCCAAGCGCTCTTAGAAGCTGATTTTTAAAAGTGGAAAGATAAAAACTTTTTAAAAAGATTTTGTGTGTCAGAGAGAGAGAGAGAGAGAGAGAGAGAGTTCAAACAGGGGGAGCAGCAGGCAGGAGAAGGAGGCTTCCTGCTGAGCGAAGAGCCCAATGCGGGGCTCAATCCCAGAACCTTGGGATCATGACCCAAGTCAAAGGCAGATGTTTAGCTAACTGAGCCACCCAGGTGTCCCAGGAAGAAAAACTTCTAAGAAAAAATTCTTAAAATCTGTTTTGAAGATTATTTATTTTAGGGGGAGAGAGCATGAGTGGGTGTGGGGCAGGAAGTCCAGAGGGAGAGGGAGAGAGAATCTCAAGCAGATTCCCTGCTAAGCATGGAGCCTGATGTGGGGCTCAATCCCACAACCCTGAGATCATGACCTGAACTGAAATCCAGAGACAGAGACTAAATCGATTGAGCCACCCAGGTAGCTCTTAACAAAAAAAGTTTTTCAAGTGACACCACTAGGATACCAGAATAGCTAAGATTGGAAAATAGCAGGTACGCAAGGGATATACTCTTTATTCCTGTATGAGATAATACTCTTTATTCCAGTGATTTCATTCTTAGATTTACACCCAGCAGAAATGGACACATTTGTTAAAAAAAAAAAAAAAAGGCATGCTCTAGAATGTTCATAGCAGCTTTATTCATAATAGCCAAAACTGAAAACAGTCTAAATGCCTATTCACAGAATGAATAAATCGCAGTGTATCTGTATAATGTAATACTATACAATAATATGAATGAACAAACTACAACATGCAACAATATAGATGAACTGAAATGACAATGCTGAATCAAAGAAGCTAGACATAAAAAACTACATAATATATCACTTATTTGAATTTCAAAAACAGGCAGAAAGAATCTATGGTGTCAGGATAATAGATGTCCTTGGGATGGTGGTGTAAGTGGCTGGAAGAGGGCATGCATGCGAGGGACTTCTGCAGTGCTGGTGATTCTCCAATCCTTGATTTTCTTGCTAATTTTTGTGAGTGTGTTCAGTGTGCAAAAAGTAACAGCTGTACACATGATTTGTGGACTTTTCTGTATGTAAATTATACAATAAAAGTTTACCAAAGAGCAAAGTAAGACACACTCAAACACACTAATTTAAAAAAAACTAAAATTTTAAGGACAATACCAAGTGCTGATAAGGATGTGAAGCAACTAAAATTTCATTTACAGCTAATGAAAATATAAATTAGTACAATCACTTTGGAGAGCTGTTTGGCAATATCTATTAAAGCTGAAAATACACATAACCCTAGGCCCAGTTCCACCCAACTATATACATACCCAACAGAAATGTGTACAGATGCGTTCTCAAAAGACATGTACAAGAATGTTCACGGGAATATTATCTCAAACCAAAAACAATCTAAATGTCCTTTGATGCTGACAGAGCCGATGAAGATCAGGTACAGCCCAAAACTGTAGGAAAATGAACCTCCTTGAGGCATCCCTCAGTCAGTGGGGAACAGGAGCCAGTGGACAAATACTCCAGCCTCCTGTGCCCCAATCCTTAGAAAACTCCAAGAAGCCTTATGTACCCAATCCCAATAACAAACCTTTATATTGGCTTTTTCTTAACTCACTCTTCCACATTCCATCTATGTATAGTTCACAAACAGAGGACACCTATCTATGGTGACAGGAGGTCAGAGTAGTGATTACCAAGAGGGGAGGGTAATGGCTGGAAGGGGCACGAAGGTTGTTTCTGGGATGCTAGTAATTCTCCATATCCTACCAGAAAGGTGGTTTATGCAGGCATATTCATTTTTAAGCCTTCATGAAGCTGTATGCTTAAAATGCATGCATTTTATAGAATATATGTATACTTTAATTTTAAAAAGTAAAGAGTGGAGGTGTTGAGGGGTAGAACTGCCCACTAAAGGGAAAGTGGGCTTTGTAAGGGAAATTGGACTTCCAGGTATTGAAAGAGGTTAACTTTTTTTTTTTTTTAAGAGATTTTATCTATTTAATTGAGAGAGCAAGCCAGCACAAGAGAGAGGTGTGTGTGGGGGGGGAGGGAAAGCAGACTCCCTGCTGAAGAGGGAGCCCAACACAGGCTTGATCCCAGAACCAGGATCACGACCCAAGCTGAATGCAGTTGTTTAACTGTCTGAGCCACCCTGGTGCCCCGATTGACTGATGTCAATGAGCACATCCATCCTTTTTGGATAATGCACAATCTCATCCTTGGCAATCAAACATGGATTATTAGGGATTTGTTGGAGGCACTGGGAGAGGACTGTGAAATATTACAGTGAAAGCAGGGGCACTTAAGTTCCCCTACAAGAATGCATCTTCAGCCTTGCTGGGCATTCAAGCGGTTTCCAAGACTGCCTCATCCAGGGCTGACCCTCCCCTACTTTTTCCTTTCCCTTTCCCACCCATTCATTCAACATATTTTGATGTTGCAGACACTCTGAAACACTCAGGATAATATTGGTAAACAGTGAAAGATGTGGCTCCTGTTCCGAGTTCCACTCTACTGAGAACATATTAATCAAGTAATCATACACATTGTTGACTGTGGCTGTAATTAGTGCTACAAAAGAAGAGATTGCTCGTTCTGGGATAGCTACTTGCCCACTTAACAAAGGCAGGTGAGAGAGGATTCCTGGAGGTAGCAACACTTGAGCTGAACTCTTAAGGGTGAACCAAAGTTCACTATGGAACCAAATGGACAAAAGTGGAGGGAGTGAGCCTGGGGAGTGAGAGGCACAAAAAATTTCGAACAAGGAAAGTGAGGAGCACATGGTAGAGAGGCTGGACTGATAGGCAAGGAAAGACTGGATGCCATGTGCACTGTAGTAAGAGGTTTTGTCATTATCTTAAGACAAGGAAAGCCAGAATGGCTTTTAAACGAAGAAGTGCCATGATTATATGTGTTCTGAAAAGATCAGGAAAGCTGTTGTGTGGAGAAGTGATTGGAAAAGGATCCAAGTGGGTGTGGGTATACAGGAGAGTACTGTAGTAAACCAGGAGCAAGGGGATGGTAACTTGGACTGGAACGGTGCCAATGAAGTGCCAATGAAGACTGGGAGAAAATAAAAATGACTGGACGCACATTTTAGGAGGCCCAAGAGCTTTAACAGTGCTATAAAAATGGCATGTCATTTTTCTTTCTGAACAAAGCAAATATAATCAAGTATTTACATCAGCTAGATACAGGAGTATGGATTATGTTAAACTTGGTAGTTGTTCTTGTTTCACTAGCATGTTACTTCTTAGGAAAAATGATGTGTGGTTATGTTGCAACTGAATTGTGCCTAGGATATTCTGAAACTGTTAAGTATAAATATTCCTCAATGACAGGACTGATGAGTGCCAAAAAGTTGCAAAAGAGGGCAGGGTGGAGGGAAACATGGCTATGGAACCACTGACACCCAAAGGGCTTTGCAAGGAAGACAAAAAGAAAAAGTGTATGTGGGTCAGGCAGGAGGCCTCAGATACACCAAAGCCAAAATCAAGGCTCCCAAGGTCTGTAGAGATCTAGGGAAAATAAACCTTCCAATCATTTGCGTGAAGACCGCTATTTGGCCTTAGTGAGAGACTGTGCTGGAGGGTTAATTATTTTGAAGGGGTGATGTATATCCTTACACTTAGGTTATGTGCTTAAGAGGACAAGACTGGATGAACTTCAGAGGAGTGGTACTGCCATGTGCCTCATCCACAGGCTGAAAGGGAGATAGCAGGGACCGGAGTATGTACCCAGGCAGGTGCTGGGCCCCACCAGGGGAATGAATCAGGATTGTATGCCCAGCTGAGGGAATGAAAACACTGACAGCAAACACTGAAGCCATCTCCACAGGTGGTCAGGTTAACAGTGGGCAATTTAGGATGTGGCTATAATCCCCCCTCTAACCCCCACAGTAGATTCTACTAAGGGCTGTTGCTCCTATTGCCCAAGACAAAGCAGACCACTGAGTATTTCCAGCAGTTAAGCAGGTAACTTCCTGGCAACTAAACCCCAGCAGCTTCTGGCACTTTGTGAATGACCTAGATGCTGGTAAAGAACTTTGCGGCGTCCATATCAAGTCCTGGGAAGCAGAGATTTGGTTGGATGAGGAAACTAACAAAATGGAGTATTACAGGTTCTTGAGTAGGGAGAGGAATACTGAGTGAGGCTGGGCAGGCAGCTGGCTCTAACCATCTAGCCGACCTGTTGGCTCCACTACACGCCCTGGGTGGGTAATATCCCCCAAGGGGGCCAGGAGAAGCTTTAAGGATCTCATTCATACCTCTGTAAAGCAAGTATCCTTTAAGGCAGGGCAAAATAGGCAAAAAATTTATCAGACCCCAAGACTTTATAGACCATAGGAAGATTCCTAAGTTTGGAAGGGAACTACTAAAATTCTTCACCAAGCAGTAAATGCATGAAGTTTGAGTCACTGAAGTCCCACATTCATACCAGAAACTTGTTATTGCAGCTTGTGTGGGTCTGCAAAAGTGACAAACTGTGTTACTAAACCCTTTTAACATTAATAATCCTTTTGGCAAAGACCAAATCCTTTTTAGGACGCTCTTATAATGACATTTCCAGGTGCTTCTTCTAAAGGACCAAGCAGGCATCATGGTACAGGGTTGAAGGTGGAATCAGACTACTATTGTCCTGATGGATGATGATTTTTACCAAGTATTTGTAAAGTTTCAGATACAAGAAATGGTTTGTTAACAGTGCCCCTGGGTTCCCTGGAAACAGCTAAGGAAAAAAGATGGGAAAGTCTAGCCTCTTCATTTCTAAAGCCCAACGATGCTGCATAACCCAGCAGTTTCTGCTCTTAGCCAGGTGTTTTTCAAGATGGGAAAGTCTAGCCTCTTCATTTCTAAAGCCCAACGATGCTGCATAACCCAGCAGTTTCTGCTCTTGGCCAAGTGTTTTTCAAGATGTGTTTCCAAATGTTAAAGTCTTATAAAGTCTTATTCAGTGTATATAATCAAGAGAAAAATGCTAAGGTTATTTTTTCCTTATGTTGAATTTAAGAGAAGGTGCTGGGACCCTAGTCTATTATCATGCTTTGGAGACAGTTTTATCATTTTTGGGGGTTCAGGATGTAAGCTCAAAGATATCAAGATACCATTTCCTCTCCTTAGGTCCAGAATCAATGGTTAAGCCATATCACAGGCCACAATGTTGGCTCTACCATTTATTACCTATGGGGCTTTCAACAAGGCACTTTGACTCTTTGAAACAGGAATTACTTCCATACACATGTATAGAGTCGTGTGAAAATCAACTAAGATTTTATCCTAAATGCTTGCCCAGCAGCATTCTTGGATGCATCTACAACTTGTATCTTCCTTGACCCTTGGGCACACACTGACAAGATAGGTTCCCACTGAAGATTTTATTAAAAAAAAAAATTATTTTCCAAGAAACACTGCTATATGAGGGTAACACAGACTCTGCCTGTAGTTGTAGATGACCTACTAGTCAAGTATTCCATGTTAGTCTAGAGATGTTCTAAGGAGTCTTTGATATTGAGGTCTAGGGCCTAGAAACACTTTCCATGAACTCAGGACACGAAACACCTTGGAAAGTCACATTTGTGCACCTAAGTTACATACAGCTAGTTTATCAATATCTGTACTTTTTAGAAACTGTTCATTTTGTAGCACTACACTATCCAATAAGATAGCCACATTATTCAGATTAAAAACAAAACTGAAAAACCCAATTACTCAGTCACACTAGCCACATTTCAAAGGCTCAGCAGTGACAGGGCTAGCACATTAGTCAATGCATTATGAAATATTTCCATCACAGGAAGTTGTATTGGAGTGCAATAGTTTAAGAGTGGTGGATGGATAATGTCGGCTTTAACATGTTTTCTTATAACCTCAGAGAACAAAGACTTTCTCTCTCCCTCAACCCTAGCTTTTCTCACCTTTTAACCCTACCTAGACACTGCCCCATCAGTGCTTGCTGTACTTTGGCCATAGATTTCAAGGGAGATACAGGCTCACCACTTCACCAGATGCTCTCATTTTAAATAAAGCATAGTCACCATGCTTTTTCTTATTGTAAGCACTTGTCTTAAACCACTTAACATATGATACAAACATTCTTTACTAACTTATTAGAGGCATCACTCAAGACACCCTCTCTTGAAAGTTCTAATTGCTCCCTTCTACCTTCTTAACCTTGGAAAGGGCACTTTTTGCCTCTTGGTGCCGGGGGTCCCCTTACTGCTAGCAAACTTAAAGTTATTGTCAAGAGTCCCAACTGCAGAGATTTAATTGGTCTGGAGTGCACACCTGGATGTCAAGAATTTTAAAGCTCCCTTGGTAAATTCTAATGTACAACTGACGTTGAGATCTACCTGATAACTCATTTAACATACTAAATTATTTTTGGTAACAACTTTAGGTTTATAAAAAGCTTAAGAGTCATTTTGCACAACCAAATTTTTGTTAAATCTTCAGAACATTTTTATTTCCCTCAACTTCTCCTTTGTGTGACACACAAAAATCCTGGGCTTCTACTCCTATTAAGCTGCTACTATTTTTTTTTTTTTTGGCATTCACCCCATTACACTATCCCTTCTACTGTAGTTCTGACTTAAGGTCAGGGAGAAGTCCACCCCAACTCAAACGGTTTTTAACTCCCACTCTCCACACAGGCCCTGTTTTTCGTAATAGGACTATTTTTTTAAAAAATTAATTTGAAAGTTACTAATGCAACCACATGTTCTTTTGAGGCCTTCCTGATTAGGATTAATCTGATTAACTGAAATTCAAACATGTAATTTTCCAACACCTCTAATTTATTCTCCTCTCTAAACATTTGGAATTCTGTCATCCCAGTCAGGTGTACCTCTAAATCTAGCTTTTTCTGTACCATTTAGCTGGCCCAATTTTTACTTTTATCCCAAGGTCTTTCTAAAAACACTAGAAATTCTCTGAGAGCCCCTTATTCATCAAATAATACAATATAAATGGTACCTGTTCTCTATGAGATAAACAGCATTGATAAAGCAAACGAGTCACTACAGTTACTTACCAGCCAATTCTATACAGATCATATGTAGCTCATTTACTGGTCACTCCCATTTCTGTCAGATCTGTGTTTACTATTTTTGACTGGCTTCAAGGTATCACTGTACTTTTTCCTTATCCATCTAAAACTCAACTGAAATGCATTTCCTTGGTCAGTGTGATCTGAACTAGGGTATAGAAACTCAAACCCCATTTTGACAGTGGTACAGGCGAATTTTCCTCAAACTAAATAAAAAGATCAACTTCTATGGCTAAATCCTTTATTCTCCAAGGCCACAATCAATGACGCTGTTTTCTCACTTTCCTAAAAATAAGTACCTAGCTATTTCTCTATTTCCCAACTACTTCCACAACACATCCCACTGTATCATCCAGTTTACCTAAAACCACCAATGTTTGTGAAGTATAGTGTCTCAGCTTCCATTTCTTTACTTTGTATATCATACCTACAAGATTTCCTTCCCCTAGCTACTTACAACGTTTGTATCAACATACTGCTGCTAAGTTATTCACTAGATTCCTTTACTGGTATTTTATAGTTACTGTATGGCTTTAATGATGCTTATTTTTAATCTACCCTTTCTTCCATTATATTCTCCATACTCATTTGACTCCTTTCCAATTTATCATAATTCTATTGTTCTTGTTTGCATTTTCCCATTCTCTTACACCTAGTTCTCTTAAGAGACTTTAAAACATGTACGACTAGTACTACTAATCCTCACAGGTTTCAGATGTTGGGGTAACATCTGAAATCTATTGGGAACCCTCTTTTCAAGTGTTCCAAATTTGTCGCCCATTCCAATCCAACAGCTTTAAGTTAGCTCCTTTCACTAGTGAAATAGCAAAAGTAGAAAAGTACCTTTGCCAGTGAATGCCACAGAAGTCTCCCCATTAAAAATTAAATTATGTAGCATCAGAAATGTTCCAAAGGGATTTAAGTCATCCACCTTCTTCATCCAATCCTGGCTGGACAGTGCAGTCTTTAAAAGCTTCCAGGTTGTTTTCTTTTATTTCCTGGGCATATTGGATAAACCATTATTCTGAAATTTTTAATACCCAACAAAGTCATCACCGTATTTTACTATGGTAAGTCTTATTTCTATTAAATAGCTTATAGCTTAAGGCCTGCTCTTTTGAGATTGTCAAGTTACTCAGAATTTCCTCTAAAAAATTAGCTGTCTCTCAAACTGTCAAGCTTTTCAACCTCACCTGCTCTGCCAACCCACTGCTAAACCACAGAGCCCATGCCTCCTCTGCCTCTATTTCTATTGAACCTATTCCAATCTCCTTTCCTGGGGCCCAGAGTTAAATGATGTTAACAATGACTATAAGCCTTTATTAGACCAATGGTCTTTAAGACAACGATCTCTTTTTTTTTTTAAAAAAAACTTGTAGTATCTGCATTTCATCAGCTTGCAAGATATAGAACTATATGCTATTTCAGTCACGTTTCCTTTTCTCTAAGCTTTGGCCTAGGATTCTGAATTTCCAAGAGTATAATCTTGATTACAGAAATCTTACAGTACTGTTTACTTCCACAAGGAAATTTAAACTCCTAATAGCCTGAGACATACAGTGTGAAATTACTCTTCCCCATTAAGACAAACTAGAAATGTCGGCATTTTATCAATAACCTTGCATGTGTGTATACATTTTTGAAGAGCACATGACTGTACCTTTTCATGCACGGCTTAACTGGTCCAGCATCTTTTAGTTGCTGATAGCTAACATTATTATCTTAAATAGGTTTTACTGACATCTTGGAACCTTAACCCTTTCTTCTAAGCATCCAGTTTATTTTGGGGATTATGTGCTTAAAGTGAGTTTCTGTAAACATGAAATCATGTTACATCAGAAAACAAAGCAGGGAGTAGAAGTATTTTTGACCAAATTAATCCACAAAAGCTACTTTTGTACTATGGATATGGGGTCCAAGGGGTTTGGAGATTAGCCTCTTCCTTCTGTTCTGCTTTGTCACGTGTTATATAAAATGATTTTTTGAGATCTTAATAAATAGGAATGGACTTCTGCCCACAGTAGGTTGGATAGAAATGCCTTTGTTGCATGCTATGAAACAGCAACTTTCTGGGGAATCCAAGGTTTGTGTAAATGGTAATAGTCCAAACTAGCCATGTTCTTATCCTGCTCTGCTGGAAACAAGTATAAAAACATAAACCAGACCTTTCAGGATTAGTTAGGCAAGCGTAACATATCTATCCATCCGTAGAAGTCTAGGTGCTAATTAGTATCATGACCAAAACAAAAAACAAACAAACAAACAAACAAACAAAAAAAAACAAAACAAAAACCACTGAAATTAATCACACAGGAGAAAGGAACAAAAATTATTTATATGGATTAAACTAATTGAAAGTAAATGTTCTCAGTCACCTGGGAAGGTATAAACTATAGCAGAGCACAGAAGAGCGAGCTTTTCTATTCTTAGGAACTTGGAGGCACAGACTCAGAATCCAAAAGTAACTGTGACTCTAAATAGCAATTAAAAGGATATAATGAAAGGAACAGAGGTTCATTCTCCAGTTGTTTCAAATTTTCCTAAAATCCTGACATGTTTGAACCTCTTCTATTTAAGGACAAAAAGATTTAGCACACAACAAAAATCTCAAAAAGGGTGCCAAATGGACCACAAAACATTAATGAAGTATCTTAATATTGTTCCCAAACCTTTTCATTAGGATAGAAAAGCCATTCTGCACAAGAATCTCCACTCAACATCAAAGCAATACCCACCCCAATGACACATCATTTGAGTAGTGTATGTTCGTATGAGCGAAGACTATGACTCAAAGAAAAATATTTTTAGTACATTCTAGCGTTTTTGTGGAGGCCGCTGTGAAACAAAGAATTTGAAGTAAACAATTATAAAATACAAAAATAAAAAACCAGGTTTTTTTTTTCTCCAAACTCCTGGTTTAATAAGGACTTGTTTATTTTGAGAAAAAAGGGTCCCAAACATCAGGCTGTTCACAAAAATAACCCACAGTATCAACTTTAGAAAACAAATCTTAAGACTATTACACTAATTATTTTTCTAGAAGATGCATATGACATGCCAACTCTCATTCACAAAAATACATTGTTACATTTGTGTTGAACAGCCCCACATAGCACTCTTATGTGGGGTATAACACACATACCTCTAACTCAAAGCTGCTCTCAGGTGCTACTCAACTAATGCGATTGCCTTTGCAGTTAGGGAAGCAACTACTGAGCTCATGTATGAATGGAAAGAACTGTACTCCCTGCATACCAAGAGATTATTTTGGAGACAGTTGATAAAAACCACACATCCTTTTTATTGTTAAGTCATAAAGAGGTATCAAAATTAAAAGCAAAAATTACAGGGTAAGACTTAACATAACTACTAGGAGCATCAAAGGAAGTGAAAATGGGACTAGGCGCAGGGCAATATGAATTAATGAACATGGGAAGGACAAGGATGGGGAGAACAGTGAGCATGTGCTGAAGAAGATACTAGGGGAGAGGATCTGGTGAAAATTTTGATCTTAGACAAGCGCCTAGGTAAAGAAATAATGGGACAAGATTTCTAAACCCCACTATGTGCTTAAGAGTCATCCTCGCCATTGGCGCTGTCTCTGTCATCCTCTCCTTCCTCAGCCTCTTTTTCATCATCCTTGATCAACTCCAGCTGTGAGAAACAGACACAAATAGGATGGAGTTAGAGGCACTCCATGTGTCCCTGCTCCCCCCTCCACCACCTCTTTCTTTCCTTTCCCGTGGTTTTCACCTGGTCATCCCCCCGATCTTCATTATCATCATCATCCAGTAGGTCCCCCTCCTCAGCAGAGTCATCTGCACCCCCCTCAGACTCCATCTTCACATTAGTCTCATCTTTCTTCAGGGAGCTGCTGCTCTGCTCCTCTTCTGACTTATCATTCTTCATCTCTACTGGGGATGAGAAGGACAAGTCTGTCTAGGGGCAAGTAATGTCCACAGGATGTAGACAATCCCCATTAATGATCACAGAACTGCAGCACAAATCTAAATCCTCCCACACAAATGCCCTTCCCAATTCAAATTCCCCAAGTTTCATATATTCAATTGCTTTATATCCCACTATTCCAACATGTACCTTCAACTATCTTCGGTAACTAACCCAAGTTTACACCCAACAAGCTGCAAGGCCATTTACCTCCTTGTTTGCTCTGTTCTTTCTCAATTTTTTCCAGGCTTTCCAGTAGAGAATCCACTTTTTGTTTTATCTGGGTCAACTCCTTCTTAATGGTCTGAAGGTCATCACCTTTCACTTTAATACAAACAGAACTCTGTATTAAGATCAACTCTACCAGAAGTTACCAGATGCCGAACACATTTCCAACTAAACCACAAGGTAATAGCCAGAGGGGATTCTAAGGGAGAAATGGAGCCAGGATCATACTGTCCCAGTCATGGGGATCACTTAGTTGGTAGCTAAAAACTGAATCTAATGTGCCTACTCCCTTAGCAACAGTGTTCTTACTTCTGTAGGCCTAGTGAATATCTCAATTATATCTGAAAGCACTTTCTGTACTGTTTGACTTGACTTACACACTTTGTAAATTTTTAAGCACTTACTAGCTCCCTAAAGTTGAATACTTTAACTGGACCCTTAATCACTACTATCTTCTCTTCCATTATTTTGATTACACAAAGCCATTAGTATAAAACCTAAACATTACTAACTGCATTAATTTCCCTATTTCAACAACACACAAGTAGCAGAATCACAAAACTGCAATAATACATACACTTTCCAGACTTGGAAGAAGATCCTCGCTGTCCACTCTTAGAATTGAAGCCACTTTTGCCTCTTCGTGAGGTGTTTCCTGATACACGCTGGCGTTTTGAAGGAACTACAGCCCGAGCAATAGGAGGAGGAGGAGGAACACGTGCTGGGTAACTATACATCCTATTGAATAAAATGAAAACAGACGTCCTTCACAACTAAAATTAAGTCAGCAAGTTCCATCAGTGACCTTATAAATAATAAATTAATATTCACTGTCTACAAATTTGTGCCTTTTTGCTAAATTTTATTCCAATGTCCAGTAAAAGCCTTCCTTCTCTCCTGTTTTCAATACAGCCGCTACTTCAAGAAAATACTACATACACACATGCATATCCAATGATAGCTGGCCTTAAGGGATGGACATCAAAGTTCCTCTGTGCTCTGGCAGAATTAGTAAGTATTACTTTGTACAATGAATAGACTACATATAAAATTTTTAATTTTACTCTATATACGCTACAATAATTCATAAATAAATAAAACTTAGAAAACATTTCCAAATAAAATACTCAGAAAAGTGGATTCCAATTAATGGAACCTGCAAACAGTGGCTATTTATGGTGAAGTAAATTTGAGGAGTATAGAAATAAATAATGTATAGAGTATACAGAATGAGCATGTATGTATTTGGTGAGTATAGAAATAAATAAATATAAATTATTATATAGAAATAAATTATGGTGAGTACCGAAATAAATTCTTACTATTAGTAGTCATACTGAATTGAACCATATAGAACAGACAGTTGGTACTAAGAGCCATTCGCACCTGTTGGTGGTGTATAAAAGCCGTAATCCATTCTAACAACATTTAAGCAGAAGATGCACTCTTGTTCCAATTCCAGCAGGATGAGGAATACGGTCTGTTTTGTTTGCTATTCACTAGTGCCTAAATCCACTGCCCAGCACACATTCAGCTCTTAAAAGTTATCACTGGTTGTTTAACTGCTGCTTCCTCTGGAGGAGTATCCCAGTGACTGCTAAAGACATACCTCAAAGTGATGGCTTGGTACTGACTTTCTTATTTGTAAAGAGAAAATTCAAAATGTTATAAAAAAATCTTCTTACATGGCTAACAGTTCTAGAAAACCTCTACATTCCGTTACAATAGACTGGCAGCACAAGAAGGTAAGATCTACCACTGGGGAAAAAAAAACCTTCAATTTTGTTCTGTACCTTTTTAATTACTAATTTAATTCCAAGGCCCTTAATTCCAAGGTATTAGTCTACAAAAATTACCTAAAAACTGCTGCTCTGCCTAAAGTGATGTATTACAAAGCCTTAAAAATTTGTAATTCATATATATAACTAGTGTCCAAGATATCTCATCAGTGACTAATCTCTGAATTTAAGTCTCCAATCCTCCAGGTAGTGATAATTATCTTTCTCAACCCAACTTAATCTAAAACGTTTCCATCCTACTTTAATATAGCAATAGCTTATTTTTTCCCAGAAGTAGCTATGACAGGAACATGTTCCTAAACTAAGAAGGAACACGTGGTACACTGCCAAACAAATGAGTGTACTAGTTAGTAATTTCCACTTAAGCAGTTTTTAGTCAAGACCGCCCAATATTTATTTTCTGGGATCCAGTCCTTCATGCAGCTCTCTGCTCAGCAGGGACCCTGCTTCCCTTCCTCTCTCTCTGCCTGCCTCTCTGCCTACCTGTGATCTCTGTCAAATAAATAAATAAAACCTTAAATTTTAAAAAAAAAAATTTTTTTTTGTTTGCCAAAGAGAGCGAGCGCACCAGCCAAGAGGGAGAAGCAGGATCCCTGATGAGCAAGGAGAGTGATGTGGAACTCAATCCCACTGATCTCAACTGAAGGCAGATGCTTAACCAACTAAGCCACCCAGGTGTCCGATAGCAGACAGATTTTAAGTGAGTTGTTAATTTGTAGGTTTGGAATGGTTTATGCGAATTAACACAAACAAAAAAGATACTTAGAGTAATGTTTTATTATCACTACTACTTTCCATACATAAAGCTTTTCTTCTTCTGGCCCATTAATTTCCCACAGTGTAATAATTCAAAAACTGTAACAAACTATTAAATAATTCAGAAACTGCTCTTCTTTGTGCTAGATGATGTTATTTTAAAAGCAATTTCTGGAAGTAAATGAAGATGAGTTATCCAAATCGTGGGCATGAAACATCTCATGACCTAATCCCATTGGTTTCAAAGATATAACCTACCCCTTCCCAACCAATCCATTCACTGGCACTGGCACCAGTCTCTAAACTAATGATCCTACCATTCCCAGATTCCCTGTACTTGTGGGCACTGGAACTTCCTTTTGAACCATACAATTTCACCTGATGCAGCTAGACTGGCACAATGAAAACAAGGCAAGAAATGCAGTTTGTGGGGCGCCTGGGTGGCTCAGTGGGTTAAAGCCTCTGCCTTTGGCTCAGATCATGATCCCAGGGTCCTGGGATCAAGACCTGAGTCAGGCTCTCTGCTTGGTGGGAAGCCTAAGCAGGCTTCCTCTCTCTCCTTCCCCTCTCTCTGCCTGACTCTCTGCCTACTTGTGATCTCTGTCAAGTGAATAAATAAAATGTTTGGGAAAGAAAAAAGAAAGAAAGAAATGCAGTTTGTTTTGAATCCATGTAATGGCCCCATGAATACAAATGGAAGACAAATATTCTAGTTTTCAGGAAAAAAAAAAACCAAGTGGTAGTACTAAAGGACATTCAGTGCCAGGAACTTAGCTGCTGCTCAAGCAAAAATGGACTTTTGAAAAACTCACAAAGATTCCTCTAATGAAGTTTAAGTAAACCTTCCTTGTAAAATGTCAAAGTGCATGATTGGGAAAACATAAAAACCATGCCTACTCATGGTCATGCCACTCAAGGTCAAAGGGATAGGAAATACTAAAGCTTCAAGAATTAGCTACTTGCTGGCGCACCTGGGTGGCTCACTGGGTTAAAGCCTCTGCCCTTGGCTCAGGTCATGATCCCAGGGTCCTGGGATCGAGCCCCACATCGGGCTCTCTGCTCAGCAGGGAGCCTGCTTCCTCCTCTCTCTCTGCCTGCCTCTCTGCCTACTTGTGATCTCGGTCTGTCAAATAAATAAATAAAATCTTAAAAAAAAAAAAAAAAAAGAATTAGCTACTTGCTTATCAAGGTAAGTAGCATGTGCGAACTCCTAATAATAAAGCTCAAGTCATTAAAAAGTCTTCATCAAAGTTTCATTGTTAACAAAGGAACAAACACTAAATCCTGAGAATTATGACTGCACTCTAAATGAGAAATCTGGACATTAAGTGTTGGTATAAAATCTAGCCTGAATAAAAAAGGTCATTAAAATACCATTTTAAAGAAATTAAAAAACTGTGGAGGCACGTTAGCCAACTAATTATCTGAACAGGTTAAGACAAAGAAACTGTCTTAATCTTGAAGAAAAACTTAAGCACTTCAAGTTATTAGAAACAGAAGTTTAGAGACTCCTGGCTGGCAGTCAGCAGAGAACACAACTCTTGATCTTGAGGTTGTTAAGTTCGAGCCTTATGTTGGGAGTAGAAGTTACTTAAAAATAAAATCAAAGTTTACAAAGGCAAGTTTCTTAGATGATTAGATAGAACAGCGATCTTTGGGTCTCAAAAACCCTGATTCAGACTTAAATTTCATCACTACCAAAGTCGAAACAACTAGAATATATAGTGAAAATCTGTATTCTCCTGAATATATTTACTATACCATACCTGCTTCCTGTCTTAAAAATTTAGAAGGATTAGGGGTGCCTGGGTGGCTCAGTGGGTTAAGCCTCTGCCTTTGGCTCAGGTCATGATCTCAGGGTCCTGGGATAGAGCAACACACATAGGGCTCTCTGCTCGGCAGGGAGCCTGCCTCCCTTCCCCTCTTGCCTACTTGTTATCTCTGTCAAATAAATAAAATCTTTAAACAAAATTTTTAGAAGGATTAAAAATAATTTTAGGTATATTAATTACCAAATAGGAAACAGTAGTTCTGGAAACCAACTGTCAGATATTCTAGGCCCACGAAAATCTTAAGAAAAAAATGGTTCAGGAAGTTAAACATCTCATTTTCAGCACAGAACTCCATCTCAGGGTCATGACACTCTCTAGGCTCAGCAGGGAGTCTGCTTTTCTCTCTCCCTTTGCTCCTCCCCCCACACCTGTGTACTCTTAAATAAAATCATAAAAGAATAAAAAGCTACATGATATAATTTATAGGGAAGAGCAATCTAGTAAGAATACTCCCTCCTCTCTGTATAATACTGATTTATCAAATTCAGTTTAAATATGCAATCCCATTATAATTTCATTCAAGTGTCAGGAAGTATTTTCTTCTGCTTTGTTTTTTTTTTAATCTACAAAGAAATTTCAAGATGATGTTTCTCCCTGCTTATGACTGACTTTCCTAGATGGACTGATTTTACAGGCTACCACCGCGATGTTTGGCTTTAGAATGTGTGAAGATCTCTGAACCTGCTAAAATTACATGAATTTATCTATTCACGATCAAGTTAAAAATCACTGATGCAGGAAAAAGATCAATTTGAGTCATTTCTCAGAAACGTGATTAACAAGACACAACTGATTTTATGTACACTCTAAGCCACACGCAAGGCTCAAATTCACCACCCTACGAGTCACATACTCTACTGACTGAACCATCTAGGCATCCTAAAATGTGCTTTAATTTAAAGAAGTACAGAGAAAAATATGTACAAATCCATGAGATTCAAAAAGAATGATTTTAGGAAAGTGAGATTAACAGAATCTATCCGTAAAGTGTATTCTGTGGGATACATCTAGAGAAAACCATGCGATACAATAACAAAAATTACATACAGAGTTTAAGAGCCAATGAAAGCATCCTAGTTCCAATAATTACTAGTTAAATAAACTCCCAGTTGATGAGCTACTCACCTCAAACTCAAGCCACCAGTGCACTAACAATTCACTTAAAGAACTGAACTAAAGCCCTGAGTGAAGGAAGCCCTTCTGGTACTCTTAACTGTTTTAAGTTTGGTTCTATCTATCTATCTATCTATCTATTTATTTGACAGAGATGACAAGTAGACAGAGAAGCAGGCAGAGAGAGAAGAGGAAGCAGGCTCCCTGATGAGCAGAGAGCCTGATGCGGGGCTCGATCCCAGGATCCTGGGATCATGACCTGAGCCAAAGGCAGAGGCTTTAACCCACTGAGCCACCTTAAGGTGGCTCCCCTTAAGTTTGGTTCTTGACAGTGTGCTCACTCTGTGACAATCCAACTTCAACTACAGGTATCCCCCACCATACCATCCAGGGTAAACCTTCAGAGCACTCCTTACATAACTATTCAATAATCAAGGCCTTTAGTAACCGGTCTTTGAACATTAAAAAATATGGTTTCTGGATAGTTCTTTCCATTTCTTTATAAAAGCTTTTATGAAACCATATTTGAATGATTAAATAACTATTTTCCATTATCTTGTAAAACGACCAGAACCTTTTTCACTAGACTATACACAGTACAACCCTTCAAACTTTTAAAATCATGTCATTTGTTTTTAACCTACTGAGCCACCCAGGTGCCCAATGTCATTTGCTTTTTAATGTAAAAGTAACACAATGAAATTACCTTAAATGCATGATTAAAGATGGTATAAAGTTCATTTTAACATGCAAATACCTAACTAAAAGTTATAGAATTTTTAAGTTCATCCTAATGATTTAAGTCTCTGTTTATTTATATAATAAAGGGCTTTTTGTTTTTAAATGTCTGTGTAATGTTTGATTCAGGTTTGCATCAAAATGTAAATAAATACGAGGGGCGCTTGGGTGGCTCAGTGGGTTAAGGCTCTGCTTTGGCTCAGATGATCTTAGGGTCCTGAGATGGAACCCCGCATCCGGCTCTCTGCCTGCCTAACTGCCTACTTGTGATCTGTCAAATAAATAAAATATTTTAAAAAATTGTAAATATGAAACTCTGCCATGTAAAAAACAGATGCCCCAAAAACCTGTTTTCACACTGCCAAAATGCCTGTTGTGCTTCAAAATAATCAACTAGCTTTGTTTTTATGATTTGTGTTTTATTTCTAAAGAGACAATTAAACCTTATTTGCAGGTTTTTCCACAAGCAAAATGCTGCCTTGGTGAGTCTTCTTGGTAGAAGCTGAACTGACTAGAAATGTGAACTTAGAATTGCTTTGTCAATGCAATATATGGAGACAGTGCCAATTACCAATATAAATTTGCACAGTTGTACTTTATGTTCCTTAACTTTCTTGCATTGCCTTTATCCAATGGTCCATTAAGAATATAAATGATCTGGGTGCCTGGGAGGCTCAGTCGTTGAAGTATCTGCCTTCCACTCAGGTCATGATCTCAGGATCCTGGGATCAAGTCCCACATCAGGCTCTCTGCTCAGCAGGGAGCCTGCCCCCCCACCCCAAACTGCCTGCCTCTCTGCCTACTTAAAATCTCTCTCTCTGTCAAATAAAGAAAGAATATAAATGATCTATGTATGACTGAAAAACAGCAAGCCCTGCTCACCTTAATGATAAAGGGACTAAAAGACAAGTCAGTATGCTGCAAAAGATCATTCAATGTATAGTGGCACTGATGCTATTAAATTTTAAAGAAAAAACAATTTGAATAAATGGTTCTACAATCTTTAATGAAGAATCATGGGTTTAGTATTCAGTATTTAGTATATTGAAAACCCAGTAACATTTGTAATTTCAGTATGTACAAATGAAAACTGCCTCACTGATTTATTTGCAACTGGGGGGGGGGGGGGAATAAACCACACCCACTCATTTTAAGATGCACCCAATTATATGTATTCAAAAAAATAAAAGCTACAATTTAACAAGAGTCCAAGAGTCTTAAGAAAATACACTAATTTGTTTTGATAGACTCATCTGGCAAGCTATGTTAACACAAAATCAGGTGTTTCCAGGAAAGAGAACTTGAAAATTCACCTGAAAATTTTCTATACAAAAATAATTGGAGCAATAATATGGGGAATGCTTTGAATCAATCCATTCAGGAACAGTACTAGATTCAAGACTATGTACAGAAAAAATAATCATCTTTGCTTCTGCTTTTATCAAGCCTTACATTAAGGTGACAATCTTTAACATAATTTCCCAAGAATTATAACCTTATTCATTTGTTATAATGTTAACAAAACAGTTACTTGCCTTGGTGAATCACTTTGGGTCTTTTCCAAAAGTAGTGTCTTAAAAACTGTCATTGTGGTGCAATTTTTTTTATAAAGTCAAAATTAAAAGATTATTTATGGAGAATATTGTTTACGAACCACATGTTAAGAGCATGTAAGCCCATCCCAGGCCAGAAGAGTACCCTTCTTTAGCTTCCGAAGAAATTTCTTTTAAGTAGTTGTTTGAGAACACAGATTTGTGGTTGCCAGGGGCTACAGGAAGTTGATAGAAAAGTGCTTCATGGTAAATTTTTGGGAGTATGGAAGGCTCTCTACCTTGATTACACTGGTTGATACTGTACACCTTCTTTATACACTATGTTAAAACTGTAGAGAGTAAATTCTGCTGTTACGTAAAAAGGTATCCTACTTTTTTAATCTTTCCATTCTTGAAATCATCTTGTAGTGTTTCTGTCCCAACCAGCATCATCAAAAGCTAGCCCTGTCAAAGTCACCAATGAACCCCATACATTTTCTTAAAAAAGATTTTATTTAGGGGTGCCTGTGTGGCTCAGTGAGTTAAAGCCTCTGCCTTTGTCTCAGGTCAAGATCCCAGGGTCCTGGGATTGAGCCCTGCATGGGGCTCTCTGCTCAGTGAAGAGCCTGCTTCCCCTACCCCCCGCCTGCCTCTCTGCCTGCTTGTGATCTCTGTCAAATAAATAAATATTTTTAAAAGAAAGATTTTATTTATTCATTTGAGAGAGGGACGGACAGAGAGCACAAGCAGGGGAGCAGGACATGGGGCTCAATCCCAGGACCTGGCGCTGAAGGCAGCCGCTTAACCATCTAAGCCACCCAGGCAACCCCCCCCACCCCCGCCCCCTGCAATACATTTCCAAATTTTGGATAACCCATCAATATTCCTTGTCAACTTTGTTCCTAAACTGCAGGCTGAGTTCTCCAACTTCCTGACTGAAGAGAACTCTCTAGTCACTTCAATTCTCATACTAAACACTACTCAAAATTCATGTGACCCAGGCTTAACTTTGCCAATTTCTAGATCTGCAGTGTCAAACTGAGTAATCATTAGCCACATATGGCTATTCAAATTGAAATCTCAGTTCCTGGGATGCCTGGGTGGCTCAGTGGTTAAGTGGCTGCCTTAGGCTCAGGTCATGACCACAGCGTCCTGAGATCCAGTCCCACATCTGGCTCCTTGCTCCACAGGGAACCTACTTCTCCCTCTGCCTTCCTGTACTCTATCTCTCTGACAAATAAATACAATCTTCAAAAAAATAAAATAAAATCTCAGTTCCTCACTCACATTAGCCACATTTTTAAAATAAAGATTTTATTTATTTATTTGACAGAGAAAGAGAGAGAGAGAGAGATCACAAGTGGGAGGGGGGGCTCCCTGCTGAGCAGAGAGCAGATGAAGCTGGCCTCTATTAAGAGGACCCTGAGATCATGACCTGAGCCAAAGGCAGAAGCTTAACTCAGTGAGCCACCCAGGCACCCACGTTAGCCACATTTTAATCAGAACAGCCATATGTGACTAATGTCTACCATACATTAACCACGTAAATACATAATATTTCTATTACCACAGAAAGCTCTACTGGACAAATGTTCTATTTTGTTATTTCCAGATACCTACTGCCTATATGTAATTTCCAAAAACAACTTGGAATTTTGTAATTCTCCAATCTATAATAAAACCATAATCTTTATAAACTAGTAAATGGTCCTTAGTATAAAGCGACAGTTAACATTATCTCCCATGACCACAAGGCAGAATTATAAGAAACTGAAAACAGTAATAAACCTCAAAAATGTCAGTATCAGATATTATATCCAAAGACTTGTATTTACAACATACAAAGATTTACATTCAACAAGAAAGCCCAATACAAAAATGAGCAAAGGATCTGAATACATTTCTCCAAAAATAAACAAGTATCTAATAAACACACAAATACACAAAGTGATTTTTTAAATTTTTTTAGTAATCTCTACATCCAATGCAGAACTTGAACTCACAACTGAGATCAAGACTTCCATGTTTTTTCGACTGAGTTAGCCAAGTGCTGCTCAAAATCACTAGTTTTTAAGAAAATGCCAATCAAAACCACAAGGAGTTAACACTGTTCACTCTCAAACTAGTATAGCTAAATAATAAGAACAAATAGTAACACAACAAATGTTAGCAAAGATGTGGAATCCTCATACATGTCTGATGGGAATATAAAATAGTACAACTGCTCTGAAAGACAGTAAGTATGGCAGTACCTCAGGTTAAACATGGAAATATCCTTAAGGCCCAACAATTCTACTCATTTTAGTATACCCAAGAGGAATGAAAACATAGGCCTATGCAAAAATGTGTATACAAATGTCTATATAGTAACATCATTCAAAATGTGAAAATGATGATGGATAAACGATCTGATGAATGGATAAACCAAATTTATCCATACAATGGAATATAATCCAGCAATTATACTGCTGGGTGGTTCAGTCAGTTAAGCCTCTGCCTCCAGCTGAGGTCATTATCCTGTATTTCTGGGATCTGCACTGGACTCCCTGCCCACTCCCTGCTTATGCGCTTTCTCAAATAAAATCTTAAAAAAAGGGGGGGGGGGGAATGAAGTATAAACAAATGGTACAACATGGATGAACCATTAAGTATTAAATGAAAGGGCGCCTGAATGGCTCAATCAGTTAAGCATCTGGCTTGAGTCCCATATCAGGCTCCCTGCTCTGCCTGCTTCTCCCTGTCTCTCTCATGAATAAAGAAAAACCAAAAAAAATTTTTTTAAAGTATTAAGTGGAAGAAATCAGTCATAAAAGACAAATACTGTGTGAATCGACTGATATGAAATGTCCAAAACAGGCAAACCTGTAAATAGAATGTGGTTAGTAGTTGCTAGGTCTGGAGATAGAAGAATAGAGAATGACTGTTAACAAGTAAAGTGTGTATTTGGGGGAATGTTCTATAATTAGAACACGGTGGTCACAACCACACAACTCTAAATGTACTAAGTGAACTATATACTTTAAAATGAATTTTAGGGGCACCTGGGTGGCCCAGCTGGTTAGGGGTCTGCTTTCTGCTTGAGTTGTGATCTCAGGGTTCTGGGATTAAGCTTGGGTCAGTGGGGAGTCTGCTTCTCCTTCTCCCCTCCTCACCCGCTACTGGCCTGTGCTCTCTAATAAATAAAATTCTTAAACACAGACACACACACACACACACACACCCAGAATTTTACAGGGGTGCCTGGCTGGCTCAGTCATTTAAACATCTTTGGCTCAACCCCACATTCGGCTCCATGCTCAGGAGGGAGTCTGCTTCTCCCTCTTCCCCTCCCCATGCCATGCTCTCTCAAATAAAATCTTTTAAAAATACATATATATAAAATACAGATCTCTCTCACTGAAATTAATTTTTTAAAATTTACTTGAGAGACAGAGTGAGAGACCATGAGACGGAAACTTAGAGGGGAGAAGCAGAATCCCTGCAGAGCTGGGAGCCCAATGTGGGACTCAATCCTGGGACACAGGGATCACAACTTGAGGCGAAGGCAGTGGCCCAACCAACTGAGCCACCCAGGTGCCCCCAATAAATTAGTAAACAACAACAAAACAAACAAACAAAAAACCACTTTAATGTCAAGGGGAATGACAAAATTTACCTGAATTTAGAGTATCTTGAAATAGGACTTAAAAAAGCAGAGGCTATCTTTGCATTAGGTTATAACCAGAACAGCATTTAATTCAGAATCACAGCAGATTCTTAAAGAGTCTTTTTACATCATCATGTGCTTATCAGGTGTTTATCCTGTCTCAGCTTTCATACTATAGCCTACTGTCAAACCTAGTAATTAAGACTCAATGTCCCCTGTACTCCCAAGTCCTTGACAGAAGAATGATTATTACTTGGCTGTGAATAACTGAGGGTCAAATGCTTCCCCAAGAAAGAAGTATCTCTACTTCCTTAAGAAGAGTACAGGGACACGGACACACACACTAAACACCCAAAAATGAATGTAAAGTGAAATAAAGAATTGTAAGTCCATAACAACCAGGTTTATATTCAAAGTATATTTGTACTAAACCATGCCCTCAATTAAATCCTCCGAGCAATAATTCAATGCAAAAAAAAAAAAAAAAAAAAAAAAGAGGGGCTCAGAGCAAATGCAAAATTGCACCTTACGCTTAAAATGACACCTACGAAGCAAGTAGCTAAGAACCCTGCAGATCTGAATCACATGCCTTTCCAAGCAGATGGGTCTCACCCAATTCTTCAAAACCTAAATAGTTCAAGTGTTTTTCCTTTAGGTCCATTGCTATTCAGGAATATCAGAAAAATGCAAAGAGGAGGAGGACAAGATGATAGTCCCACTAAGTCCAGTAACATGAAGGGGGGAAGAGCTTCAATCTATATTCACTGTTTATGTAATTAATCCAAAACCTAAAACTTCGTGTGTGCCTAGAACAAAATAAGTGCTTAAATATTAATTTAGTACAATGGCTAGCCTCTTTGTCTTGTCTTGCATTTCAATGGAGAGCTAGCTCTCTACCACTGTACTTCACCTCAACTACTTTTCTCTGCGGTCTACCAGCATACCTTCCTAGAAAAGAGATCTAAGAGAAGCATCAACATTTTCCCCCAAACTTCAAACAACTCAAACCCTCTAAACCTCCCTTTCATGTAATCTTTACTAGTATGATCTTAGTCATGAAAGATTAAAAAAAATCTAAGTTATACCACATAATTTTCTCCCTACAAAACACTTAGTCTCCTAATAACTCAGTAATTTACACCAAGACCAGTCTACCTCAGAAATTCCTGTACCTACTCTCCATTCCAACATTTACAATGTTAACTACTTAATACATCTTTTTTTCCCCTCCAATTTCTCTTTTCTAGCCATAAAGGTGTTTCTAAGTTATATCTGCCTATGGGACATATGCCTAACATGCCATACACAAAGCCCTCTACAACCAACAATCTTTCCTCTTTTTTAAAAATTCTATTTATTCATTAGAGAGAGAGAGCACACACAAGCAGGGGGAGGGGCAGAGGGAGAGGGAGAAGCAGGCCCCCCACTGAGTAGGGAGTCTGATATGGGGCTTGATCCTGGGACCCTAGGATCACAACCTGAGCTGAAGGCAGATGCTTAACCAACTGAGCCACCCAGACACCCAACCAACACTCCTTCCAATTACAGCTGGATGCTTCCCCAAATACAACCAGATATATTAACAATTCTAGAACTCTAACCTATCTGTGGCAAAACCTCCTCCTTAGTATCAAAAGCAAGTTGAAATATAGCACTTTGTGAAACTACCTAGGGGCTCTTTTTTATTTTTTTAAGATTTTATTTGACAGAGAGAGATCACAAGCAGGCAGAGAGGCAGGCAGAGAGAGAGGAAGAAGCAGGCTCCCCGCTGAGCAGAGAACCCCATTCGGGGCTCGATCCCAGGACCCTGGGATAATGACCTGAGCTGAAGGCAGTGGCTTAACCCACTGAGCCACCCAGGCGCCCCCCCTCCTATTTTAAAAGATTTTATTTATTTATTTGACAGAGAGAGATCACAAGCAGGCAGAGAGGCAGGCAGGCAGAGAGGAGGAAGCAGGCTCCCCGCTGAGCAGAGAGCCCGACCTAGGGGCTCTTTAAATCTTACAAGAGCTCCACAAAAGAAAACATGACTCACTCTCCTAAGGCACAATCCTGTACAATAAAGGGAACGTAACAGCCGATATGATATTAATTCCACATCAAGTTCTTCACTGTTATCATATAGTGCTTCTTATCATATAGTGAAGAAACTATACAGGTTCTTCATTAGGTAACATACAGCTTGTCATACACATACTATATTTGGTTATGTGAGTTGATGTATTCCATTCTTTATATTCATGGTGTGCTGGCGTATTTACTTAGATATGGAATAGTTAACAGCACTCTGAAAAAGCTCTAAAGGAAGAATTTTTACAGTCGTCACTTACACGGTTTACATTGTTATTCATGTACCATACACAATGCGTGACATTTATTATAAAGTCCTCAAAGACCTCAACAAAATCAGGATTTTTTTTTTTCAAGATTTTTTATTTATTTGGGGCGCCTGGGTGGCTCAGTGGGTTAAAGCCTCTGCCTTTGGCTCAGGTCATGATCCCAGTGTCCTGGGATCGAGAGCCTTGCATCGCATGCATCGCATCTAGCTCTCTGCTCAGCAAGGAGCCTGCTTCCCCTTCCTTTCTCTCTGCCAGCCTCTCTGACTACTTGTGATCGCTGTCAAATAAATAAATAAAATCTTAAAAAAAGAAATCCCATACCCATTTCAGTATTTTTCTAAAAATGGATGGTTTTATACTTAAGGAGACCTAAATGTTTATAGAAATATTGCCACAAATACTAAACACTTATATACCATGTATATGTCAGCATACTTAAGAACTTTCAATTTTACTTTAAAGGTTAAGATCCCTCAACAAAACAAAACACAACAAAAACCGAAACAAAAAAGCCCCAAAAAACAAAAAAACAGAGCTTTAATGCCCGTGGCTCTCCAGCAATGTGCTCAATATTTGTATTACAATACTTCCAGCACAAGAGCACATACAGCTTTCTAATGATCCATCATTTCAAAAGTGAATGAATAAAACTCAATGCTCAAAGAGACTGTAAATAAATTAGAAATAAATTTTAAGGAATGGAAAAAGAAATCACTTTTAAGTATTTCAAGGCAACTGCTCACACAAGAAGTCTTTTAGCAACAATGTTCCTAGAAGCAACAAGATTCTCAAATAGGACAACTGAAACTGGATCTCTGTCAGAAGCTTTCAAGTCTTCACTTTCAACATCAACAAACAGTAATATTGTCACACACAGACATGACTTATGCAAATTCCCTGGTTGTATACATAGATGTCCATGAATAGTCATCACTAAACAAAAAACTACTTTTGGGGCTATACCCTATCAGAATAAAATGTTTTGATTAATGAATCTTAGTTTACAGTATATATGTGAATGAAACAGAGTGACAGTATGTCTCTCAGATATTGAAAGATCTAAAATGGTAGTTCCACATACATCAGCAATCATTAAAATTCATCCCCCAAACCTCTAACAACTCTAAAATTAGGAATGGCCTTAAGAACAAAAAACAAAAGGCCAAAATTCAGGTAATCAGTGGAAAAAGGAACTTATGGAAATAACCTAGTAATAATCATTTGGACTTTTCCATCATTATAATTCAAAATCTGATCACTATAATAATGCTAAGATATTAACAAATACATTTATTTAATTTTGGAAGAACAGCACCATTCCTAGTACAACATGTACTGAGAATCCTTTCAAAACTATGGTAATTTTGGCACCCGGGTGGCTCAGTTTGTTAAGTGACTGTCTTTGACTCAGGTCATGATCCTGGAGTCCAAGGATCAGAGTCCCATATTGGGCTCCTTGCTCTGCAGGGAAATCTGCTTCTCCCTCTCTCCTCTCTCTCATGCTCTCTTTTTCTCTCAAATAATTACAATCTTAAAAAGAAAAAAAAAAAGAAACCCACAAACTATGGTAATCTTAAATGATCACAGGTAACAGTTTTAAATTTTCCACCCATACCCTGAATTAAAATCAGTGCAGGATGTGGCATAAAACTACAGAATCTGATTCCATTGTCTTCTCAGCAGACAACATATAAAATATAAGTGACTTGGTTAAGTCTTAACATTAGAATACCCTTCAGTGTTTTGTTTTTTAAAGATTTTACTTATTTGTCAGACAGAAATCACAGGCAGGCAGAGAGAGAGGAAGGGAAGCAGGCTCCCTGTTGAGCAGAGAGCCCGATGCAGGGCTCTCAATCCCAGGATCCTGGGATCATGACCTGAGCCAAAGGCAGAGGCTTTATTTATTTATTTATTTATTTATTAAAGATTTTATGTACCTATTTGACAGAGAGAAATCACAAGTAGATGGAGAGGAAGACAGAGAGAGAGGGAAGCAGGCTCCCTGCTGAGCAGAGAGCCCGACTCGGGACTCGATCATCCCAGGACCCCGAGATCATGACCTGAGCCGAAGGCAGCGGCTTAACCCACTGAGCCACCCAGGTGCCCCAATTATCCTCCAGTTTTAAAGGTAAAGTATTTACAATCCTTGGGACTTGATCAGAAATGCCCACTCATCCCCAAACAAAAATACAAGTCATTCTAATTCTCCTAAGAAAACTGTTAATTACCTACTTCCTGATATCTAAAGTATTTCTCCTTATAAAAATACCCAATGCTTCCTGCATCCTTAAAATTTCTGTCAAAAATCAGACTAATGATGACTAAAATGCATAAAGCCTTTATGAAGTATTCTGCTCTTGTTTCCCTTAAGCCCTGTTCCCTCCTCCCTAATGGAAAGGGAAAAAAAAAGAAAACAGATTCTGAAAACTCAAGCCTGCAAATCTATCTAGCAGATAGAGAAAATATAGGTGGGCAGAGAAACACGCTAAAATACAAAAAAATGTAATCCACAGAATCAAATCTGTGGAAAACAGATGAGATTATGAAATATTATTATAAATGGTACTGGGATTATGTTTATAAATGCAGTCTTTTTATCTTTTACTCTGCACTATTCTCTTTTTTTCCAAAAGGGGGGTGGGGAGCGCAAGTGAGACAATCTTAGGCAGGCTTCACACCCAGTGTGAAGCTCAAGCAGGGACTCAATCTCAGAACACTGAGATCAGTATCTGAGCCAAAATGATGAGTCAGATGCTTAACTGACTCAGCCACCCAGGTGCCCTTACACTGTTCTCTTTTATATCTATTTAAATTGAGATGTTTTAGAAGACAGTAAAAAAATTAATTAACCTGGGGCACCTTGGTGGCTCAATGGGTTAAAGTCTCTGCCTTCTGCTCAGGTCATGATCCCAGGGTCCTGGGACTGAGGCCCGACATCGGGCTCTCTGCTCCATAGGGAGCCTGCTACCTGCCACCAACCTGCCCCTCTGCCTACTTACAATCTCTGTCAAATAAACATATAAAATCTTTAAAAAAAAATTAATTAAGATGTCTAGAAAACAAACACTAACCATTTGTTCATTTCACTACACATTGGGAAGACTGCTGTCACACATAAAGAACTTGAGTTATGCTACAGATGTTAGTTTTCTGGAAAGAGAACTGGTGGGGTATCCACAAGTTCCTTCATTTTCGTACATGTCAACAAAATAATATACGCCAGTGTTAATAGGATTAATAAAATCAGAAGTATAACTTCCAGCAAATTTAACATGTAAGAAATCTGAAGATCTTGATAATAAACAGGAATGAATGCTCATAGTCTTTAGGACTATGGTTGTAGTTATATTTGTTGTAGTTACATATAACCACTGGTTGTGGGTATATTTATAATGCAATTTTTAAAAAAATTTTTTTAAAGATTCTATTTATTTGAGAGACAGCCCAAGTAGGGAAAAAGGGGCAGAAACCGAACATGAAGCTTGATCCCAGGACCTCAGATCATGACCTGAGATGAAGGCAGACGCTTAACCCACTGAGCCACAGAAGTCCTTATAATGCAATTTATCTTTCATGTTTCCTTTAGTCTTCATAGCCACTCTATTAGTAGGCATTATTTCCATTTTAGAGATAAGAAATCCGTGATTACATGACTTTGGTCATAAGCTTCTTTGCTAACTTTGAAGTCTTCGGATTCTTCAATTGTTCTTTCCTACATTCCGTATCAGCTGCCTCTCTATTTTAAGAATAAGTAGAAGAAAGCTAAATGATAATGAAATTATCTCATAGGGTTCTTGGTGGCTCAGTCAGTCAAATGTCTCACTTTGGTTCAGGTAATGACCTGGGTCCTGGGATAGAGCCAATCATCATACTGCATCAGGCTCCATGCTCAGCAGGAGTCTGCTTCTCCTCCTCCTCCCTCAGGTCATGCAGGCTCTCTAATAAAATCTAAAACAAACAAAAATAAAAGCAAACACAACAACAAAACCCTAAAGAAAAGCTAAATTTATGTCTTGAAACATTTACGTGAATTCGGTGTTCTTAAGCATATGACTGAAGGATTAGGCAGACACTGATTTAACCCCATTTACACAGGAAGACCCAGGGCTTTCAGCTCATCTAAGAGCCAATGTTCCATTCTGCTTTAATAAGGAATCCAACACAGCTGATTTAGGATCACTACGTTAGCAACTAAAACAGTGAAAGTCTTAACCTTGCAAATAAAGTATGTTAAGAATGACTTCTAAGGAGAAACTAATGCAATTTTCCTGATTTAGTTTTATTTTTAACTAAGTATGTTCATTTTCCTACTACAGACCTCAGTGATACACTTGAATTGGCTCTTTACCCACTACTGCCAGGCTGCATGGTTATCACAAGTGTCTTTCTAGGGGTGCCTGGAGGGTTCAGGTCATGATCTCAGGGTCCTAGGACTGAGTCCTGCATCTAGCTCTCTGCTCAGCAGGGAGCCTGCTTCCCCCCCCCCTTCTCTCTGCCTACTTGTCAAATAAAAAGTAAAAATCCTAAAAAAAAAAAAAAAAAAAAAATCAAGTAATACCATCAGACTAACTAAAGGTATATTCTCTTTCCTCTTGAAAAACTGAAAAGTATGACCAAAAGTTAAGGCACTGCCACCAACTTTTAGAATCAAAGAGCAGTGGCAAAAAAATTAAAGGTATTTCTGCAAATCTCTAAAATTTCTTCACTATTTCTTCCTGTTTACATCTCCTTTCAATTAACCCTTTAGTAAGTCCTCACTCAAAAACAATCTTTTCTGAATAGTGGGATGATGGTAGGGATGGTCATAAGTTTCGCTGCCTCAACAGGACAACTAAAACTTTAGATAGCTACTCTCATGAAAAAGGTAGGATTGTACATATTAAAAATCTCTATACACTCAATTTAAAACAGGAGGTTTCTTGCATTCCAGTTCGAGGTACACTCCCAAACTATTTATATTGTATATACATATATATAAATGTACTAGAATTTTTCTAAAAGGAGCCATGGACAAAGAAATAGGAGTTAAGAATTACAGAAATAAAACTACTTCCTCATCCCTTATTAATGATTCTTGACTCTAACATCAAATTTCTTCAGAAGCTTTAAAAAAAAAATATGTATGTACCAACACTCAAGAATCTACCTAGACCAGGTGTACAAGGATCCTTAGAGCTATAGCTGGGCACTGAGTATTTTCGTAAGCAGAGAGTTGAGTGTAAAGGGCAGTTGCCTCAGATAAACTTAAGTCTCAGGGGCTTCAAGTCACTCACCCATTGACCACATTTTCATTAGCAAAGAGATGCCCGATCTGTTCTCTATTTTTAAATACCTTAATATTTTCAAAATATGAGAATTAGCATAGTTTCCAAGATATGTATTCAGACTAATAGATACAAAAATGTGAAGAAATCTCTAAGGACAAATGAAATAACCATTTGAATGATGCATGAAGAATACTCAAATCACCTCAACCTCAGTATGGCATTCAAAGACCTTAACAATGTAGGCCCAAACTATTTTTCTAGTCTTATTTTTTTGGCCTATTAATGACTAGCCTGCTGCAGTCCATATCTGTCTCAAACACAAAAAGTATACAAAACGTATTTATGTTCAGGTCTCTACTCATAGTGTTTACTGATTGACTTGATTTCATTACCCAAATCCCTCGGCATGACTAATCTACTCAGTTCAAAAATTTTTCTTTTGGGCAAACATTCCCTAATCAAGAAAGCTATTACTTTCATTTCCAAAGCAGAAACTGATCTAACTAAAATTCTTATATATATTAACACCATACTAATGACAAGAATACTGAAAACCTAAGATGAAAAATAGCGAAGGAAAATTCATACTAGGTCAAGTCCAGTTTAGGAGTACACTCCATATACTTCCATATAATAATGCATTATTAAAAAGCAGGAAACCAAATAAACTTAGTATCTCCTTAATGTTCATTAAGACTAATGTTATCCGAATGCTAGTATAATACTAGTATCTTCTGTGTATTGTCATTCCCCAGTTCACTAGTTCCTATTATGTGTAAATCTGTAATTCATAACCATCCATAACGTATACCTACTATCCACACACCTTCCTGATTTTATTTCTCAACGAATACTAACGCTCTTCTGAAGAGGTGTGCGTGCACACACGCACATACACATATCAACCACTGTTCCAATAGCACACACGCACAAACACATATCAACCACTGTTCCAACCACCTTGCCTTCTAGAATGGGGTCAACCACCACCCCCAATCTGCAAGTCTTCAACACTTTATAACCCCCAGAGCAACTTATATAGTTAATTCATTTATGTATGCCTTCTGTATCCTATTTTGTATTAGCTGGTTTGCTCAATAGAGACTTAGATCTTTTTTTTTAAAGTAGTTTTGCTGTAACGCCCTACAATGCAAAGCCCAGTGGCCAAGTATGCAGTAAGGAAATAAAATGAGAACATGGAAATGCTACTTAAGTCCTATTTTATCATCTGACAAGTCAGTCCTTACTTTTAGTTGGCATACACATGCAAACAAAATACCAGACGTGTTCCCATATGCCCTGACCATATATAAACTGACTCTCTGAAATCAACAGAAATGTCACCCACCCTAGTCTACCCCTGACCATTTGCAGGATGGATTTTCCATTATGTTTACAAAGGGGGTACCTCAAAAACATCTTTGTTGTTCATTACAAATCAGAAAAAAATAAATGGTTAGACAAGACAAAACACCTTTAACATACCTGTCATAATAATCTCGTTGAAAGTCATAGTCCAAGTCAAAAGAGGAGCTGAAAAATAAATACCAAAGAGGATTAATTTGGAGCTGCTGATGTAAATTCACAATAGCAGATGGGAAAAACAAAAACAAAAAACCATGCAAAACCAACCATAACAAATAGATCAGAGATTAGCATGGAATAATTCCCAATCATTTAAGCAACAAATGACTAAAATTCCAATCATCTTAGAAGCCACTGGACATGCAGCAGCTAATTTGCAAATTTAGGCACAAATGTGCTACAATTCAAACATAAAACATAACACTAATATAAGAACACTGAAAAGTACAACAGTAAACCAAATATACTTATGCTATTCTCCCCTTCCCTTTCATATTTCCCAGCTTCTTACAAACTAAACAACTCCTCTCCAAAAATTTCACTGTATGTTAAAAATACCAAACTGCTCTTTAGTAAATAAAAAAATCTCAGGGAATTCTAACAATTCTCTGGGAAATGGGCGAAAAGGAGGTATACTAATACGAAATTAATAAAGCATCATTTTTATACAGATAAAACATACTATAGTTAACCCTCCCCACATCCAGAAAACAGATAGAGAAGATGCCCACTGATGGACACAATGCAGTTATAAATAATAAAGTTCCGGACCTGAGTAGAGGGGACGGAGAAGGGTGTTCTGGTACTGACCCGTACATCTCCGCTGCAGATCGTTTCACACCTGCTTTTCCTCGGTTCACTTTTGGCTCTGCAGCCAGATTAATATCTGAAAAAACAAAAATAAACACAAAACCTTTAACGACATCCCTGTAGGGGTAGTGTAGCATCTTAAATTACAGTTTTAAGATGAGTAAGTAGTATATAAATCAAGAAAGACTGAACATGATGTCCCATCTTTTCTTATGTAAAAAGGGATCATGAATTTTTACAAGGCTAGGACTTAATTTTTCAATCATTTATCCTGTTCTGTAACAGGATACCTGTTCCCAGGATACCTGGTTCCCAATAAAAGGGAACTCTCACTACTAAGAGCATATATTAGGAATGAATGAATGACCTCAGAGATATAAAATACATAGCAATTCACGAATTATTATGAGTAGGATACCCTTAAATTATCCCCAAAGGTGAATTTTCCTTCTCCTTATAAATAGGATCAGCTGTAAAAGTTGAATAGGGGTGCCTGGGTGGCTCAGTGGGTTAAAACCTCTGCCTTTGGCTCAGGTCATCCCGGGGTCCTGGGACTGAGCCCCACGTCGGGCTCTCTGTTCATCAGGGAGCCTGCTTGCTTCCCTTCCTCTCTCTCTGCCTACTTGTGATCTCTACCAAATAAATAAAATTTTTTTTTAAAAAGTTGAATAGTTTAGATGAATACTATTCAGCCAACTGCTCAACAACTTTTCCATACACATTTGTGTGCGCGCACACACACACACACACACACACACACCAAGAAAGGGGAATTAAGGGAACAAAGGAAAAAGTCCTAGGTTCCATAAACGTAATTTTAAAAACACCTATTCCAACATGGCCAGCTATGGTCCTACGACTCACTGCCTACCAAACAAAGAATTCATGATCTCTTCCTTATTCTAACAAGAGTCCATTTGTCAAAAACCAGCTCTTCAAAACTTAGTTCATCAAGTGACCACCTGAAAAAGACTTTTAGTACACTACCTGCTGAACATCATTACATTAATGAAGAATCTGAAGAGTTTCTGGTTCACTAAATTCATTTCCAATTTCTAGCACCTAATGTTAAGAACAACCTTGCCTTTACAGTTGACTTGTTTTTATCTGAGTAGGTTCCAAGCAGTTTTCCCCACCTCTACCTCCTTCTCTTAAAAAACAAAACAAAACAACGCAATTCTAAAATAAAAACAGAATGAGATTATATACCAAGCTGATTATACAACCTCTCTCCACCTTTTCCTGAAGATAATTTATTTATCTGTTCAAGAGACAGAGAATGAGCAGGAAGTAGGGAGAGGGAAAAGCAGACTCCTGCTTTTTTTTTCCAGATGTCTGACTGGATTCCAGGACCCTGGGCCAAAGGCAGATGCTTAACCACTGAGCCACCTAAGTGCCCTGATTACACAATCTTACAAAATTATTCCATGTGTAGTAAACTGTAGTACTGAGTCAATATCCAGAATAGTATATATACTAATAAAAAATCTCAATCTAAAAAAGTACTTAGTAATCTTAATTTTTGTAAAAAAAACAAACAGGCATGGTTATTTTTAAACTGTGGAACTAAGCATGTGTAAAACTTTTGTTTTCCTAAAAAAAGTGCTTCCTCTTCTGCTTACTAAAACTAGACAAAAAATATTAAAATTCAGTAATGAACACTCCCTGGTATACAGACTGTGGCTTCTAGGTAATTCCCATTATTTTATTAAGTGGCAAACAGATTTAGGTCAAGAAATGCATCAGAAGACCTGGAATATCTTGTGATGCCAGAAAGCAAGGATGCAATGAAATTATTATAAAACTAAGATCTTGGGGAGCATGGGTGGCTCAGTGGGTTGGGGTTCTGCCTTCAGCTCTGGTCATTATCTCAGGGTCCTGGGATCGAGCCCTGCATTGGGTTCTCTACTTGGCTGGGAGCCTGCTCTCCATCGGCACCTGCCTCTTTGCCTACTTGTGATCTCTGTCAAATAAATAAAATCTTAAAAAAAAAAAAAAAAAAAAAACCAAAAAACTAAGGTCTCAAGGACACAAGATACACTGGCCACAGATGAAATATTCTGAGCTCTAAAGGATATGTAATGTATTAACACACACCAATTTAAATTATTAGAAATATTAACATTATGGGGGCACCTGTCTGGCTCAGTCTGAAGAGCATGTGACTCTTGAGCTAGGGGTTTTGAGTTCAAGACCAATGTTGGGTATAGAGCTTGTAGAACTACACAAACAGAAAAACCCACACTCAGGCAACCTCTTCAGGGTCCCTTCCCTCCTTGGGAGCTTTGTACTATCGCTTTGCTATCGCTCAATAAACCATGCTGAGCAGAGAGCCCAATGCAGGGCTCTATCCCAGGACCCCGGGATCATGACCTGAAGCGAAGGCAGAGGCTTTTTAACCCACTGAGCCACCCATGTGTCCCTATTGCAGAGTTTTTGAAAAAAATTTATCTGGTCTTTCCAACATGAATGGTATTTCAGAAAAAGCAAATATTAATGAGTTGTTCATTTCAGAAAAGTTAAGCAGAAGGAAATTTGAAATCTACTCTTTTGCGACCCATTATGAAATACCTCATCAATGATCATCAATGGATGATCACCAATAAGGTGGAAAATTGATGACAAACTATATCACAGATGGATCAAGATGTAAAACCTGAACCCACAAATTATCCTTAACAGTACTAAAAATGGGCAACTATGTTAAGGTGTGATACAATATAAAATACGTTAACATTATTCACATAATGTTTTCACCAAAAATAAATGGAATCTGAATTAAATCAAGCTCCTAGATCTGCACGTCCAATATAGTGAGCTGCTAGCCACAAGCCTGAATTCAGATGTGTTTGTGAAGTATACACATTTTCATTTCTATCGGACAGTGCTCTAGATCTGGCAGTATTACACAAAACAGAGGTAGAGAAGAACAAATTAAGTGATACCACAAATAATCAAATCAGTAACAAATTAAAGGTCACAAATTTTTTAAACAGGAGAGGAAGGTATGGGGAAACTCAAGACTTCAAGACATCTAAGGGGCAATTAATCAAATGCATATGTAGGCATGGACTGGATCTTGATCTGAATAAAGCAAGTTATTAAAAAAAAGTCTGAGGGCGCCTGGGTGGCTCAGTGGGTTAAGCCGCTGCCTTCGGCTCAGGTCATGATCTCAGGGTCCTGGGATCGAGTCCCGCATCGGGCTCGCTGCTCAGCAGGGAGCCTGCTTCCCTCTCTCTCTCTCTCTCTGCGCCTGCCTCTCCATCTACTTGTGATCTCTCTCTCTGTCAAATAAATAAATAAATAAATAAAATCTTTAAAAAAAAAAAAAAAGTCTGAAATAATAAAGAAATCTAAACATGGATTGAATATTTGATGGTATTAAGGAATTATTGTGAGTTTCTTTATGTGATAAGAGCAGTGTGGTTTACATTTTGTTAAAAGTTCTTATCTGCTGGATATATGAAGTCTTAGAATTATTCTAATGAAATTTAAAAGAAAACCAATAAAATAGATGAAAACATGATTAAATACTGGTATTTAACAAGGTGAGATGTACTTACAAATTCATTAAATTTCTCTACTTTTGTGTTAAATTTCCATGACAGTTAAAAAAAAAGTATCATGAAAAACTCTTGACTTCATTTTATAATGCAGCCATTTTATAGATGCCAAAGTTTCATACATGTGTTTTCTTGTACTTTGGATATAGGACAAATAGGTATGAAAATTTCTTAAGTATTCTCCGATTACAACTGTTCCATGGATCTTCAATGTCAAGAATTACAAGGTTCTTTAACTTCCAGTATTTTTCCATCCCTATCCAGTATGGTTGGGATTTTAAAAAATAGTTAGCATTTAAGGGAAGAAGTGTTTACAAATTACACAATACTTTTATTCCAGAATGAGAGCTATTTACAAAAAGAGCCACTGAGAAACAGTAACCAAACACTCAAAATCGTCTAAAAAGCTGTCAAGGGGCACCTGGGTGGCTCAGTTGGTTAAGCATCCAACTACTGTTTTTGGCTCAGGTTATGATCTCAGGGTTGTGAGATGAAGCCCCAAAGGCCATCTGCTCTGTGCTCAGGGGAGGAGTCTACTTCAGATTTTCCCCTTTTCTCTCCAGCCCCACACTTCTCTAAAATAAAAAAAGAAGGTGCCTGGGTGAGTCGGTTAAGCGTCTGCCTTCAACTCGGATCATGATCCCAAGGTCCTGGAATGGAGCCCTAAATCTGGCTCCCTGCTCAGCTGGAAGTCTACTTCTCCCTGCTGCTCCCCCTTCTCGTGCTGTGTCAAATAAAAAAATTAAAAACTAAAACTTTAAAATAATATCTTTTAAAAAAGAGAGCTGCTCCTGGTATTAAGAATAATGCTGTTTACTCCAAGAATGGAGCTGTCACTTATTTAAAAACAAAAACAAAAACAGCTGAAACTTTACAATAAATCATGTTATGTAGGAAGTATTTATTAAATGCTACAATCATTATGAAATGCTTAAGTTCTGTGTAGTACTGTAAGTAAACACCAACATGGAAACACTTAAGGGGAAAAAAATTCACAGCACCCTGAAGAGAAAGCCAGGTAGAAAATAAAACATTTAAGGTGGAATTCAAGTTGAACACTATGCATTTTAAAAAAAGAAAAAGAAAAACAACAAAGGGGCGCCTGGGTGGCTCAGTGGGTTAGAGCCTCTGCTTTTGGCTCAGGTCATTATCTCAGGCTCCTGGGATCGAGCCTCACATCAGGCCCTCTGTCTCTGCCTACTTGTGATCTCTGTCAAATAAATAAATAAAATCTTAAAAAAAAAAAGATAAGCTATATAAAATTAACTATGATTCTGACAGCAAATCTTAGCAATGGATAAGCAGTCAAAATTATTCATGGAGATTAAATTCTACAATCAGGAACATCTTTTGTACTCTAAGCTCAGACCTCATTCTCAAATATCTGAACATGGTAGATCAGGAGACCCCTTACTGGTGTAACTAAGACCAAAAAAGAAAACCAGCTGGTACTGCTAATGCTAAAACATATGTAACACTAAGCATCTTTTATTGAGCGTGACATGCTAGACTTACACTAGAAGCTTCTCATGAAACATCCTAATTAATCCAAATTCTTGGTAACACCAAAATACTATTATCTTAGGTAAGAGCAGATAACAGACTGAAGATGTCTGGGTGGCTCAGTGGTTTAAGTGTCTGCCTTCAGCTCTGGTCATGATCCTAGGGTCCTGGGATGGAGGAGCCAGCATTGGGCTTCCTGTTCCACACAAAACCTGCTTCTTCCTCTCCCACTCTCCCTACATCTCTCTGCCAAATAAATAAAATTTCTGGAGGTGGGCGTGGAGAACAGGTAATAGAGTGACATACTATACCTCCATTTTAACAGATGAGAAGGCTCAGCCAAGTTATGCAGACTGCCCAAAACACAGTTGTGCCAAGCAATCTGACTCCACAGCCCATGAGTGACTAAGCCATATTGCCTTTGCCCCTTCTACTGTGAGCAGGAGGACAGCTATTTAGGGCAGCCACTATACCTTATGTAATGTCATTCCTATTCTCCTGACCTAACTCGAGACCACCAATTGGTTATCCAGTCTCTGCTATACAGAAAGGAGTAAAATCCTTATTTAACCAATTAGAACTATAAACATTTTTTTCAACTTAGCTTAATGGAAAGGGAGAAAAACAGAAGCATGAACAGAAAAACTCTTATCTGAATTAAACAGTCAACGAAGAAATCCAACCCAGATCTTACCTAAAACCTGGCCAGCAATCATTCTGCCATCCTCTCCTGCCACAGCAGCCCGGGCATTTCTCTCATTAACGTACTGAACAAAGGCAAAGCCCTTATGAACAGAGCAACCCACAATTTTGCCGTATTTTGAAAAGATCGCCTCCACATCAGATTTCTTGACCACAAGAGTATTGAGATTCCCAATGAATACACGGGAGTTCATGGAGCGAGGATCTGTCTTGTTGGTGACATTGCTGGCCATTTTCTTTGATGTTAAGGTTCTTCACAAAGCTGAAAAACTGGATGGAAAAAAAAAAAAAGTATTCAGGTTAAAAAAAGAGATTAGAAACAAAATACTCCTTGATAAAATTTTCTACTCTTTATTTTGAACACTGTGACTAGAGTATCAGTCAACTTAATCGGCTCTCACAGAGGAAAGTGTATTACTATTTTAGAGAGGAGAGCTCCTGAATATATGCACCCTTATACAAATTCAGTTCCACCTTCCCTAGTCTATTCCAGCAGTGCCAGATTATCATTTCAAGGGACCAAGGGTTGGGGGCGGGGGCGTGCTCTTCAAAGACAACTAGCAACACAATTAAGGGCATTATTCATTTCAAGTGAGCCCTCTCTGTTCTTAAGCCCTCAAGTAAATTAGAATACCTTAAACTCTTCTACTATCAACTTCTCATAAATTTCCTAACCATTTCCTGCCATCTATCAAGAACTCCATCTTCTTACACATTGCTATTATTAAAATGAGTCTCACCTATTCCAAAAATATACAAAACTCTGCCCACAAACCATTCTTTAGCTAGATAAATGTGGGCAACAGACCCTTTCCCCTTCAAATATAATTAACTTTATTATACTAAGGCAATATATAGACCCAAATCATTCACTCTGGAAATCTTTATTTCCAAGTACATTAAATGATTCATAATACGCCAGAGATATCTTGAGTAACAATACATCATTTTATAGAATGCAATGACTCGATCTGCTTTTTATGTGATGATCTTGAAAATACAGCTGGGATATTTGTAATACTAGATGGTGATGATGATAAAACTAGCACGTATAACACTGCATGAATCAAGAGAGGGCCAGGAGAACTAAGAAGAGTACCACTTTCCTCAGACTGTTTCAAAACAAAAATTATCTTTAAAAAAAAAAAAAAAGGTATATGAAGGTTCAGTCACATTATAATTACAAGGAGATTCATGTTCTAACACCTTAGGTTTTTTCAAGTAGAAACATTTTGACATTCTTTTAGGGTTTGTATCTGCTGCCCCTTCCCACTCCAACTACCAAACTTAAAACAGTTTAAGATGGTCCCACATTAGATTCAGAGTACCATTCTTAAGATTAATTTATTTTCCATTCATTCCTTTGAAACTCACATCAGATGAGTATCAGTATGTTATTTTTCCAATCCCCAGAAGAATGACAAACTAGTTCATGGATTACGTAAAAATATCTTCTATATATGCATATATGTGTGTAACAAAACAGGTAGCATAAGATAATTTATATAGATCACTAATATTCTGATCCTTAAAATACTACTCATTTCACAAGTAGTACTGATTTTTAAAGCTGTAACAACCGCTTTTCCCTCCTAGCCTTTCTAAAATTAAGAAAGTCTTTACTTGATTTTGGTTTCTGAATTACAGCTTTATAAGCAACAGTTAATTTTTCTTAGACTAAGCAGTAAGAATTTACCAAACAATGGCACAGAGTCACCAACACTCTTTCAACTCTGAGTCCCAGAAAGCCTCCTCAGAACACCAAAAACAGAAACCTACGAAAGGACTTAGTGGTTTCAAATATTACTGCTGGTTATTAAGGTTTGCTATTAATGTAAGAAGGGAGAACTCAAGCCAGTTTTCTACAATTATTTTCACAAAAAATAAACATGTTCTACACATTATAGTAAATAACAGTAACTAAAAGGAAAAATCTTCCTAGATTTAATTAACAATTACCTGCTGGGGAAAGAATGGTTCTTTCTACATGCCATCAGCATACTGAACAAGACTGTAGAACAAACTGACAATAATGTCCCCTTCAAATATACTCCTTGGAACCACAGAAGTCGATTTAAATGGTTATTTTCTCACTTTTTACAAAGGTGGTACACATAGCTAGAACCAATCTAGAACTAGACACTTGATTACATAAAAAGAATGCCTGAGGATATTAAGGATTAAAACCCATGGAACTCCACATTTGAAAAGGCTGATAAAGGAACATCCAGATACACAAGTAAAAAGGTGCTAACGATGATTGCCATCTCCAAATTTAAGTATATAATTTTATCTATTTTCTCCAATTGTATGTGGTTACTAAATTTGCTACAAGAATCCTGAGTTGTTAACAGAAAAGTAATAATGACCTCAACCTCAAAAGCTTGACTAAAGGATTTAATGCACATACTAAGGATTTAATCAAGGTATGAGCAACAGTAAAGACAAGTGAACCCACAAAGGTCCATTAATCCTGTTCCAAGGAACACATCTTCTAAAGAATAAATTACTACAAATTAATACATTTTTTCCACTGGACATTTACTGAGTATCTGGTAAGTACTAGGTACCAAGGCTACTTCAGAGGAAAAACATGAAGAGCACGATTCCTCACAGTTTACACTCTAATGATACCATTGTTTAAAAAAACTATTGAAGGGACGCCTGGGTGGCTCAGTTGGTTAAGTGGCTGCCTTCGGCTCAGGTCATGATCCCGACGTCCTGGGATCGAGTCCCACATCAGGCTCCTTGTTCTGTGGGAAGCCTGCTTCTCCCTCTGCCAAATAAATAAATAAAATCTTAAAGAAAAAACATTAAAAAAAAAAAAAAAAACTATTGAAGAGGGAACGTATTTCCCAAAATTTTACAAATAACCAAATGAACTCAGGTCACATTTCACCCTACCTCTGAAATCTGTTTGGGGGTGGGGGTGGATATAAAATGTCAGTATCCAAAAATGCAAAGAAACTAAGGCAGAGGGGAACCCCTGGATTTCCTAGAACAAAACAACATCATCATAGTTTTTCAACCTTTCTGAATCCCCATATAAAAGATACTAGATAAACTTGGGTGCCCAGGTACCCCAATCAAAATGCCATAAAGCAAGCTGGTAAAGGGAAGACAATAGCCCACATATGCATGGTTATCTACCACTGCAGGAGAATCAGAAAGACCTAGAAATGGAAGAATCCCCAAATACCCATTTAGTGGAAAGCCAAGGGAGCCAATTTTAAGAAAAGCAGTTGAAACCGGAAGGGTATTTCCCTGCTGCAAGAATGCATGAGTACAAGGTACTGTAACAAAAATGTCTCAAGATGCCAGAGTGGCTTAGTCTCCACAATCTCAAAACTAACTCAGAGCCCCATGTGCAGCATTCCATTCTTTGAACCTTTCCAACCCCCCGAAGTTACTACTATTCGTTGTAGTCACCACTTAAAAAAAATTTTTTGTGTGAGAGCGCGAGTGGGTGCGAGGGGCAGAAGACAACTCCCTGCTGAGCAAGGAGTCAGATGTGGGGCTCCATCCAAGAACCGGGGAATCATCACCTGAGCTGAAGGCAGACACTTAACCAACTGAGCCACCTAGGCACCCCCTTAAATTCGAATTTATTGCTTGAAGAATACCGGGTATTTGACCTCAAGTTTCCAGTCTGGATTTTCCACAATTTCATACTCCACACACTTTTATTTTTTGCTTTTTACCTTACATAGCTCTGTAGCACATTACATTCTAAACTCATTTTTAATTTTTAACAATTTGGTATTCTTATTACCAGCAACTGCAGTCTTGATCCACAAATCACTTTAGGGGCACCCAGCTGCCTCAGTAAGAACGTATGACTCTTGAATCTCAGGGCTGTGAGTCTGAGCTCCAGGTTATGAGTAAAGATTACTATATAAAAAAATAAATACCTGCAAATCACTTTCAATAATGTGGGAATTGTGATCAAATCTTTTAAGTCAGTGGGTGCCTGGGTGGCTCAGTTGGTTGAGTGTCTTGACTCTTAGTTTCAGCTCTGGTCATGACCTTGTGGATCTTGTTGGATCGACTCCCCTAATTCCGTGCTTAGGGGGAATGTGCTTGGGATTCTCTCTCTCTTCCTTCTCTCCCTGTGCATGTATAAGCAAGCTGTCTCTAAAACAGACAAATTCTTAAAAAAATGTTTGCAGTTTAAAATTTGGTTAATCCTTATCAATCAGTTTATAAATTCCACAACCGGAAATTTCTGGCACATTTTAAATACTCCAAATTTCCTCACAGATGAAATTAGTCCAGTCGCATCCTTTTTAAAGTTTTCTCAGAGAAAATGTTTTTTAAAGTTTTTGTTAATTCCAGTTAATATATAGTGTTATAGTTTCAGGTGTTAAGAGAAAAACCCTTTTCTAAAGGTTTATGCAGTTTAGTTAGTAGTATACGTAATCTCTATACCCAATGTGGGACCTCAACTCAGCCCAGAGATCAAGTTGCCTTTTCTACCAACTGAGCCAGTCAGATTCCCTAAGGGGGAAAAAAATGTCAAATTCATTCTTTTTAAACATCCAAGTAAAGAAAAGTACACAGAATAAAAAAATTTTCTTTCCTAAAATTGGTTTCAAAGAATAATATCAAGAGAGTAAATTTCTGGGGCACATGGGTGGCTCAGTCAGTTAGGCTTCCAACTCTGATTTCAGCTCAGGTCATGTTCTCAGGATTGTGGAATCCAGCCCCATGTCTGGCTCCACACTGGGTGTTCAGTCTACTAGAAATTGTCTCTCCCTCTCCCACTGGCCCTCTCCAACTCATTCTCTCTCTCTCAAAAATAAAACAAAAAACCCACTATAAATCTTAAAAAAAAAAAGGGGGGTAGATTTCGGAAATGTTAGGTTCCATGGAAACTGTGCTTCCGATTTAATTAACTACCAATGATCAAGTGGATCTGGTTTCCAGAAAAGCAGAATTTGAACAAAATAAAATAAAATGGAATGATATCAACATTTTCCTTAAGGTTCTTTGGGTGGTAGCACTCAAAACTGTAGTCCCTGGGTACATACGGACACAGGTTATGTATTTTATATTTATATATACATATATTTCCATCCCACCTTTTTAAAAAAACATGGGGCATGAACTCATAACCCTGACATCAAGATTTGAACTGAACTAAACAGCTGGACGCCTAACTAAGCCACCCATGCACCCCTTATCCCGTGATTTTTACCATCAAAGGATCGCTAAGGCATGTCTTATCTGGTTAACGAATCAAAACTAAGAATACTCAGTTACCTTTATTGCCATAGTAGACCAAAGGATCTATGCATCTAATCACAGACTTTATGTTAAAGCAATAAAACCAAGAGATTTTCAGGGTGCCTGCGTAGTTGAGGTGGTTAAGTGCCTTCATCTGGAATTAAATCCCACAGTGGGCTCCTTGCTCAGCAGGGAGCCTACTTCTCACTCTGCTTGTTCATTCTGACAGGTTATTTTTTTTTTAAAGAAATGTTTCTATTTCCATTTCTGACATTCTATTTATATCCTAAAACCAACAAATAAATAAAACAAAATCTGCATCTGCTCAGAATGCAAGCAAACCTCTCAAATTTTTATTTTTAACTGTTCATTCTGAAGATCATGCTATCCTGATTCTTTGCCCTCTTGAGACAAACCATCTTGGATTTTCAATCTAGCTAAAAGGTTAGAAACTGTTTGTAACAAGTACTCCGTTTCTCTTAAGTCAGCATTAAATCTCACGTAAATTCTGCTGGGAAAAGGTGCAGTAAGGTGGGAGAGGCAAATTGCACTATGATAATTACGAGTGGTACAGAACTCAAATAGTCCAAAACTACGTTTTGATGGGGCCAAAATCAATTTATAACTAGAATTAAGCATTTAGCTTCCTTGCCTTTATCTGCAGGGCAGTTTAACTCCACCTTTAGTGGAAACTGACTGAAAAGATTAAGTATTTGACAACACAGTGCCACTATTCAGACTGTGTTCATTATATTTAGGCACATTTACTACAAACAAAAAACCCAGAGAAAATAGGTATAATACACCCAAGATGTTTCTACTGAAATTTCAGCCAATGCTCTACCTGCTCAGCCTATTCACCTAGGCTACTCACAGTTACACTTACTCATATCACATTATCTATTAACCCAGAAAGAAAAAATTCAAACACAACATCTGTATAGCTTATGAAATGTCAAAATCATACTAATAGAAAACAAGGGAAATAACCTCCCTCAGACAAGAAAACACAGAAATCTACCTCAGAATTTTTATTTCTACCCCTTAACTAGCCTATACATTCAATTTGAATCAAATGCAACTATCAAATGACTGTTACTTCCCAACTTTCTGTGAATACAGAAAAGCAAAATATCACTAGATGGCAGCAACGAGTTGGCAATTTTTTAAAAAAGATAACTAAATCTAGAGTCCAAGTTTTTCTATTTCATACTGCCTCTCACAATCTGTCAACGTTTCTCAGTACTTTTTGGATACTATAAAATTCCCCTTCTACTTAAAGCATCATCATCTGAACTAAGTTATTTGTCTTTAACAAACTTAAGTTCCTATTTTGCCCATTTACATTCACTTTACTCTATCTGGCCCTCATTTGTTCTCTACCTATGTTTATCTTTAGTGCATTCCATCAATTATTTCCCTCTGGCTAACAATGAACTGTCCATGTGTCTGCAAAATCAACAGTGTACTTTAATCTGCTCCACCCCCAGAACTTTTTTTCTTCAAAACAGGTATGATCTCAAGGTCAAGAATACTAACATTGATTAAATAGCGTATGTTGGTACTTTTAAGGACCTTTTCAGGACACAAAAACCTAAGTGGGCCCTTTTTATTTTTACTTATTTGTTCTTCTACTTAGGTTCCACACCCAGCATGGAGACCAACACAGGCCTTGAATTAATGATCCCAAGATCAAGACCTGAGGTGAGATCAAGAGTCAGACACTTAGCCAACTGAACAAGGTTCCCACAAAGCTGGTCATTTTTTTTGATAAGCTATTCCAACTGTTATGCCTAAGAATTAAAACTAAGAGAATTTTCAAGATACTACAAATTACAGAGAAAAATAAGTAATTCAATAAATGGTAGCCCGTAACTATTAAAGACCAAAGAAACTCTCAAAAAATATAATTCAGTAACCAAAATAAATTATAGATGGATCAAAACTTAAGTAAAAACTTACATATACAGTTGCCAAACCCGAACAACAGAAAACATGCAACAGCCCCAACAAATATGAACAGGAAAAAATGGTCAGGAAATGCAGAACAAATAGATCATAAACACGAAAAATTTTAATTTAAGGAATAATTTAGACAGGGGCCCCTGGGTGGCTCAGTCGTTCAGTGTCTGTCTTCAGCTCAGGTTGTGATCCCAGGGTCCTTGGATGTAGCCCCACATTTGACTCCCTGCTCAGTGGGAAGCCTGCTTCTCCCTCTCCCATCCCCCCTGCTTGTGTTCCCACTCTTGCTGCGTCTGTCAAATAATAAAATCTTTAAAAATAAAAAAGTAATTTAAAAAATAAGAGAAAAATAGTAATTCAGGTAACTGTCGATGTATGCTAAAATCACTAAAAAAAAGTATAAAGCTTTTCTGCCCAAAAGGGGTAGAAAACAAGATTTATATGATCTCAAAATATTACCCAAAATACGGATTATAAAAAATGTGCTTTTGAAATGGAAAATAAATGCCACCACTTAAACCAACTGATCTGACATTACATGCCTCCTGGTGTGACAAAAATAAGAAAAACACATCACCTGTGCAATATCCTTGGTAAATATCTGAACCTGCACATAGGGAAATACATACAAAGTAGAAACCTTTTCTAAATTAAGAAAGCAATGGGGGAACCACTGAACCTTGACTGAACTGACTGCAAACATTTTTGGTGACAGGGTATTTTATTATGGACTGTATACACGGGAATATTGAATCAGTGTTAGTAATTTTCACTGGCTTGGTAATTTCGTTAAAATAGATTATCTTTATTCTTAAAGGAGATGCAGGCATCTTCAAGTTCTTAAGTGAAATATCATGCCTAAAACTATTCAAGGGCAGGGGCGCCTGGGTGGCTCAGTGGTTAAGCCGCTGCCTTCGGCTCAGGTCATGGTCTCAGGGTCCTGGGATCGAGTCCCGCATCGGGCTCTCTGCTCAGCAGGGAGCCTGCTTCCCTCTCTCTCTCTCTGCCTGCCTCTCCGACTACTTGTGATTTCTCTCTGTCAAATAAATAAATAAAATCTTTAAAAAAAAAAAAAAAAAAAAACTATTCAAGGGCAAAACAAAACAAACCACCACCATATGGAGAGCAAACATAGCAATCTACACAGCAGCTACCAGAACAAGGAGGCTGGAACATGGATGGTTTATTTTACGTATGTAGTATTACCTGTTCCAAAGTTTTTTAAAGCTCCTATAACAACAAACAGAAAAAAGATGTACACCAGGTCTCACATTTTAGGAAATTCCCAGAATGTAGTATTTTCTATCAGATTTGCTAATTTAAGAATGATCATCCCATGGGGTGAAAAAATACAGCACTCCCACTGCTATAACTAAGTAAACAAACAAGACGTAAACCAGTACATATTTCTCTAGGTTCCTTTGAAAATTCTTAAAAAGTGCCAAACAACAGCTGGGCCTACGTACTTGCATTAAGCAATTGGTAATGTTAAATTTCAGGTTATCCTATGTTTGGAATTGAAACTGAAAATTCTTGAGCATCTGTAAGCTCTGTAAATCCCTTTTAATAAAAAACACTACATAGCCACTTAAAACATATTGTAGAAAACTAAGTGAAGAATGTTTACAATACACTCTAAAACTATATATGGTAGTGACTCCATACTGCTAAAAATTCATCAAAAATATAGGTGTATAGGTTTAAGATAGAAATGAACCAAAACACCAAAATATTAAATAGTGCTCAAGAAAAATAGTTTTACATATGTATTTCCTTCAAGGATCCCTTAATAAGCATTTTTATAGAAGACTGTTCCTACCCAAGTATAAATGGGTAATATAATGACAAAAAAAAATTTTTTTAAGGTTTTATTTATCTGACACAGAGAGAGGGATCACAAGTAGGCAGAGGCAGGCAGAGAGAGAGAGGAGGAAGCAGGCTCCCCCAATGATCAGAGAGCCTGATGCAGGGCTCAATGCGGGGCTCAATCCCAGACCCGAGCCAAGGCAGAGGCTTTAACCCACTGAGCCACCCAGGCACCCCGACAAAAATTTTTAAGTGAAGGTCTTTAAATAAACAAATAAAATCTTAAAAAAAAAAATTCCCAGAATCTTTAAAGAGGGAAAAACCAAATCATATAGTTCAACCACCCTGCAGTTCTTCCAAGGATGTTAAAATCCCCTTACAACATCCTTGCTCACTAATAATCTAGCCTCTTGGGGCGCCTGGATGGCTCAGTCATAGAAAGCATATGCCTTTGGCGCAGGTCATGATCCTAGGGTTGTGGTATAGAGCCCATCATCAGGCTCCCTGCTCCACAGGAAGTCTGCTTCTTCGTCTCCCACTATTTGTGTTCCTTCTATCACTGTGTATGTCTGTCAAATAAATAAAATCTTTAAAAATAATAATAATAATTTAGTCTCTTGAGAACTGCCACCAAAATGAAGAAAATCATGTTGTTCAATTCTAAAACTTAACTGCCTTTTAATGAATTTCTTTAGTTCTCTCCTTCAATGCCAAATACCATTAAAATTAGTTTTTTTCTGTAACCTAAAATTATCTTATTCAAACTACTCCCTATCCTCACCACCTTCCATGAAAATAAAACTGGTGCCTTGTAACAAATACAATTTAATCTGTCAATGTCCCTTTGAACATAGTACCAGTCCAAATTTGATTGCTCTTTCAAGAATGGAACACACTCTGGATGCTATTCAGATGCTACTGTTTCTGGTAACTTTTGCATTGTCAACACATGCTTTTTGCATTGTCAACACATGCAGAATTCACTAAGTACACCCCCTAATTCTTAAACATTTATTAAAATAATGCTAACTTCCCATATTGGGACAACTTTGTTAGTTTTCTTTACATTTAGTACAGAGCTTTACATTTCAAATACCGTTTCATCCTCTACCTAGTTCCAGCCTGAAGTTTCAAATTTTATTTTAAGTATTTTATTAACAACCTTACAATTATGTATTCTTCACTGATTTGTTCACCATACTGAGTCTTGACCTCATCATTTTAAAAAGTTTAACGCAATTTTCCTTCAAAAATTTTTTCATGTTATGTACTAGTTTCAAACAATGACAACCAACAAAGTCAGTCCCAACTGGTAAGTCCTTTTGCGTATTTCCTCTCTACTGAAAAGCTCTATTCTGGTTTAGTCCTGAGCAGGACCTGAGTTAGTAACTCAAAAACCTGCAAAACAAAATTTAGGTAAAGCCTCTTTCAAAAAAATAATTTTAAACCTCAAAGGAAAATACCTACCCCCACAAATTCAAGCCATACCCACCATGACCAAACTTTGCTTAAAATAGTGACTAATGCGAACTTCCTAAATAGAACATAACAATTCGGGGCGCCTGGGTGGCTCAGTGGGTTAAAGCCTCTGCCTTCAGCTCAGGTCATGATCCCAGGGTCCTAGGATTGAGCCCCACATTGGGTTCTCTGCTCAGTGAGGAGCCTGCTCCCACCCCACCCCCACCTGCCTCTCTGCCTACTTGTGATCTCTGCCAAATAAGTAAAATAAAAAATATTTAAAAAAAATTTTTTTCAACACATCACCACACTAAAGTACAAAAGCAAAAAACTAAAAAGAGAAAAAAAAAAGTAAGACAAAAACAAAAAACACTTGATGTCTGCAATACACATATTCACAATTCAAGTTCTTAATGTATACAAACATGCATGAAAATAGTAATACAACCTAATGATTTAAGAGCTGAGACTTTGGGGTCAAGCAGACTTGTTTCAATTTTAAGCTCAACCCCTCTGAACAGTGTACACTACCCTCTGGGAAGCCAATCCCTTCAAAAAACAGACTCCAACTGTAAAATGAGTATCATTGACAGTACTTGTCTCACAGGCATAAAGGAAGTACAGAAAACACTGACATGGTACCTGGCACATATCAAGTATTGCTGCTGCAGCTATTACTATATCATTTACTAGTACTGGTAAATACCAACAAAAAAATGGGCCAAGGATGCATACAGGTTATTCACAAATACTACTAAAGATCCAGAGATTTTTTTAAAAAATTCAACATCACTGTTAACAGAAATACAAATTAAACCAATTATCATACTTCACTTACCAAACAAGGATAAACATTTTAAAATAGTAATTTTTACATATTATTTCTATGAATTGGTACCATACTTCCACAGATAATTGGACTTTTATATGCGACTGGCTAAATCAACTTCAGTTCATCAATCCAAATGAATACAAGCAGCAATAATTATTTTAAAATGACAATGTACTGACACTGAGAGATGTTCAAGATCTTAAGCAGCATACATAGTATACAGCTGACCCCTGAACATAAGGAGCTATGGGCACTAACCTCCCCACTGTGCTGCCAAAAATAAACCCACATGTAACCTGACTCCCCAGAAACTTTACCAGTAACACTTAATACATATTTTGTAGATTATATACTGCATTCTTACAACAAAAATGGAAATTGTTAAAATCATAAGGAAAATATACTTACAGTACTGTATTTGTTATCTTTAAAAACCCACCTCCTAAGTGGACTCATACAGTTCAAACTGTCAACTGTTACCTAAATTATCTGTAAGCTATCTCAGGATGCAGTAGTATTTTTATGTTTTTTTTTTAAGTATTTTTTCCTCAATTTTTCTTCAAGAACCATACTGCTTTCATAATTTTATTTTGAAAAGATAGCTTAATGCTACCTTGAGATTTAATGATTGTGATACACCGCTTGGCCTAGGATCAGCAAAGATTTCTGTAATTCCCTAAACATAAGTTGGAAAGGTTGAGAGCCTCCCTTCCACCAGATCAATTCAAAAAACCGTAAAATCAAGAAAATGGGCATCTCTAGACCAATTTTCCACTGGATCTTGTGTTTCATAAATTTGGGGTCTCTCATTGTTAGTCCAGAAAAATACAATTCTCTAGTCTCAACCTTTATAATCAACTGTCATTACTAAAAAATGTTATTTGTTGGGGTGCCTGGGTGGTTCGGAGGGTTAAGCCTTTGCCTTCAGCTCAGGTCATGATCTCAGGGTGCTGGGACCAAGCCCGGCAGTGGGCTCTCTGCTCAGCAGGGAGCCTGCTTCCCCATCTCCCCACCTGCCTCTCTGCCTACTGCGACCTCTGTCAAATAAATAAAATATTTTTTTTTTAGAAAGAAAAATGTTATTTGTGTGCTTCGGAGGGTTCTATCAGACTTAAGAGGAGGGGGCCGCTGGCTGCCTCGGTTGGTAGAGGACATGACTCTTGATCTTGGAGGTTGTTGCACGTGAAGATTACATAAAAATTAAAAAGGGGAAGTGGTGCCTGGGTGGTTAAGTGCCTGTCTTTGGCTCAGGTTACGGCCCCAGAGTTCTGGGATCCAGCCCTGCATCGCACTGGACTCCCTCTCCCTCTGCTTGTGCTCTCTCACAATCTGTCACAAAGAAAAATAAAATCTAAAAAAGAATCCAGCATTTTAGAAGCCTATCATATTTTTAAATTTTTAATTATTTTCATTAACATGCGATTATTTGCCCCAGGGGTACGTCAGGCTTACACACTTCACAGCACTCACCTTATCACATATCCTCCCCAATGCCCATAACCCAACCACCCTCTCCCAGCATCCCCCAGTTTGTTTTGTGAGACTAAGAGTCTCTTTTGGTTTGTCTCCCTCCCCATCCCATCTTGTTCCATTTTTTCCTTCCCTACCCCCCAAACCTCCCACTTGGTCTCTCAAATTTCTCCTATCAGAGAGATCATATGATAATTGTCTTTCTCTGACTTATTTCGCTCGGTGTAATACCCTTTAGTTCCATCCGTGTTGTTGAAAATAAGCCTATCATATTCCTAACCAGAGCAGCCTCTATACAGAACTCCCCTTGACAAACATCTATTTACTTTGGGAACATTTTAAGCCGTTTTAAAAGAAGAGGTCCCCAAATCTTCAAGTATCAAACAAGCATCAGAAATATTTATGGGGCACCTGGGGTGGCTTGGTCATTTAAGGGTCTGCCTTAGGCTCAGATCTTGACCCTGGGAGAGATACTCCCTACTCAGCAGGGAGTATGCGTCTCTTCCCCTCCTCAGCCCCTCCTCCCACTTGTGTTCTCCTCACTTGCTCATGCTCTCTCAAATAACATCTTAAAAAAAATTCTTTCCCCTTTTCACAGGGGAAGAATTAAGATCAACATTTCAAAATTACTACAGTAAGGTCAATAAATCTCAGCTGGGATATAAAACATCAAGAACATATGCAATATATAAAAATAGTAAAAAGTAGGGCGCCTGGGTGGCTCAGTGGGTTAAGCCTCTGCCTTCAGCTCAGTTCATAATCTCAGGGTCCTGGGTTCCAGCCCCACATCGGGCCCTCTGCTTGGTGGGGAGCCTGCTTCCCTGGTCTCTCTGCCTGTTGCTCTGCCTACTTGTGATCTCTGTCAAATAAAATATAAAATCTTTTAAAAAATAGTAAATAAAAAGATACAAGAAGAACTTACTATTTCTAGTATTAACTAATAATTCTTTTGTGAATGAGAATCCAGTTTAATTTGTATAAACCCCTGGTAAAAGCACGAGCATTGTTCTTGAGATTCATGCTTTTAAGTTTTAGGGGTCTTAAATCAGAATTTCCTTCAAATGGTTTAGCAAGTAAGAATGAAAGAAAATGAAACTGGCAATCTAGGTGGAAGGTATACAGAAATTCATCTACACGGGACCTGCAAAATTACGTTTTTAAAATATTACTCTCTTCAGCTATCATTTACCACCGAAAATAGAGTGGTCATATTATACGAGATGTATCATTTCCCTAAGAGCTGTGATAATTCAAAATACATCTATTTCAGATGTATTTATTTCAGTGACTAGCTTAAGTGGTATAACCATTTACCCATTCTGTTTGAAATCAGTTTTTTTTTTAAGATTTTATTTATTTATTTGACAGAGAGAAATCACAAGTAGGCAGAGAGGCAGGCAGAGAGAGAGGAAGGGAAGCAGGCTCCCTGCTGAGCAGAGCCCGATGCAGGACTGGATCCCATGATCCCGAGATCATGACCTGAGCCAAAGGCAGGGGCTTAACCCACTGAGCCACCCAGGCGCCCAGTTTTTTTTTTAAATAATTTTAATTTTTTAAAATAATTTTTAAAATAATTTTCTTTTATTTATTTGACCGACCAAGTAAGCAGAATGTCAGGCAGAGAGAGAAAGAGGGAGGAGGAAGCAGGCTCCCTGCCGATCAGAGCCCCCAATGCCGCTCGATCCCAGGACTCTGGGATCATGACCTGAGCCAAAGGCAGAGGCTCAACCCACTGAGCCACCCAGGCGCCCCTGAAATTAGTTGATTCTTACCCTTATTTGTAATTTGGGGAGTTCATTAGTTCAAATCTTACACATAAAATAGTTACTTTTTACATTGTATTATTTCAAATTTACACAAAATGGAGCCACACCATGATCCTCTACTTTCCCCCCAAACACCAAAAACTCTTGCCACAAAGCCCATCAAAATTTCTAAATCACGAGCAAGCGATAAAAAAGGAGTGCAAGTAGTCTAGACCTGTGTTTATCTTTACTGTACCCAGCACAGTTCTAGAAGAGAGCACTGAAATTCTGTATTTCTATGACGCTTCCAGATGATGATGATGATGATGATGATGATGATGTTGTTGTTGTTGCTGCTGCTGGAGCACAGACCATATTCTGAATAGCAAAGGTCAATAATACTGACAGAAGATTTAATTATCTTTGAGTTCCAACAAAATATGCTTTTTAAAGTCTACATGGAGACATAGGTTTGGAAAATCAGGATTTTTCACACAATTAATTTACCAAGATAATACTATGCCTTTTTTGTTGTGTGTTATACCCCAGTGGGATCTGGGAAAGCACACAGCTGTCAAATAAAATATATTAGCATTTCTCCAATCATATGCATAATTAGTCATTTAATGTAACAGACTATAAATAATCTCACATCCACTGACATCAAGATTGTCACCAAATGGTCAAACTAATGAAAAAAATTTTCCATAGATTTTTTACATTTCTGAATTGTAAATAAAAGATCTTGAACCAGTAGAGGAAATTAATTTGTGTAAGGAAATTATTTTAATAAGAAAATCCAACTTAAATTTACAACATTCTCCATCACTCAGATCTAAGCAGCTAGAACATAGGATTATACCTAAGTCTGAGTATTAACAGTAAAATATACAGAGAGGAATCCCATCTTTTGCTACCCTGACCTCAATTTTATCACCAATGAGAATAAACATGCCAAGTCTTTCAAATTAAAAAAGCAAAACTTCTAATAAAGGAACTTCTCAAAATCCAGAAAGGACCAAGCAAAAAAACATGTAAGCAAAAGTCAATCATCCTTGTGAATAATCCCACAAAAATGAAACACGATTGGGGAATGCCTTTTTCAGCCCCCACAGTAGTATTTCAGGGTCTTAAATATTTTGACAATGATTTTATTTCTAAGTCCTTATCTTTCAAAAATACATACTGAATGATCTAGAGATGAAATATATAAAGGATTTGCTTCAATAACAAAGCTGAGAGGACAGATGCAGGTACGGATGGAACAAGATTACCAAAGACCATTAAAGCTGGACAATTTCATGGAAATTCCACTCCTCTGGGAATTTTTCACAATAAAATGAAAACAGCACCAAATATATACACAGATCTAAAAATAAAATAATTAAGGGAATCTACAAAATTTTGTCAGACTGTTCACAATTATGTATGAAAGGGGAAAATGGGAAGACCGTAAGGGCCTAAAATAATTCTATTTAAGTAAAATACTGTACAAGAATGTAATATATGTAGCTATTTAAATGTTCAGATTTCTACTAATTTTGTTATGTTCACATGAAGTAAAAAAAATTTTTCCACTTGAATGTATATGCTGTCCGTATAAATGACTTTTTGGAAAGCCTATACATGCATACTCAAGAGAATTTTTTTTTTTTAAAGATAAAGTTCTTCCAAATTTCGTCTATAGCCCCATCATAAGAAGCACAACAGCCTATGCTCTCAAAATGAAAACCTGATTCCTTCCACCACAGCCAAACCTATCTTAGAGCTGTTTTCAACACACACACACACACACACACACACACACACACAGAGCAAGTTTCCCTCCAACCCTAACAATATTGTTTTACCTGTGTCTTCAAAATATTTCCCTATACCTTTACACAGATGATAAACTTCTATGTGTGCCAAAGAAAAGACCATAGTACCCAGTGGGGATGGGGAAGCTTGAAGGTCTAAGTGAGTTTGGAAAACATCAGTGAGGCCGTATCTTTGAGTTAAGAACCTAAATGAAATGAGAAACCTAAACTTAGGAATGTCTTGGGGAAGAAAACTCTAAGGAAGGCTCTGAGACAGAGCATTCAAGACTCAGTAAGTCAATGTGATAGAGCAAAATATACTGTATGTATACAACTAGTAAGGGAGAAGCACAACCAACCATGTAGGATAATTTTTAAAATCACAATGAATTTTTTTTAAAGGATTTTATTTATGTATTTGACAGATCACAAGTAGGGAGAGGCAGGCAGAGAGAGAAGAGAAGAGAAAGCAAGCTCCCTGCTGAGCAAAGAGGCCAATGCGGGGCTCCATCTCAGGACCCTGGGATTATGACCCAAGCCAGAAGGCAGAGGCTTTAACCCACTGAGCCACCCAGGTTCCCCATCACAGTGAATTTTAACACTGAAAATAGGGAGCTACTGAGTTTCAAGCGGCAAATCCTTAAAAACAGTATGTTTTTCCAACATTACATTTGAGCAGGACCAGTCTAGCTACCACACACCAGTGGGAAGGGGTAAAAGAAACCTAAACGTATCCCAGTAATGCACGAGACAACTGCAGCTTGAAACTGGACCAAACCATGGCAGTGTGATCAATACTTGTATTTTAAAGGAAGCCCTGACAGGATACAAGCCTGAAGGTGAGGTCTAGGAGAAAAAAAAAGACAAGGATGGTTAACCGAAGTCTCACTCTATGACATAAAAACTGGAGTTTCATTATTGCAACTGGCAACACTGGTTTGAGAACAGCAGGAGCCCCATCTGGGACTTCTAAATTGATATAGTTCACATTCAGGGGTGCAGTCAGCTAGGTAACTAGACAAACTGGCATGTCATTCAAAGTTAAGTCTGGTGATGCAAGCATGAGAATCATTAGCTTGGATGGTATAGAAAATCATCTGCCGGAATGAAGTAACACAGGGAGTTTGAGTAAAAAGAGAAATGGGAAGACTGGACACAAGAGTACTCCAATAGAGTGGAAGAATAAGCCAGAAACAGAACAAAAACCTAAAAACTATATAAAAAAAGGTTTCAAGGAGCAAACTGGGATTTTTTTTTAAAACCACAAAGTTATTTCTTCAACTAAAACTCACTTTAAAATCTGTTTATTCCCTGAAATATCACATCCAAACATTTTATAAAATTATACCACAAAGCTGCATCTAATTTACTACTTTGGACTCTCCATCATTTTCATTTAAAGTGATTAAGAACTAAATATTTAATATTTTAATGATGGTATTTAGTTGCATAGTCTTTAAAAATAGAAGTCCAGCGTGCCTGGGTGGCTCAGTGGGTTAAGACGCTGCCTTCAGTTCAGGTCATGATCTCAGGGTCCTGGGATCAAGTCCCAAATCGGGCTCTCTGCTCAGCGGGGAGTGGGTTAAGATGCTGCCTCCAGCTCAGGTCATGATCTCAGGGTCCTGGGATCAAGTCCCAAATCGGGCTCTCTGCTCAGCGGGGAGCCTGCTTCCCTCTCTCTCTCTGCCTGCCTCTCTGCCTACCTGTGATCTCTGTCAAATAAATAAAATCTTAAAAAAAAAATTTTTTCCTAGAAGTCCAGGGACACCTGGGGGGCTCAGTCAGTTGGGCCACTGCCTTTGGCTGAGGTCATGATCCCAGGGTCCTGAGATGGAACCCTGCATTGGGCTCCTGCAAGGAACCTGCTTCTCTCTCTGCCTCTGCCTGCTTACATGCTCTCTCTCTGACCAATAAATAAATAAAATCTTTAAAAAAAAAAAAAAAGTCGTCAACATCAGAAGCAGTTTCTTTTTTTCAGGGGAGGGGTAACTGTACCCTAAATGGATCTGTTTTTCAAAAATACTTCATTATGTCAAGTAAAGAACAGTCAATCTAATATGATTAAGAGTTGAAATCTGGGGACGCCTGGGTGGCTCAGTTGGTTAAGCAGCTGCCTTCGGCTCAGGTCATGATCCCAGCGTCCTGGGATCCAGTCCCACATCGGGCTCCTTGCTCTGCAGGGAGCCTGCTTCTCCCTCTGCCTCCCATTCTGTCTGCCTGTGCTCGCTCTCTCCCGCTCTCTCCCTCTCTCTCTGATAAATAAATAAAATCTTAAAAAAAAAAAGTTGAAATCTGTAGACTTAACTGCCAGGGTTGACTCCATGTGTCACCATTTATTAGGTTATGTCCAACTTTGAGCAAATTTTTTAAATTGTGTTTCAGTGCTCTCATCTCCATTACACTAATGATAATATACAAAGGTTATGATGATTAAAAAGTTAGAAGAACATTAACAATGATGGACACATACACAGTAAGGTGTTCAGATTATTACTTCCAAGAAGGGTCTACTTCATTTTTCCTTTCAAACAGGGAAGTGATCACATCATGTCTTACCCAATGGGGTGTTAAGTAATCAGTATCCTAGTGTCTGATCAACCTGTCCTCTTCAAACCAATTAGATCTGCCCATTAATACACACACAAAACTCATTTCAAACAACTGGGTGAGTATCTCCAGGCCTAGGAGAGATTAAAAGATAGTGACCTATCCAGATAGGTCTTTTGATTTAGTTGTCTTCCTTCAACTTTGTCCTCATTCCCAAGACAACAGCCAGAAGGAAATACCAAACAGGATCTCAAGCATTCTCCAGTGTCCTTCAAAGGATTCCTTTTGTTCCCAAGACAATCTAGATATTAAGTAAGGACCCTACAAGGACCACCAGTACATCAAGCTTGCTAACCACTTCGCTTATCTTTCCAACTCTGTGTCTTGTTCTATGCATCCTTGGTGCCTATTCTCCAGTAGTAATTTTTGCCCTGAGGCCAAGATTTCCCCCCATTACCTGTGCTTTCAAGTAGGATAATACACTTCCGGATCTTAATTTCAACATCAATTCAAGGTCATTTCACTGGCAGTACACTCCCTCCCACCTCCATATTCTAAATTTGGTTCCCTTTCTATAACCTTATTCTGTTCTTTTCCTTCTAGATTATACAGTGCTCTTTGTCATTCTATTTCTCCTCTCAATGATCTGTAATACCCGATAGAACAGGGGGCAATAGGTTTTGTTCACCCAGATACCCCAGCCTAATGAGGATTTTCAGAATAAGCACTCAGATGTCTAATGAACAAAATCTATACTTGGTTGTTCCAGGAGCGTCTCAAAAACCAATTGTTTAGGGGCGCCTGGGTGGCTCAGTGGTTAAGCCGCTGCCTTCGGCTCAGGTCATGATCTCAGGGTCCTGGGATCGAGTCCCGCATCGGGCTCTCTGCTCAGCAGGGAGCCTGCTTCCTCCTCTCTCTGCCTGCCTCTCTACCTACTTGTGATTTCTCTCTGTCAAATAAATAAATAAATAAATCTTAAAAAAAAAAAAAAAAAAAAAACAATTGTTTAAATTGCTTTCTCCTACTCTTACCCTAATCTGCTCCCTTTGTTTACCCAACATCTATCCTGGAAGTCATGCTGAAATCCTTGCTCCTCCTCATCACAGGCACTACCAAATCCTTCTCCATTTATAAGCTAGTCCCTAGTTCCAATACCACTGCTTTTGACCAGGCCAGCTCATTATTTTTCTGTGTATTTTACTATGTTCCTTATCACCTACCTCCAATCTTATTCTCCATTTCCACACCAACAGAATGACATTTCCAAAATGGAAAACTGATCTCACTCCCTTGGTTTAGAACCTTTCAACAGCTCACCAACAGTTTTTGGATAAAATACAACCTCCTCAGTGTGACATTAAAATTTTTACAATCTAGGGACACCTGGGTGGCTCAGTGGGTTAAGCCTCGTCATAATCTCAGTCCTGGGATCGAGCCCCACATCAGGCTCTGCTCAGCGGGGAGCCTGTTTCCCCTCTCTCTCTACCTGCCTCTCTGCCTACTTGTGATAGATCAAGTAAATAAATAAATAAATAAAAATCTTTTTAAAAAAATTTTTACATTTTTATAATCTGGTCTTAATTCTAAGGTTCAGTTCTCTTTCCCTTAGTATTTCCTGCCCTTTAAAGAGTCATTCAGGTACTCATTTTTACATGCTTCTCTAAGTTCTATGTTTACTTCTAATCACACCATGACATTTGTCTTATTCATCTGTCTCCCTCACAACATTCTAAGTCCCTGAAAAACTACCATACCTTTTTGTACCTCTGCAAAACAGAACATAACCCACAAAACTTTGTAAGATTAACGAGGGACTGACCGTGAAGAGGAGCCACACAACGACAGAAGAGTAACAGGAAAAACAGCTTTCATTTAACAGAGGACATCAATAATACTTGGACCTACAAAAGAAATTTTCCATTCCTCTCCTAGATAACCTATATCACTTTCTCCCATTCTGTTTTCTCTTAAGGATGCCTTCAGTGTTCACTTTTTAACTGGATTTTATTCTTTTAGTACAAGAAAAACAAATATGTGATTAATCCTAGCAATACACAGCACTGAATATGCCTTTAATTTTACTTTATCCCTCAGCTCGAAATCTACTATAGCAGCTCTATAGTGAGTTACCACAATATTCCACCGTAGTCAGTAAAATGCTAGAGGTTGTGGGATGCCTGAGTGGCACAGTCGGCTGGGCATTCAACTCTTGGTTTCAGGTTATGCTTGCAAGCCCTGCCCCCTCAAGTATGGACTCCACTTGGGACTCTCTCTCCCTTTGCCCCCACCCTCTAAAATGGATGACTAAATCTTTAAAATAAAATATTACAGGTTGCTAAATTCTGAATTCTTTAGATCCTTATTCTTTCCTATTACTCTAGAGAACACATTCCCTAACATTTGCTGGGCCACAAGTTATCACTGAAAGAGAGATCAACTCTATTTCCTGATTTGGATACAGATTAAAAAAGTTTCACTGCTTTTTGAGATTAAGAATCTACCTATCCTTAGAACAAAGCAAAACAAAAATCCTCCCAGGAAAAAGCATTTTAGTTATTATAGGATGTTTCTTGTGGCTTGATTCATGTTAAATTTCAGTAAGAACAGCCTAAATGGAATACAATCAAAAAACTATTGTCACAAACCCAAGGAAGGTTATTCTGAATAACAGAAAATTTTTACTCATTTTCAACAATCTAAGAATAAACCCACCTAAGGTGTCCTTGTCTTGTTGCTATTTAAGACAAACCACTTTCATTCTGAAGTATACGTGAACTTCAGCTCCACTTTCCAATTATCAAAAATTGTCAGCCCAAGTTAGTTACAACCTCATAATTCCATCAGCTTTTAAAAAACTGAGCAGGCATCCCTTGGGGAACATCTCTTGAGAGTTTAAAAAAAAAAAAAAAAAAAAAATCTTAACCCAAACATTTCCAAAAGCTATCACCTACATCGCATCAACTAGACTAAAATGGGTGTATTTCCTAGTCTCTGCAATGAAACCAAGTGGACCTCACACCTCTTACCATCACCCGGGAAGGGTGTGCATCTGTTCCGAAGGCCCCCCTGGCTCCAGGTCATCCTGGCTGCTGCTGTTCCAGGCTGGGCATCCATGTTGCTGCAGCTTGTGGTTTGTGAAGGGTAGTAGTGTACAGGAAAAGCAGGATGGGATTTCAAGGGTAACAGGAGGAAAATGGCTTTCTGGGAAAATGCCGCCATCACCATCATAGGTGTTAAGTAGTACCACACACATTTTATTGCAGCACAGTTTAAAAATTTAACAAATGAAAGATTAAAAATAAAAAAAACAAAAATAAAAAATTAAAAATACAGACGTCCAGAGATGCTCTAAAACAGTTAAGTTAAAGATCAGGAAAAATAAGGTCACAGACTTAACAGCCAGTAAAATTCTTTCGAGCCTGGGGGAGGGGATGAGGGCAAGGGTGGGGTTGGTTGGGAGAGAAAAGGTTTATGTGATCAATCCACTTAAAAATGCTAATGCCTTCACTTTCTCTCCCAAGATGCAAAACTCCAAAGTCAATCAGGAGGCCGGAGAAATTCTTATGAACATTCAGAAAAACTCGATTTTAATCCGGTTAAAAATCATCAGTGTCATTATCATCATCATCATCACCATCATTAAGTATAATAATAATAATAATAATAATAATAGTAACTAGTAACAACAATAAAAAGGAAATCAGCGGAAAGTCAGGAAAAATGTAAAAAAAAAATTGAATAACTTACTGTAGCTGAAGATCAAAAAAATCTCACTGTAAAAAAACAAAAATAAAAATAGCCCAGATTAGAAAAACGGGAGGTGCAAAAATGTCAAGTCAGTAAAGTTCATTTCTTTTCTTTTTCCAAAAGCAGTTTCCACAAAAACCGCAAGGGTAAAGTTCTCAGTAGCAGACAAGCAAAGCCCTTTCCACATCATCAATCAATCTTAAAAATACACGAGGAAGTAGAGAGGTCAGTTTATGAGAGGCTAAAAGGCTCCTCCTCCTCTAACCCAACTGCTGCAGAAAAAATAGAAATAGAAATTTTAAAAATTACATCTTAAATCCAAGTCCCGTTTTGGAAACAATTAAAAAAAAAACACCTGTAAATTTGCAGTAGTGCACACCAAGTTGCATCATTATGTTTAAAATGTCTTTATAAAATCAGTTTTGGAATGGGAATGTGTGTGTTCTGGAAGGGTGGGGAAGGGAGGTTAAAAATCAAAGCTGAGCTCCAGTGAGTAGGGATGGGGTTCGCCTTGCTGCCCTGTGAAAGGAGAAGGGACAGATTGAGTCAGAGTTCCTCAGAAATGTTGTGCCCTAAACCCCCAAGACAGAAATATCTGTCCATTGCATGTAACACATTTTGGTAAAGCATTAACATTACACTGGGAAGGGAAAGCCTCTATAAAACCATCACCTCTACCAGTGATTGTCTTCACAATTCTTTATCAGTAGGTGACAAAAATTTACTAAATATATGCCTATATTCCCACAAGGGTCTTAAAAACAAAAATCTACGAACATTCATCTTGATATTCAGCTTGGACAAAGAAATTATAGAAAAACCAGGCCAACAGGGATGAAGAAGTGAGCAAATGTCAAGTATCAAAATTATTAAGGGGAATGGTCTATCATGAAGATACCTACTAGAGATGACATCTATTCTCAAAACCTGTTTATCATCAAAACAAGACCTGATAGGTTCTATAAGGGAAGATGTTTAAATAAGGAGCACATCATAAAATTTAGGAAGGAGCTCATCATTCCAGTGACAGAATGAAAAACCAAATGAAGGAGAAGATTATACTAGAGTTACTGAGTATTTAATGTCATAAAGTGAAAAATTACAGTCCTTAATGAATGTCATAAAGTAAGTGAAAAATTACAGCCCTTAATGAATGTTTCTGTGGTCTGTCTGTAAGCTAGTATATGCAGCTTATTTCAAGATACAAACTCTTCTAAGAATCTCACACAACACCACACTAAAAAATAACATGCATGACTGGCCGTTTCATCAGCTGAAAGATTTGCAATTAGATTGTAGGTTTTTTGAGAAAATAAGGAAATCACCACCCTCACAATTCAATATTCAGCCAAATGGTTTTAATCTCCTTTACAAATGTCAGTAACTAGGGGGACCTAGCTTGCTCAGTTGGTTGAGCATGCGACTCTTGATCTCAGAGCCATGAGTTCAAGCCCCACATTAGGTGTAGAGCTTACTTCAAAAAGCCAGGGGCGCCTGAGTAGCTCAGTCAGGCATCTGACTCGATTTCAGCTCAGGTCACGATGAGCTCAAGCCCTACGCTGGCCATGGAGCCTGCTTAAGATTCTCTCCCACTCCCTCTGCCCTTAATCCCTCTTAAAAAATGAAACAAAACCAAACCTTCAAAAAATTAAAATTAGAAAGTGTTCCTTGAGTCAATTATGTGTGAATGACTACATCAACAGAACAAGTACTAAACCTCTAAAAATTTTAACTATAAATTTTTTCCAAGTAGCAGACCAGTTTAAGTGTTAACCTGCAAATTAGTTTTACATTTGGATTGATGTGTTAAAATGTACCAACTATACAGGTACCCGGATGGCTCAGTTAGAGGAGTGTGGGACTCTATCTCAGGGTTGTGGTTTTGAGGCCCACAGTGGGCACAGGGACTTCTTAAAAATAAAATCTTTGGGGCACCTGGGTGGCTCAGTTGTTAAGCATCTGCCTTCAGCTCAGATCATGATCCCAGGGCTCCTGGGCATGAGCCTGGCATTCAGGCTCCCTGCTCTGTGTGAAGACTGCTTCTCCTTCTCCCATTCTCCCTGCTTGTGCTGCCTCTCTCTCCATCAAATAAATAAAATCTTTTTAAAAATAAAACTTTTAAAAAAGTGTACAAAATGAAAAGTTGTAGAAAAGATACATAGTTGAATATCATCTCTACAGCAGTGTTTGTCATGTCCAGTTATGGTCAAACTTTCAATTTTCTTACTTAAGTCACAGCTTGAAACTGGTACTCAAAATCTTCAGGGTGTATTAAGTAACTTTTGGGGCTCATCTACAAATAAATCCTCTGCACAGACGTCACAAGACAAACGCTCACCAAGAAGTTAATATGAAAAGAACCATCTGTTTCTGAAAGTCATGAAGAGGTCTTCTAAAAAGTTACGTTAAACTGATGAGCTACCACCTCATAAAAAAGACTGAACAATTTTAGTGCCTAATTAAAATGCTTTGCAATTAACAGTATACCTAAATTTTACTTTGTCAAAACCTCTGGAGGTTTGGATCCCTTCTTCTGAAGCACTATTCTTGAAGTGAGGGTTGCCCACCAGCACCAAGTGGCACTTATTAGAAATGCAAATTTCCGAGGCCCACACCAGACTTAATTAGAAACTCTGGTGGTGCAGCCCAGTAATCTATTTTAACTATTCATTCCCCTTACCGATTCTTCTGTTGGTTCACATTTAAGAACCACTATGAGAGGTTAATGGGGAGCCTCTATCCCACAGGTAAGAGTGGCATAAAGTAAATCCAGGAACATCCTGACTTATAGTAAATGCACCAAGAGAATTAAAAAACCCTAGAGTAATCCTTTTTCCCCCCTTTAAGCCCCAACTTCCTAGTAACTGAGGACACTTACAGTTACGCTACATCAAATAGTGCTGGTTCTCACGTGTCAATCCTGTAATAAATCTAACATGTAAAAACCATCATCTTCCCTGAGCCCAATCTAAATACACATATTAAGCATGAGCAAACGATGTTCTCCATGACAATCACAGCTACGTCAAGACTAATTAAGATAGAATACAATCTAATATATAAAACTGCTTTTAATAAAACTTTCGGTACACTTTCCAGCCTTCTGAAAACAAATGACTTGAGTATAAATTAAGAAAATAGTTAAGATGTCTAAGCCCCCTTCTTAAGTATAAAACTGAAATCCATAACGTTTCGCTGATTTACCTAATACAGTAACAGGGGCGAGGAAGATGGAGAGTTTTCTGAACGTTTAGGCCAAGATTCTTTCACCTGTCAATCCCAAGTTAACATCTTAGATAACGACTACTTAATATAATCTTTATTATTAAATTAACTATTCTGGACTCATTCCTTGTTTGTTCTTACAGCAATTCCATCCAAAACAAAACTGCATGCTGAAACCCACTAAAGACCTAATCACAAATTTAAATTCTCTACAGAAGGAATAGCAACCAACGCCAAACATTCCATTGCAACCAGCATGGGGAACACAGAAGGTCAGAAGAGCTGCAACTTAGTCATCCTCCCTAAATCCTTCCTTTTTAGCCACATGAAAATGCTATTAAAACCTATCTGAAAACACCTCTAAAACTGTTTCAGACATGAATTCTGAGGCCCAATCTTTCCAGATGGATAGTAACTCTAAGAAGCTGTTTCCTCGGTACACGTTGTTCCCAAGAAACCCATATTTCTCACTCGTCAAGGCAAGAACAGTGACCTTCAATTAATTTCAATTTTTACCAATTGTTATTAAGTAATTTCTTACATTTCTCTTTATTTGTAACAATATTTTTATTATGTTTATGACTTAAATCTTAACTAATCACTGCCCTTATCTCATTTCTAACAGTTCTGTAGTGATAACCTTTAGTTTTAAGCCCAAGCAGTATACATGTTTATATTTTTTCTGAAGAGCAAGCCTTTTAATCCCCATTACATTAGCCACATGGTGAGAAGATTGACAAATGCATTAACTATTCCATACAAAAGTACTTTTACCTTCTCTCCCTTTCCTAAGGGATGAATTTATCCTGCAGTATTGGTTTAAACTTTGCTAACAGTTTTTGGGAGAAACCACACTATTAAAGATCCCCTCCCCCTCCCCAAGTATCAAAAAAAAAAAAAAAGCGATTTCTTGGGTAAGTCAATGTGATACTACTTAGAAACACCTATGCAATTTTTATAAACTTAACATTTTTCATAAGCTTCAGGACTTAGCAAATTGTGGGCACAATAATACCTTAATAAAAAAGTATGCGTTAATTTTACTTTTTAAACAGATATTTTAGAAAGTCAATGCCAGAATAGCCTATAAGTCAAACTTGAAGTTTATATCAGAATGTTAAATTAATAACTGCCAATCTCGTAATTAAATATTTTTCCCAAATGCAGTTCGGGAAATTTCCAGTTTTCACTGGAATGACTGCCATGATTAGGTTCTTGCAAAGATTCAAATACAGTACTATCAATACCTACTATTCCACAGCTACATAAACCACTTGACTAACGTAGTAGAGTCAAATTCCTTAGTAGTTCCGCTACTGATTTATTATGACCCTGGCAACCGACACTCTTGTGCCTCTCAGTTCCTGATAAAGATAGTAGTACCTACCTCAAGCAAAGTTCCACTAACTTATATATTTCAAGTGATTTGTAACCTGCAGATAAAAAGTAAGCCAGCTTTAATTATTACTGTTAATATGTAAATGAGATTACAATATATTTTCAAAAACAACTGAAAATAACTACTTCGAGGTCCGCCGTTGCTCAAAGAGGTGTAAAATAAAAAATAATCAGTAAAACATTAAATCTATTGTTATATTTACTACTCTCGTGCCCTGCGGTACGCTCCGGAATTTAGAGGCTCGCGGTGCAATTATCTACTTGGTAACCCTTACCCATCCCCCGCCCAATTTTTAAATTTAACAGGAGGCATCAGCGCTACGTGAACTTCCAACTGTATTAATGAGCATCTCGATCTTGCCTTTCATCTCTCTCTCGGAGTCCTCATGGTCGTAGAAAAAGAAAGGAAAGCAGCCGTTAACACAGAAAAAGGGCGAAAAAGGAAAAGGACGTTTTCCCTTCCGATCGTGGCCTACAGGACACTAGGTTAAATCTACGCAAGGGCTGAGGCCTGTAAAACTCTCTCCGGCATAATACCTAACGCCCCAACGCAAGAGAATAAATGGAGGCCTGGTTACTCTACCGAGGGTAGGGTTCCCTCGTCTTCTCTCCCACACCCCCTCGCGCTCGCCGAGGAACCCAGCGCCTGCCCTGCTTCTGCCCCCTCCACTTACCAGGAGGGGGAAGGGAGAAGAGATTCGATTCTGAATCTCCTACTCCCGGGTTCTACGTGGAGAAGCCAACTGCTGCTCGAGGTCGACGACTCAGCCGCACCGCTTAGTCTTCGTCTCTTCACAAAATGGCCCCCGCGTCTCCTCCGCCGCCGAGGCGAAGGCCTAGACCCCGCCCCACTCCCGAGAGTCGTGCTATTGGCTGCGACTTTTCTCGCTCCCGCTTCTAATTAGACAGTTCTACCGCTCTTCACAATTTTGCCCAATCACAATCAGTAGTGGGTAAGACTAAGCAAGAGAATTTCCACATGCGTGACAGAAACTAGTTTGTAAATGGCTACTTTTCCTGTCATTTATCACCCGAGAAGTGCTTATTGGTCACTGTACCTGACGAAGCGCTGGGTGGTAACTCGCCTTTGTATCGCGCACCGCTTCACATCCGGGTATCCGGGTAGTCTGATTGGCGGCTATATTCCCCTATCCCTGCTCCTTAGAGCGCCTAGCAGAAGGCCCGCCCAGATCTCAGAATTCCCGCGGCGCGGGGGCGGGGAAGCACTGAGGGATTTTGTTCGGTATCCCGCTGCAAGGACCTGCCCTACCCCCCCCCCCCCCCCCCCGGGCCTAGGAAAAAGGTTCCTTCGCCGGACGTAGCTAAAGAGAGGACTTCTCTTAGAGAGGGGAGGGAACAGTGAAGATCAGGCTGCAGAAAATTGACCAACCCTACAGTTTCTCCGACCTAGGTCCCTTCTCAGTTCTAGACTCAAATATCAGCTCCCTCCTGGACAGCTCCCTTTGTCAGTCAGCCTCTCAAGCTCTTCTTCAGACAATCCTTTCCTTATACCCAAATCAGCTGACTTCCTTTTTCTTTTCCAGTACAAGAAGTAAAGGGAGTCTCAAGTGCTGGTTTGGAATACTATGCTCACCCTCTGGCCTCGAGTCATCTTGCTGATACCCTACATACCAACTAAACTGGCTTACCCCTCTGTCTCCCCCGCCAACCACCCCGCCGCCCAAAATGGCCTACCATCTGCCGGCTGGGGTCACCGCCTGCCCAGTCCCTACGCTTGTGGTGTAGCAGCCCTAAACGCAGTAAGAAATAGGTCCAGCTCTTCTAAGCAGAGAGATTCCTTTGTGCGGTTGATGAAAGGAAGATGCAGGACACCAAATAATGTGATTACATCTGTAACCATTTTAAGGGGTAAACAGACATGTGAATGCAGGTTTTTTTGTTTTGTTTATTTGTCAGAGAGAGAGTGCGAGCGAGCACAGGCAGACAGAGTGGCAGGCAGAGGCAGAGGGAGAAGCAGGCTCCCTGCCGAGCAAAGAGCCTGATGTGGGACTCGATCCCAGAACGCTGGGATCATTACTTGAGCCAAAGGCAGCTGCTTAACCAACTGAGCCACCCAGGCGTCCTGTGAATGCAGTTTTAATTGCAGATAGATTCACAACGAAGTTATAACCTGTCAAATGACAAAACAATTTCGTAACTAGCTTCATGTCCTTCATTTGAGGGAAAATAATCACGGATTGGGAGAATACAGTGCCTCAGAAGCAATGGAGCCCTCTACTAGAGGGTGTTTGGGCAACAGCGACTTTTACATAGCAGTGGACGCAGCAACTCAGAAACAGGACTGGAATCGCACACTGACCTCATTTAGAAAGGTCAGGTAACAAGGAAATAAGTTTGGAGCCCAGCCTTGAAGTAGCTTTTGGGGATTGGCTGACAGCATATACTGTTTCCGGTCAAGAAGAATTTAAAGGCCAAAGTTTGGTTTTCCGACATGATACCTGGCAGGAGGGACTTCATCTTGGCGTAGAAATTTATTTCAACCTACTTCTAGGGAGCGGATCTTTGATCTTTTTAAGTGGTATGCCTTTTTATACGGCTATTTTTTTTTTTTTTTTTTTGCCATATGTATGTATTGCTTTTACGCTAACTTGAAAAGCAAAAACAAAAGCATGTGGAAAAAAGACCCAAAATATTAATAGTGGTTCTCTCTTTGCGGGAGAATTACAGGTGCTTTTTGTTTTCTTTAGATGTGGCTTTTTTTTTTTTTTTTTGCTTATGCTTTTCGGTATTTTCCAAATTGTCAACTTTGAGCAAGTGATCATCCTCCAAGTTATTAATGCCTCGCTCAGTTGCTACATTGCATTGGAACCTCACAGCTCTATAGTTAATATTACATTCATCTCTCTTCCTAGATGGTAAGGTTTTTATAAAACAATGCTTATTGAAGTATAGTCGACAATTTTATGTTAGTTTCAGGTGTACAGCTTAGTGATTCCACACTTCTATACATTATGCTATGCTCACCACCCACGATAAGTGTAGTTACCATACAATGTTATTATAATATAATAGGCTGTATTCACTATACTATGCTTTTCAGATTTCTGGCTTATGTCTTTTACAACTGTAAGTCTGTACCTCTTAATCCCTTTCTCCTTATTTCACCTATCCCACCCATTCTCTCCCCCTCTGGAAACCACCAGTTCTCTGTATTTATAAGTCTGTTTTTTTGTTTTATTTTTTTAGTTTCCACATATAAATGAAATCATATATGGCATTTGCCTTCTTTGTCTGATGTATTTCACTTAGTATAATACCCTCCAGGCCCATGGATGTTGTACATGGCAAGATCTCCTTCCTTTTAATGGCTTAGAAATACTCCATTGTGTGTATATAAAGATATATATCATCTTTATCCATTTATCTGTCATTCTGACAGATGTGAGGTGATATCTCATTGTGCTTTTCATTTGCTTTTCCCTGATGATTAGTGATGTTGGGCATCTTTTCATGTCTGTTGACCGTCTGTATGTCTTTGGGAAAATATCTGTTTAGGTACTCTCCCCATTTTTTTAAGATTTTATTTATTTATTTGGCAGAGAGAGACACAGCGAGAGAGGGAACACAGCAGAGGGAGTGGGAGAGGGAGAAGCAGGCCTCCTGTGGAGCAGGGAGCCTGATTCGGGGCTTGATCTCAGGACTCTGGCATCATGACCAGAGCCAAAGGCAGACACTTAACAACTAAGCCACCCAGGTGCCCCTCTCTGCCCATTTTTAATTGGGTTATTTGGTTTCTTAGTGTTGAGCTATTTAAGTGTTTTTGTTTCCTGGGTTTTTTTTTTTTCCCCCCTCTTAAGATTTTATTTATTTGAGAGAGAGAGACAGAGAGCATGAGTGGATGGAGAGGCAGAGGGAAAGGGAGTAGCAGACTCCCTGCTGAGCAGAGAGCCCAATGTGGGACTTGATCCCAGGACCCTGGGATCATGACCTGAGCTGAAGGCAGACGCTTAACTGACTGAGCTACCCAGGTGCCCCTGTTTTTTTGTTTTTTTAATTAAATGTGCTCCTAGAGCAATAAGGGTTTGAACTCATAACCCTGAGATTACCTGCTCTACTGCCTAAGCCAGCAAGGCATGCTGCTGTGTAAGTTCTTTATATATATTTTGAATGTTAACTTCTTATTGGATATATGTTTTGCAAATATCTCCTCCCATTCATTGCTTTTTCTTTTGTTGATGGTTTCCTTTGCTGTGCAAATGTTTTCTTATTTTGTGCAAAAGTTTTCTTATTTTCTTATTTTACTACCAATAGTTTATTTTTGCTTTTGTTTCCCTTGTCTGAAGAGACATTATTCATAATCCAACATCTTGCTCAAGCTGATGTCAAAGAGATTACTACCTATATTTTCTTCCAGGAGTCTCACATTTATATCATTAATTCATTTTAGTGTATTTTTGTGTAAGTAAAGTGTAAGTGGTCCAGTTTCATTCTTTTGCATGTAGCTGTCCAGTTTTCTTAATATCATTTATTTAAGAGATTGTTTTTCCCCTTTGTATATTCTTGCCTCCTTTGTCATAGACTAATTGACCATCTAAGTGTGGGATTATTGCTGGGTTTTCTATTCTGTTCCTTTCATCTATACGTCTATAACCATATTGATCTTTACTGTTTCCTTCCTTTTACTATCTCTGGGCTTTGTCTGGTTTTGGATGGCAAGTTTTTTGATGGCAGAGTTTAATTCCTTTTAAGATTTTATGTATTTGAAAGAGAGCATGCCAGAGAGAAAGAGAGACAGCATGCGAGCGAATGTGGGAGCGAGTGTGCACAGGCATGAGCATGGGGAGGAGCAGAGGGAGAGGGAGAAGCAGACTCCCACCAAGGATGGAGCACAGAACTCTGGGATCAGGACCTGAGCCAAGGGCAGATGATTAAGGATTAACCAATTGAGCTACCCAGGCACCCCGAAGGATCTAATTCTTACTACTCTATATTCCCTTCCTTACTACATATCCTAAGGCCTTACAGAGAGTGTTTGAAATTTGTATTAATCAGTAACTTCTATTTATCAGGAGAAATTGTTATTTTCTCAGGACATACTTTCTTTATTATATATTATATATAACATTTACTCAGAGGCACCAGAGGCTTGGTTGACCTATAATTAATGTAACTACTAACTTAAGTAAACAGAAGTAATCAGACATAATAGAGACAAAGTGGGGTCCCTGGGTGGTTCAGTCAGTTAAGCATCTGCTTTCAGTTCAGGTCTTTAGAGCCCTGCATTGGGCTCTGGGCTTAATGGGGAGTCTGCTGCTCCCTCTCCCTTTACCTGCTTGTGCTCACTCCTGTGCTCACTTGCTCTCTGACAAATAAATAAAATCTTTAAAAAGAGAGAGACATCAGGCCCCAAATGGAATCACCTGTGCTGAGCCCACACTACCAAACTGAAACTTAATATTTAACCTGATTGCAGTTTCATTCTCCCCCAGGAGTGTCATCTTAACCAGTCCATCTGAAATTTCCTGGTCAGCACCAGTGAGGTAATCCACCTAATAGACTATTTTGTCCTCCACAGGAAGGTGACCTATCCCGAAATAATCTTTCCCCACCCCACCCCCCATTTATGTCTTCCTTATCTCACCTCTTTTCTGCCTTTGAAAACCTTTCTTTCCCGTAATTCTCTGGAGTTTCTTTTTATATGCTAGATAGGCTGCTGCCAGATTCATGAATCACTGAATGAAGTCAATTAGATCTTAAGATTTACTCAGTTGAATTTTGTTTTTTTAACAACACTAACTTTGTTTTTTAACAACACTTACTCATTGTTCTCATAGAATAAAAATATCTATAAAATGTTAATGAAACCTACTTATTTTCATTTTACCAGAAATTTGTTTTACCACATGATCTTTGTCATGACCTGCTTATTAACAAGCACTGTATTTGATGCAAGAGAAGTACTTAAGAGGCCATTTCCGGGGGTACCTGGGTGGCTCAGGGGGTTAAGCCTCTGCTTTGGGTTCAGGTCATGATCTCAGGGTCTTGGGATCCAGCCCCACATCAGGCTCTCTGCTCAGCAGGGAGCCTGCTCCCATCCCCCGCTTGCCTCCATGCCTACTTGTGATCTCTCTCTCTATTAAAAAATAAATTAATTAATAAATAAAAGAGGCCATTTCTATTTTCAAGCAGTTCATTCCTTAGCTGTATGGGGTAGAAGTAAAAGATACAGGAAGAATTAACAATCAGTCCCTTTGTCAGATAACTCAGAATTTGCTGAGGATGGGAAGACAAGGGGCACCTGGGTCGCTCAGTCTTTAAGTGTCTGCCTTGGGCTTGGGTCAGGATCCTAAGGTCATGGGATGGAGACCTACATCCGGCTCCCTGCTCAGCGGGAGGTGTGTCTCTTCATCTCTTACTCCTTCTGCCTGTGTTCCCTCTCTCACTGTTTCTCTGTCAAATAAATAAAATCTTTAAAAAAAAAAAAAAGGGATGGGAAAACAAGTGAAAAAATAGCATAATACAAGGCAGAATGCTAAGCACCATGTTGATGACAAATACTACTCTGGTTTTAAGGCTTTGTAAACCTACGTGGGCGAGATGGAAAGTAGGAGTGCCCTTGATCTCTTCTGTTTACTCTAAACACCTTACGGGTCTTTTTGTTTTGTTTTGTTTTTAAGATTTTATTAATTTGCCAGGAGAGAGAGACAGCCAGAGATGGAACATAGGTGAAGTGGGAAAGGGAGAAGTAGGCTTCCCACTGAACAGGGACCCTAATGTGGGGCTCGACCCCAGGACCTGAGCCAAAGTCAGACGCTTAATGGCTGAGATACCCAGGTGCCTCGAAAACACCTTACAGTTCTAAAGTTGAATGCTTCTATTGGGAAGGTTGTGTATAATATAAAGCAAGCCATGAGCCAGATCCCAGTAGTGGAGGTAGAGTGGGGAAAGAGGTGAAGAACAGAGAAGTAGTAACTCCTTACCTTGCGCTAAAGAAAAACAAACAAACAAACAAACAACAACAACAACAACAAAGAATAAAACTGAACTTTTGCTTTTAATTCAAGAAATAATTCTCTTTGAAGAGGCTTTATGTGGTTTGTAGTTATTACAAGGGTAATATATCCCCTGCAACCTTCCTTCCTCCCAATACCAAGCCACCTGCCAAGAAGAAGAAAAGAAAAGCAGCAACAGCTGTGAAATGCCTAATGTACTTTCCTCCTAAGTTATTAGCTGAATGTTGTACTAGTTATCTGTCATCCTACATGCCTTCATTTTACTTAATTATCTACCTTATTCCATTCAACAAGTCAAATAGGACTCTACTAGTCAGTCGTCATTGCCTCTCTTCCTCTGCATCCTCCCACAGCCAAGGATGTCCTATTGGAAAGTGAGGAGGTGGTCTCTGATTAATCCAGACAAGGCACTTAATTTAAACTTCACAGAGCTCTCTGACTTACCCAACAGTACTTTATAATTCTTCACAGTCATTTGGAAACCTTCCTGAATCTTTGCAATCTATCTTCTTCAGACAGCTTTATTCTATGTGAAAAATAACATGATAAAGGTCTTGCACATCACTTTCAAGACCCTTCCTCTTTTACTGCCTTCTGTCTCCCACACTGAGTTTGTCCCCCAGACCAATCCTGCAAATTACTGCCATGGTAATCATCTGAAAATATTCACTTTTTTTGTGTGACTCCCACACTAAAATCCTATAATAGCTCTATTGCAGTCCTACATTTTCATTGTTTCATTCACAGCTCTTCCATGACTGGCCCTGCCTTACCTATCAATGTTTTCCTGTCCACAAGACCCTGAGCCTGGGGGCACTGCTTGCTGTCTTTGGACTGCAATGGGCCACATTGCCATTCACTTTCTCCACAGTCCAACTATTCTTTAAAACCCAACTCAAGTCTGAATTAATGCCTTTAAAGAATATAGATGCTCTAACTGCTTATTCAAGCAACCAATACTCCATGTGTTTTTTTTTTTAAGTGTTGTAGTTCCAGTCCTCAAGCCTTGTACCCCTTCTCAGACTCATTTCATAGTTATTATTTACCCTGTAATAAGATAGTACTGCTTTTTTGTGCGTGTAATCCTTTTATTTATGCACCCCATTTTGTACTTGGTGTATGTGTGTGAATCATAAAATTTAACAGGTTGATGATTTGAATCACTATTTGACATGCATTTTGTTATACCTATTTCTGTTTTCATTCCAAATGCCTTTGGCAGTGGGTAAAATCATACTAGGGAAATTTGGAATCTGGACTCCAGTGAATAGATTATTGATGATCTAGAATACAGATTCTGTAAAAAGGATAGTATACACTGCTAATAAAATTATTGGCCACTTTGTTTGAGTACCTACCTTCTTAAGGCTTCCAGTGGTCCCACCTCATTATTTTAAAGCTTTCCATATGAAAATAAGCTGTTTTCTTTTTTCTAATAATATGTGATTTTATACAAATTTGAAGTACAGATAAAGTGAAAGTTTCTATTTGATCCATCCTCCAAAAGCAGTTAAGTATTTTTTTCTTAAGCAAAAGTAGTTAAGTATTCTTAACTACTTGGTGTATATCTTTACAGATCTTTTAAAAATATACATATGGATTTATTTTTACCTAAATATTATCATAATCTGTAATCAGTGCCTTTTTATTTCCTCCTTTTTTAAAAAAGATTTTATTTATGTGAGAGAGAGAGAGAGCACTGAAACAAGTTGGGGGGGAAAGGGGCAGAGGGTGAACCAGACTCCTCCCTGAGCAGGGAACCCACCGCTGGGCTTACAGGGCTCTATCTGAGGACTGCAGGATCATGACCTGAGCCAAAGGCAGAGGCCTAATGTACTGAGCCACCCAGATACCCCCTCATCTCTTTTTCTTGATAAAAAAACCCCTGAATTTAAAGTTTTTTTAAATAAATCATAAAAATACGTTTATCCACAAAGGTTGAGAAAGTTAGAAATTAAAGGAATTTTGAATTGTAACATCCCCTTAGTGGTTTTGAGGTTGAGTAGTAGTTGATTTTGAGTATTACTGGCCACCTTCAGATTAAAATAAAAACAATAATTGGTCTTCATTTTTGAGTGCTGACCACCTTGCCTTCTCTTCTCTTTCACAGCAAAGTTTGGAGTCATCTTCCATCCATCAGAACAGAGATTGCTGACCATCCCCAGCAAGTGGTGACCCCAACATGACCGTTTTGCGACAGACACCATACCGATTGCCCCAAAACGAAAAATCTATATGTAGTAAGTTGGCATCGGCTCATGGCCGAGTTAGGGGAAGTTTCAGGCTTGAATATTTTTTATGGAATTAAACTGTTTCTAAGAATTCCAGATATGGGGAAAAACCTCTCTCTCGAAGAGAGACCATATATTAAGGTTTTAAAGCAAATTTTATTTATTTGAAGATTTTATTTATTTGACAGAGAGAGGCACAGTGAGAGGGGGAACGCAAGCAGAGGGAGTAGGAGAGGGAGAGGCAGCCTTCCCCCCTAGCAGAAAGCCCGATGTGGGCTGGATCCCAGGACCTGGGGATCGTGACCGAGGCTGAAGTCAGAGGCTTAAGGACTAAACCACCCAGGTGTTCCTTAGAGCAACTTTTTTAAAAGCTAACAGGGCTACTATAAATGAAAAATTGTTCCTTAAGGTGAGCAGGGCCTTTGTAATGGAAGACCAACCTCAGGGTTTGTTAGAGGTTGTTGAACACAACCTGTGGTTTCCTGATTGGGGAACTTTAGATTTAGAAGTATGGGAGAGAATTGGAAAGAGCTCGAAACGTTGCCAAAGACAAGGTAAATAGATTTCCCTTCCTTCCCTTACTATGTGGGATCTAGTCAGGTCCACCCTGGCCCCTTTACATTCTGAGGACACCTCAAACGTCCTTAAAGAAAAAGAAGGGGAACCTATGACTCCTTTGGCTCCCCAGATTAGTCGTTTAACTTCTTAAGTTAGACCCAACAAAAAGGAAGAGCTCCCTCCTCCCCACCTCAACCAGAAAATTCCACCACCTTCTCCCCTTTGACCCCACCCCCCTTAGTAAATCCTTATTAGGGGCTAGTCACATCTAGAAAGTGACATCTAGTCACATCTAGAAAGTGACACTTACAGGGGACCATTTCCTAGGAAAGTTGGCTGTAAAGACTACGTGTGTTGGAGAGTTGCTTAGACTATGATGGATTTCTGTCGTTACTGTTTTCTGTCAATACCCTCTACTAACTACCAGGAATCTCTGACATATCCCACGTGGAATGCCACCTAAGTAGAGGATTTCCTAGGTAATGGACCTTCTCTTTTCTTCAGTTCCCAAGGACTCTACCTTGGGGTGCCTTTTAACCCACTGGAAACAATTCAGATTGCAAAGTTTAGGAAAGGATTGATCTTCTGTAACACTGCATGGCTTCAGTGGGATCTATCAGTTAGATCTCTTCAGTAGGAAAAGATAAATAGACCTACGGTACCCATTGCTCGTACTTAGGCCTTCAGTGCCCGTACTTAGGCCTTGCCCTACACCAGAAGCCTAACCTAAGGGTCTTGCAGAATGTGTTAGCCCACACATGTTTGGCTAATAAACTCCCTCCTGACATACTGGGTGATGATGATCTAAATAGGCCTCCTCAGAGTAAACCCAGTTTGCTGGAGGAATCACAGGCCATCCCAGATGAAGGGGACTCTTGACTCTCTCTTACTGTTCTTAATAGATGTGGGGGCTTCTCCCTCACTCATTTCCCGGGTTAATGGCTATAATTGGAGCCAACTGTGGTTAAGTCTACCTTGGGACAGGGACTTTAAGGAATATTCCCAAGCAGCTGCTGAAACTCCCTTTGTTTCAGGGAAATTCCCTGTCTTCTCTGGCCCGACATGGACTACCTATCCCCCCTTGTTGTCAGGAAAACATGGCATTTGCTCTTCTGTTGGAGCTAATGAGCTCTAGAACCAGGAACCCTTTCTCTGCCTTCTGACAGTACTTTGCCTATTCTGTCTTCCCCCTTTCCCTGTTTCTGTACTACCTGGGGTGCAGCCTGCATAACTGGCTTCTAGATCATCCTCAGTGCCTCAGGCACCATGGTTCGTTCTCCCTTCACTTCCAAGGAGCAAAGAAGAGCATCCCCCTGGACCTAACACCACCCACTCTAGATTTCCACACCAGTGTCTCAGGTAAAAATTGACAATGGGGAGGATCGAGGGAAGCATAATTTGGTATTTGAACTAAGTTATGTTTGCCAGTTACATTAAGACAGACAAGTCTCTGAGTATTGACCCCCTTGCCTTCTCTTTTTTACAGCAAAGTTTGGAGTAATCATTCATCTCTCAGTTCAGGGATTGCTGGCCATTCCCAGCACTAAGAATCTCCAGACTGAAACTCACCCTCCCCAACACATTCACTCCAAGACTTTTCACTGGGAAAGTTTAAAACCACAGGGATCAAAAGAGGATTCTAATCATGTGAGGAAAAAAATAGGAGTATTTAAATATTGAAGGATAGCTGGAGGACAGGTTGTCAAGCCAGGATAATGGACCTCTGCCCTAAGAGGAAACCAGCCTTAAAAGAATTTTATATCACCCTGGAAGGAACCCTCCACCCTTTCCCAGGTGATAGATGGGTGATAAAAACCTGATCGGATGACAATGCAGGGAGGGTAAATCAGATTAAAAAGCCAGCTAACAAGCCCATAAAAACCACTGGACTTGGAAACTCCAGTGGCAACCCTCCTGGGTCCCTTCCCTTCTCAGGAGTTTTCTGTTCTATCATTCAATAAACTGTAAAAAGTATTGTGCCAAGTACTATGCCAGGTTGTGTAAGAACATAACAGTAAGCAAAATAATTGTGGTCCCCTGACTTTTGGAACAGTCAAGTATAAAATGAGTAATTAGTTACTTATAGTAAATTACATTAAGTGCTACTGAACTTAACTATGGAGTGCTGTGGAATGTATATGATATAGGCCCTTAGCCCCTTCAAGGAGATAATTGTGAAAATAAATAGCTTAATTTTAAAAACCTTTCTATTTCTTTCCTATTTCTTTCATTTCTTTTCCCCCTTCCTACTAAATGTTTCTCCATCTTTTCCTTCCTTGTCTTTGCTCCTCTTCTAATTTTCATCCCATCAATGACCTAAATCTTGTTTCTTGTAGGTTAAGCCTTCTTAACACACTTGCCATCTGTTCTCCTTCTGGCTCAGAAGCACAAGATTTTATCCTTTGGTAATTCTTCATTAGGCTATCTTGATACAGCTTACAGAGTATTTTTTAGTTGAGAAGCCTTACATTTCACCACTAGTATTTATTGTACTAGTATGGTAGAAATTGACCTTTTGAGCACATATCTAAATGTTATAAAAATACTATGTGAACTGGTTCAGATCCTTTCAAATATAAAATTATATTTTATGTAGTAATTACATTTCACATGACTGACCATTATAATAAAGTTGACCCAGGTATTTGAAATTCTTTTATTTTTGAAGATTTTATTTATTGGTTCAGAGAGAGTGAGTACAACCAGAAGGAGCAGCAGGCAGAGGGAGAAGCAGGATCCCTGCTGATCAGAGAGCCCAATGGAGGACTTGATCCCATGACTCTGGATCACGACAGGAGCCCAAGGCAGACACTTAACTTCAATTTATATTCAAATACCTAAAAATAGAAAATAGAATAGTAGGAGTTAAAAAATGGTAAATTTGGGGAGTGAAAATAAATGCCAAATTGGGGCTAACAATATCACAAAGAAAGTTAGCAAGCATTTGAACTGGCAGATCGGAGCAATGGAGGACTGATCATTAAAATGCCTTCCCTTTTTAAAAAAAATTATTTTAATTCCAGGGTAGTTAACATACAGTATTATATTATTTTCAGATGTGCAAATAGTGATTCAGAGTTCCATATATTAGTGCTCATCAAGATAAGTGTACACTTAATCTCCATCACCTATTTCACCTGTCTCTACCACCCACCTCCCCTCTGGTAACCATTCCTTTGTTCTCTATAGTTAAGAATCTGTTTTGTGGTTTGTTTCTTTTGTTTGCTGTTTTGTTTCTTAAATCCCACAAATGCATGAAATTATATGGTATTTGCCTTTCTAAAACACCTAGGAATAAATTTAACCAAAGAGGTGAAAGACCTGTACTCTGATCAAAAAAGAGAACTACAAACCAATATCCCTGATGAACACAGATACAAAAATTCTCACCAGGGACGCCTGGGTGGCTCAGTTGGTTAGGCGGCTGCCTTCAGCTCAGGTCATGATCCCAGCGTCCTGGGATCGAGTCCCACATCGGGCTCCTTGCTTGGCAGGGAGCCTGCTTCTCCCCCTGCCTCTGCCTGCCACTCTGTCTGCCTGTGCTTGCTCTCGCTTCTCTCTCTATGACAAATAAATAAATAAAATCTTTAAAAAAAATTCTCACCAAAATACTAGCCAATAGGATCTAACAGTACATTAAAAGGATTATTCACTATGACCAAGTGGGATTTATTCCTGGGCTGCAAGGTTGGTTCAACATCCGCAAATCAATCAATGTGATACAGCAGATTAATGAAAGAAAGAACAAGAACTATATGATACTTGAAATAGATGCCAAAAAACCATTTGACAAAGTACAGCATCCTTTCTTGCTCAAAACTCTTCAGAGTGTAGGGGTAGAGGGTACATACCTCAATATCGTAAAAGCCATCTATCAAAAACCCACAGGAAATATCCTCAATGGGGAAAAACTGAGAGCTTTTCCCCTAAGGTCAGGAACACGGCAGGGCTGTCCACTATTGCCAATGCTATTCAACATAGTACTAAAATTCCTAGCCTCAGCAGTCAGACAACAAAAAGAAATTAAAGGCATCCAAATCGGCAAAGAAGTCAAACTCTCACTTTTTGCAGATGATATGATACTTTATGTGGAAAACCTAAAGACTCCACTCCCAAACTGCTAGAACTCATACAGGAATTCAGTAAAGTGTCAAGATGTAAAATCAATGCACAGAAATCAGTTGTATTTCTAACAGCAAGACAGAAGAAAGAGAAATTAAGGAGTCGATCCCATTTACAATTGCACCCAAAATCACAAGATACTTAGGAATAAATCTAACCAAAGAGGCAAAGAGTCTTTACTCAGAAAACTATAGAATACTCATGAAAGAACTTGAGGAGACAAGGAGAAATGGAAAATGTTCCATGCTCATGTCTTGGAAGAACAGATATTGTGAAAATGTCTATACCACCTAGAGCAATCTATACATTTAATGCAATCCCTATCAAAATATCATCAGCTTTTTTCAAAGAAATGGAGCAAATAATCCCAACATTTATATGGAACCAGAGAAGACCCCCAATAGTCAGAAGAATGTTGAAAAAGAAAACCAAAGCTGGCGGCATCACAATTCCAGACTTCAAGCTCGATTACAAAGCTATAATCATCAAGACAGTATGTACTGACACAAAAACAGACACGTAGATCAATGGAATAGAAGAGAGATCCCAGAAATGAACCCTCAACTCTAGTCAACTAATCTCTGACAAAGCAGGAAAGAATGTCTTCCTGCTCTGAAAAGCAGCAACCTCTTCAACCTCAGTGGCAGCAACTTCTTCCTATACACATTGCCAAAGGCAAGGGAAGCAAGGACACAAATAAGTTATTGGGACTTCATCAAGATCAAAAGCTTTTGCACAGCAAAGGAAACAGTCAACGAAACCAAACTTGCCTACAAGTGGAGTGTTGAGGATATGTAATTTTTCTGAGGCTGTGGGGTGGCTGTGGGTTGTGGTAGTGGATATAGGGCAGCCAGACATCCAGCTGTAATGGTTGTCTATGCTAATAATCACGGTCCACACAGATCAGCAACTTGAATGTCAGTTTTGACTGCGGAAGAATATTTTGAGACCTGATGCTCAGACTAAAGCACCTGGCCTTCTCAGGTGTTCCAGCACTGGTTATTGTTGGCCTTTAGAGGAAGCTTTGATTTTTCAGTGTCCCAGGGTTAGTTCCTGGTTAGGGTTTTTGTTTTTTAATAAACATGCCTTTATTTAAAAAAAAAAAAAACTGACATAATGGGAGAAGATATTTGCAAATGACATATCAGATAAAGGGCTAGTATCCAAAATCTATAAAGAACTTATCAAACTCAACACCCAAAAAACCAATAATCCAATCAAGGAATGGGCAGAAGACATGAACAGACAGTTCTGCAAAGAAGACATCCAAATGGCCAACAGACACATGAAAAGGTGCTCCACATCACTCAGCATCAGGGAAATACAAATCAAAACCACAGTGAGATACCCCCTCACACCAGTTAGAATGGCTAAAATTAACCAATCAGGAAACAACAGGTGTTGGCAAGGATGTGGAGAAAAGGGAACCCTCCTACACTGTTGGTGGGAATGCAAGCTGGTGCAGCCACTCTGGAAAACAGTATGGAGGTTCCTCAAAAAGTTGAAAATAGAGCTACCCTATGACCCAGCAATTGCACTACTGTGTATTTGCCCTAAAGATACAAATGTAGTGATCTTAAGGGGCACGGGCACTCCAATGTTTATAGCAACAATGTCCACAATAGCCAAACTATGGAAAGAGCCTAGATGTCCATCAACAGGTGAATGGATAAAGGATGTGATACACACACACACACACACACACACACACACACACACAATGGAATACTATGCAGCCAGCAGAAAACCCCAAAATCTTACCATTTGTAACCACATGGATGGAACTAGAGGGTACTATGCTATGTTTGAAATAAGTCAAACAAAGAAAGATAATTATCATATCTCACTGATATGAGGAGCTAGAGAAATAAGACAGGATCATAGATGAAGAGAGGCAAAAATGAAATAAGATGAAACCAGAAAGAGACAGAAACCATTAGAGACTCAGGAAAGAAACTGAGAGTTGTTGTAAGGGAGTCGGGGTGGAGGGATAGGATGGCTGGGTGATAGACATTGGGGAGGGTATGTGCTATGGTGAACTGATGAATCATAGACCTACCCCTGGAACAAATAATACATTATATGTTAAAAGAAAAAAATTGATGAAAGAAATTGAAGATGACAGGAAGAAATGGAAAGACATTCCATGCTCATGGATTGGAAGAACAAATATTCTTAAAATGTATACAACCTAAAGCAATCTACAGATTTAATGCAATCCCTATCAAAATACCACAAGCATTATTCACAGAGCTTGGACAAGCAATCATAAAATCTGTATGTAACCATAAAAGACCCTGAATTGCCAAAGCAGTCTTGAAAAAGTCGAAGTATCACAATTTCATAATTTTTTTAAAAAATTTTATTTATTTATTTGAATGAGAGAGATCACAAGTAGACACAGAGGCAGGCAGAGAGAGAGAGGGAAGCAGGCTCCCTGCTGAGCAGAGAGCCCGATGCAGAACTCGATCCCAGGACCCTGAGATCATGACCTGAGCCAAAGGCAGAGGCTTAACCCACTCAGCCACCCAGGCACCCAGAAGTATCACAATTTCAACTTCAAGTTGTGTTATAAAGCTGTAGTAATCAAAACAGTATGGTACTGGCACAAAATGAGACACATAGATCAATGGAACAGAATAGCCCACAAACAAACCCATACTTACGTGGTCAATTAATCTTCAAGAAAGGAGGCAAGAAATGCAATGAGAAAGACCATCTCTTCAACAAATGGTGTTGGATAAACTGGACATCAACATGCAAAAGAATGAAACTGGACCACTTTCTTATACCATACACAAAAATAAAGGCAAAATCGATGAAAGACTTAAATGTGATACCTGAAATCATAAAAATCCTAGATGAAAACACAGGCAGTAACCTCTTTGACATAAGCCCTAACAGTTTCTTTCTAGGTATGTCTCCTGGAACAAGGGAAACAAAAGCAAAAATAAATTGTTGTGACTATATCAAAACAAAAAGCTTTTGTACATCAAAGAAAAGCAAAAAAACTAAAAGGCAACTGACAGAATGGGAGAAGATATTGGCAAATAACATATCCAGTAGAGTATTAGTATCCAAAATATGTAAACAACTAATACAACTCAACATCAAACAAAACAAAACAAAACAAAACACACAACCCACAAATAATCTAATTTTAAAATAGGCAAAAGTCCCTTCCCTTTTGAGTCCTCGAAATTAAAAGAAAGCTATATTAGCCTTGTCTGAGAAGGTTCCCAATAACTGAGTCAAGTATCAGTTTTCAAATTTAAATTTAATCTTTGTTTAAGTAATCTCTGTACCTAATGTGGGGCTTGGACTGCTGATCCCCATCCTGAGATCAATAGTCTTATGTTCTGACTGAGCCAGACAGGCACCCCTCAAATTTAAATTTCAAGTAAGTAAACCTAAAACTGATCTATGGTAATGGCCACATTAGTCAGTAAAGTTACTAAAAAAACATTGAATTATACTCCTGAAATGGACATGTGTAGAATATACCTCAATAAAGTTGTTTTTTGAAACTGGAAGGAAAGGGGAGCCAGGGTGACTCAGTTGGTTAAGCCTCTGACTTCAGCTCAGGTCATAATTCCAGGGTTCTGGGACTGAGCCCCGGGATCAGGCTCTCTGCCTAATAGGAGGCCTCTTCTTTCTCTGCTACTCACCCTGCTTGTGCTTTCTTTCTTTGTCAAATAAATAGTCTTAGAAAAAAAAAAAAAAGACATGAAAGGAAAAAACATTAAAAAATTTGGTCCGTTAGTTAATAAACACATGTCAGTACAATTTTGAGCAGTATAGGTCTAGTCCATAAAACTTTTCCATGCTGTTAAAAAAATACTTCCTTAAATCTATTTCAATATACTTGCAACAAATGTATTTAATAGCCAAAATAGAAAACATGAAAAATTTAGTATCCTTAACATATCAGGGACTTGTAAAAGAAATATATAATGGGGGTATGGGAGAAACAGGCTTCCAGTTATGGAATGAATAAGTCATAGGAAAAGAAGGTACAGCATAGGGAAGGTAGTCAATGTAATTGTAATAGCCTTGCATGATGACAGATGGTAGCTAGACTTGTGAACAGAGCATAAGGTATAGAGATATTGAATCACTATATTGTACACTTGAAACTAATGTAACATAGTTTATCAGTATACTTAAAAAATGTTTATAAAAAAGGAAATATACAATGATATTATTAAAGTTCAAGTCAAATGGCAAAGAAATGCAAATTAAAGGAACAGTGAATACATATTTTCACTTATGAGGTAGATTTTTTTTTAAGACTTTATTTATTTATTTGTCAGAGAGAGAGAGAGAGAGCGAGCGAATGAGCACAGGCAGACAGAGTGGCAGGCAGTCAGAGGGAGAAGCAGGCTCCCTGCCCAGCAAGGAGCCAGATGTGGGACTTGATCCCATGATGCTGGGATCATGACCTGAACTGAAGGCAGCTGCTTAACCAACTGAGCCATCCAGGTGTCCCATGAAGTAGATTTTTAAAATAAAATGTTTTTAATATTAGTGAAGAAGTGGATGCTGCAGATAGGCATGTTAACTGGTATGACCTTTCTGAATGTTAGTTGGACAGTTTGGAAATAAGTACAAAGACCTTAAAAATAGGCATTCCCTTTAACTTAGCAATTCTAATTTTAGTAGTTCATCTTAGAAAAATAATTATGATGAAAGCAAAGTTTTATCTATGAGAGTTTTTAATGTAATAAAGTTATAATGACAAAAAGTCAAAATGATTAAGTAAGTTATGTATTTATAGAAATATTAAGCAGCCTTTTAAAATCATATAGTAGATTACTTAATAGTTATAAATGTCTATTGTTCATTACATGTTGGGATTGAAAAATAATGACTTTTTTAAAATAAAAGATTATAAATGATCTAGAGTAATCAAACCTATAAAAACAAAGTAGAAAGGTGATTGCCAAGGGCTAGTGGGGGAGGGAAATGGGGAGTTGTTGTTTATTTTTATTTTTATTTTTTAAAGACTTTATGTATTTATTTGACAGAGAGAGCATAAGTAGGCAGAAAGGCAGGTAGAGGGAGAGGGAGAAGCAGGCTCTGTGCTGAGCAGGGAGCCCAATGCGGGGCTCAGTTCCAGGACCCCAGGATCATGACCTGAGCCAAAGGTAGCTGCTTAACCCACTGAGCCACCCAGACACCCAGGAGTTGTTTAATGGGTAATGAGTTTCAGTTTTGCAAGATGGAAAAGTTCTGGAGATTGGTTATGCAACAGTGTGAATATATTGTTAAAAACAAAACAGGCCCTGGGCACCTGGGTGGCTCAGGGAGTTGAGGCCTCTGCCTTTGGCTCAGGTTGTGGTCTCGGGGTCCTGGGATCGAGCCCCGAGTCGGGCTCTCTGCTCGGCGGGGAGCCTGCTTCCCTCTCTCTCTGCCTGACTCTGCCTGCTTGTGATCTCCCTCTGTCGAATAAATAAATTAAAAAAAAAAGAAAAAAGGCACAAAATGGAGCCATTATGCTAAGCCCCATGTCACCAAACTTGAGACTTGACTTAATTACAGTTTTGGCTTTCAATGAAATGCAATCTTAAAACAGTCAGGAATCTCCTAATTAGCACTGCCTTGTTGATCTGCCTGGTAGACCCCTAATATCCCCAGTAGGAAAATGACCTTTCAATAATCAACCAGCTTTTTTTTGTCTAGTATAACTTCCTTGTTCCTCTTTCTCCAGCTTATAAGTCTTTCACACAGCTTCTTGAAGCTCCCTTCTGTCTTTTAGGTGGGTTGCAGCCTGGGGTGTTTGGGCAGCTCAGTCAGTTAAATGTCTGACTCTTGATCTCGGCTCAAGTTTTGATCTCAGGGTCAGGAATTCAAGCCCTACATTGGACTCCATGCTATGTGTGGAAGCTACTTAAAAAAAAAAAAAAGTGCTCGCTTCAGCAGCACATATACTAAAATTGGAACGATACAGAGAAGATTAGCATGGCCCCTGCGCAAGGATGACACGCAAATTCGTGAAGCGTTCCATATTTTTTGAATCATAAAGATAGAAGTTATAGCATCTGAGTGGCTCAGTCAGTTAAGTGTCTGCCTTTGGGTCAGTTCATGATCCCAGGGTCCTGGGATCAAGCCCCTCATCTTGGGCTCCCTGCTTAGCAGGAAGCCTGCTTCTCCCTCGCCCTCTGATGCTCCTCCTGCTTATGCTCTCTATCTGTCCAATAAATCAATAAGATGATTTAAAAAAAAAATAAAGAGAATTTTGAAACTTTTTAGTTTATCCTTCCCTCCCAATCAGAAACTTCAATTACTATGGACTCTGAAAAGCAATGTGAGGGGTTTGAAGTGGTGGGGGGGTGGGAGGTTGGGGTACCAGGTAGAGGGTATTATAGAGGGCACGGATTGCATGGAGCACTGGGTGTGGTGAAAAAATAATGAATACTGTTTTTCTGAAAATAAATAAATTAAAAAAAAAAAAAAGATTGGATGTGGCCTGATTTGTGACTTGTTGAAAAAAAGCCAGTAAGATCTTTAAAATATACCCAGTTAAGTATTGTTTTTAAATAATACTTAATACTACTGAACTGTACACTTAAAAATGGTTAAGATAGTAAATTTTGGGGCAGCTGGGTGGCTCAGTGGGTTAAGTCTCTGCCTTTGGCTCAGGCCATGATCCCAGGGTCCTAGGATTGAGCCCCACATCAGGCTCTCTGCTCAGCAGGAAGCCTGCTTCCTCCTCTCTCTGCCTGCCGCTCTGCCTACTTGTGATCTCTCTCTGTCAAATAAATAAATAAAATCTTTTAAAAAAAAAGATAGTAAATTTTATGTTACATGTATTTTATTATAATTTGAATTTTTTAATATTAAACAAGATAAATAAATGATCCTGTTTTTACTTTTAATATTATCTTTTATTTATTTTAAATATTATGCATACTTTTATGCAAACCAAAATGATTCCAGTAGCTATCTCTATGTTAAATGATTATTAGTCCATCTCATTTTTTTCTTTTTATTTTTCTGTTTAAGTCTGCCATCAACATGTATTACTTTTCTAATCAGAAAAATGTTATAACTCCCAACACCTTTGTGGTGACTGAGATTCCTTTAACATGGAACAAGGCCTTACATTCCACATTTAGAAGTTCATTAAGCCAGGGTGCCTGGGTGGCTGAGTCAGTTAAGTGGCTGCCTTTGGTTCAGGTCATGACCTCAGGGTCCTGGACCATCAGGACTGCTTTAGGCTTCCTGCTCAGGGAGGAGTCTGCTAGTCCCTCTGCCCCTCCTCCCGACCTTTCTTCCTTTCTTCCTTCCTTCCTTTCTTTCTTTCTTTCTTTCTTTTCTTTAAATAAGTGTCTTTTTTTTTTTTAAGATTTTATTTATTTATTTGACAGACAGAGATCACAAGTAGGCAGAGAGGCCGGCAGAGAAAGAGGAGGAAGCAGGCTCCCCGCAGAGCAGAGAGCCTGATGCTGGGCTCAATCCCAGGACCCTGGGATCATGACCTGAGCCAAAGGCAGAAGCTTTAACCCACTGAGCCACCCAGGCGCCCCTACTCCCAAACTTTCTTAAATAAATAAAATCTTTTTTAAAAATAAAAAATGAGGTACATTTAAGCCTAGTGAAAAAATATCAAATAGTTTAAATTTACTCTAAGATGTAATGAGGATATCAAGGAGAGAAGCGGCAGGTAACTGGTTGCCTGAAAGGGGCAGGACTAAATGTTTAAAAAATTAACAAAAATCAGGGGCGCCTGGGTGGCTCAGTGGGTTAAAGCCGCTGCCTTCGGCTCAGGTCATGATCCCAGGGTCCTGGGATTGAGCCCCACATCGGGCTCTCTGCTCGGCAGGGAGCCTGCTTCCTCCTCTCTCTCTGCCTGCCTCTCTGCCTACTTGTGATCTCTGCCTGTCAAATAAATAAATAAAATCTTTAAAAAAAAAAATCAGGGGTGCCTGGGTGGCTCAGTGGGTTAAAGCCTCTGCCTTCGGCTCAGGTCATGATCCCAGGGTCCTGGGATTGAGCCCAGCATCAGGCTCTCTGCTCTGCGGGGAGCCTGCTTCCTCCTCTCTCTCTGCCTGCCTCTCTGCCTACTTGTGATCTCTGTCCAATAAATAAATCTTTAAAAAAAAAAAAGATCATTTTCCCAATACCAACAAATTGTATTAATCTCAAATCAAATAAATGTTTTCAGCTTTGGTTTTAGTTGAGAAACAGGTTAAGGAATCTTGTAGCTGCACTTTCTTCAGCTATAACACACATAGAGAAAAAGCATAGCCTTCAAGCTCTGATCTACAAAGAGTTAATATCTTAAGAGCTAAACAGAACTGTATTAATTCCTCTCTTAATGAGTCAGGAAGACAAGAGGATTCTAGAGGACCAGAGGACACCAGAACAGTCAGAAAAGAATTAGAGTGAGCTCTCTGGAGGAAGCAAGAACTGTAAGTTTATATGTAACACACAGTCCCTTCTTTCTTTCCCCTGGTTGTTTTTGGGGAGAGTGAAATAAGTTTATTTATTTTGTATTGTATTGCCTGCCTCCCTGGCATACAGGTACCACATCACTAGGTCTTCTTTAATCCTGTCACCCTCTTGACTCCATTCCATATTTCACTAGTTGGCAAGTTTTTTCATGCTCCTTCCTCAGTGTCTGTAATCCATCCTACTTTTCCATCTCCCGTCACCATCCTTCCTAGTTCAAGGCCACTTGCCTGAACCATAGTAATATCCTTACATTCCTCCTTTCTGCCAGTCTCTCTAACTGACTAATGCCAGATCAATCTTTGTAAAGCTCTCCTGCAGCTCTGACTCTATTGCTTTTGTGCTCAAAATTTGAAATCACTGTCAATTATCTGAAGAATGAATAAAACTCCTCTGACGTATATGCAAGGTCTTGCAAAATATGTCTCCTTTCACTTAAATTCCCACAGCTTGCTTTCTCTTATCAACATGCCTACCTGTTACTGTCTGAGACCACCCTGCTCCTTGCACACCCCTGACTCCATTTAAACAGCCTTCCCTGTGGAACACTCTATCTCCACCTGCCACAATCCCTGCCAGACTCCAGCAGTGCCCCCTCCATTAAGCTTTATCTGGTCCTTCAAGTGAATGTGAGTCTTCCTTGACACTCTTATTTTGCTTTGTTCTTCTCTGATTGACTCTTAGTATATTTACCTTATGGTAAAGGATGTGCTCTTCTCATTTCCCCTCTTAATTATTCACCGCCTAAGAGCAAGGGTTCTATTTTTCTTCCTATAGCAACTACACAAAATGAGTACACAGTAATACTTGTCAAATTTAGTAAGATCCAAATTCCAGGAATTCTGTCATCTTTTCTGAGCATTCATACAACTGATGCTGCAATTACAGAGGCTGCACTTTTTTCCAAAGTCTTCCTTTATCTCTGCTCCAAGTTTCTTTCTCAATACTTACATCTCATTTGCTTCTATCCTCTTACATAAGACTGGCTCCTTCTGGGTTCTCTTGGTCACTATAAAAATATTCTTTAAAGGTCTATTCATAATTTGTCCCTTCCTGCTCCCAGACCTTTAACTCAGTAGCCTCACTGCAGCCCCCCTTTCAGGGACTTGACTCTTTTGGGGGCCTGCTAAAGGTAAGTCCTTATACAGTGGGAAGACTTGAATTCTAGTCCATATTCAATGGGAAATAGTTAAAACCCTATTTCTATATTTTGCCACACAGGTGTACTTAATCCATTAATTTTTAAAAGAGGGGAATATTTTTGCAGCATCATTTCCTGTGCACTACTGAAATGCTACTGGCATTCCTTTGAGCAGATTTTCCACTTGATTTTTGAAATTTTCTTATTCTTCCTCTCTGCTGCTCTAGTCAGTGACACCACTATGGCTTTCACTTCATTGTGTTCTTAGATATAGAGGGGAGTTAATATAAAACTGTAAAAGCATTAAAAGCAATTCCAGAAAGGAAAACAATTTCTTCTACAATCTGATGTCATAGTAATGCATCTGCTGAAAAATTATTATACATCTGCAGGTACCAGGCACTGTGTTAAGCACTCTGTGTACAAAGATGTCCTCAAAAGAGTTTATGGACTAGTGAGGAGGCACATGATGTATAAACACTATAGAGAACTGACTCATATTCACCAACACACAAGAAAAATCATATATAATATAATATAACTCAGTACCTTATACATAAAAATACAACGTAGACTTATCAGTTGGCCAGACACTAGTTCAATGGACACGATAAATATAACATTTGCCTAATGTGGAGCCTGTACTAAATCCCAACAATCGTGCTTAGCTTTTTTTTTTTAAGATTTTATTTATTTATTTGATAGAGATACAGCGAGAGAGGGGGAACACAAGCAGGAGTAGTGGGAGAAGAAGAAGCATGCTTCCTACTGAGCAGGGATCCTGATGCGGGGCTCAATCCCAGGACCCTGGGATCATGACCTGAGCCGAAGGCAGACACCTAACAACTGAGCCACCAGGCATCCCCATGCTTAGCTTTTTATAGGCATTATCTTAATTGATACTCATCATAACCATATGAAGTTAGCATTTCATCCCTATTTTATAGATAAAGAAGCTAAGGAAAGTGGTTAAGTAACTTGTCCATGGTCACACATGACAGAAAAATGTGAATCCGTGTCTTTCTTATTCTTAGAGTCTTGATTATAGCCATGATTTACAGTTCATTCTCCCCAAATTTAATCAGATGTAGAGGAGCTGGCTGTATAATTTTAATTGCTGGTGTCATCAAGCTGACTTTATGCACCTATCACTATTTTTTTAAAGATTTTATTTATTTATCTGACAGACAGAGATCACAAGTAGGCAGAGAGGCAGGCAGAGAGAGAGAGAGAGAGAGGAAGCAGGTTCCCCACTGAGCAGAGAGCCCAATGCGGGACTCAATCCCAGGACCCTGAGATCATGACCTCAGCTGAAGGCAGAGGCTTAACCCACTGAGCTACCCAGGCACCCTGCACCTATCACTATTAAAGGGTTATTTTTTGTTCTCCCTCACCCTACCTTTGCCCCAGTGCACCACAATTCTGAATATCACTTCAAGGGAATTCTTTTAGTCTTTCATTCCATTGAGTTCAAAACAATTGATAAGCCCTCCTTACTTACATCTACTCTCCAGTCCTTTTCCCAGAGAGATTAAATCTGGCCACTTTGTTGGATTTGGATGTTCCTTTAATCATGCCTCCACTACTGTCTCTCCTGGGTTTTCTTTTCTGGTATTCTAAACCTTCCTGTCTTTAGTGGAGGTTTTTTTTTACTTCTGTTTTAGTACTTTTCAGTTGCTCCACAGTATCACACAGCTTTGATGGTGTATTTTGGAATGGTGAGAAATGAGGACAGTCTTCTCTGGGCTCAGACAGTAAGGAACTACAGGATCTGTTCTGCTATAGTTCAGTTTTTACAAATGGCTTCAGGTCCCGAGGACAAGGCCTGTAATGCAATCACCTCTCCTTTTCCTTCATGTTACTTCTCTAAGATAGGAGGCTGGGAAGATCGGATAATTTAGCAAACTTGCAAAAGCTACCTTAAATGTGAGATTTACTTTAAGACAAAATGGTTTCCTTGATTGCCTTCATTCTGTTCTAGCCTTACAGCTTTTTTTTTTTTTTTAGATTATATTTATTTGACAGAGAGAGGGATTACAAGCAGAGGGAGTGGGAGAGGGAGAAGCAGTCTCCCTCGCAAGGGGGGAGCCCAGTGTGGGACTCGATCCCTGGACCCTAGGATCACGACCTGAGCCAAAGGCAGACGCTTAACAACTGAGCCACCCAGGCACACCTAGCCTCAGGACTTCTGTCTAACATGTGAAAAGACATCCACTTTTAGGTGATTACTTAGTTTCTTTATTATTTTATTTTATTTTTTAAAATTTCTTTTTATTTATTTGACAGATCACAAGTAGGCAGAGAGGCAGGCCGAGAGAGAAAGAGGGAAGCAGGCTCACCACTATGCAGAGAGCCTGACTCAGGGCTTGATCCCAAGACTCTGAGGTCATGACCCAAGCTGAAAGCAGAGGCTTTAACCCACTGAGCCACCCAGGCATCCCTATTTAGTTTCTTTAAAATAGGTATGCTGGGTACCTGCATGGCTCAGATGGTTAAACATCTGGCTTCAGCTCAAGTCATGATCTCTAGGCCCTGAGATTGAGGCCCACATTGGGCTCTTGGCTCAGGGGGAAGTCTGCTTCTCCCTCTTCCTTTACTTCCGCCCCTGCTCATGCTCACTCTCTGTATCTCTCTGTCTCAAATGAATAAATAAAACATTTTTAAAAAATAAAATAGGTGTGCTATAAAAATCCATATAGGTCCATTTAAATTTATATCATTGGAAAGATGTTCTCCACTTATGTTTTTTAAAAATGAAACATTATAGAATGGAATATGAATGATCCAACTGAAGTTAAAATGTCTGGAAAGTAGATCAGCAAATGGTAATATTCTTTTCCAGTGATAGAATTTCTCTATTACATTTCTCTATTTGTTCAAAGTAAGCTTGTAAATAAGCTTCTTCAGTTGACAAGTCAAGCTAATTTCTGCATAAAGGGGGTATTTGTTATACAGTACATAGTACTTTCCTATAGAACCTAAGAACAGGCACAGAGACAGGCCTCGAAAAAGACTAGAATCAAGGACAGGAAGCTTCAGGACTTCTTTTTTTTTTTTTTAATATTTTATTTATTTGACAGAGAGAGATCACAAGTAGGCAGAGAGGCAGGCAGAGAGAGAGGAAGGGAAGCAGGCTCCCTGCTGAGCAGAGAGCCCGATGCAGGACTCGATCCCAGGACCCTGAGATCACGACCTGAGCCAAAGGCAGCGGCTTAACCCACTGAGCCACCCAGGCGCCCCAGCTTCAGGACTTCTTGACTCATCTCAGCCACTCAGTGTCATTCTCTCTTTTGATTTGTTGATTCATTCATCTATTTATTTACTCAACATATGTTTATTAGGAGCCTTCTATGTTCCAAGAACTGTTTGCACACTGGTAAATAGAGGTAAACAAAATTAACCAATTTTCTGCCTTCAAAGTTGTTCTATTTTAGTGGGAGAAGACAGACAAGAAACAAATACAAATAAAAATATAGTGTTACAAGGGAAATAAACAGGGCAACATGACAGAGTGTAACTGAGGAAGTGCTCACTTTAGTTATGAAGGTCAAAGTCCTCTTGGCAAATGAAAAGATGCTGAGAGACTGAAGGATGCAATGGACATAGCCATGTAAAGAACAAGAGAAAGAGCATTCTTGTAAAAGGGCAAGGAAATTAATGCTTGGGGGAGCACATAGGAAGCTGGTGTCCAGGAGTATAGTTTGCTAGAAGAAGAGATGTTCAAGGTGTGGATCTGAGAAATAAGAAGGAGGTCAGATCTTGGAGAGCTTTGTCAGCCATGGTAAGGAGTTTGGATGTGATTTGATTTGATTATTTATTTCTTTACTGAGAGAACACATGAGCAGGGTGGGAGGGGCAGAAGGAGAGATGGAGAGAGAATCTTTTTTTTTTTTTTTAAGATTTTATTTGACAGAGAGAGATCATAGTAGACAGAGAGGCAGGCAGAGAGAGAGAGGGAAGCAGGCTCCCCGCTGAGCAGAGAGCCCAATGTGGGACTCGATCCCAGCACCCTGAGATCATGACCTGAGCTGAAGGCAGAGGCTTAACCCACTGAGCCACCCAGGTGCCCCAGTCTTAACTCTTTTGTAAAGAGTGGTCAACACCACCACAAAAAGAATGCTAGTGAGTCATGTACCATCAAGAAAGTGTTGATAGGACACCTGGGTGGCTGAGTTGGTCAAGCGACTGCCTTCGCCTCAAGTCATGATCCCAGAGTCTCAGGATTGAGTCCCATATTTGGTTCCCTGCTCCATGGGGAGTCTGCTTCTCCCTCTGACCTTCTCCCCTCTCATGTTCTTTTTCTCTCTCTCTCAAATAAATAAATAAAATCTTTTAAAAAATAAAGTGTTGAGGGTGCCTGGGTGGCTCAGTTGGTTAAGCTGCTGCCTTTGGCTCAGGTCATGATCCCTGGGTCATGGGATTGAGTCCCACATCGGGCTCCTTGCTCAGTGGGGAGCCTGCTTCTCTCTCTGCCTCTGCCTGCTTGTGCTCTCTCTCTCTCTAATAAATAAATAAAATCTTTAAAAAATAAAAAATAAAGTGTTGATAAATTCATAATACAACTTAAGTACAGCCTGCAGAAGATATCCTAAAGTTACATGTAATTGACGAACTTGCCTTTATTTCAGTGTCCTCTGGGATCACCTATAGCTTGGGAACTGATAGGAAATCACATCTCCTGTGGACAACACATCAAAGGACCTATTTGAGACATAGACAATTACCTCTGATGGTACCAGTGTCAAAAGGTAAATTGTGCCTAAAGATGGAAGTCTTTTATTTTTTTTTTTAAGATTTTTTTTTTATTTGACAGAGGAGACATAGCCAGAGAGGGAACATAAGCAGGGAGAGCAGAAGAGGGAAAAGCAGGCTTCCTGCCTCGCAAGGAGCCCAATGTGGGACTTGATCCCAGGACCCTGGGATCATGACCTAAGCCGAAGGCAGATGCTTAATGACTGAGCCACCCAGGCACCCCTAAAGGTGGAAGTCTTTTAAAATCAAAACAATGTTCAGTCTGTCATTATGGGGCATTTTGCCAGCTTCAGAGTGACTGCTTTGCTCTCAGGTCTTTTCCTTAATCTTCTCAACATTTTATTTCTTAATTCTTACAACAAAAGTCTTACTGTGCAAATTTAGAAGGTAAGGGTAAACACCACCACAACAAAAGTGGAGACAAATGAATAGTCCATTCCTCTATTCACATGGTTAGTCCTTCACTCTCACTAAGCAAAGGTGGGAAATTTAAGATGGAAGAGCACAGCCCCACAAGAACTTCTTTTACACTTAAGATATTATTTTAACTTTGTTCCTACTCTCCCACCTCTCAGTCATAGTTACTTAACTTCACTCGATTTCACTTCTATATAATTTTTTCAAAGGTAGGGCACTTTATGCACTGCCTATGGGGGTAAAAAGACTGAGGTCACTTAGGACAAAAGCTTGACATTATCTAGTAAGTTCAACATGCAGCTTTATTTCTGGCCAAAAAAATTGCAGAAATTTTTGTATATGTGTACCAGGAGATATATACCAGAATGGTCATAGCAGCATTATTCATAAGATAAAAAATGGGGAAAAAAATGGAAACAATGTAAAATGTCCATAGTTGAGGAAGTTAATGCACATTGATATATATTCATACAATGTAATAACAAATGTATTTTCTTTATAATAAATAAATCTTATTTTCCTTAAGTTGTAAAGAGGGGCACCTGGGTGGCTCAGTCATTGGGGATCTGCCTTCAGCGTGGTTCATGATTCCCACAATCCTGGGATCAAGCCCTGCATCGGGCTCCTTGCTTGGAGCCTGCTTCTCTCTCTCCCTCAGCCTGCTGATCGCACTGCTGTGATCTCTCTCTCTCTGTCAAATAAATATATAAAATGTTTTTTAAGATTTTTAAATAAAAATAATAAAGTAATATAAGGCAGTTAGTAGTAATAGAACATTTAAGATAGTGGTTACCTCTGGGAGAAGAAGGGAATAGTATGGGTGGGAACTTACAGAGGGTTATTAATGCAGTAGTAACTGTTTCTTAAGCTAGGATGTATGTTTGTGTACACTTTATTATTCTTCAAACTGCTTACATGTGTTTTATTTCCTCATTTATAGTGTGAGCTGTATATGCTAACGTTTTTGTAATAATATACATAATACATGCTTATATAATACATTATATTATACCAGTTTTATTGTGATGTGATTTACATGCCACAAAATTCACTGTTTTAAAGTGTACAATTCAGCAATTTTTACTGTATTCACAGAGTTTTTTGCATTCATCCTCACTAATTTCAGGACGTTTAATTACCCCAAAAAGAATCCCTGTAGCAGTCATTTCCCTTGTCCCCACATTCTGCCCCTGATAATCACTTAGCTGTTTTCAGGCTCTATCAATTTGCTTATTCTTTATAAATGGCATTTTTTATAAATGAAGTCATATAACCCATGGTTTTTGTGAGTCTGGTTTCTTTCACTTGTCATAGTGTTTTCAAAGTTCATCCATGTTGCAGCATTTATCAATACCTTCATTCCTTTTTTGCTGAATAATACCTCATTGTATGGGCATACCACATTTTGTTTATGTATTCATCAGTTGATAGACATTTGGGTTGTTTTCACGTTGGGGCTATTATGAGTAATACTGCTATGAATATTTGTGTATAAGTTTTTTGTGTGGACGTGTTTTTATTTCTCTTAGGTATATACCTAGAAGTGAAATTGCTGGGTCATGTAGTAGCTCTATGTTTAGCATTTTGGGGAATTTCCAGACTACTTTTAAAGCAGTTGTACCCTTTTATGTTCCTACCAACAATGTATAAGAGTTCTAATTTTTTCATATGCTCAGTTGTTATTGAAGTGATATTTTGTGTTGTTTTTAAAAATTTGTTATTTCTCTTGTGGTTTTGATTTGCACTTCCCTGATGAATAATCACACTGAACATCTTTCATGTTTTTATCAGCCACTTCTATAGCTTCTTTGGAAAAAATCTCTTTAGATCCTTTGTCCATTTTTATTAATTTATTTTATGTTTTTTTTTAAGATTTTATTTATTTATTTGACAGAGAGAGATCACAAGTAGGCAGAGAGGCAGGCAGAGAGAGAGGGAGAAGCAGGCTCCCTTGCTGAGCAGAGAGCCCAATGCGGGGCTCAATCCCAGGACCCTGGGATCGAGCCCAATGCGGGGCTCAATCCCAGGACCCTGGGATCGAGCCCAATGCGGGGCTCAATCCCAGGACCCTGGGATCGAGCCCAATGCGGGGCTCAATCCCAGGACCCTGGGATCATGACCTGAGCCAAAGGCAGCTGCTTAAGTGACTGAGCCATCCAGGCGCCCCTATTTACTTTCTTGATAGTGTCCTCTAAATCACAAAAGTTAATTTTGATGAAGTCCAATTTATCTGTTTTTTTTTCCTTTTGCCACTTGTGCTTTTGGTTTCATGTCTAACTTCATTGTATTGTATTTAACACTGCCTAATCCGAGGTCACAAAGGTTTATTTCTGTATTTTCTCTAAGAATTTTGTAGTTTTGTAGTTTAGCTTTTTACATTTAGGTCTGTGATCCATTTTCAATTACTTTTTTATATGGTATGAGATAAGGTTCCAATTTCATTACTTTTTTTATTTTTTTAAGATTTTATTTATTTATTTGAGAGAGAATGTGAGCAAGAGAGGGAGAGTGCGAGCAAGTTGGGGAGGGGCAGAGAGAGAGGTAGAAGCAGATTCCCCACTGAGCAGGGAGCCCAGCATGGGACTCTGTCCCAGGACCTTGGGACCATGACCTGAGCTGAAGGGAGATGCTTAACTGACTGAGCCACCAGGTGCCTCAGATCCAACTTCATCCTTTTGCATGTGTATATCTAGTCCCCCAGCACCATTTGTTGAAAAAATGATTCTTTCCCCGTTGAATGTTTGTGGCATGTTTGTTAGAAAGCATTTAACTGTAAATGTGAGGGTTTACTTCTAGACTCTCAGTTTTAGTCCATTGCTGTGCATATGTATCCTATTTCAATACTATGCTGTCTTGATTATTGTAGCTTTGTAATAAGTTTTGAAATGAGGATGTATGGATAGTCTGGGTTCCTTGCATTTCCAAATGAACTTTAGGATCAGCTTGTTAGTGTATTGGGAATAAAAGCCAACTGGAATTTTGATAGGGACTGCACTGAATCTGTATATGAATTGTGGACATCTTGGCATCTTATCAATATTAAGTCTTGAGGGTTGCCTGGGTGGCTTAGTTGGTTAAGTGTCTGCCTTCAGCTCAGGTTATGATTCCAGGATCCTAGGATCAAGTCCCACATTAGGCTTCTTGCTCAGCGGGGTGTCTGCTCCTCCCTCTCCCTCTGCCTCTGCTCTCTCTGTCTCATGCACTCTCTCTCTAATAAATAAATAAAATCTTAAAAAAAAAATTGAGTCTTGAAATCCATGAACATGAGATGTTTTCCTTTTTTTTTTTTCTTGAAGATTTTACTTATTTAAGGGTACCTGGGTAGCTTTGTCAGTTAAGTGTCTGCCTTTGGCTCAGGTCATGATCTCAAGGTCCTGGGATGGAGGCCCTTCCACCCGTGGGGCTCCCTGCTCAGTGGGAAGTCGGCTTCTCCCTCTCCCTCTGCCCCTTCCCCTGCTCATATGCACATACATACTCTCTCTTTCTCTTTTCTCTTTTCCTCTCTCTCTCTCTCTCTCTTTTTTAAAAAAAGATTTTATTTATTTATTTGACACAGAGAGAGATCACAAGTAGGCAGAGAGGCAGGAGAGAGAGAGGGGGTAAGCAGGCTCCCCGCTGAACAGAGAGCCCGATGAGGGGCTCGATCCCAGGACTCTGAGATCATGACCTGAGCCAAAGGCAGAGGCTTTACCCACTGAGCCACCCAGGCACCCCTCAAATAAAATCTTTTTAAAATTTTTTACTTACTTATTTGAGAGGCAGAGAGAGCAGGGTGATGGGGAAGACAAAGGAAAGAGACAAGCTGACTCTTTGTTGAGCACGGAACCTGGTACAGAGCTCAGTCTCAAAACTCTGAGCTGAAAAGAAGAGTCAGACACTTAAATGATTAAGCCACCTAGGTGCCCCACATTGATTAATTTTCATATGTTAAACCAAGCTGTATTGCTGGGATAAATTCAATTTGGTTATAGCAAAAAGCCTTTTTATGTGTTGTTCAATTCAGTTTGCTATTATTTTGTTGAGTATTTTGTTTCTATAATTATAAGAGATACTGATCTGTAGTTTCTTGTGGTATCTTTGGTTTGGGCCTCATGCAATAAGTTGGGAAGTGTTGCCTCTTCTATTTTTTGGAAGACTTTGTGAAAGATTGATGTTATTTCTTCTTTAAACATTTGGTAGAATTCATCATTGAAATTATCTGAGTTTGGGATTTTTTGGGGGGATTTTTTTGTTATAAATCAGTCTCATAAGTCTGTTCAGATTTTCCATTTCCTCTTGAGTCAATCTTAGTGGTTTGTGTCTTTTTAGGAAATTGTCCATTCCACCTAGGTTATCTAATTTATTGACACACAGTTGTTTGTAGTATTCTCAGACAATTCTTTTTATTTATTTAAGGTTGGTAGTGATGTGATCTCATTCATTCCTGATTTTAGTGATTTGAGTCTTCTCTCTTTTATTTTGGTCAATCTATCTGAAGTTTTGTCAATTTTGTTGATCTTTCAAAGCACCAATTTTAGTTTTGTTAATTTTCACTTTTGTTCTTTGGCTTCCTATTTCCTTTATCCTGCTCTGATCTTTGTTATTTCTTTCCTTCTGCTTGCTTTGGGTTTAGTTTCCTCTTGTCTCTAATTTCTCATGGTAAAAGTTAGTTGATTTGAGATTTTTTTAATATAGGCATTTGTAGCTATAAATGTCCTGTTATCTGTTATCTCTGTGTTAACTACATCCAATACATTTTGGGATGTGTTTTCATTTGTATAAGACATTAACAATAGGGACGCCTGGGTGGCTCAGTTGGTTAAGCAGCTGCCTTCGGCTCAGGTCATGATCCCAGCGTCCTGGGATCGAGTCCCACATCGGGCTCCTTGCTCCGCAGGGAGCCTGCTTCTGACACTGCCTTTCACTCTGTCTGCCTATGCTCGCTCTCGCTCACTCTCTCTCTGACAAATAAATAAATAAAATCTTTAAAAAAAAAAAAAAGACATTAACAATAAAACATTTTTAATTAAAAAAAAAAATAAGGAGGACCCATGGTGGGACGTAGTCAAGCTGGTAGATAACCAAGGCCACATGTCTAGACCTTGTTCATCACTGATGCTAAATGGATCATAATATTTCAATAAGTAAAAAAATCTAGAGACGCCTGGGCTGGCTCAGTCGGCAGAACATGTGGCTTTTGACCTTGGGGTCATGATTTGAAGCCGCAAATTGGATGAAGAGTTTACTTAATAAAAAAGAAAGGAAAAACCAAAAAAGAAAAATCTACTATGTTCAGTATGCTTTTCACCCATGCGCAACTTGAAATTTTGTGCTTCTCAAAGCTTTAACTATTTGACAAACTGAAATGTGATCTGGCTGAGAAAATTTTCAAAGTCAGAAAAGTCATAGTACTAGTGACAGAAAACCCTGTGCAGGAGCTAAACACCTAGAGAGTCTAGTCAGTTTTGAGGCTATCCACATGACCCAAAACCCAAACTACCTTAACACTTCTTCAGAATAAGGTGCCAAAATGAAGGATGTACATGTTCACTTTGTGGGGAAAGAAATTCTGTGGGGTTTACTACCAACTGTGTCAAATTTTCTTCCCGTTATTTATGAAATAGCTAAAAGTAAAAAAGTGCTTGTTATAAATGAAGATTTTCATAAAGGTTTATAGTCATGTTAAAAATTTTATTCCTAAAAAAATTTATTCCTAGTGATCATCTTTCTTTCCTGTTAAGCCAAGTGTGCCTGGCAATCAGCTACATTATTTTGTAAGTTCATTGATTTGGAAGTTATAGCTTTTTAATCCTCCCTACTCTAAGCAATCTTGAATTTATTTCGAAAACTTTGCTTTGGGAGAAAAGAAACTTTTTATTTTAAGATTTTATTTATTTATTTGACAGAGAGACACAGTGAGAGAGGGAACACAAACAGGAGGAGTGGGAGAAGGAGAGGCAGACTCTCTGCTGAGCAGGGAGCCCAATGCAGGACTCAATGCCAGGACCTTGGGATCATGACCTGAGCTGAAGGCAGACACTTTTGACTGAGCCACCCAGGCACCCTGGGAAACTATTTTTTTAAATTGAAGTATAATTGACACACAGTGTTACATTAGTCTCAGATGTACAACATAGTGATTCATGAACTCTTATGCTAATACAGGTGTAGCTACCTTTTGTCACTGTACAACACCATTGACTGTATTCACTATGCTGTACCTTTCATCCTTGTGACTTACTCATTCTGTAACTGGAAACCTATTTCTCTCCCTCCCCTTTCCCCATTTGGCCCATTCTTCTATCCCTTCTCTTCTGGAAACCACCAATTTGTTCTCTGAATTTATGGGTTTATTTCTGCTTTATTTATTTATTTATTTTTTAAAATATTTATTTGTTTATTTATTTGAGAGAGAGTACACACACCCATAAGCAGGAGGAGGGTCACAGGGAGAGGGAGAGAATCTTAATCAGACTCCCCACTGAGCACGGAGGAGCCCAATGTGGAGCTCAGTCTCATGACCTGAGATCCTAACCTGAGCCAAAACCAAGAGTTGGAGGCATAACTGACTGAGCCACCCAGTTACTCCTTGTTTGTTTTTTAGATTGCACAAATAAGTGAAATCATACTGTATTTGTCTTGATCTGACTTATTTCACTAAGCGTACTACCCTCTAGGCCCATCCATGTTGTCACACTCGGCAAGATCTTATTGTTTATGGCTGAATAATACTCCATCATATACATATACCACGTTTTTTAATGTTAATTTTTTTTTTCAAATTTTTATTTAAATTCTAGGTAGTTAACATACAGTGCAGTGTTGGTTTCAGGACTAGAATTGAGTGATTCATCACTTACATAAAACACCCAGTGCTCATCTTATCAAGTACCCTCCTTTTTTAAAAGATTTTATTTGTTTATTTGACAGAGAGAGATCACAAGTAGACAGAGAGGCAGGCAGAGAGAGAGAGAGAGGGAAGCAGGCTCCCTGCTGAGAAGAGAGCCCGATGCGGGACTCAATCCCAGGACCCTGAGATCATGACCTGGGCCGAAGGCTGCAGCTTAATCCACTGAGCCACCCAGGCGCCCTCAAGTGCCCTCCTTAATACCCGTCACCCACTGAGCCCATTCCCCACCTGCCTCCGCCCATCACCCTTCAGTTTGTTCTCTGTAAGAGTCTCTGTGGTTTATTTTCCTCTTTCTTTTTACTTCTCTTTTTTTCATACCACATGTTCTTTATCTATTCACCTATCTTGGGTTAATTCTATATCTTGACTATTCTAAATAACACCAAAGTAAAGTAAGCATGTATATATATTTTCGAATTAGTGTTTTTGGGTTTTTAGGGTAAATACCCAGTAGTTGAATTACTGGATCATATGGTGATTCCATTTTTAATTTTTGAGGCACCTCCATACTGTTTTCCACAGTGGCTGCACCAATTTACATTCCTACCAACAGTGCACGAGGGTTCCTTTTTCTCCACATCTGTGCCAACACTTGATATTTCTTTTCTTTTTGATATTAACCATTCTGATAGGTATGAAGTGATATCTCATTGTTTGTGTTTTTTTTAAAAGATTTTATTTATTTATTTGACAGAGAGAGAGGGAGAGAGAAAGAGATCACTAGTAGGCAGAGAGGCAGGCAGAGAGAAAGGGGGAAGCAGGCTCCCCGCCAGGCAGTGAGCCTGATGCACGGCTCAGTCCCAGAACTCTGAGATCATGACCTGAACTGAAGGCAGAGGCTTAACCCACTGAGCCACTCAGGTGCCCTCTCATTGTGGTTTTGATTTGCTTTTCCATGATTATTAGTGATGTTAAATATATTTTCAGATGTTAGTTGTTGTTTTTAATTAACCTCTATACCTAATATGTAATTTGAACTCAAGACCCCCAAATCAAGAGTGGCATGTTCTACTGACTGAGCTAGCTAGGCACCCCTATAGTGTTTTGTTTTTGTTTTTGTTTTTTGAATAGTTTCCATGCCCAACACTGGGCTCAAACTCACAACCCTGAGATCAACAGCTGCATGCTTTACCCACTGAGCCAACCAGGTGCCCCATCTGGTTTTAAATATAACTCTCCCCTACACCAGGGGTTTGGTCAGGAAAAGTACAGGGTGAGCCTAGAACACCTTATTTTGTCAGAAAATGTGGAAGATCTCCAACCACCTGGTGGTTTAGTCAAGCATCTGCCTTTGGCTCAGGTCATGGTCCCAGGGTCCTAGGATCAAGCCCTGTGTCAGGCTCTCTGCTCAGTGGAGACTCTGCTTCTCCCTCTGCCTGCTGCTCCCCCTGCTTGTGCTCTCTCTCAAATAAATAAAATCTTTTTTTTAACTTTTTTTTTTGAAATCAGAGAGAAAGAGTGAACACAAGCAGGGGGGGAGCGGCAGGCAAAGGGAAAAGTAGGCGGCAGGCAGAGGGAGAAGCAGGCTCCCCACTGAGCAAGGAGCCCAGTGTGGGACTAGATCCCAGGACTGTAGGATCATGACCAGAGCCAAAGGCAGCTGCTTAATTGGCTGAGCCATCCAGGCATCCCAATAAATAAAATCTTCAAAAATAATTGTGAAGTGCTCAAAAATTCATGGAGATATTTTAAAACAACACCAGAACCAGCTGAAGTCTTATACTGACTGAATCTGGGACAGTTTTGATGTCAAAATGAATAATGATATTGATGGATTTTAACCTATTGAATAAAATAGGAATCCATGAGATCTCATAGATGTAAATAAATATATTAATAAATAAATGTTGTAAAGAGAAATCTTTGCCCTAGAGTAGAACTGCAACTAATAAATGGAGAAGTAGTAATGAAATTAGAATTATACTATGGTTACGTCCTTATACAATGAAGTGTTTAGAAGTAATGGGATATCATGTGTACAATTTATTTTCAAGTGGTTCCAAGAAATAATAGAGAATATATATAATATTATATATTGTGATATAAATCTATATATTTGGAAAATAGTTTGACAGATTTTTAAAAGTTAAACATATCCATTCGTCTGTTGAAAGGCATCTTGACTCTTTCCACAGTTTGGTGATTGTGGCCATTGCTGCTATGAACATTGAGGTACATATGGCTCTTCTTTTCACTGCATCTGTATCTTTGGGGTAAATGCCCAGTAGTGCAGCTGCTGGGTCATAGGGTAGCTCTATTTTTAATTTTCTTTTTTTTTTAAGATTTTATTTATTTATTTGACACAGAGAGAGAGATCACAAGTAGGCGGAGAGAGAGGGAGAAGCAGGCTCCCTGCTGAGCAGAGAGCCTGATGCGGGGCTAGATCCCAGGACCCTGAGACCATGACCTGAGCTGAAGCAGAGGCTTAACCCTCTGAGCCACCCAGGTGCCCCTATTTTTAATTTTCTGAGGAATCTCCACACTGTTTCCTAAAGAAGCTGCACCAATTTGCATTCCCACCAACAGTGTAAGAGTGTTCCCCTTTCTCTACATCCTCTCCAACATTTGTTGTTTCCTGCCTTGTTAATCTTTGTGATTCTAACTGGTGTAAGGTGATATTTCAGTGTGGTAAAGAAGATGTGGTCCATATATACAATGAAATATTACTCAGCCATCAGAAAGAATGAATACCCAGCTTTTGCATCAACATAGGTGGGACTGGAGGAGATTATGCTGAGTGGAAAAAGTCAAACAGGGAAAGTAAATTATCATATGGTTTCACTTACTTATGGAACATAATGAATAACAGGGAGGACATTAGAAGAAGGAAAGGAAAAGTGAATTGGGGCAGATCGGAGCGGGTGATGAACCATGAGAGACTGTGGACTCTGAGAAACAATCTGAGGGTTTTAGAGGGGAGGGGAGTGAGGGGCTGGGGGACCCTGGTGGTGGGTATTAAGGAAGGAATGTATTTCATGGAGGACTGGGTGTTGTATATAAACAGTGAATCTTGGAACACTGCATCAAAAACTAATGATATATTTTATGGTGACTAACATAACACAATTAAAAAAAAAAGTTAAACATACACCTGTCTTTTGACCCAGCTGTTTCACTCCTGTGTATTTACCCAAGAGAAATTAAAACATGTTCACACAAAGACTTATACACAGATTTTCATAGCTGTTCCGTTTGTAATAGCCAAAAACCTGGAAACAATTCAAATATCCATCAATAGTAAATGGATAGGGGCGCCTGGGTGGCTCAGTGGGTTAAGCCGCTGCCTTCGGCTCATGTCATGATCTCAGGGTCCTGGGATTGAGTCCCGCATCGGGCTCTCTGCTCAGCAGGGAGCCTGCTTCCCTCTCTCTCTCTGCCTGCCTCTCAGTGTACTTGTAATTTCTCTCTGTCAAATAAATAAATAAAATCTTTAAAAAAAATAGTAAATGGATAAATAAATTATGGTTTATCTGTACAGTGAAATGCTACCAGCAATCAAAAGGAACTATTGATACAAGAAACACCATGGTTGAATCTCAAAATAATTATGCAGAGTGAAAGAAGTCAAACCACCCCCCAAAATAAAAAATAAAATGAGTACATAATGGATGATTTGATCTATATGAAATTCTAGAAAATCGAAACTGTAGTGATATAAAGCCATATATTGGTGGTTGCCTGGAGACTAACGATGGACTGGGGTTAGGGTGAGATGGAGAGGAAAGTTAGCAATAATGGATATGTAAATTATCCTTTTTTTTTTTTTAGATTTTATTTATTTATTTGACAGACAGAGATCACAAATAGGCAGAGAGGAAGACAGAGCTAGAAGGGAAAGCAGGCTCCCTGCCGAGCAGAGAGCCCAATGCGGGGCTCGATCCCAGGACCCTGGGACCATGACCTGAGCCAAAGGCAGAGGCTTTAACCCACTGAGCCACCAAGGTGCCCCAATATGTTAATTATCTTAATTGTGGTGGTTTTACAGTTATATACATATGTCAAAATTAACCACATTTTATACTTTAAATATATTCCATGTATTACACACCAATTATACTTCAATAAAGCTGTTTTTAAAAACCTTACTAATCATTTCCAAAGGCTAGACCAGAGAGATGGTAGTGGTAGCTGAGGTAGTTCTGAGACTAAAGTTCTGAGCTCTTTCTTCCAGGAACAGAGCTATATTTAGAGTGCTGGGGTTTAGGATCTTTCCCATGAGATCAGAGCTGACTCTGGGCCAGTGAACACTCATACAGTTAGACCAAACAGATGCTCTATATCCAGGAGGCAACTTTGGGGACTGTTCCCCAGACCACAAAAATGAATCAGATGAGTTTTGATAATCAAGAAGTTTTCTATCCTTTTCCTTAGTAAGAGTTGGAAGATGGTTTTGGGCACAATCTTTATCTAGATCCACATTGTCTAGTAAGGAGGAAAAACAGAAGAATAATTAAAAAGAAAAATTAAGTAAACTAACAGCCCTAT